>NC_064614.1:397772347-398397347 GCF_023898315.1 Schistocerca nitens | reverse complement strand
CAATTTCCTTGAAACACGAGCAGCTAAGCACATTTATCGGTGTCCGAAACAGGGCTTCAGCGAACCTTAGACGTGTATTGCAGCTCATCCGAGCGTCCAAATGACGTTTACGTTCCTCAGTTCTGAATTCCTGCTACCGACTGCTTATATAACTCCGTTACGTATAGCTTCCAAGGCCTGAAACATCAAACATTGCTTTGCTAATAGTTCTACGTCCTTAATTTCGCAATTAAGCCTGCATATGAGTTTTGAAACATTGTTCTACAGGAAAATGATAAATATTAGATGAGCAGAGCGGATAACTAATGAAGAGGTACTGAAGGGTCCAATCTCCTCATCAGCCTATAAAATAAGCGATTTTTAGGATTTTTTTATAACTAAAGAAATAATCAACGTACATCACTTTCCACAGTACTTATTAACTCTTGGACAATATTTTCTAATTTTTTAAAGAAATTCATTCATCATTAAACCCCTCGTCCGAGGAGCTGAAGTGGATACTTGCAAAATGAGGTGTGTCCATGTTGGAAGTCTTGCACTCTGCAAACCTTATCTGAATTAAAGGAACATACAATTTTTTAATGTGTAGGATATTGTGCACGGAGTAATTGCACTTTTTTTAAAAAAAATCTGACAAGATAATGAAATGGCGGATGTTCGAAACAAAGATGTAGCTTTGTTGTGTAATTTCAGTCAGTTTTTTGTTTCAAATAACGAATAAAGAAATGCAATGTATCTCATCTTGACGGAATGGCTTTCGTGCCCACTAATAATGACATCTATCCTAAAGTTTGCTAAATTACTCCTAGGACATGTCCACGACGAGTAATAGACAAATTTTTTATTTTAATTTATTCAATAGTTTTTGCCAAAAACATAAACAAAAAACACACGACAAAACTACATCTTTGTTTTAACCTTTCGTCATTGTATTATTTTGTCAAATTTCAAACAATTGTGCTATTATTCCGTGCTCAATACCCTATGGATTAAGAAAATTAATTGTTTTTTGATTTCAGGACTTCCGTGATGGATACACCTTGTTTTCGACGGAGCAAATTTAGTCCCTCAGAAGGGGGACTACATGATGAGTAAATTTCTTAATCAGAAAATATTGTCCAGGAATTAATAAAAAATGTGCTAAAAGACTGACGTTGATTGCTTGTTTAGACTTTGCAAGATGTAAAAATCGCTTATTATACGGAAGCTGACGAAAATGGACTCTGAGTCGAATTTTCGAGGAAAGAAATATATGGCACAAGTTGACTACAAGAGGAGATCAGTTAACAGGACACATTCTGAGGCATCGAGGCACAGTCAGTTTGGTAACGGAGGTAAGCGTGAGGAGGTAAAACTCTGCAGTGAGACACCAAGCCTACACTAAGGACGCAGCTTCAGATTAATGCAGAGAGCAGTAGTAGTGCGGAGGCGAATAAGTCTTGCGTAAGATAGTCTAGAGCTAAAAGATGCATCGGATCATAAGATAGTCTAGAGCTGAAAGATGCATCATATCTGTCTTCCGACTGACAGTAACAACAACAACAACAAGTAAACGTGCTGTACAATAGTTTTATGGCGTATCCTCATTGCCCGTATGAGAACTTTTCAACTACATTGTTATAAGAGTGGGAAATGAAAGCCAGCTGTTTGATATATGTACTTTAGCCCGCTCTGGGATCAAGAACTTAATATAACTCATATCAGACGGTGGCACCAAAGTTCCAGGTTCAGGGCGTAAAACCCAAAATATCTACACTATTTATGTACATGCTGATAAGTCTCTTATGCAACATTACTCTTAAATTCACCGTTTTCTGTTTATACGTTTGGGAGAAGTAGGTACGCGGATATATTCCAGTGTGTTTCACTCAGCACTTTCACGTAGTGAATTTAGTTACGGGGCATCGTGACTATATGAATATTACATAATTAACTAAATATGAATTAATTGAGTCAAAGGACTCCTCTGCATGTTGTAAAAATTTGTGTTATTCACTCAATATTTGATTCGCATTGTTGCATCTTGTGTACCTGCCTCAGAAATTGCCCGAGCTATAAACCTTTTGCTGATCGTGTTCGTATCGACTGAGTTTATAAAAGCACGATTGTCAATCCGCGTAGGAAATGGTACGGAACCCGATGTACAGCTATGAAGGACCATTCCACACCAGACGTGTTTCTTGGAGAGAACAACACGGCAACCAGCCACTTTTAATCTTGGTAATTATTCTTATAAATAGCGCCGTTAGAGGTTTCAAACCGATAGGTTCATTATGAGAAGACTGTTCAGGTAAGGGTACGTATTTGTTATTCTTTACATTACTTTCAACTTTTTATTTCCCTCTGTGGTGATAATTCCATGACGTGGTGGTGTCACTGAAAATCCGCGTCGTTACGTTGCAATGTTGACGACTTCTGTTCATGTAGCAGTGAATACTTACTGTATCAAGCACGTGTTTTGTACATATTTACGTACACAGTGTAAAGCGGTAAACACACACACACACACGTCTAAAAGTTATGCCACACGGAAGGATGTAAATCTAAACGCGAATGACCGTCTGATGATGAACCTGTCGGTTTGAAACTGATAACAGCGCTATTTATGTGAATAAATAGCATTATTAAAACTGGCTGGTTGCTGTTTTCTTCTCTACAAGAATTGGCTTGTCCTTTGTACACAGACACGGTCTCATAATGCCAGTATTCGACAAAGTAGCAATCTACAGTCACCAAACGTTTTCACTTTCTTTTCTGCTTAGACAGTTATCTTTCTTCTATCACAGATGTTGTGACACAAGGTCACAAAATTCTCATTTTCCCTATCAGTATAATTAATGAAGATAAGGTGTGCACATCAATAGTGCCAGAGCGTAAGTTAATTTCCTTCTGACTCCCTAAGGGAAGTCGAATATGTTCAGCGCTTCCAGAGACAACACACCTTCGCCTCGTCCTCATTCCATTCGCACAGAGCGGATTAGCGCCATGGTAGTAGCACACTGGACTCCTGTTTGAGAGGGCAGTGGTTCGAATCCCCGTCCCGTCATTCGTCTTTAATTTCCGTCATTTCCCAGAATGGGCTAACGGCGAACGCACGGACATTTCGTTCGAAAGGACAAGACCTATTACCTTCTCCAACCTTCCCCAATCCTAGCTTGTGATTCGTCACTAACGCTTTATCGTTGACAGGATGTTAAGTCCTAATCTTTTTTGTTTGTTTCTTCCAGTCGCGAATGAAATTAATACGGCGTGTTTCATGGTTAAGCCTTTATTTTCAGGTATTTTTTGGTTTGGATGTATTCCACAAATTCTGGGTTTTTTGTCAATTTAGGGTTTTTTCTGGTGTTACGCATTACGGTCTCTCATCTTTAAGTCAACATTCGCTCAGAAGTGTCGTAAGAGCTAAATCTGAAATGATGTTATTGGATCTGTTTATTTCGTCCGCGGAATGTTGCAAAAGGTTCTGCTTTTATTACTTCTCCGTACCACGAGGAATTTCTGTAATTTTGTCATCTTGTTCATTTTGTGGGAAGCGTGTGGTTTGAAGGGAGTAATGCGTATTTCATTCCCCTGTAAATTCTGCCACTGGTATTTGGTGAGAATTCGTGTGGTGCTCCTGCGCCTTCTTAGCGAATTGTGTAGGTGTTCTCAGAATCAGTTGTACCTATCCTGTAACCCGACTTCCCAAGAGTCCTAAAATGAAAAACAGTAGTGATATGTAAGTACTTGCTAAATTTAATACTACGAGAAAACGTGAACTGACACTTACATAATAAGATGCATTCCCTCCGTAAAATAAATTATTCTGCAGTCGATTTGCAGTTATTTCAGCTTCTAACGTTGTGGACTTATACAGTAAGACAATCTTAGATTTAGCAATGGGCCATTTAAAAAATGCCAATCAACAGTAGCCCAAGGACGGCACTCGTAGTTAATAAAGGAACTACTCGTGTGAGTCCAGGATTACAACGACTTTTAAAAGTAATTTCGTCCAAACCGTTTCCTTGGACTCATACTTAGCCCTGCCAGTCGGTGTGGCCGAGCGGTTCTTGGCCCTTCGGTCTGGAACCGCGCGACAGCGACGGTCGCAGGCTCGAATCCTGCCTCGGGCATGTATGTGTGTGATGTCCTTAGGTTGGTTAGGTTTAAGTAGTTCTAAGTTATGGGGGACTGATGAACTCAGATGTTAAGTCTCGTAGTGCTCAGAGCCATTTGAACCATTTTTGAAACTTAGTCCTACCTTAATGAAGTTTGCGCGTCAATACACAGAAAATCGTATGCCAAAACAAAGTGTTCGTAGCGACAATGAACTGCAATTCGGAAACTAAATTTGGATTCCCTGATGGCCGTAGCGGAAAGATATTACATGAAATGAAATGCGTAGTAAAAAAAACCAAAGCTATAAGTAAAATACTACAAGATCCGCTGGCCCATAACCAACCTGATATCAAGTGATTACACCGTGCCAGACCGAACGGTGTGACGCAGTGGTCGGGACACTGGACTCGCATTCGGGAGGACGACTGTTCAAACCCGCGTCCGGTCATACAGATTCACTTTTCTTGTGATTGCCCTAAATCGCTTAAGGCTAATTCTTGGATGATTCATTCGAAGGGGCATGGCCCCTTTCCTTCTCCATCCTCCCCTAATTCGAGCTTGTGCTCCGTCTCCACTGACCTCGTTATCGACGGGACGTTAAACGCTAATCTCCTCCTCCTACTGTGCCAGACCGACTCAAATATTCAATTACAGAAAACGACCAGATCGAGGGCTTCAAAAGCACAAAGCCGTTTTAGTCTGTAGGCGTTCAAGACGCCATAATACTCGGTCCCATAGCTCAACTACGTGAACTAAGCGTTTATCAACACTCGGCCACAATAAAAAGCAATTAAACACCAACTAACCTTGTTATTGTAAGCATATCTCACTGTAACACATAGACGCAGCGCAAAGCAAAGTTATACTTTGCGGCGGTGTGCCCTCCGGCGCTTATATTCTTGTAAATTAATGTAAACGGACTAAGTGGTAACTCAATGAGTTACAGACACCATCAACAACTCCGTCAGTAACGGTGTGACGAGCTGCAAGCACACCAGCGAGCACTCGCAACAATAACATCATTCAATAGCGAATTGCATGGCCTGTAGCTTCTGTATCGTTGCAACTAACCTATGAAGAGGCCACAGAAAAAAAAAAGAAAACTTTTTACGAAACTCCAAGCTACCAAATGGCGATCACGTCTTGGAGAACGAAACAGACGACCGAGTCTATGCCAAAAGCAGAACTCAAAATCGTCACCGCAGGGCCCCTAGAGAACGCTGCTATTGAAATCACCGACGGCGAACCACGAACAAGGGGACTTTACGGTCTTGGAAATTCAGTTTGGGGTGAGACTTCGTAGGTTTGTAATAGGATGTCCTCCGAGAAAAAGGGCCCCATAGCATTACCAGCCGCTCATATACCGGCGAATTTATAGATTATGGTAGCACAGCGGATTGGCTGCACCTGTAACAGACATGGGTGATTTAGGTTCGATTCTAACTCCAGGTAATTTTTTATCTTGCTTTTAATTATAACATCTTTTAAACAGAGTTAGTGACGTAAATTACTATCTGTTCAATCACAAAGATTTTTATTTTATTTATGAAATGAATGTTACCGGTAATTAACTAATATGTGCATATAACTGATATATATTTTTTAAAAAAGTTGAATTATTTCAGGTGCATTTTAATGGTATTAATTAAATCTTTAAATACCACTGTAAGAAATCTTTGTGCAGGGTTTTACTGATATGACAATTTTTACAATGTCGTTTTTATTTGTCAATTTAGTATTTTATACACAAGTATCAGAATGATAATTATAATAAAAACACTGAAATCAAAACATATTTTGACATCTTGCACAGTTTATGATGGACGATTGTTTATACGAAGTTAATTACTCATTTCGTAAATAAAAATAAAAATATTCGTGTTTTAAATGATAAGATGTTAGGTCATTAACTTTATTTAAAAGTTGATGCAATTTTTACAACAATTAAAAAATAAAAAGTTACTGTAAGGTAGGCTCGAGCACGGGTCGTTTTCGTGGCGAGCGAGAGCATTACAGGCGAAGCCATACCACTCTGCCGCCAGAGCGTAGACAATGAACGATATATGAGCTCCGAATGAAACTTTAGAGCCCTTTTTCTCGGAATCTTATGGCTAGTGCGCCTTACGACTTTTTGAGTGGACCCCCTTAAGGTATATTACTAACCTGCGAAGTCTCATCCTGAACTGAATTTCCGAGACCGTAAGGCCCGCTTGTGAGAGCCTCCCTGGCAGGACTTCATGCCTCGTGGCTACTCCAGACGTCGACAGCGCCATCCTACAGGAGATCGCGGAACACCGCTGACTAACGGACGTTGAAACAGGCAGAGGAGCTATTCAATCGGTGCCCACGCCGCCAATTCGAAAGTACCGGAGAGAAAACCAACCCGCTCAGTAAAAAAGACTCAACAGCTATATAACACAACGCCGCCACATAAAATACGACATTATTTATATACCGAAACGTTATTTTGTGGTGTGTGTGTGTGTGTGTGTGTGTGTGTGTGTTCCATAAGTATCAGTGTAATATCAAAGAAATCCCTCCCACAGTCGAGAATATTACAATGTATTATAATCTTAATGGTAACTGTCGAAGCATTAGCAACAAAGTGCGAGAGTTTGAGGCGTGCATCAAAAGTAGTGAAGCACACATAACACTAAGTAAAGGAAGATGGCTGAAACCTGAAATAGATAGCGGTGGGATTTTTGGGGAAAATTTAAGTGTATGTAGAAATGATAGGTAGAGGTGAAATGGAGGTGGTGTATTTGTCGCAGTAGACAAGAAACTCAAATTCACCGAGACGGAAACTGAAGCTGCGTGTGAATGTGGCAACAATCACAAAGGACAACTAAGACAAGCAGAAAGATATATGCGTGTTCAGTAAATTAGATAAAAATTAGTAGCGTCATATATCAATGAGTAACTTGAAACTTTCAGCACAGGGCGGGAGCGCGTAGAGGAACTATGACTCAAGCTTAAAAGAATTGTTGGCCTTGCACTGGACACGTATGTACGGTACAAAGTGGAACAGTTCATAACGGGAGAGAACCTGTACAGAAACTTTTAAAGAAACAGAAATTACTGCATACCAGGTGTGAAACAGAGCATAGGGCCATAGTAAGAGATATGTTGAATGAAACACGTTTGACCGTCAAGAAAGCAATGCATGATGCCGTCGATCACTACCTTAGCAAAATACTGTCAAATGGTATTCGAACGCAAAGAAATCCTAGTCGTATGTAAAAGCTGTTATTGACATCAAAGTTGATGTCCATTTCCTAGAGCATGAGACAGGAAATGAAACTGAGGGTAGAGCTGAAATAGCTAACTCCGTTTCCAAATGTTCCTTTACAAAGGAAAGCCCAATAGAATTGCCCCGATTTAATCTTCGTACCACGGAAAACAGGCATCAAATAGGTATTAGTGTCAGTGGAGTTGAGAAACAGCTGAAATCGTTGCAATTCAACAAAGCTCGGGGGTCCGATGGAATTCCTGTCAGATTCTGTACTGAATTTGCGGCTGAGTTAGCCCCTCTTCTAAATATAATCTGTCGCAGTACCCTCGAACAAAAAACCGTGCCCAGTCCTTGGGAAAAAGCAAGATCACGGCTGTCTACAAGGAGCGTGGTAGAAGTGATCCACAAAACTACGGTCCAATATCCTTGACATCGATTTGTTGTAGAATCTTAGAACATATTGTGAGTTTAAACATAATGAGATATCTCGAACAGAATTACCACCTCAGTGCCAACCAGCATGGATTTCAAAAACACTGATCATATGAAGACAAACTCGCACTTTTATCACTTGACATTCTGAGAGCTTTGTATCAAGGGACTCAGACAGATGCAGTATTTCTTGATTTTAGAAAAGCATTTGACTCAGTATCAAAAATACGCTTATTATCAAAAGTACGATCATATGGGGGTATCAAGTGAAATTTGTGCCTGAACTGAGGACTTCTTGGTAGGCAGAACGTAGTCAGATGTAGAAGGTACTTCAGGTGTGTCACAAGGAAGTTATTTTGCTCCCCAAACAGCAAAACTCCTTGACTATTTTAAGTGTCTCACTTCCTAATCTAATTCAAAATGGTTCAAATGGCTCTGAGCACTATGGGACTTAACATCTATGGTCATCAGTCCCCTAGAACTTAGAACTACTTAAACCTAACTAACCTAAGGACATCACAAACACCCAGCCATCACGAGGCAGAGAAAATCCCTGACCCCGCCGGGAATCGAACCCGGGAACCCGGGCGTGGGAAGCGAGAACGCTACCGCACGACCACGAGATGCGGGCCCTAATCTAATTCCCTCAGCATCACCCGACTTAATTCGACTACATTCCATTATCCTTGTTTTGGTTCAGATGGTTCAAATGGCTCTGAGCACTATGGGACTCAACTGCTGTGGTCATCAGTCCCCTAGAACTTAGAACTACTTAAACCTAACTAACCTAAGGACATCACACACATCCATGCCCGAGGCAGGATTCGAACCTGCGACCGTAGCAGTCGCACGGTTCCGGACTGCGCACCTAGAACCGCGAGACCACCGCGGCCGGCCCTTGTTTTGATTTTGTTGATGTTCATCTTATACACTCCTTTCAAGACACTGTCCATTCCGTTCAAGTGCTCTTCCAAGTCGTTTGCTGTGTGAGTAACATAAAAATAGCTCTACAACTGTATTCGCAGTTACGGTGCACAGTGAAAGTTACAAATGTCATATTTATCGTAAAGAAAAATACCGTTAAATGGACGAGATGGTAGACCAACTATCTCGAAATCAACGGAAATATGACAACAAAACACGTTATAAACAAGTGGAATTCAAAATACTTACCAGGAAGTGAATACACTGGTATTTGGTCAAAGCCACAAATTCTATTTGACCCTTAGAAGGATTTAATAATTACGTCATTTTCTGTGGTCTGAGGCAAAATGTGAGACTCGGCCATAGAGTTAAATGTATCCGATACCTGTTAAACTGGAGGCAGACACTAAGAAGAGCTCGTAGTTAGCCTCATATCGTGACGCTGTTCGCTTGTTGTGTGTGTACCCTCGGCCTGTGTTACCCACTTGCGTCCTCCTGCCCACATACGCACTGACGGAACGCCGCTGTGCGACGGGCGTCTCGTTGTTGCGCGTTATTTATTACAGTGAGGCAAAAAACGTTAGCGCGGCCTGGCGGCTGTTCCCTTTCAGGTCCTCGCGCAGCCGCTTTGTTCCTCCCCTGCGACCGATTTGCACGGCCCGCGGCCGCTCACTGGCAGCAGCTTTCTATAGCGGATTCATAACACGGTTGCGCTGCAACACTCCTCTTCTTACGAGAGAGGAACTGCCGCTAAAATACGACCCACGTAAACAAGATTTGAGCGCCCCGCCTCCCTCAAACAAACACCACTCTCTTTTGTTTCCTTTTCTCATGTCCCTGAGCATAAAATTCACTATTTCAAGCACCCATGCCAAATCACTTAGTCTCGCAACAAAAGGAATATTTTCGTAACGTGCGCTTCGAAAAATTCTAACAATTTCTACACACCGAGTTTTCAAAAGAGTCATGTAAGTGACTTCCTGGCAGACTAATACGATAAACGGGATCGGGACTGGAACCCAGAACCTTGCCGCCGGCCGGTGTGGCAGTGCGATTCTAGGCGCGTCAGTCTGGAACCGCGTGACCGCTACGGTCGCAGGTTCGAATCCTGCTGCGGGCATGGATGTGTGTGATGTCCTTAGGTTAGTTAGGTTTAAGTAGTTCTAAGTCTAGGAGACTGATGACCACAGATGTAAAGTCCCATAGTGCTCCGAGCCATAACCTTCCCTTTCGCGGCACTGTTCTTACCGCCTGAGCTACAGAGGTCGGATTCATGACCCACCCTCACAGTTTTACTTCCACCATTACCGCTACCCCACATCCCACGGTAAGATCCTCCGTTGCATTCCCGGTGCGGTACACAATTTTAGTCTAGCAGGAAGTTTCAAAATATCGCACACCTCGCTGCAGAGTGAAAACGTCATTGGTTCAAATGGCTCTGAGCACTATGGGACTCAACTGCTGAGGTCAGTAGTCCCCTAGAACTTAGAACTAGTTAAACCTAACTAACCTAAGGACATCACAAACATCCATGCCCGAGGCAGGATTCGAACCTGCGACCGTAGCGGTCTTGCGGTTCCAGACTGCAGCGCCTTTAACCGCACGGCCACTTCGGCCGGCGAAAACGTCATTCTGAATTCATGAAACTGTCTCTATAGACTCATTCATTCATTTTTTGTTGTAGGCCTCATCGTGATAAAAGTGCTTCCGAAGTAGAAACGATAAAACCGCCTAAAGCCGTAAATAAGTGAATGCAAAATCTCATAGTTAAATGTAAGCGAATGTTACCGCGGCTGTTGTCACTGTCAACCAAACTCTTCAGGGACTGTGACCGTGTTTCCAATATGAAAAATTCTCCAGCGTTTCAGACAGTGTTTCCTCAGAGTTTTGCTTTGGGTTCCCACTAAACACTTGGGCATACGTGTATTTATGTGGATATGTGTTCACCAACAGAAATCGTTGTCCCAGAAATGCTGGGTAAGGTAGTAGAAACACAAAAACACTCAAACCAACACACATTCCTGCGGTGTTGGCAGACGCGTGACGATTTGGTTTATGGCAACGGACCGGGCCCACGTAGCTGCTGGACTTTCTTTACTGTTGATTCTGAACATCCTATCGACTGGAATGCTCCAATTTTCACAAAAACAAACGAAGAAATGTTTATTTATTGCTTATTTAGCCTGACCAAATTAGGTCCTTAACGCCCTCTCATACATCTGACCAAGAGCAACACATGCCAAATGTATTATAAAACCTTCCCAATCATAATAATAATTTTAAAGGGTATTTAGAATGATACAGATTACCTTATAATAGAATGAGATTTTACTCTGCAGCGGAGTGTGCGCTGATATGAAACTTCCTGACAGAAACTGTGTGCTTGGGTAGCTCAGATGGTAGAGCACTTGCCCTCGAAAGGCAAAGGTCCCGAGTTCGAGTCTCGGTCCGGCACACAGTTTTAATCTGCCAGGAAGTTTCATATCAGCGCACAGTCCGCTGCAGAGTGAAAATCTCATTCTGGAAACATCCCCCAGGCAAAGCCATGTCTCAAATGGCTCAAATGGCTCTGAGCACTATGGGACTTAACAGCTGAGGTCATCAGTCCCCTAGAACTTAGAACTACTGAAACCCATCCAACCTAAGGACATCACACACATCCATGCCCGAGGCAGGATTTGAACCTGCGACCGTAGCGGTCGCGCGGTTCCAGACTGAAGCACCTAGAACCGCTCGGCCACTCCGGCTTGCCAAGCCATGTCTCCGCAATATCCTTTCTTCCAGGAGTACTAGTTCTGCAAGGTTCGCAGGAGAGCTTCTTTGAAGTTTGAAAAGTGGGAGACGAGGTACTGGCGGAAGTAAAGCTGTAAGGACAGGGCGTGAGTCGTGCTTGGGTAGCTCAGATGGTAGAGCACTAGCCCGCGAAAGGCAAAGGTTCCGATTTCGAGTGTCATTCCGGCACATAGTTTTAATCTGGCAGGAAGTTTCTTAGCTTATAATATCTGAAGCAATGTTTAGCATTATCAGAAGCGGAATGCATAAAGGAAGAAACGGAGATTCAAAAGACCGTGACGTCTGTTTGGAAAGATTAGAATATAAATAGAGAACTTTGTCAAAAGTGAGTAGGGAAAAGTTATGGGGGAGAGTGATGGCAAGTGCAGGAGCGATGGCAATTGTCACAGAAGCTGTAGAGTTAGCTGTCTTTTGACGTTTGGAAGGTATTTAATTTCTCTGATATTTGGTGGAAGATTGTTGCGAAGTCGGGTTCCTGTTACAGAAAATTATTTAGAAAACATTACTGTACTATGTGATGGTACAGAGAAAATTTTACTTTGTTGAGAACGAGTATTTCTTCCGTGCTATTCAGATACTAGAGTACCAGTTGAGGACAAATAACAGGGAGTGTAATGATTGAGAAGACGATAGAGAAAACATAGAATATGACAGTGTCTACACTTATCGGCACGTATCCATGATAATTGTTCGTAGTCTCGTGAAATATTGTCAAAAAGTCGTATGTCACAAATGTATCGTACACAAGTATCAATCGCCAGTTCCAGCCTGTGTGAGCTTTCGTGTGAGTCATCGTCGGAGAACGGCGTTACTATAGTCAACTACGAGGAGTATTAGTGTCTCTACGAGCTTCTTTTTAAGCTAGAAAGGAAATACTTCTGCGCCTGAGGGGAAGAGCAATATGGGACTCAGATTAGCTTAGAAAAATGGTTCAAATGGCTCTGAGCACTATGGGACTTAACTTCTGAGGTCATCAGTCCCCTATAACTTAGAACTACTTAAACCTAACTAAGCTAAGGACATCACACACATCCATGCCCGAGGCAGGTTTCGAACCTGTGACCGTAGCGGTCTCACGGTTCCAGACTGTAGCGCCTAGAACCACTCGGCCACAACCGCCGGCGATTAGCTTAGATGACAGGGACTGAGGGCTATTGCTACAGTTCACACAACGACACCACGGGTTGCAGTGAGTTCTGCGGATGATGCTGTCATGCAGAATCACAAACCTATGTTTGTTTGCCTACGCTCGAACTTGATGAGTCAATAGTATCATCGAATAATCCGCAGATGTGCAACAGTGCTTGAAGCCAAACTTCGAAGTTATTGAATGATTATAAGATGGTAGGCTATCGGAATTATCGATTCAAACGCCGCACCCGAAACACGCACCCCTTTTATCTTAAAAATCCAATGGGACCCGTCTGGATTACAACTACCATATAAGTTTGTATACTTAATGGGGACAAGCTCAGAATTTGTCACAATTTATAATACAATAGCGTATCCAACCTAATTAAGTACCTAATTGATCCTAGCAGAGTACAATAAATGTACAATAAATGCAATCCACACCTGTGAAGAATTTAGCTTTAATCTAAGTAGTAATTGAGAGATGGTCAAACTACTCTGAAAGACACGTATAAGGCGTTTCCTTCTTCAATTAATTAAATTACTGAACAGACGCGACAGTGCACTCGTACATGCTACAGATTGTATATTAGCAAAAGCAGTTCTCCTCTTGTAACAATGCCGGACTCAATCTAAACATCAAATAAGTAGTTTTTATAGATCTGAGGTAAAACTTCATATACCCTACGTGTACGTTACGTTGGACACATCAGGATTACAGCAACGAATTTTATTACAACAACGGATGATCCACAAAGCATATTATGAAAAACAAGGCAACTAAGACAGTAATTAAATAATTAGGAAATAAAGTGTGTTTCAGGAAGAATCTGTGAATATTAAAGGAAGCAACTGTACAGACTAAATTGAATACACAAATTCCGTGCAACATATGTCGAGTTTCTGTTCGTTACTGACATACCAAACATACAGCTCTCACACTGTATCCGAAACATACACAGAAGGTGTTAAGCAAAGCCAAATGATCACCTCTGACTTCGTAATACTTTCAAATTCTCTTGATAACACCAGGTGTGGCTCTTCTGAGACCATCTTTGCATTCTTTTATGAGAGATGCACTCTTCATAAACCGAAAGATCAATTCGTCTCTTGTGTTTAATTTTTCTTTGTAGACTTTCCTTTCAACCACGCCCACAAACATACATCTGAATGGACATTATCTGGGGGTCTTGGTCACCAATAAAAGTGACTATTTCTTCCGATCCACGGTCGTTCTCAAGAAACTCTAGATAATGATGACCTACCTGTAAAACCGTGCTGTAACACATCATACCATACCACACTTTGACAGAGAAGCCATCTTTAAAAACGTGTCTCTGCAAAGGCATGTTGGTTTTCATATGACCATCGGTGCGAGCTACGAGTGTCATTAACGTCGTCACGAATGAAAGTGGCTTCATCAGTAAACAGAATTAATGGGATCTGTCGGTGACTGCCAATCTCCTTCTCGAAACTGTTGAATCCCCTGTAAATGGTGAGTATAAAGACCGTGCATAGTTAACGCCCACGATGTTCTTTTATAAGGAAAACCGGTAGGTGTAGAAATCCTACGTATTCTTGTTGAAGGATTACATTCCAACGTCTTCTGTTTCATCCACGCGCTCTTCATTTGCACGTTCAGATGAATACGACTACTGGGCACTGCACTATTCTCACGCATTGTAGTGAAAACACTAGCAAACACTTTGGAATATTGTACTCTGTTGTTACAAAATCGTCTACCGTATACTCAGCTTGGACTCCATAACCAAAATGACAGAAGGTAAAAAACGCATATAGACTGTGGTACTAACACGCAAAACCGAAAGTTATTTGTGTATCGCAGTAAGCAATAAAAATTGGAAGCGTCTTATATGGATTACTTTGTTCTAGATTATAATACTAACGCCTAAATATTTACTGTCCCTCTAGAAGCATCTCTCACCTTGCAACAAAGTGATAGCAATAATTTTAAAAACTCTGCAAAATACGTAGTTCTTTACCGCCATGCAGTTTCTTTCATTTGGTCGTCGATGTAAAACTGCAATGAATTTAGCATTCTTTCAGATGAATTATAGTCCAGAAATTATACTCAAACTTACTTAGAAATTTGTCCAATTCATAATGTAACAGTAGCAGCCAATAATAGGACTTCAAATATCTCTCACAATAATAGAGTTAACTGCGAAGTAGATTTAATTTCCATTACTTTATGGAGAAATACATCCATGACAAAGGGAGGCGATCGCAGATTTGGCACAACTTTGAAATATGGAAAGGCATTGATCGCACAGTTCTTTATTAAGTGTTACGCGTTCCAAAATTTCTTCAGCAGACAGAAGCTGTGGGTTAAAGTGTACAAAGGAATTAACGAGAGTATGCATTGCCGTCCGTGGTAATCACACGCACTATTAAGAAACATGTGTAGCCTTTTGTAAATCCAGGGGAACATGTTATATTGCTGTGACTTCATTAGTTTAGGTCATTTCTGTTCGTCTCACTGCGTATTTATTCCAATTACCTTCTGTACTGCACTTTATTGTAGTGTGCTGTAGCAGTCCTTTTTACACATGGTCCAAGTTTCATCGAAATGTATTACTTCACAGTGACACATGGTGCGAAACTTCGTTTCTTCCTGAAGCTTTGAACACTAATGTATTACAGTAGAAAATGTGTATGTATTGAAACAGCGTAACTGACGGCGAGCAAATACCCAGACTACATTCATCATACATTTGAGAACGAGAACATTTATCGATTTACAATGAACGTCACACGTAATTTCAAACTTTTACGAAACTCTTTCCCTCTGACACACCTCAGAAACTGGTGAAATGAAAGAATTTTATCACTGTTCATGCTGTACTACAGAGTTTATTCACAACAAATTTTTCTGGCAGTATCCACATATTCCACTGAGTTGGCCTGTACAATTGTATCAATGTATGACAGATAGCGCAAGAGAAATACCGTCATAAACATTGAGATGCGTGAAAAAACTAATTTTTGCTCAAAACGTATAGCAAATTAAGCAGACTGTACTCCATCTACATCTACATCAACATGGTAGCAATTCACACTTCAGTGTCTGGCAGAGGGTTCGTCGAATCATTTTCAGCTACTTCTCTACCATTCCACTCTCGAATGGCGCGTGGGAAAAAGGAACACCAAAATCTTTCCGTTCGAGTTCTGATTTCTCTTATTTTATTATGATGATCATTTCTCCCTACGTAGGTGGGTGTCAACAAAATACTTCCGCATTCGGAAGAGAAAGTTGGTGATTGAAATTTCGTAAATAGATCTCGCCGCAAAGAAAAGCGCCTTTATTTCAATGACTGCCACCCCAACTCGCGTATCATATCAATGGCACGCTCACCCCTATTGCGCGATAACATGAAACGAGCTGCCTTTCTTTGCATTTTTTCGATGTCCTCCGTCGATCCTAACTGGTAAGGATCCCATACCGCGCAACAATATTCCAGCAGAGGACGGACCAGTGTAATGTAGGCTGTCTCTTTAGTGGGTTTGTCGCATCTTCTAAGTGTTCGGCCAAGAAAGCGCAGTCATTGTTTCGCCTTCCCCACAGTATTATCTATGTGGTCTTTGTAATTCAAGTTGCTCGTAATTGTAATTCCTAGGTACTCAGTCAAATTGACAGCCCTTATATTTGTGCTATTTATCGTATGCCCAAAATTTATCGGATTTCTTTTAGTACCCTCGTGGATGACCTCGCATAATGTGAGGAGTTAGCGACTTGTGAAAAATTTTAGACATGATTTCTGACCTTTTGTAACCTTTTTGTCGCCTACGTGCTTAATGTCAAATATTTGGCTCTTTTATAAAATAGCCAGAAACTTTGGAGCTCAAGTCTATAAAGAATCGGGGGTTTACTGGTACTTTTGCTAACCAACCACACTGCTTTGGCGCTACTTTCATTTTCACTCTCTCTTTTCTTTACTGAATAACTATTTGTTCCGCCGTTAATAATACAATCAAAGGTTCCTGAGCCATTTTTCCCCGAATTCGTTGCATTATCTATGACAAATGCTAAAGTATTTAATAGTAATAAAACGCCAGCGATCACTTTATACTAACGTGTTTTTTTTCAGTTAATAATGGCGACAAATGTGATATGTGTGAACAGCGTAGATTTCCGTTGCTAGTGTGAACTATGAGTACTGTGTTTCTAAGATAGTTGGCAAGACTGGTGCGAGATGTTGCAGGTTCGAGCTGGACAGCGGTGCGGGGTTAGATATGGATCTGCGTCTTCTCACTGTGTAACGCGTGTAGCGCATCGCTTGTCAAGTCGTCGAGCGCAGAAACAGAGTAGCTGGACTGACCAGCTTTCTTTGATTTTTATCTGTTCAGGTAATGAAGGCTGTGTATGTGTGTCTAAGAATATGAAACGTATAAAGTAGAGGCTTCAAATAACACTTCAGATATTCCTCTTATACGTCACATTCCTCCGTGTGGTGTTCTCTCCCCCACTCTCTCTCTTTCTCCTCTCTCTCTCTCTCTCTATCTCTCTCTCTCTCTCTCTCTCTCTTTCTCTTCTGATGTGCTTATCTGCTCAGACTCCTTACGTACTCCTGCATTATGTCTCCAAACTCGTCCAATTTCTTTCGGTTTGTACTTCTTTAAAACCAACACAATTTTCGTGCGAGTATTTGTCCGCTTTAGTAACTTACCTCTTTATATCTAACGGTTAACCATGGTGAAATTGTAACGAAATGTTTCTTGTGACTGATATTATTTGATAAAATTCTCTAAAGCCTCCAACCTCGTCATGTGGTTATGAACCCACGAGCTCACAGCCGAGTATTCTTAAGACATTGTAGAGTGATCACTGTCGTGTTTATTTACCACTGCCGTCCTTATACAGCCGTAATATCGCCAAAGATGTCCCAGTCCAGCGCCATATAAGATAATGTTTTGGATGCAAGACGGACACGGCAGCTCCAACCTTTCAAAGGCCGGGTTCCCAAGAGGTGCTTACCTCCAGACCGCCGCCTTTATAAATGGTGTTTTCAAAAATATTTATCTCTGTCGGGTCTTTTATATTGCTATCGCAGGAACCGTTTGACCATTTAGTAGTAGATATCTCGTCGAATGCAGTTCGGTGTCAGAGTTCCGAAGCATGTTATGCTTCCACTGGTTTCTTAGGATACCGTAAGCTGAAACGCATCCCGTGTTCTATATGGCGCTGTCGAACAGTGGTCATGGTTAGTTCAATTTATACTGTCCACATTAAAACGGTATTTTGTACATTCCTGGCGTTCTCAGGTCTGCATCATCCTACACGACCTCATGAGGTAATGAATCTTTATTGGAGGCGTAAAAATTGAATCAATGCTACGTGTCTTTAGGAACTGGCTAATCTTTCGTGTTACTGAGCCACAGAACGGCAAAAATGCAAGCTCCTTCATGCACTCCTCGGGCACTTCTGCTTACTAGTCTACGTAAGCAGAACAATTTGTACCACCTAGCAGAAACATTGTACCGGTGTGTAATGTAGAAATATCTATCAACTGTATTCGTATGCCCCTGAAAAGTGTGTCAGCCTCAGATGACCATACGATGGCGACCGACCACTGCTTCACTTTTTCCTTGCGACAGCGCTGGACGCCAAAAGCGAATAATCTCCTTCTGACTATCTATCGACGGCTTTATTACATATAAATGACAACGAGCATAAATCTGGAGCTCTACAGCTCTACATATATTCCACTTCGTGCACTACTCAGAAGCGTAGATAAATTCATATTACTGTGCGTAAACAGACGAAGAATTGATGGCGTGCGACTATCGCACCACAGATGCGCCAAACTAATAAATCAGGTCGCCGAGATATCCAGCTCGTAAACAATCTATACGATATCAAGGAGAATGGCCTCGTAAATCTCGTTGCACGATCACGTGACTCGCAAAAGTGCAGCTTACCACCCTGCAGCTTACCTGGAAAGCAATTCTCTTCGAAAATATATAGTGCTCGCCTGACTGTAGCATTTCACACTTGTCAGACTGAATGGGAACTTCAGTGTCTCGCTGCTTTATTTAATGACTAGGGCAGCATCATAAATTCCAAGTTCTGTAATGAACAAATATTTCGAGATATTTAACCTAATATACCATCTTGTGTTCCCTCGGTTCTAGTATCTGTTTGCAATCAGTAGAAAATACACTGATTAGAGAATTATGACCACCGACCTACTAGCGATATAAACCTGTCCAGGTAGCAGCAGCGTCACCTGGCGAAGAATGACCACTAGTCAGACACACGCACGGCGCTGTATTATGAGTGAACGTGTAGTCCTTGTATAAAATGGGGAAGGAGAGCGATCTTTCTGAGTTTGACAGAGGGCAGATTGTGATGATCCGGAGACTCGCTATCAGCGATTCGGAAACTGCACGATTTGTCGAATGTTCGAGTAGTGGTGTCGTCAGTGTTCTAAGCACGCGGCGAAACCAAGGTGAAACCACGTCCAGACGTTGTGGGGTTGGGCGAACAACCCTCATTACAGATGTCGGACGTCGTAGGCTGGGCAGATTGGTAAAACAGGAATGGTGGCGAACTGTGGCGGATTTAATGCTGGGCGGAGTACAAGTGTGTCTGAACACAGAGTGCACCGAACACTCCTAAAGATGGGCCTCTACGGCCTTGGATCCATGTATGTGCCAATGTTAACACCACGACGTCAGCAACTATGACTGAAATGATGCAGTAGCAGAGCGCTGCACTTTCTGATGGATCCGGATACTGTCTTTACCAAGCCGATGAGAGGGCGCTAATTCGTTGCCTTCCAGTGGGACAGTTCTTTGACACCTAAACTGCAGGACTGAAACAATCTTGCAGAGGCTCCATTATTCTGTGGGGAACATTCACGTGGACATCCATTGGTCATGTGGAGTTCGTGCAAGGCATCATGACGGCCAAGGAGTATCGTACACCGGTTACAGACCACCTACACCCCTTCAAGACGATCGTGTTTCCCGACGTCAATGACATTTTTCAACAAGATAATGCTTCATGTCACAAGGCCAGAAATGCGGTGGAATGGTTCGATGAACACAGACACGAGTTCCAATTGATGTGCTGGCTCCTTAACTCGCCAGATCTGAACCCGATCGAACACAACTGTGATGTGACAGAATGTGGCGTCAGAGCTCATCGCCTCCCCCCCCCCCCCTCCCTGAAATTTCCGGAACTTACGCGACTTGTGTCTACACAGGTAGTGCCAACTCTCTCCAGCGAGAGTAGACAGTCGTAATGTTCTAGCTGATCATTTTAAATATGTTGTATTCGATAAATGGATCAAAACTAATTTTTAATCTCACTTATTACTACTATTTCTGCTACTATTTCTACACCTGTTTTTAGGGGCTATACATAGTTCGGTAAGATCGGAACCCTTGTAGGATCACATTGTTGTCCGCATGTCTCTCCGGCCGTTAAGATTCCTTTTCCTCAAGAAGGGCTAGAGGTATCACGTTGAAACGTATCTCAAATACTAAGGTCTTAGGTCCTTTGGCGGTGTAAAAGAATTAAGCTTCTAAGTCGATGCAATCAATAGATACAACCATTTATGTCAAATATTTGGATACTCGCAAACTCATACATCAAAACCTTTATAGGAGCTACTTATATACAAAATTAAATCTGTTTGGAACCCTCAGAGCTCGTGTCCTATTCACACCTGTCCAGTTTCCTCTTTTATTGTTAATTTTTCTTATCAAAGGGGCAGGCTCTGCAGCCGAAATTAATTTTAAATTTACAGAACGACAGTAACATACTGAAAGAGGTTAAAAAGGAGTGGTCAAAATGTACATAAAATATGTTGCTGAATGTGGTAGTGCTGACGATTTGACGGCTGTGCACGTCAAGTGGATGACTGGCTACTTCTGGTGATCGTAGCTGTGTGAGTGTGAAGGTCCGTACGAAATAAAAGAATATACAGTGGTGTGTATTTTGTACAAGGATTGGGGAATGATTTGTATGTAGCTGTATGTGGAGTTGGAAATACGAATGTATGTTGAAAAGTCAAATTAGAGAGCCTTGATTTATGGTTCGGACAGGAAACTCGGGACTATAGTCTAATGGGGATAGTTTTCTGGATCAGAAAAATGGGTTTGTTTAAGGCTACCTTGGGTTAGGACATGCAGGGCGTGGCACGATATAGATATGTGTCGACAATGGCGCGACGGTATGCCAGCTACTGTGAAAAGTCGAGACACGGTTCAAATTTGCTCCTCAAGTTAATGGAATGTATTGTATTTTAAGAGGAATTCTAGTAATTTGATAGAGTTGATAGATGTCGAATGTTAGGCAGAGACATGACGTTTGTAGACTTGTAGGTAGCGATAAATTTTGGAATGAATACGAAATTCAAGCAACGTTGTCAAATATAAACGTAGATCGGATAATTCCTTGTAAGTGTGAATAATGACACAACAGTTTAATCACCGTGTTCATTCTGTTTGTAGTTTTAGGTTACTATGGGTCCTTTTATTAGAGAGTTGATAAGTGGGTCTTAGAGGTTATTGTTTGGTGTCTAAATTTTGTCCCAAATTGTTTGGTATTTTAATAAGTGGTATAGGCTGACTGTGTTTCGTTAGGTGCGAGTAAGGAAAGAGGAACCGGCGAGTGGTTCGTCGTGTTGTTATTGCCTGCGTTTTGGCGGGAGTGATTGTTACGCACAATAGGTTCCACAAGACATTGTTAAGATGGAGTGGAATTTCTCCACGAGGACTGAAGGATTGGACAGAGGGCAACGAAAATGGGGTCTTCGGCGCGTTGGGGGCACTGTAGCCTGGACATGCCGACTGTGTAGTGAAAGGCAATTTTCAGGGCTGGGACAGATTCTTAGACCACTCCAGTTGCTGCATGGAAGATGCGGAACATCATGTGTTTGCCATAACGAACGAGAGGCAGTGAGATAAAGAGGAGGCAATCAGAAGAGCATATTTATTTAGAGATGTGTAGGTTTGGAGATTGAGCAAGAGACCAGAGTGACATATGCAGAGCACCGTTATAATACTGTCACCTCATTTTTAGAAGTCAGCCGATTTACGGAAAGGACGACTTCACATTACATTGGAAACTTTCCTCTGCCAATACAAAGTGGAATATGCTTTACACTATATCCGGCTTGAACACGATCTACAGTCAATATCAAAGAAACATGTACATATACTGGACGCTGCTAACATGAAATAAGTCTGCATATTAAACTAGTTAAAAATGAACTCATAATATCAAATACCAAAAATTAATCATCGTGGCACAAATACTGATCGTCGAACTGATGAGAATTTCGTTCTCATTCACATTTATGTTCTTTCTTCACAAGTGCATGACTTTTGACCAGATGTCTACAATGAATGAGCGAGGGGTGTTCAGTAAGTAGTGCAACATATTCTTTCGGCTAAGTTCTATTGAAAAAATAATACGGAATTGTTTGTGGGACATTGTAGAATATTCCGGCTTCGGCCCCTATAGTTTCATGTAGTTCCGATAGGTGGCGGCGCTGTTATAGTCTTGGCGTTCCAAGCAAAGATCTATTTAGAAAACCAGAGCATCGCAGATTTTCATAGACACTTGAAAAATGTCTACGGAGATCTGGCAGTAAACAAAAGAACGTTGAGTCGTTGGGTGAGACGTCTATCATCATCACAACAAGATCGCGCAAACCTGGCCAATCTCCCGAGTGCTGGCCGGTCACACACAGCTGTGACTCCTGCAGTGTTCGAACGTTCGGACACTCTCGTTTGAGATGATCGACGGATACCAGTGAAAGACCTCGCTGCTCAACCGGACGTCTCCTTTGGTAGTGGTGACACACTCGTCCGCCAGTTGGGGCACTCAAAGGTGGGTGCCCGCGGGGTTTCTCTCCGCCTACCAGAAGACCAGAAAGAGCATCTGCGCGTTACGAGGCTGGTCGTGAAAGTTTTTGTCGAACATCGTCACAAGCGATGAAACATGGTCAGAATGGGACCATGTAGGCATACAGACCCTCCCACTAAGGTGGCGTAATGCCGTCACGTTGAACGGAGATTATGTTGAAGAATAAAGTTTTGTGGCCAAAAGAGGGGAAAATAGTATGATGAATTGGATTACTGAATAAAACCAATCTGCTTTCAGAAAAAAAAGTGTTGCATTATTTATTGAATTCCCCTAGGGCTACCAGAGTAGATACACGTTGAATAAACAGAAGGTTCCACAACTTATGCTTGATTACCAGTATTTCAAAGGTAATGGTAACGCAGGTTAAAGTTTACCACAACAGTGGCAACTTAACTCGACCTTCTAAAGTGAGAGACAAATAAAGGCAAATTTGAAGCGGATAGTTGTGATGTTCGCAATTAGCATTAAGTTGTAGCAAAACCACGGAATTCCAAAAATTATCCTAAGGGCAATGTAACAAGAAAACAGTTTGCCGACTCTATTTTCTGTTACTTTCTTTCAGATGCCTATGAAGCAAACCGTAACAAAAATGAAACCAGAATGGGTGGGATTTAAGCTGTGCGGAGCCGAGAGCCTTACTTGCTGCACGAAAGACCAGTAGGCAGCAATTATTAAGTGGCGCCAGTAGACCAGTATGCCATCAGTTCAGCGTGAAAAAGAAAAAAAAAGACACCATCGAAATAGAACTGATGGCATCACATAAAGAAGGCGGACTAAATATCTGGAACCAGAAATACGAAATAAATGATTTTAATATGACTATATGATCACTTAGTTACCTAACACCACCTTGTAGCTTATTTCTCTTCGACACTACAGTGATCCAACGTGGTAGTCGTGTAATGGTAAAGTGCAGATATTGTTGTGGTAGGAACTACAATGTTATATGTGATACGTTCCTCAATGTTGATGAGCAAGTAATGGAAATAGCGGATGACATGAAGTGCTACTCCATGAAATCCAGACGACTTGAACTGGTTGACTTTTCGAGATGACGTTAATCTGAGCTTTATTCATCAATAATAGGTGCATATGACCTACAGCAAGAACAGTTACATTACATTGGAATCAGTCACAATCACAAAAATTTTGGAAAGAATCAATAGGGAATATAGGTTTTTGCGAACCCAGATGTCAGACTGAGACTCACTGGAAGAATTTTTAGGATATGTGATTCATACACTGCCAAGGTCTTTTCCGAAACACTGATGCGACCAATTCTTGATCGTTAGTGTGAAACCCTACATAGTAGGATTAAGGGAGGGCGACGCATATCTGCATGTGATATTGACGCTGTTGTCGAACATGTACATTAAGGAAATTCGTAATATTCTTCATGTGTTAGTAAGCTGTTCTTTGTTGTGTTAAAATCTATTATGCTTATTTTGCTTTCACTCTTCTCTCTTCTCGATGTCTGGGGGATTCAAATATAATTAACACGCACAAACTCACTATCATGATTTTTACACGCTTCCACTCACTACAGCAGGAAACGTGTTGCTTATACGTCACCTCGACACTCAACTTGATAGCTGCCAAATGAGTTACAATACTGCTAATATGCAAAAATATGTCTTGACAAACATGTCGCATCAGTTGTCTCCTTCCTTTTTGGCGATAGACTGTACCTCAGCTCTCGTCACCAGAAAACTTAAAAGACCCAAGATACTTGTCAGCATAGTGGCTATAATATTGAAAGAAATAAAATAATATATTCATAAAACAGTATAATTACATAAATCAACTCAATAATTAGTGATGATGTTTACTAGTTTAATATAACGTAGTAAACAGCAGTAGGTAAAAATATTTATTGCACTGGCATCTAAATAAATATGCATGTTAAGTAGAGAAGATATAAAATGTAGACTGGCAATGGCAAGGAAAGCGGTACTGAAGAAGAGAAATTTGTTAACATCGAGTATACATTTAAGTGTCAGGAAGTCGTTTCTGAAAGTTTTTGTATGGAGTGTAGCCATGTACGGAAGTTAAACATGGACGATAAATAGTTTAGACGAGAATAGAAGCTTTCGAAATCTGGTGCTACAGAAGAATGCTGAAGATTAGATGGGTAGATCACATAACTAATGAGGATGTGTTGAAGAGGATTGGGCAGAAGAGAAGTTGGTGGCACAACGTGACTAGGAGAAGGGATCGGTTGGTAGGACATGTTTTGAGGCATCAAGGGATCACTAATTTAGTATTGGAGGGCAGCGTGGAGGGTGGAAATCGTAGAGGGAGACCAAGAGATGAATACACCGAGCAGATTCAGAAGGATGTAGGTTGCAGTAGGTGATGGGAGATAAAGAAGCTTGCACAGGATGGAGTAGCATGGAGAGCTGCATCAAACCAGTCTCAGGACTGAAGACCACAACAACAACAACAACAATGAAGACAAGATTTCATTCAACTTTAACGTCTTAAAGATGCACTGCGACGTCAAAGAACACAAAAACATAAAGTAAGAAAGATTTTTTAAAATAGTACTGAGAAGTGTAGTCACAGTAAATAAATAATTACTAATAAAAATAAACATACACAGTTTTCAAATGATTAAGAATTATTATTTTTGTAAGTGTCCTTTAGCTATGATTGTACTCAGAGTTCTCCGAAACGACCATTTCCCATTATAGCGACAATCAAATGTAAAACCATATAAAGTACACAAATTCTACACGTCCGGAAAATTTCTGTTATTTACTTGTCACAAAAAAACATTTCATCATTACATCTCATGTTTTGGTAATTGTCACGTCATGAGTTGTTCGCAGTGTCATTAATTGCTAGACATTTACCAAATGTGGCCAAAATATTCACCTCTTGCTTCTGCACAGGCATTAACTTCTCACATCATTGACTGACGCAGCCTCTTGCGAACAGCTTCAAAAAGTGTCGGAACGTTACACAGATGTCCATAACATTCTATGTACCTTGCATAAACTAGTTTTCTACGTACCCTCATAGAAAAAAATGGAAGCAATGAATACGGGAGACCAAGAAGAGCGTGGAGCTGCTTTTTGTAATGTATCGATTTGTCGTGGTAGAAATCGGCGAGCGCATATCGAAAAATGAGACTAGAAGGCGTTGGAGCCCCAAATAAGATTTCTTATTGAAACACATCCTGTAGCAAATCTACAAGAATTAATCATCAGATTTATATTTGTCGATGACCTCGTATAAAATACTAATAAAAAAAGGATATTGTTAACAACAAAATTTTTCATTCCTTCGATGTGAAGAAGCCATCCAAAATGTTTATGCAAGTATTTTTGATACTCTCTTTACAGATTCTTCATATACTAATTCCGGGAAGGGTGCTAAACAGAAAAACTCACTTTAAATTTATCTTCTCTCGAATTTCCTGTACGCTTCGTATTATTTTCACTCTTTCATGGTTGTGCAGTAATTTTCAGTGATAACAATGTATATTGTTCAAGCATACGGCGAATGTACGATTCAAAACAAAACTACATCTACATCTACATACATACTCCGCAATCCACCATACGGTGCGTGGCGGAGGGTACCTCGTACCACAACTAGCATCTTCTCTCCCTGTTCCACTCCCAAACAGAAGGTGGAAAAGTGACTGCCTATATGCTCTGTACGAGCCCTAATCTTTCTTATCTTATCTTTGTGGTCTTTCCTCGAAATATAAGTTGGCGGCAGTAAAATTGTACTGCGGTCAACCTCAAATGCTGGTTCTCTAAATTTCCTCAGTAGCGATTCACGAAAAAAACGCCTCCTTTCCTCCAGAGACTCCCACCCGAGTTCCTGAAGCATTTCCGTAACACTCGCGTGATGATCAAACCTACCAGTAATAAATCTAGCAGCCCGCCTCTGAATTGCTTCTATGTCCTCCCTCAATCCGACCTGATATGGATCCCAAACTCTCGAGCAGTACTCAAGAATAGGTCGTATTAGTGTTTTATAAGCGGTCTCCTTTACAGATAAACCACATCTTCCCAAAATTCTACCAATGAACCTAAGACGACTATCCGCCTTCGCCACAACTGCCATTACATGCTTGTCCCACTTCATATCGCTCTGCAATGTTACGCCCAAATATTTAATCGACGTGACTGTGTCAAGCGCTACACCATTAATGGAGTATTGAAACATTACGGGATTCTTTTTCCTATTCATTTGCATTAATTTACATTTATCTATATTTAGAGTTAGCTGCCATTCTTTACACCAATCAAAAATCCTGTACAAGTCATCTTCTATCCTCCTACCGTCACTCAACGATGACACCTTCCCGTACACCACAGCATCATCAGCAAACAGCCGCACATTGCTATCCACCCTATCCAAAAGATCATTTATGTAGATAGAAAGCCGGCCGCGGTGGTCTCGCGGTTCTAGGCGCGCAGTCCGGACCCGTGCGACTGCTACGGTCGCAGGTTCGAATCCTGCCTCGGGCATGGATGTGCGTGATGTCCTTAGGTTAGTTATGTTTACGTAGTTCTAAGTTCTAGGGGACTGATGACCACAGCAGTTGAGTCCCATAGTGCTCAGAGCCATTTATGTAGATAGAAAACAACAGCGGACCGACCACACTTCCCTGCCGCACTCCAGATGATACCCTCACCTCCGATGAACACTCACCATCGAGAACAACGTGCTGGGTTCTATTACTTAAGAAGTCTTCGAGCCACTCACATATTTGGCAACCAATCCCATATGCTCGTGCCTTAGGAGTCTGTAGTGGGGCATCGAGTCAAACGCTTTCCGGAAGTCAAGGAATATGGCATCCGTCTGATACCCTTCATCCATGGTTCGCAAGACATCATATGAAAAAAGGGAGAGTTGCGTTTCGCAGGAGCGATGCTTTCTAAAGCCGTGCTGATGCATGGACAGCAACTTCTCTGTCTCAAGGAAATTCATTGTATTAGAACTAAGAATATGTTCGAGAATCCTGTAATAACTAGCGTCAAACCAAATTAAAGAAGCGAAACTGGTCTTATGTTGAAAATAAAGTCATCAGTATAGTAGTCGGAAACGAAGTATTGTTGTTAATTACTGTTACGTGATAATAAGTTGTACTTGTTTCATTATACGGAAGTATTCAAAGTTGAAAACAGATGTAGATACTAGTGATGCAACAGAATAAATTACTGGATAAGCGCGGATTATTATGCGGTTTCACTTATTACTGACATACCACGGTCAATTAGAGAATAATCGACCGAATGAAATGTAGAGAGAATTTATACTTTTTTCGAAATAGAGCCCAAATTTATGCTACGTTTAGATTAGTAAGCAATGTGCAGCGGCTGCATTAATTCAGATTTTATGAGCCGTTATTAATCAACCAGCACGCTGGTTTTGCATCGGCAACTCACCATAATTACTCGTACAGGGCCGATACATCAGCGTCCGGAAGCACAGATTCTGTGAACGCAGCACATAATTAACAAACTGATGTGCTCAAAAAGTAATATCATACAATGTGGTCGTTACCTTTACACGGGGACATTTTAGTGAAATGATCAAAGAATAAGAAAAACGAAACACATTAACTTCTTACTAGAGCTAGATTTCTGCGGACATCAACCAGCTAAGTGATATATACTTCGCCGCATTTCCTCTCTGAAATATTATAGCAATTTTTTCAATGTGAAGTAACAGTTATTGCACTGAAACGTAACTTTGTGAGGGAATGATTTCTGCCACGGACTAGAATGGAGAAAAGGTAAGAAAAGACTCACTTTTCACATGTCATGGTCATTTATAATCCTTCACGCGCTGGTGTGTGTATGTGTGTGTGTGTGTGTGTGTGTGTGTGTGTGTGTGTGTGTGTGAAAACGAGAGGGATGGGTCAGGAAGAAAGCTATTGGATGCTTGAAGACATATTTCGTCACGATAGCCGAATAATTAACCATTCGATTACTTCTTACAAGCGAAGGAACACGTTCGTGTTCACAAATCTATGATTGTAGCTTTATCTGGTGCCATGTATTCTTTCATTCTGCTTTTGTGTTCATTTCATTGCGACCCTAGGCTTCTTCCACAGTTTTCCACCATTTATTCCGGTCAATTTCTAGGGTTCTCCAATTTCTACGACCCATTTTCCAGAGATCCTCAACGATTCCATCTTGCCATTTGATTCTCGGCCGACCGGGCCCTCACTTTCCTCCTGGAGTTCCTTGCAATACGTTTTTGAGTACTTCCGAGTCACTCACCCGAGCTACATGTCCATCCTTCATTTAAGCTGATTTTACTATTATTTTGAAAGGTGTGTCTTTATAAAAGATATACTCTTCACCATTTATCTTTTCCTCCATATTCCTCCGTCACAAACTCGGTCGATGATTCTATGAAGAACCGTTCTTTAGAATGTGTCCAGAATTTCAAAGTCTTTTGCTGTTAGGATCCAAGTTACTGAGGCACATGTGAGTACAGATCCTGTCTTTTAAATGAGTAGCTTGGTGGTGCGGCTGAGTGACCTTGCCGATAAGAGTCTTGTTAGACCAAAATGGGCTGTATTGTCTGCTTTTGGTCTCTGACTGATTTTATGGTAAGCGTCGAACGGATGCTTGATCTTCTCAGCTATCTCAAAGGTATAGTTTTCCCACTGTTCTTGTTGTTGGCATGTTCTCCTTGTGCGTCTTTCTGGCAGCTATTTATTTTACTTTCTGGTGATTGATATTTAATTCCATGTTCCTGCTACCTTGTTAAGGGCGATAAATGTCTCTTGCATAGACTTTCGGCTTCTTGCTACTAAATTCGCATAAGCGAGTATCTACACTGATTTCTGGAAGATCTTTCGCCCACTCAGAAGGTTTACATCTGTGATGACTTTGTCCAGGGAGCTAGTGTTCGCCAGTGTGGCAGTACTGGAATCGGTAGCGGCAGGCTGGACAGCATATGGCAGCTTACAGTTCTTAATCACCAAACTTCGGCAGTTTAGCAGTAGTGACGACTCTATTACCGGTGACGAGTGGCACAGCAGGCCAACTGGCTCTGACTGCGCAACTTCCTCCCCCTCCCCCCACCCCCCCCCCCCCTCACGCAACTACCCCAATTTTTTATTTAATCCTCATCACTCCTTAGCGTGTAGGGCTACATTCGTTCACTGATCATCAGCACGACATTGCAGTGAACTAAAAGGCACACATTTCCAAAAAATCTTCTTTGTGTGAATGAATTCAAAACACAAAACCCAAAGTCGTATTGCTTGCAAAAAAAATGGTTCAAATGGCTCTGAGCGCTATGGGACTTAACTGCTGAGGTCATCAGTCCCCTAGAATTAGAACTACTTAAACCTAACTAACCTAACGACATCACACACATCCATGCCCGAGGCAGACTGTAGCGCCTAGAACCGCTCGGCCACCCCGGCCGGCAGCTTGCAAAAACAAAGCTCTTTCCGCTCTTCTTCTTCTTCTTCATCTTCTACTACTACTACTACTACCACAACTACTACTACTTCTACTACTACTACTACTACTACTACTACTATTTCTGCAAACTACTTCCTCTTTTCTTCACCCATGGCACGCGCTCCCGCTGCCACACCCTAGTTATGCCACGGCAGGTGAGCCTCCTATTCAATGATAATTTAACAGAGCAGTCCTCTTGGTTGTATTCGAGACGTCTAGATTATATGCTGGCAATGGCTTCCGCTCTCTACCTTCTTTTAATTTTCACTCTCATCCAAAACAATACACGAAGAAAAATCAAAAAGAAAAATCACAATATCGTGTATTTTCTATAGGATTAATTCATTAAGCTAACCAGTTTACTGGTTACGAGATCATCATGAGACTTTAACTGACTACCGTCGCCAAAGAATTTACAATATATGTAAGCCACCTTGAAAAACACGTTACTCATCTAATGTGAGAAGTGAACACATAGCACATGTCGTCTTTGGCGGCCGGATTGGCCGAGCGGTTTTAGGCTCTACAGTCTGGAAACGCGTGACCGCTACGGTCGCAGGTTCGAATCCTGCCTCGGGCATGGATGTGTGCGATGTCCTAAGTTTAGTTAGGTTTAAGTAGTTCAAATTGTACGGGACAGATGACCTCAGCAGTTAAGTCCCATAGTGCTCAGAGCCAGCCATTCATCTTTGCCATTCGAGTAGTAATATGATTAAAAAGTTAAAATATAAAGAGAGCAAATCAGGAAAAACAATCACACTATAATCGAAAAACAGTGCCCATACAACAATTTAGATTAGATTAACAACTGGAGTAAAGTATAATCAGTACATCAGTTCTACGTTATTTTCCTTGGGAAGATTGTACACATCTCTATAATGATATCAATGTTTCAATTAATATATATGAAAGGCGATTATGAAAGTAAATAAGTCAGGATTGTTATTTTATTATACCTGCTGCGCGCCAAAGCCCTCCCCCCCCCCCCCCCCGCCTCCTTCTTCATGCTCAACCAGCGTCATGTGGTGGCGAATAGCGCACTCGGGCGACAGAGATTGACCCATGTGCAAGAGCACCGCACACGAGCAGCGTTCTTGGTTATCTGTGCTCTTCGTTACTTAAAGCACAAGAACTTTCTGGCGGTGTTATCTGTGTTCTTCGTTACTGAAAGCACAAGAACTTTCTGGCGGTATTTCATAATATCCTACGGTAAATACGAACAAGCCGCTGACCGATGTTCTGGTTTCAGTAATGAATATAGTGAGTGTGTAATGAATTAACGTTCTCGGGATGAGATCGTGTTATCAAATGACTCATCCATGGAGAAACTTCAGACTCGAGACACTACTGTGTAGGCACTTTCTGGACTCATTGAGCGCAAGATGTATGCTCGGTACCCGGCAGTTTTGATAGGAAACCCTTGCCGCGGTTACACGGCCGCAGGGCAGATGTGAAAGGTGACCCTGTGGTGAGCTGCAGCTGTTCTCCGCCCTCAGCTCCGAGCAGACGGCGGCACGCTGTGTCAACACTAGCGCCGCGGCGCAGCTAATGGGCCGTCATCTCCTCTGTGTGGGCAGCAGCCACAAGGAACACGCACAGACGACCATCTTGCGCGAGGGGACTCCTAAACCATCACAACAACAAAACTAATTTCCCGTATCGAAAATCGTGAGTGACAGGGTAGGCACAAAATAGCTTGGTCACACTTTCGCAAACGGCGCGGAAGGGGAGGGGACAAGGATATGGTGGGGTCTCGCTATTGAGTGCTAGGAGAGGCGCTGTTCGACAACTGAAGTCTGCACACAAACTTATATCTCAAATAACTTCTTAACTATAGCTACCGAGTCTGCAAACGATCGTATTAAGAGATTGTACTACCAATAGTTTAACAAATATAGATTTTCAAAGTCAATAATTTCTCGTTAGAGTACTGAAACAAAAATTGTAGCATAAACAAAGGCGCCGGCTGGGGTGGCCGAGTGGTTCTAGGCGCTACAGTCTGGAACCACGCGACCGCTATGGTCGCAGGTTCGAATCCTGCCTCGGGCATGGATGTGTGTGCTTAGGTTAGTTAGGTTTAAGTAGTTCTAAGTTCTAGGGGACTTATGACCTCAGAAGTTAAGTCCCATAGCGTTCAGAGCCATTTGAACCATAAACAAAGGCCCAGATAAATCAAAACAAGGTAACTGGACAACTATACTGACGATGATGTTGGGTTGTAGAGCGTTCAACATTGCGGTCATTAGCGCGCGTACAAGTTCCCAGTTTTTCCATTTACAGTCTCGCCACGTCCCAAGTGATGATGAGATCATGAGAACAACACAAACATTCAGACCCCGGGCGGAGAAAATCCCCGACCCGGCCGGGAATCGAACCCGGATCATGAGGACAACAAACATACTCAATCCCCGAGCGGAGAAAATCCTCGATCCTACCGGGAATCAAACCCGGGACCCCATGATCCAGAGGCAGCAACGCTAGCCGCTTTTTTAATCTCATTTTGTTCGTTATTGATCGTTGTATCTGGTCCGGGGAGACATCCCATGACGCTTTGTCAAGTTCATCGCTCATCCATTCACTCAATTTTTTTGTTACAGAGGGCATCCATCCCTCTGACCGAACACGCTAAGCTACCGTGCCGGCATCACTAGACCACGAGCTGCGGACAGTACAATAAAGAACATGTCAGGTGAATGTTCTATGGCGTTCCCCTGACAACCTCTTCAGCAATACTACTTAAAAACAAAATTTTTTCTACTCCTTCCTCTACATCTTTTTGGAGTATTGAAGACTTGCAAAGTGCTTATAGCTATGCTTTATTCTCTTTATTGTGCGATCAGAGTAGCCAGTGGTTTCTGAAACATAGTAAAGTACAGTTTTTAACGATGTTTTTGTTTCCTCATCTGCCTCTTCCAACAAAAAATTTAATGCTATTGCATATAATCTGACGTGTCTGGTTAAAGAATTTTTCCTGTACAGAGACCGCAGTGCCATACTACGTAGTAAAGAAATAGAAACGAGAATGCTCAAAGTGTGCATGTCGGCAGGCGACAGTCAGCTGAGGCGGCCGCCCCTTCGTAACAGTGGGATGAACATGCTCAGCGCTCAAGCCTAGAGTGCGTCGGATTCGTTGTGTTATTCGTGTGGAGGATCAGGGCTGACTGCACCGATGTCGGTTAAAAGTTAACCACAGTTAAGCTGGCATTTAAGACTGATCAACACAAAATTCAACTGCACCAACCTCAGTTTAAGTTAAACGTAGGAGTTGGTTGGTTGGTTTGGGGAAGGAGACCAGACAGCGAGGTCATCGGTCTCATCGGATTAGGGAAGGATGGGGAAGAAAGTCGGCTGTGCCCTTTGAAAGGAACCACCCCGGCATTTGCCTGGAGCGATTTAGGGAAATCACGGAAAACCTAAATCAGGATGGCCGGACGCGGGATTGAACCGTCGTCCTCCCGAATGCGAGTCCAGTGTCTAACCACTGCGCCACCTCGCTCGGTGAACGTAGGAGTTAATTGCGATTAAAGTTGACTAAGGTCGGAGGCTCGTTTCTTGAACTGGTAGCGGTTTAAATGAAGTAAAACGTATCGTATTAAGACGGCGGCACGTTTTGATGTTTCAGTTGGCATGGGACATGAAGAAATGTCCATGCAAATCGCCACCACAGCCGTTCCGGTGTTGTGGTGACAGAAATTTGAAGAGAGAGGAGGAGGATATTAGTGTTTAACGTCCCGTCGACAACGAGGTCATTAGAGACGGAGCGCAAGCTCGGGTGAGGGAAGGATGGGGAAGGAAATCAGCCGTGCCCTTTCAAAGGAACCATCCCGGCATTTGCCTGAAGCGATTTAGGGAAATCACGGAAAACCTAAATCAGGATGGCCGGAGACGGGATTGAACCGTCGTCCTCCCGAATGCGAGTCCAGTGTGCTAACCACTGCGCCACCTCGCTCGGTTGAAGAGAGATTTCGTCTTTCAAAAGAAATAGTGTGTTGGTTGTTACTTCAAATCAGTAAGAAATTGGAATTTCTTACTTATCGAAATATCACTGTGGCCCCTGTGAGCAGACTTCTAATGACATTAAGAGCATATGCAACTCGTGCATTTAATATCGTTATTGGTGACAGTGTTAATTTGTATATTACAACAGCACAGTGCAGAAGTGCACTCTGTGAGGAATGATTTCAGCGAACCGAATGGATTTCCTGGAGTCATTGTTGTCACATAAAGATTCAGTCTCCTGGAGGATGTAATAGAGAACTTTTTAGCAATAGAAAATTAAGCTTTTCATTAACTGCCAAACCGTCAGTGACCACAGTTTGATAATACGGAACATTGTTGTTCAGTGGCCTGGTGTGGAAGTAAACTGTGTTGCTGTACTTGACCATGGTTCTAGTTTCTCCCTTACACTACAACCGGCCATTTTTTTTCTTTATTGCACTGCAAAATTTTCACATTACACCCGACTAGTTCAAAAAGGATATTAGTTTCAAATTTTGAGACGTTCGGTGTCCTTTTCTTGCCCTCTGTAGCGCAGTAACAATACCCACATTACGATAACAAATTGAAAACCATGCATGAATACGAAGAAGGTTAAACGTAGGTAGCACATACAACGATTTTCATTATCTTCGCACTTACAATTTGCACTTCCTTCTGTAACACGCAGAGTTAACCTCAGTCAGATTCCCAGTTAGCTAAACGTATTTTACCAGCCGGAATTTTACACCGGTGCACAGACACCTTAATAGTGATTAAGTTTAACCGTGATTATGGGACCCTCGGTATTTTGCTTTTTAATCGACAGCGGTGCAGTCGGCCCTCAGTGGCTGTTGTCCAGTTTCAGACTGTGGGGAGCATCCATCAACAGCCACGAGAGAGAGAGATAAAAGATTCTCACAAATTTTCATAGCATACTATGCACTCACAGTGTTGGCACTTGATAATCTCTCTTTCAACCACTGTCAGAAGAAACAACACATTCATTGATTTGATAGAAATAATGTCAAGATGGTGTGTTTTCTCGTAACCATACCTCATATTCGTATTAGCGAACACGAATGCAGTTATGTCATCAGACAGAACCATAAATTTATGTCAAAGGGCCTCGTCGTTGTTTTTTTTATTTCAGCTGTTTGTTATCGAAGCTTAATCTTTTTACTTATTTGCACGCACACTGTAGATGGATGTGACAACAGTTGTGAATGAAGAAAACATTACATTTCAGGCACAGAAAAAATGTGTTTTCACCTACTTTATACGCTTCAGATTTCAATTATAAAATATTCGAACATTAGGAACCCCTTAACATTTATCTTTACGTAGCAGATAAAGAATATCCCAAGGACAAATTATTCATGAGAAGTACAGATTACATAGTAAAAGAAATACATTCATTTGATAATGACACTTATAGTTTTAAAGGATGTACAGAACGGCGTATACGATGCGTTAAACGTTAAGTGAAGATTGTAACTCACATTTGAAACCTTAAAGCAATGAAATAAACACATAAAATATCCCAATCTACCTCACTGCATGTGGCGGAGGGTACGTCTGGTACCAGAAACTGATCTCGCCCTATCCTGTTCTTGGGAAGAATGATTGTCGGCAACCCTTTGTACTGGCTCTGATTTCTCGAATTTTCTCATTGTTGTCATTATATGACTTGTATGTGGAACGAAGCAGTATATTGTCCGACTCTTCCCAGAAAGTTCTCTATCGAAAGTTCAGTAGTATACCACGCCTCTCTTACAACGTCTACCATTGGAGTTGGTTGAACATCTCGGCAATGTTCTCGCGCCGAATAAGCGTGTAGCTCTTCGTGGATCTTCTCTACCTCTCACTTCTACCTCTTAAGGATCCGATATTTGTGGACAATAATTATTTCCGGCCAAGGTCCTGCACTTCGTTGAGGCTTCCTTTATTCGTGACAGCTGTTTCAGTATCCACAATTCGCATTGTTGGGCACATGTGAAACCATGAGGTACTCGACCTAGTGTTCAACAACAGCGATTCGCGGTTAATGTGTGGGCCGGCTACTCGGTGATAGGCTGATTGAACCATACATCCTTCCATTCCATCTTCGTGCAACATGTGTTGCCAGAGCTCCTGGAGGATGTACCTCTGGATGTTACACAAACGATGTACTACCAGCACGACAGGGCGCCAGCCAATTTCAGCACTGCCGTAAGGAATCATCTGAGAGCCACCTTCGGGAATCCATGGATCGGGCGAGGTGAACCTGTCATCTGGCCACCCAGGCCAACGGATCTAGCATCTGTCTGGATTTATTCCTCTGGGGGTATATTGAGCAGCTGGTGTATGAAACCGTTGTGAAAACAAAGACCACCTCGCCACTAGAATTGCCGTCGGGCGCCGGCCGGTGTGGCTAAGCGGTTCTAGGCGCATCAGTCTGGAACCGCGCGACCGCTACGGTCGCAGGTTCGAATCCTGCCTCGGGCATGGGTGTGTGTGATGTCCTTAGGTTAGTTAGGTTGAAGTAGTTCTAAGTTCTAGGGGACTGATGACCTCAGATGTTAAGTCCCATAGTGCTCAGAACCATTTGAACCATTTTTTTTGCTTTCGGGACTGCCACCATTGCGGAAATGCCAGGAATGTTCTAATGGTCACGAAAATCAATGATACGACGATGTACTGCATGCATACAGGCCAATTGTCTCGCATTCGAGCAGTTCCTGTCAATGCCACTGCTGCAATTACGGTACTCAACTACCTTCTGTATAAATCGTACCTAGCATCAGAAATTACCTTCAGGGACCATACGTACCATAGTTAAATATATTTGTTTTGATGTTCTCTACCTCCTGTATCGTTATTACTATTATTATTATTATTAAACACTTTGGGCTCCAGGACATTGGTTAACTTGAATGTTATTTTGTTACTATTTTTTTATTGTTTCCTTCTTCTTCCCTCTGGCTGTGTTCCCGTTTACTTTAGTCTGTCCATATTTTGTTTCTTAATTTCTCTCTTTCATGTATCTTTTCAATACTGATCCCTCCTTATATTAGGATTTTTTCTATTTCTTGACGCAAATTGGGTTTTTGATTGAATTGTTTGCTACCTCAAAAATCTTCCTTGTGAGTCTATTGTTGTCCATTCCATGTAAGTATCAATAGGACGTTGGTCTGCGTTTTCTGATCATATCTGTGAGCCTGTCTCTGTTGATATATTTCTTTGGTTGGTCTCTTCATCCATGTACAACATCTGTGTACTGTACTGCTCCAAAAATTTTTCTTAAGTTTTGTCTACCACCTGTATTAACTAGAACGAATACTTTCGGAACATTCTGTGCAGTATAAATAAACCATTTGGATGAGATTATAACCAGCCCTCTTACATTGCTTGCGGTTAATGCGTCGCTTACCACCAAGTAAAATCAAAACTAATTGCAAAATAATTAAGGCAAAGTATTTCATAGTGCTCAAGCTGACAATTGACCTTAAACAATAAAAAGTATGAAGTCGGCCACATGATAACTAAAATAATTCTGCTAAATTTCATTTTCACGATAACGATTCAACTGAATACCTAAGAATCACAATTACGAACAACTTAAATTGGAACCATGACACAGAAAATATTGTGGGGGAGGTGAACAAAAGACTACATTTTAATGGTAGAATAAATCTTCTAAAGAGACTGCCTTCTCTACGTTTTCCCGTCATCTGCTAAGGTACTGATGCGCGGTGTGGTACTGTTACTAGACAGAATTGACAGAGGACATTGAGAAATTCAAAGAGTGGTAGCTCGTTTTGTATTATCGCGAAATAGAAGAGGGAGTGTCACGGGTATGATTTACGAGCTGGGGTGGCAATTATTAAAACAAGGCGTTTTCCGTTGCCGCGAGATCTTTTCTCAAAATTTCACTCACTGTCTTCATCCTCCGAATGTCAATACATTTCATTGACTCCCACCTAGACCCCCACCTACATAGAGAGAAATGACCGTCGTAATAAAATAAGATAAATGAGCGCTTGCACGGAAATGTTTAGTTTCTGATTTTTCTTACTGGCTACACTCGAGAGTGGAGTGATCGAGAAATAGCCTGAAGGTGGATATGTGAACCCTCTGACAAGAGTATGAATTGCAGAGTAGTGGTACACATACAGAGGCACTCGTAGATGTCATCTACCTCCATATGCACATCTGTACTCCACCAACCACATGACTGTGTGTGGTGAAGATAGAAGTTCGACTGGAATCTCCATCTATGGTTTCGCTAAATCACTTCGCATGAACAATGAGATATGTTATTACTGAAGGCCGTGATATTATTCATCCATGTTCGCTCCGAACTTAAGTGTAAACTCTAATGACCTCATCGCCGATTGGATGTTCAACATTAAACTTGCTACTTTTCTCCCGAATGTGTAGCCTGCCCCACGTACTGGCTTTATAGACCGATTACTAGGAAAAATTCAACACTTTCGGATGACGATGTGTTAGTTACAGTAGAAACTCCGCGTTCCGTAAGCAAGTTTACCTTGAGACAGTAAACGTATTGTTCTGGTGCTGCTCTTCATCCACTGACATTTCCATCTTCCTAACAAAGACGACACAGCATCCCACAGTATTGAGTGTTTTGTTGGCGATAAAATCGACACCTTTGTGTGTGAGATTATAGCTCTTACGCTTTAGGTCCAGCACGGTGACCATTCTTTTGATAAACCTGAAAAATTAATCATAAAACTTAACCGAGAGACGTTTATATTAATTGTTGCGCAAGTTTTCCTTTCACGTTGGATACATAAACGAATGACAGAATCACCTTTTGAGGACCGCTAGGATTAGACTTTCTTCGCCGTGTTGCTGCCCAGAAGCCTCTGACCATAACAGAGAATGTGCGACAGCACTCTAAATGATGTACTAACTTGCACCACTGATCATTCGAGTAGAGGACTGCTGTACTGTGCAGTCCTGTGTAATGGCTCCTTCTTGGTTCTGTCAGCTCTTAACTGTAATTGGCACGAGTCTTACTGACCTGACCAGCACCCAGTCAATATCTTCTTCCAGTACTTGCAGGCGTAATTAACTTTCGCCTCTCATTTAATCACTCTACGATCAAGCCACTAACAGAAATTAAGGTCAAGTGGGAGATTAATACGCTACGTAAGTAAGAGTCTTAGAGAGCCTCAAATAAACAGAAATATTGAATAAAGCCCTCAATGACGGAAGCTCGCCTAACGATTTAATGCTACTGCACTGAAATAAGCAACGAAGCTCACTTATAATTGTCAGCTCTTAAAGGTAACCGGACAAGCAGCCACTGTGATAAATACGCATAACAATTATTAAAATACACAAGAAAATGAAGGCGAACGACAGAGAGATTCTGTCAGATGACGATTCAGCGGCAGCAGGAAATTTCACTTTACTTGAGGGGCAGCATGATTACTTTCGGACTATTATTGTAATATCTGTTAATCAAGGAGATGTCAGCAGAAAGCTACAATATGCTTAATTCGCTCGGCGGAAACTGGCTATTTCCCAGAACTTCTAATGTTTTAATGCCCAGAAATACTGCTACAGTGCGGCGTCTAAAATTTACATACATGCGATTCTTTGGCAGATATGCGGGTTGATCACTCGAAGGCGATGCAAAAAGCGGGAATAACATTCTCCTTTGGTTGATATTTCAACCCTATGCTCCAAAGGGGTATAGTCGACACCTAAAGTGGGGCCGCTATTTATGGCCAACCCAACCGATTCATCTGAGGCACTGGAGGGCCACTGCAGAAATGTCGTCTTACAGCAACCAGTTCACCGTGTTGGTGTATTTATGCACATGAAAGAGTTCCAGTTCATACTAAGACTTCCTTTTAATAAACATTGTCATAATGGCGATAATTAGTAACTTTTTAATACAACTAGATAGTGACTTGCAAAAAACGGAGAAAAATATCTATATAGTACATAAAACACATTTAAACACTCATAAACTACCAAAGATTCTGAATTGGTCTTTGTCTTCAAGTTCTTCATTGTTTGCAAGTCAAGTAATTATAAACTGTTACCGTCCTTTCTTGAGGGAACGGTATTACAGGTGGTCATGACTCTTGAAGTGTCACTGAGATAGGTAGAAGTGAACCCATAAGATACGTAGTAATCGACATTTGTGTATATTTTAGCGATAGTGAAACTATATGAAGGGCAGGTGATGTCCGGAGCTGGCTCCTTTGTTTGCAATAGAACAATCTGTACTGGTTGGGTTTGGATCAGATCTGTACTGGTTGATAGTACGGTGAACGAAGTTATTTAGAAACTATTGTGGACAATACCATTCGACTTACGCCGTATAAATGCAAAGGTGTGCAAAACGTAAGAACGAAAATAATTCTGCATGAACTGTCGCTGACAGTAAAAACAGTTCGATGAAACTTGGAACATACATAGAAGGAACTGCTACAGTACAGTACAGTACAGAAGGTAATTGAAACAAATACACAAAGACACGAACAGAAATGATGCTTTAATTCACAGACAGTAATCACACTGAATCACCGCGATTCATGATGGTCCTCTGAACATTGCAAAATGTGGGAGATGGCTCTTGAAATGATGTGTGATCACGAGGGACGGGAATGCATGCCCTGCCAAGTGTCGCCATGCTGGACACGAGTTTGTGATAGGGCATTCCATTTCTCCACTAGCGCGGTTGACAACCCGTGGACTTTCGTTGGTGTGTGTGGGCATGGTGCAATATGTTCCTCCAGCTCATCCCACACGTGCTCGATGGGATTTTGGTCGGGGAAACGGGCAGGCCATCCCATTCGCTGAATATCCTCTCGTTCCGTCACCTGCGCTGTGGTCGCTTATTGTCATTCATAAAACTGAAGTCATGGTCGAATGCACCTCTGGAAAGACAGACGTGGCGAAAGAGTACAGAGTTATAATAACGTTGATCGGTGACGAATGTATTTCCAGCTCTCGTCATATAAGGCTTCCTGCCATCTTCGTCGAACAAGATCATTTTGGTGGTCCAAGCGTTTTGGTGTGGGGACGTACGATGTTCCACGGGCGCTGTGACCTCCAGATTTGTCAACACGGTAGATTTACCAGTCAACGTTATTGTGGATGCTGCATCGGATAACTCAGGTCGAGGAGTTGTTTTATAAACATTGTGGTCAGCATTGGAGCACGCCGCAGAATGTGTGTGTCTGCCCGTATGATCACACATTATATTGAGAACCACGTCCCACGTTTGTAGGGTCCAGAAAACCACCATTAATCGCAATGAGCACAGCTTAATTATTATCTTTGTCTGTTTGTCTCACTGCGTATTTCTTTCCGTTACCTTCTGTACTATGATGTAGCAGTTCTTTCTGTGTATGATGCAAGTTTAATCGAGCTGTGTTAACTGGCACTGACACATCACGCGAAAATTATTTTTGTCCGTAAGTTTCCCTCATCACTGTAGTCTTTTATTGCAGCACTCCTGTGGTATTATGATAATGCTGCTGTCTACAAAGTACCACTGCGTGGTAGTACGAACTGAATCAGTGGAATATGGTGTGCATCCGAGTTAAGTCTCATGGCCATATTTTCGATCAAATAGGGATCGTTTGCGTGCCAAATCAATTCACCCAGTACACAAAGACGTCTCTATACCACGTTTAAGAAATGACCAGAAGCACCTTCTGTGCAACAGAGTTTAGTGGGCAGGCTTCTCGGCTATCATCCCATGTGAGGGAGAAAAACGTACGCCAGTGTTCGACCTCTGCCTGTGTGGCTTAATGCCTACAAGCAGCGCCTTCGGTCGACACGCTTGCTTCGTGCTACAACGCAGACGAGAAACCGCAATGCCTTGTTTTTCGGGAGTACAGTAACAACATTAGCCGGATAGAGAAAAATACGCGCACCACAATTGTTGAAATACGTCACGTGACGCGCATTCAGTATCAATATTCACGAGTAATAGGATATCGATAGAAATTATTCAAATGCACAAGAGCGACTGCAGAGACGTTTACATGCCATCCATGTTCCACATAAAGCCACAAATTGGAGCTAGTCCAGCATGTTATGGAGGAGAGCACCTGCAAAGTTTTAAAGGAGAGAGGTCATGGCGTAATAGGAACTGCGAGAAGAGCTCACAAATCATGCATTAGAGGTGAATGGTAAGGTTCATTCTCGTGTCCCAATCCGAAACACAGTTTTAGTCTTCCTGGAAGTTCAAGTCGCAAACTTTCAACAGTCAACAAGCCTCTGGAAAATCTGATTATTGCATCAAAGTAATTTCATTGCATGCGGTATTCCTGTATATAAGATATTACAATCATCTTGGCCATCCCAAATAACTTAGTGCCCAGAAGCGCAATAAAAGAAATGTATGAAGCAATTGTTGTATAGCTGACAGGCGAGCATCAACCAACATGAGAACCTTCTGTTACCTCTGTTCGTTATAAAAATAGGAACAGCAGTACTTTTTTAAATAGCACCCTGCATTATTTTTATCGGGTAATCTACTTTCTATCATCAGGAGTTATTCAAAACCGCATCATACTGTACCATGCACGTAAACGTAATGTTATTAGAAACGTAACACAAATCGGATCTTGAGTTTTCTGTATTGGCACACACTGCAGCTGCCTAGTTTACCGTAATTCGTTCACTTGCTAGAACTGACTGTTAACATATGGAAAAACAAAGAAAATATAGACTGATCTTTCAATCAATGGCCTCTATTTGATGACTTGTGTGAGCACAATGTACATTGTACACCAACGAAGGGAAGGTAGAAATGCTACTAAGCTATGGAAAATGTGAGCTAGGACAACGGTAATAACAACAAGACGATGAAATGTTCTTCGAGATATCGCTCTCTGTAGAGATTCTCTGATGGGGAAGTGTTATGCAAACCACAATAAAATAAAAGTAATAATGAAGCAGTTTTCGATGTCTTTACTGTGGTCAACATATAGTTTAAAATTACCACAGTATTGTATTACATAGAGCAGTGCTCTACCAATACTAACTACGTTTCGGTAGTTTTGGCAGAGTACACATATGAGTAGTAAATGGTAAGATTACCGACAATATTGGTAGCGTTGATAAAGAAAGAAACAGACATGGATGTGTGATGGAGAAACTAGGAGCCGACAACATCTCTTTGACTTTGTTTGTTTGTTTATTTTGCATATAATGAGAACCTCATATCGTTCAGTGTTCGTCCATTCAGTATTTTATATCTTTTAAAATATAAATTGTAATATATACGTGATAAAAATTAGTTTATCGCGTAACTTTGGCGTTTTTATGTAACCAATGTCATTACTTTTGATCCCAGTACATTTACAGTTTACATAAACAAACAGAGAATTATCTACATAATTATTCTCGTTATTTTGTACTCAGTAGAACGTCCTTCATCATGATAAAAGATAACAGTTTCCTTTATTGTTGATAAGTGAGAAAGTTGTTAATGAGTAACGGAAACATGTTTCATATAAGCTCGACGAAGCATTGTTTTATGTGTTTTGTTTTATGTTTTTTTTATTTTACATTTTCTTACGAAACTGCGTTTTCGAGCGCTACATGAAATATCCGTATCTTTTTATTTTTATTATATCATACCTCCGTTACACGTTATAAATCAACAATTTTCGAATAAAATGAGAATTTAACGTTGACAATTTCAATTTTGCTATAAATACTGTTTATTTTTAAGTAATAGTCTGGTGGGTAACTATGTGGAACAAAAATGTTGCGTGAGTTACGCGGCTCTTTATATATCCTCACTCAGTTTCTAGAATGTTCACAGCTGCCGTCTTCTAGGAGAACCTAGTAAGAGACTGATCGCATACGCAAACAAGGCTATCGGAATGGTGGAAGCCCAATAGGTGTGCAACACACCTGACAACAGTTAATGCAGCTACGACGGTAACTGGTCAAAGCTACTAGGAAAACTACAGTAGTCTACTCTGCCTTACGATAGTCTACGGTAGCCTACAGTAGATTTACAGCTCTGTTACTACATGTAGCTATATAGTAAATAAATGAACATTATTTACGTTACGCTGAGTAGTGTCCTCCCTTGTACCTAAACATTTGCTAGATACATTTTTTTTTTATTTTGCTTCTTGACAAAATGTTGTGTGAGGTGATCAATTTAATTGGAATACCCAGTATACAGGGTGTTACAAAAAGGTACGGCCAAACTTTCAGGAAACATTCCTCACACACAAATAAAGAAAAGATGTTATGTGGACATATGTCCGGAAACGCATGATTTCCATGTTAGAGCTCATTTCAGTTTTGTCAGTATGTACTGTACTTCCTCGATTCACCGCCAGTTGGCTCGATTGAAGGAAGGTAATGTTGACTTCGGTGCTTGTGTTGACACGCGACTCATTGCTCTACAGTACTAGCATCAAGCACATCAGTACGTAGCATCAACAGGTCAGTGTTCATCGCGAACGTGGTTTTGCAGTCAGTGCAATGTTTACAAATGTGGAGTTGGCAGATGCCCATTTGATGTATGGATTAGCACGGGGCAATAGCCGTGACGCGGTACGTTTGTATCGAGACAGATTTCCAGAACGAAGGTGTCCCGATAGGAAGACGTTCGAAGCAATTGATCGGCGTCTTAGGGAGCACGGAGCATTCCAGCCTATGACTCGCGACTGGGGAAGACCTAGGACGACGAGGACACCTGCAATGGACGAGGCAATTCTTCGTGTCGTTGACGATAACCCTAATGTCAGCGTCAGAGAAGTTGCTGCTGTACAAGGTAACGTTGACCACGTCACTGTATGGAGAGTGCTACGGGAGAACCAGTTGTTTCCGTATCATGTACAGCGTGTGCAGGCACTATCAGCAGCTGATTGGCCTCCACGGGTACACTTCTGTGAATGGTTCATCCAACAATGAGTCAATCCTCATTTCAGTGCGAATGTTCTCTTTACGGATGAGGCTTCATTCCAACGTGATCAAATTGTAAATTTTCACAACATGTATGGGCTGACGAGAATCCTTGACTGGGCCCCATGTTCTTCCACCTACGCTCAATGGAGCACGTTATCATGATTTCATACGGGATACTCTACCTCTGCTGCTGGAACATGTGCCTTCACAAGTACGACACAACATGTGGTTCATGCACGATGGAGCTCCTGCACATTTCAGTTGAAGTTTTCGTACGCTTCTCAACAACAGATTCGGTGACCGATGGATTGGTAGAGGCGGATCAATTCCATGGCCTCCACGCTCTCCTGACCTCAACCCTCTTGACTTTCATTTACGGGGGCATTTGAAAGCTCTTGTCTACGTAACCCCAGTACCAAACGTAGAGACTCTTCGTGCTCGTATTGTGGACGGCTGTGATACAATACGCCATTCTCCAGGGCTGCATCAGCGCATCAGGAATTCCATGCGACGGAGGGTGGATGCATGTATCCTCGCTAACGGAGGACATTTTTAACATTTCCTGTAACAAAGTGTTTGAAGTCACGCTGGTACGTTATGCTGCTGTGTGTTTCCATTCCATGATTAATGTGATTTGAAGAGAAGTAACAAAATGAGCTATAACATGGATAGTAAACGTTTCCAGACACATGTCCACATAACATATTTTCTTTCTTTGTGTGTGTGAGGAATGTTTCCTGAAAGTTTGGCCGTACCTTTTTGTAACAACCTGTATATCGAAACATCACACGTTGTAACGGTAGACAAGGAACATTTCTCAAGTTTAGCACAAATATAAGCATACCCGCGGTTGCATTTCGTCGCCTGTATATTTCGTGCACTGTCTCTCGTATTCCCAACCCTCTCCGGACAAGGTCTTAATTAAAGTGTTGACCGCTTGTATAGTTTTGACCCAACAGTGAAAATGTAGAAACACATACAGTTGACATGTATTTTAGCTGCTAACGGAAACAGTAAAACCTCACGTCGTTGTTTGTTTCGCGTGCGAGCTGTCCCTGGAGCGGGACCGACCGCCGCCGCCGCTTCTTACTGGGTCGTAAGTTACGTACCTCCTAAGCGCGCCTGCCGCCGGCCTGCCCGCGACGCGCCATAAATAACCGGTGTTTTTCGGCGCAACTCCAGCCTAACTTCTTTCCTCTCGATTGCATACTTGATCTGTGTCCTTAATGCAGGTGGCTGACTTCCTTTCCTTGGGAATTCAAAAGACTGTAAAATGTGCAAGGAAGAATAACGCAGTAAAAACAGCTATTCGGAAACTTGCAAACTCTGCGCTGCAAATAATGTCCGCTGTGCACTGCAGTGGTATGCCATAGTTTATCACTAACGCTACACGCATTGTACTGACTACACATTTTTCTGAAAACTATGTAACTAGATTTATGCGTGGAGTGGAAATATTCATGCGTAAATCCTATGTGAACGTATTCCGCACCGACCACTACGTTTGCTTTCATTCCTAAGACGTTCCTTAATTTGAAATATTTAATTTTCATTTATATCTCTTATTTAGATCGACATCAGGTAGTGGGCACTTTAATGCATGCAATTTCTAGGTGGTCGTAGAATATCTTTCTTCACTCTATTACTCCAAAAACTGGCAGTGCTCCCCTCGTTCTGATATCAATACTAAAAGTTTTATGTTTTCGAGAATGAACTCAAGGCAGATGCCACCACAACCTCTCTATCAACAGCAGTTAGATGCTATATTCTCTATCTTCCCTTCAATCTTTTACTGCTTAATTTGTACAAGGGAGACAACCTCTCTATCAACAACAGTTAGATGCTGTATTCTCTATCTTCCCTTCAATCTTTTACTGCTTAATTTGTACAAGGGACTGCAGCAAGGCAGGTCATCTTCTAGCAACAATTTGTTCTCTCCTCACTTATTCTATATAAAAATTCGCAAACTAGTCTGCGAACTTTTGTTTCACATACAACTTGAAAAGTCATATCTACGTGGAGAAATCACTCCTGGATACCTGATGATGGATAAATTCCGAAACGCTTCATATGAGCGATTAGTCACATCTTGCCTGATTTTTTACTTTTACCATTACGGTCGAGTTATCCTGAATGCGGAACCTCTGATTATTATTGTAATGGTCGCCTGCCTCTTGCATGACTTTATGTCGCATTTATATCAGTGAAATTAAAACATTCTAGAAAATCTTAAAATCCCTGGAACCGACATCTAGCCAGTATCGATGTCGATAAAATGTACAAATGGAGATTCTCGATTCCCGCAATGAATGAATTGGCTGTATACTTAATTAAGTTTATACTGAACCCTTAGTGCGCAAGTGATACCCCCATCTGGCCACTTTTTTGTTCATTACACCGAACAAAGTAAGCAATTGTTGCCACTGTTATGTTTCCGCTTGTCTCTGGGTATTACCATTGTCAAAAGATTTAAGTTTGCATTTTATTATTCGTGGTCGAAATCGGTGAATTTTGGGTCAACATCAGTGACTTTCGTGAAAAAATATATGGGTACTACTGTTTATAGAGTTTTACACTTTCACATTCACATTTGTCTTTAATATGCCTCTCCTCCTATTATAACATGTATTTATTTCTCTCCCTAACTTGAATATGTTTGTATATATACTACAGGGTCGGGCAAATAAAAGTGGCGTGGACGAGAGGATACGATTGCACGTGAATGTATACATATTACCACACTCCGTGACGCGCACACCACATGTATGCAAGCCACATGATCCATACCGGTCCAGGTCGTAGTGCAGCCTACGTCAGTGTGAGTGGAGCAGTTCAAAGGAGATGATGGCACCCACAGTGGAGTAGCGGTGTTCGTTGTGGAAAGTTTCGTGATAACAAAGTCGTGGAAAAGATGCGGTCAGTCGTTTGCTGAGACGTTTAATGGTGTTAAAGAGCCAGCCACGAGTGTCATGCAATGGTTTCAGACAAGACCTGTTTTGTACAAGTTACAAAACGTTCTGAAACGGGCCTGCACACCAGAAATGTGGCTGCAGTTTACCATAAAATGCTTCAGAGTCCTGCCAAATCAACCCGACGCCTGTCGCAAGAGACCAGCATATCACGTCGTTCATGCGAACGAATATTGTACCTCGACCTGCAGTCTGCTCGCGGCCCTAGCTTGCCACCCAAGTCACATGATCTGTCAGTTTGCTATTACTTCGTATGTGGAGCCCTGAAGTCTAAACCGTATCGCAACAACCCTCATAGCCTTCAAGACCTGCAGCGGAACATTTCAGATGAGCCTTCAGCAATTTCAGCAGTCCAGCTTCGATCCGCCTTAGGCAGCTTGATGACCAGGGCCCAAGAGTGCCGAGAGGTGAATGGTGATCACCTATAACTTGCTACAAACCCACTAAAGAGACAGCCTACATTACACTTGTCCGTCCTCTGCTGGAATAATGCTTCGCGTCGTGGGATCCTTACCGGGTAGGATTGACGGAGGACATCGAAAAAGTGCAAAGAAGGGCAGCTCGTTTCGTGTTATCACGGAGTAGGGGTGAGAGTGTCATTGATATGATACGCGAGTTGGGGTGGCAGTGACTGAAACGAAGGCTGTTTTCTTTGCGGCGAGATCTATTTACGAAATTTCAATCACCATGTTTTGTTGACACCCACCTACGTAGGGAGAAATGATCATCATAATAAAATAAGAGAAATCAGAGCTCGAACGGGAAGATTTAGGTGTTCCTTTTCCCACGCGCCATTCGAGAGTGGAATGGTAGAGAAGTAGTATCTAAGTGGTTCGATGAACCCTGTGCCAGGCACTTAAGTGTGAATTGCAGAGTAACTATGTAGATGTAGATGTAGATGCTATAGTGACGTTAGTATTGTAGTTCCATTTCTCTGTTGTGTTTAGTTATACCCTGGAACTCTCTTCTCCAGGTCCCTTTTATTCGCCCGACACTGTACAATAAGGGGACACAATCGTGAACAGACTCTAACGAAGGTTTTGATGGCAGTTGGCAGAAACATGGACATACCTCCCGAGGTACTGGCAGAATTGAAGCTGTGAGGACGGGTCGTGAGTCGTGCTTCAGTAGCTCAGACGGTAGAGCACTTGCCCGTGAAAGGCAAAGGTCCCGAGTTCGAGTCTCGGTCCAGCTCGCAGTTATAATCTACATCTACATCTACATCTATACTCCGCGAGCCACCTTACGGTGTGTGGCGGAGGGTACTTATTGTACCACTATCTGATCCCCCCTTCCCTGTTCCATTCACGAATTGTGCGTGGGAAGAACGACTGCTTGTAAGTCTCCGTATTTGCTCTAATTTCTCGGATCTTTTCGTTGTGATCATTACGCGAGATATATGTGGGCGGTAGTAATATGTTGCCCATCTCTTCCCGGAATGTGCTCTCTCGTAATTTCGATAATAAACCTCTCCGTATTGCGTAACGCCTTTCTTGAAGTGTCCGCCACTGGAGCTTGTTCAGCATCTCCGTAACGCTCTCGCGCTGACTAAATGTCCCCATGACGAATCGCGCTGCTTTTCGCTGGATCATGTCTATCTCTTCTATTAATCCAACCTGGTAAGGGTCCCATACTGATGAGCAATACTCAAGAATCGGACGAACAAGCGTTTTGTAAGCTACTTCTTTCGTCGATGAGTCACATTTTCTTAGAATTCTTCCTATGAATCTCAACCTGGCGCCTGCTTTTCCCACTATTTGTTTTATGTGATCATTCCACTTCAGATCGCTCCGGATAGTAACTCCTAAGTATTTTACGGTCGTTACCGCTTCCAATGATTTACCACCTATGGCATAATCGTACTGGAATGGATTTCTGCCCCTATGTATGCGCATTATATTACATTTATCTACGTTTAGGGAAAGCTGCCAGCTGTCGCACCATTCATTAATCGTCTGCAGGTCTTCCTGGAGTACGTACGAGTCTTCTGATGTTGCTACTTTCTTGTAGACAACCGTGTCATCTGCAAATAGCCTCACGGAGCTACCGATGTTGTCAACTAAGTCATTTATGTATATTGTAAACAATAAAGGTCCTATCACGCTTCCTTGCGGTACTCCCGAAATTACCTCTACATCTGCAGATTTTGAACCGTTAAGAATGACATGTTGTGTTCTTTCTTCTAGGAAATCCTGAATCCAATCACAAACCTGGTCCGATATTCCGTAAGCTCGTATTTTTTTCACTAAACGTAAGTGCGGAACCGTATCAAATGCCTTTCTGAAGTCCAGGAATACGGCATCAATCTGCTCGCCAGTGTCTACGGCACTGTGAATTTCTTGGACAAATAGGGCGAGCTGAGTTTCACATGATCTCTGTTTGCGGAATCCATGTTGGTTATGATGAAGGAGATTTGTATTGTCTAAGAACGTCATAATACGAGAACATAAAACATGTTCCATTATTCTACAACAGATTGACGTAAGCGAAATAGGCCTATAATTATTCGCATCTGATTTATGACCCTTCTTGAAAATGGGAACGACCTGCGCTTTCTTCCAGTCGCTAGGTACTTTACGTTCTTCCAGAGATCTACGATAAATTGCTGATAGAAAGGGGGCAAGTTCTTTAGCATAATCACTGTAGAATCTTACGGGTATCTCGTCTGGTCCGGATGCTTTTCCGCTACTAAGTGATAGCAGTTGTTTTTCAATTCCGATATCGTTTATTTCAATATTTTCCATTTTGGCGTCCGTGCGACGGCTGAAGTCAGGGACCGTGTTACGATTTTCCGCAGTGAAACAGTTTCGGAACACTGAATTCAGTATTTCTGCCTTTCTTCGGTCGTCCTCTGTTTCGGTGCCATCGTGGTCAACGAGTGACTGAATAGGGGATTTAGATCCGCTTACCGATTTTACATATGACCAAAACTTTTTAGGGTTCTTGTTTAGATTGTTTGCCAATGTTTTATGTTCGAATTCGTTGAATGCTTCTCTCATTGCTCTCTTTACGCTCTTTTTCGCTTCGTTCAGCTTTTCCTTATCAGCTATGATTCGACTACTCTTAAACCTATGATGAAGCTTTCTTTGTTTCCGTAGTACCTTTCGTACATGACTGTTATACCACGGTGGATCTTTCCCCTCGCTTTGGACCTTAGTCGGTACGAACTTATCTAAGGCGTACTGGACGATGTTTCTGAATTTTTTCCATTTTTGTTCCACATCCTCTTCCTCAGAAATGAACGTTTGATGGTGGTCACTCAGATATTCTGCGATTTGTGCCCTATCACTCTTGTTAAGCAAATATATTTTCCTTCCTTTCTTGGCATTTCTTATTACACTTGTAGTCATTGATGCAACCACTGACTTATGATCACTGATCCCCTCTTCTACATTCACGGAGTCGAAAAGTTCCGGTCTATTTGTTGCTATGAGGTCTAAAACGTTAGCTTCACGAGTTGGTTCTCTAACTATCTGCTCGAAGTAATTCTCGGACAAGGCAGTCAGGATAATGTCACAAGAGTCTCTGTCCCTGGCTCCAGTTCTGATTGTGTGACTATCCCATTCTATACCTGGTAGATTGAAGTCTCCGCCTATTACAATAGTATGATCACGAAACTTCTTCACGACGTTCTGCAGGTTCTCTCTGAGGCGCTCAACTACTACGGTTGCTGATGCAGGTGGTCTATAGAAGCATCCGACTATCATATCTGACCCACCTTTGATACTTAACTTAACCCAGATTATTTCACATTCGCATTCGCTAATAACTTCACTGGATATTATTGAATTCTTTACTGCTATAAATACTCCTCCACCATTGGCGTTTATCCTATCCTTGCGGTATATATTCCATTCTGTGTCTAGGATTTCGTTACTGTTCACTTCCGGTTTTAACCAACTTTCCGTTCCTAATACTATATGCGCACTATTTCCTTCAATAAGCGATACTAATTCAGGAACCTTGCCCTGGATACTCCTGCAGTTTACCAATATTACGTTAACTTTTCCTGTTTTTGGTCTCTGAGGACGGACGTTCTTTATCAACGATGCTGATGTTCTCTCTGGTAAGCCGTCAGGTATTTTATCGTTTCGCCCAAGGGGGGGTCCCTCTAACCTAAAAAACCCCCGTGTGCACGCCACACGTACTCTGCTACCCTAGTAGCTGCTTCCGGTGTGTAGTGCACGCCTGACCTGTCTAGGGGGGCCCTACAGTTCTCCACCCAATAACGGAGGTCGATGAATTTGCAACCATTATAGTCGCAGAGTCGTCTGAGCCTCTGGTTTAGACCCTCCACACGGCTCCAAACCAGAGGACCGCGATCGACTCTGGGCACTATGCTGCAGATATTAAGCTCAGCTTGCACTCCGCGTGCGATGCTGGTTGTCTTCACCAAATCAGCCAGCCGCCGGAAGGAACCAAGGATGGCCTCAGAACCCAAGCGGCAGGCGTCATTCGTTCCGACATGTGCTACTATCTGCAGCCGGTCACACCCAGTGCGTTCAATAGCTGCCGGAAGGGCCTCCTCCACATTACGGACGAGACCCCCCGGCAAGCACACCGAGTGCACACTGGCATTCTTCCCCGACCTACCCGCTATTTTCCTGAGGGGCTCCATAACCCGCCTAACGTTGGAGCTCCCTATAACTAATAGGCCCGCCCTCTGTGACTGTCGGGACCTTGCCGGAGAATCGGCCACTGGCCCAACAGGCGAGGCATCCTGTGGTGGCTCGGAAACGATGTCATCACCACTAGGAAGCACCCCGTACCTGTTGGAAAGGGGTAAGGCAGCTGCCACGCGGCCAGATCCCACCTTCGCCTTTCGGCCAGGCACGCGCGAGCCCACCACTGTCCGCCATTCACCCTGGAGTGATGGCTGACCGGTAAGATGCTCACTGCCGGAAGACGCAGCGACATCAGGGGTTCCATGTGATTCCAAGGCCACCGAAGTAGGCCTAGGTCTCACCACAGTTGCCCCAACGCCACTACGAGCCGACGCCTGCGCCTCGAGCTCGATGAGCCTAACAGACAAAGCCTCCACCTGCCCCCGAAGAGTGGCCAATTCTCCTTGCGTCCGCTCACAACAACCACAGTCCCTACACATGACTATGTTTACCCTACTCTATACGGTGACAAATTCCCAAGATAATCTTCTGATGAGCTACTCTGATAATCAAGAAACACTCACTGAAATACGAGACGCGAAAACTACGCTAGGTTTTCCCAGAAAAACTATTTAAAAGCTAAGCGCAGCAAATAAGTACAAAATAAATTTCTCTCCTAACGATCAAGAACTGTTAGTTTCTATGCAGAGCAGATAAACACAAATAGAATCCCTTCCTTAGTGGAAGGTCGTAAACAAAATGCAAAATAAACGCTTTATACAAACAGTACTCGCTGCTGCTGGTCCTCTCGCTCTGGCTGTCACAAGACAACTGCTGATTCAAGTGACTAGTGGCTAACGGCCGCGAAACAAACAAAAGACGGTTTTAGGGCGCTTTCTGTTCTAAACGATCAAGAAAACACTAAGAAATCTAACACGAAAACTACGTAAAGTTTTATCAAGAACTGTTAGTTACTATGCAGAGCAGATAAACACTAATAGAATCCCTTCCTTAGTGGAAGGTCGTAAACAAAATGCAAAATAAACGCTTTATACAAACAGTACTCGCTGCTGCTGGTCCTCTCGCTCTGGCTGTCACAAGACAACTGCTGATTCAAGTGACTAGTGGCTAACGGCCGCGAAACAAACAAAAGACGGTTTTAGGGCGCTTTCTGTTCTAAACGATCAAGAAAACACTAAGAAATCTAACACGAAAACTACGTAAAGTTTTATCAAGAACTGTTAGTTACTATGCAGAGCAGATAAACACTAATAGAATCCCTTCCTTAGTGGAAGGTCGTAAACAAAATGCAAAATAAACGCTTTATACAAACAGTACTCGCTGCTGCTGGTCCTCTCGCTCTGGCTGTCACAAGACAACTGCTGATTCAAGTGACTAGTGGCTAACGGCCGCGAAACAAACAAAAGACGGTTTTAGGGCGCTTTCTGTTCTAAACGATCAAGAAAACACTAAGAAATCTAACACGAAAACTACGTAAAGTTTTATCAAGAACTGTTAGTTACTATGCAGAGCAGATAAACACTAATAGAATCCCTTCCTTAGTGGAAGGTCGTAAACAAAATGCAAAATAAACGCTTTATACAAACAGTACTCGCTGCTGCTGGTCCTCTCGCTCTGGCTGTCACAAGACAATAATCTGCCAGGAAGTCTCAGCTTGTGCAAATTCAACAACTCAACTATAGTTTCCAACTATAAGCATAAAGATTCAATTCCAGAAATATTCTACATGCTGTTACACCCATTCTCACATACCTTAGCCAACAAAAACTGTTGAAAACGTTTCTCCGTGACAAAACTCAGAATCAGAATGAAAATTTGTATTCTGACATTTGGACAAGGCTACAAACAACTACAAAAGAAACACGTAAATGTTGGTGCTCGTGATGAAGTGATGAGCTTCAATGCTGATGTGTAAAAGAAGACTGTTGTGTTAAGACTCTTTTGGACAAAGGATGGTATTAATACTGAAAGGAGACTGTAAAGCATCTACATGGACTGTATCTGCTGTGCTGAAATTTCTACAAGGAATGCTATTAAGGAGGCCAAGATAGCCAGAACATTTAAGAAAAGGAGATATAGAGGCGGAAGCTGAGCCACAAAATAGTCCTGGATTGTTCTAAAAATGTGTCTGTGTGGTAATGTAGGTTAGTTTCTTGTATGCAAAACTTTAATACAGATTTCCTCAAAACTACATTGTTTGTTATTCTGGTACACTTTCCTCAAAAACAAACACTGATAATGACATCAAACTCCCAGTACCTCTTGTTAATAAAACAATGATTAAACAGACAAAAAAGGGACCTGCAGTGACACCAAGGACATATTTTCCAGCTCCAGGGTGTTTAAGAAAGTTATATATTTTTCTTCTAGACCAAAAAAAGCATTACTCATAACACATAAAATAAAGTAACCAATGTTTACATGATTTGAGTATAGTATTTCGTTTGTATTTTGAAAAAGTTTCGGTTTTCTATTTGTGCCAGTTTGTTCAGAAAGTGTACCTTAAGTACGCTCACATTAACATTCGTTCCTTATGGGAGTTTCTTCGCGAATGTGTGTCCGTAAGTCAATATCATTATTTTAATTTATATCCTTTCTTTACTTCTCCATTTAAAATCTATCAGAGAGGGTGAAATGTTTAACGTCTCCCAGTCACTCTTCAAAATTCCAATTTCCCGTGAGTGTTGAAGTGTCTTGTTCATCCTATTTGACGTTAGCGTCTTAATTTACATGCTCCATCGGCAACCACTTCATCATCAGTTCTGTTATTTCTTCTGTGATAAACGTCTAGATAATTGCCGATCCGTCCAATACAAGCAGCATTTCAATCAGTTTCTGTATGTTCATATTTTGAAAAACTGTTATTCGATTTAAGATGCTTCCTTGCTTTATTCACTGTAGGTATGTAGAAGGGTGACGTTCCTTAAATTAGTTGATGGAATTCCTGAACAGCATCTTCTTTCCTTGTAACCCAAGATTCCAGTTCTTTTTTAAATTTTCTGTCTACCTGCAAAATAATTTCAAATTGTTTCTATGTATCGAAATTACGGTACTATTGCTTTACAACTGACGTTTGCTGTAATGTACACGGGTGGAAATTAAATACAACGAAACCTAGAAATGGCAGTGATTTATTTGCCTTTTGCTATGTAAGAATTTCTCAAAACAAATTTTCATGCCAATATGAATATCACTGTCTACCATACTTTACTAATGGAGATTTAATACAAACTGGCATCCGTAACCCTTCGCGCTGTGACCCTCAAAAGGTCATGAGTTTAGCATCTCTTGACGTCACACGTTGTGTGCGTGTTTCGTGTCGGACGTGACGCAGTGAAATGTAGAAATGTTGGCGTGTTCCACACGTGAGTGCTGAAACTTGTTAATAATTTAAGGTACTTGCCTACGGTGAGAAACTTCTTTTTTAAAAACTTTCATTCTTGAACTTCGATGGGAACAAATAATGTCTGGAGTTATCTGTGAGTTTACTGGTCTCACCTGTGTATATGAAAATAATACACTGCGAACACAGTGACATTTAACTGACAACAGGGCCCTCTAAAGAAAGGATTGTGGAACTGTTCCGTAGAGTTGTTGAATCCAGATTCTCATAAAGTCAACCAAATAACTTTTTATTGCAGAATTACAAACTATTCAGCCCAAGTATGAGAATTCTGAAGTTCCCAATACAAGCAACCAATAGAATATGAGGCAAAATTTTCTAGATTTCAATGGTGACCGTATTTTCTCGGAATGCAGTTTGTTTCATGCGACATATTTTCCATCCGGACGTCTGGAACAGGAAAACTGGTAGCACATAGCTCAGTACCTTTTATCGGAAGAATTGTTGTGAATTCAGGCTGAGATGTTGATGCCTTTGTTCTCAGAGAACGATTAGTTTAGGAATGATTGTGCGGAAATAGACGGATGTGAGATGGGGTTGGAAAAGGAAAACCTTAAAACCGATGACTGTATTTTTGATGGTACGCTACAAGTACCTTGAGATGTGAAGGTCTCTGCCGCTGATGTGCGTAATTATTCATACCTGAGAAAAAGTGTGATTTTACCTAGTTCTTAGTAGCATCAGCTATTTTTGTAAGGTACAGTACATAATTTCAGTGTCTTCAGTGGCCTATCCAAGGAAATCAGAAAAGATATGCCCATGATTTCGTTTAAATGTTTTTTACGAACTGTGGCTCCTTCGGAAACTGTCAGACGTAACAGAACTCGTCACGACAGCGAAAGAGTTACTACTATGGGTCACACTTACCAGGTATAGTTTCCGTGTGACCTATAAGGACGCTGGTATATATTTGACAGGACGATTACTAGCTCAGAATAGTATCACTGCCAGATAGAGTATGATATACAGAGAAAGGAACGAAGGTTAAAGACTCGTATTCTGGGAAGTTTTAAAAAGATGGAGTTGTATTTGGAAAAGAATGATACAAGACAACGGAAGTGGCTTTGTGCAAGCAAACAGCCTACCATACGTCAAAAATGGAGATCGTGAGAGACTGAATCGAGTCGGTCGTAGTTCCCTAACACTAATTCTTCTTAACCATTGACACAGTATACCTGATCATCAATCGATTCAATGTCTACGCCCGGTGCAACTTACAAAAATACCTACACCGACAGTACGTTAATAATATTTGTGTTGGGACCGTCTACATACAGCTGAATAAAGGCTATATTTATTTTTCCAGACGCGTTTCTTCTCCGTCCACGTGAGTGGCCTGAAATACATTTTCATTTGTACGCAGAACTTTCGCTTTCCATATTGTGCTACCGTTCTTGTAAGTTGCAAATACACTATACGATGGAAATTATTCCATACGAAATGTTGAACTGATCATTATATTTTACGAGCAGCGGTCTTAAGTGCCAGCAAGGAACGAGGTGGGGAGTATGGAGTTGTCAGTACAGAAGCAGTGTCAGCAGTGGGTCGGTCAGGGTAACTCTGTGATTTCGAAACTGGACTATTCATTGAATGTCTCCTGGGCAACAAACCGCCCAGGGACATTACAGACGTTCTAAAGCTGCCCACAAGTCGACTGCTAGTGATGCTGTGCACTAAACAAGCGGCTTATAGTGAAATTGCGTGCTTATGGAATATCGTCTCAGTTATGTGAATGAATTCGGGTTTTCCTGTCAGAGAGGTCACAGTTCGTGGTAAATGAAGGAAAGTCATCGTATTAAACAGAAGTGATTTCTGGCGTTCCACAAGGTTGTGTCATAGGCCCTGTGCTGTTCCTTATCTACATAAACGATTTAGGAGAAAATCTGAGCAGCCGTCTTAGGTTCTTCGCAGATGGTGCTGTCGTTTATCGCCTAGTAAACTCATGAGAAGATCAAAAAAAATTGCAAAACGATATATCAAAGATATCTGAATGGTGCGAAAATCGGCAATTGACCTTAAATAAAGAAAAGTGTGTGAGATCATCGACATGGTTCCTAAAAGGAATCCGTTAAACTTAGTTTACACGATAAATCAGTCTAATGTAAAGCCCATAAATTCTACTGATTGCCTAGGAATTACAATTACGAACAATTTAAATTGGAAAGAACACGTGGAAAATGTTGAGGGGAAGGCAAACAAAAGACTGCCTTTTATTGGCAGAACACTTAGAAAACGGAACAAATCTGCTAAAGAGACTGCCTACACTACGCTTGTCCGTCTTCTTTTGGAGTATTGCTGCGCAGTCTGGGATTCTTACAAGATAGGATTAACGAAGTACAATGAGAAAGTTCAACGAAGAGCAATACGTTTTGTATTATCGTGAAATAGGGGAGAGAGTGTCACGGACATTATACAGGATTTGATAGGCTCAATACCGTTTCTTCCAAATCCACCAGAAACAAACGCAAAATAATTTTATTTAAAAAAGCGGATAAAGTGTCACTAGAAGCCTTCCTAAGAGACAATCTCCATTCCTTCCGAACTGACTATGCAAATGTAGACGAGATGTGGCTCAAATTCAAAGATATAGTAGCAACAGCAATTGAGAGATTCATACCTCATAAATTGGTAAGAGATGGAACTGATCCCCCATGGTACACAAAACAGGTCCGAACGCTGTTGCAGAGGCAACGGAAAAAGCATGCGAAGTTCAGAAGAATGCGAAATCCCGGAGATTTGCTAAAATTTACAGACGCGCGAAATTTGGCACGGATTTCAATGCGAGATGCCTTTAATAGGTTCCACAACGAAACATTATCTCGAAATTTGGTAGAAAATCCGAAGAGTACACAAGCGGCAAGACGCAGTCAATACCCTCGCTGCGCAGTGCCGGTGGCACTGTTACCGACGACTGTGCCGCTAAAGCGGAGTTATTGAACGCAGTTTTCCGAAATTCCTTCACCAGGGAAGATGAATGGAATATTCCAGAATTTGAAACACGAACAGCTGCTGGCATGAGTTTCTTAGAAGTAGATACCTTAGGGGTTGCGAAGCAACTCAAATCGCTTGATACTGGCAAGTCCTCAGGTCCACATTGTATACCGATTAGGTTCCTTTCAGATTACGCTGATACAATAGCTCCATACTTAGCAATCATATACAACCGCTCGCTCACTGATAGATCTGTACCTACACATTGGAAAATCGCGCAGGTCGCACCAGTGTTTAAGAAGGGTAGTAGGAGTAATCCATCGAACTACAGACCTATATCATTGACGTCGGTTTGCAGTAAGGTTTTGGAGCATATACTGTATTCAAACATTATGAATCACCTCGAAGGGAACGATCTATTCTTACGTAATCAGCATGGTTTCAGAAAACATCGTTCTTGTGCAACGCAGCTAGCTGTTTATTCGCACGAAGTAATGGCCGCTATCGACAGGGGATCTAGATTTCCGGAAAGCTTTTGACACCGTTCCTCACAGCGACTTCTAATCAAGCTGCGGGCCTATGGGGTATCGTCTCAGTTGTGCGACTGGATTCTTGATTTCCTGCCAGGAAGGTCGCAGTTCGTAGTAATACACGGCAAATCATCGAGTAAAACTGATGTGATATCAGGTGTTCCCCAGGGAAGCGTCCTGGGACCTCTGCTGTTCCTGATCTATATAAATGACCTGGGTGACAATCTGAGCAGTTCTCTTAGGTTGTTCCCAGATGATGCTGTAATTTACCGTCTAGTAAGGTCATCCGAAGACCAGTATTAGTTGCAAAGCGATTTAGAAAAGATTGCTGTATAGTGTGGCAGGTGGCAGTTGACGCTAAGTAACGAAAAGTGTGAGGTGATCCACACGAGTTCCAAACGAAATCCGTTGGAATTCGATTACTCGATAAATATTACAATTCTCAAGGCTGTCAATTCAACTAAGTACCTGGGTGTTAAAATTACGAACAACTTCAGTTGGAAAGACCACATAGATAATATTGTGGGGAAGGCGAGCCAAAGGTAGCGTTTCGTTGGCAGGACACTTAGAAGGTGCAACAAGTCCACTAAAGAGACAGCTTACACCACTCTCGTTCGTCCTCTGTTAGAATATTTCTGCGCGGTGTGGGATCCTTACCAGGTGGGATTGACGGAGGACATCGAAAGGGTGCAAAAAAGGGCAGCTCGTTTTGTATTATCACGTAATAGGAGAGAGAGTGTGGCAGATATGATACGCGAGTTGGAATGGAAGTCATTAAAGCAAAGACGTTTTTCGTCGCGGCGAGATCTATTTACGAAATTTCAGTCACCAACTTTCTCTTCAGAATGCGAAAATATTTTGTTGAGCCCAACGTGCATAGGTAAGAATGATCATCAAAATAAAATAAGAGAAATCAGAACTCGAAGAGAAAGGTTTAGTTGTTCGTTTTTCCCGCGCGCTGTTCGGGAGTGGAATGATAGAGAGATAGCATGATTGTGGTTCCATGAACCCTCTGCCAAGCACTTAAATGTGAATTGCAGAGTAATCATGTAGATGTTGATGTAGATGTAGACACCATTAAAATGAAGACGTCTTTCGTTGCGCTGGAATCTTCTCACGGAATTTCACTTACCAACTTTCTCCTCCGAATGCGAAAATATTTTTTTGACGCCGACCTACATAGGGAGAAAGGGTTATCATAATAAAATAAGGGAAATCAGAGTTAGTTTTTTCCGCGCGCTGTACGGGATTGGAATAATAGAGAATTAGTGTGAAGTGGCTCGATGAACCCTCTGCTCGGCACTTAACTGTGATTTGCAGAATATCCATGTAGATGTTGATGTAGATGTATTGTGAAATGGGAATGCGAAAGAACAGCCAAATCTAAACCAAGACCAGGTCGGCTTGATGTACCGTCGCACAGGTATCGTCGAGAATTGCGTGAAACTAGCGGCAGGAACCACTCGTAAGTTTCAAAGTCCAGCTATCCAGCTAACATAGGGACTGTGACAGGTAGTTAAAACTAATGGTGTACAGTGATCGAACAGCTCCTTATTAGCCATTAGTTATTAGTCAAAGCCAAATGAAGGTAAATGTACTGAAAGAGCGACACCACTGGAAAGTGGATGACTGGAAACGACTGATTTCCAGTCATGGATCACACTATTCCCTGTAGCAATCAGATGGAAAGATCTGGGTTTGGCGAATGCCTGGAGAATGTTATCTGCCATCATGTATGATGCCAGTATTGAAGTATAGAGGAGGATATTTTCATAGGGGAATGTTTCTCGTGGTAAAGAAAACACTAAAAGCGGAAGGACATGAACACCTTTTGTAGCATTGTTTTGGAACATTTCGGGGACGATGGCTGTTTCCATAGCCATGATAACGCACTCTGTCGCATAGCAGCATCTGTGAGCCAATTGTTTGTGGACAATAACATTCCTGAAATGGACTGACCTGCCCAGAGTCCCGATCTAAACGAAATGGAACGCCTTTGGCATGAGTTCAAATGCTGACGTCGGTCCGGACACCAGCTTTCAGCACGACTACCTTCTGTGGTTTCGGCAACCGAGGAAGAGTGAACTACCAGTCCTCCTGAGACATTCAGACGTCACAGTGAAAGTGTACCCAGCAGAGTTTAAGTCGTCATAAACACGAAGGGTGGACGTATTCCACATGGGTGCTCATTAACAGCTGTGTGTGCACTATCAGATAGTGTAGTTGTGATCAAGGCACCTTTTGTTCAATATATGTAGTGTTACATTCTTGTTTGTCGGTATTGTTTTACGAGTGGTTTTGTTGTGGGTGAAGCTCTTGGTATGCCAGTAGCAACGAAAACAATTTTCAGCGCAGGATACAACTGAAAGCACACTCTGCCGCCACAGTCTGTTTAGGTTTATGTAGTGTTGCCAACTGCGGAATGAAATATTGGGTTCACATTTAGTGGTCGATTTTGAGGTTTACAAATATCCCGTTCTCATCTACTTAGTACCACTGAGACCCCATTCACGCTGTATGAAGAGTACTTCTATCATGCGACAAACGACGGACGCCACCTTTAATTCCTTCACGGTTTATGCAATACTGAAGAGGCATTGCTATCTTTCGTTCAAAAACTAGTTCGTAATAAACGATAGATAGCATCAATGTTTGTCTATTGCCCTTAATACATATGTCCAAAGCAGATTAAGTATGTGACACCTTTCTTATCGTTGTGATTATTGAACCTCCTTTGAATGCTTTTTAGGTTTGGAGCTTCCAAAAACGTGGAATAATTGTATTATTATTGTAAGAATATCACAGAATAGCCATTAAAGTGATCGTCAATGCGTGGTATAAGCTGGTAAGAAAACGAGATTATAAAACATGTGCTACACAACTTAACAACTTATGGGTTACTTTGTTAAAAGTCTCCATGCACTTCACTAAAAAAGTAAAACGCAGAGATAAGTCTCAATTTTATACCCAGACGGAATGAAGAGAACGTTTTATTTGTTGTGTTAACTGTCACACTGTCCTAACTTGGATACCTTATGTATTAGTATATGACCAAGCAGTTCTCTTACCCCCCACCGCTCCCCTGCACACTACTATCATTTTTACAATTTATGTTTTTAACAAGCCATTACTCTCTTTTCTGATACTATTCATAGAGTTAATATTTGTTCATCTGCAACAAAATAAAAATTTTAATGCAGTGAAAGAATCCAGGAGGAAACTATTCATCCCTCATCCTACCTAAGAAAGAAATGCTTATTGCTTGAAAGATCTGTTTGCGGTTGTGACGCAGTAGCTCGACGTCTAACTACGAGCGACACTCACAAAGCAGTTGTGCCCAGTTCTGGTCCCAAATTACGCTTGTATTTAAAAGCAGAAGTCGCGCTTTAGCGATGGTGTTTGCTTCCTGTAACTGCGGTCCGTAATAAGCCCGGGGCCTCTGTTTAATTACTGCGTGACGCTGGAGCTGCCGGCGGTCTGATGAAATCCGAGTACCCTGAGGACTAGCCGCACAAAGGGAAGCCGACGCAGCCGCCCGGCGCAGATCAAAGGATACAAATACGTCTTAACTGCTACTGTAGGCCGCCACAGCTCCCGGCCAGGCAGACCAAAGAAATTAAATCGGCATGGGAGCTCGTCTGGCGGCCGCTCACTGCTTCCGTTTACTGCCGAGTCCTCAGGTGGCCAGAGAAGCGCCTCCAGAACCAAGGCTCGTCTCGCTGCCAGCTACTCTCGAATGTCCAAAACACACTGCTGGCCATCAAAACTGGAACGGTGGGAAAAAGGGCGAATAACGAAATTTAATTTGCTGTGTCTATACAATATAGTAGAACGAATACATGATTAAATTTTATAAGTGAAATGTGAGTATACAGGGAGATGCCACCTCTAGAAGCCTGGCTAGACATCAAGTCGAACTGGCAAGGACATCTAATTCTTGTAATTTTCTATATTTATGTTACGTCAAAGTCAGTACTCAATATACTTCTCTCAAAGCATTTCGATGCAGCTGTAGAAAATACTCGAGAAAATCGACGTTGAAGTTTTCCGACCATTTTTAATATACTAAACACAGACATAGATTTTTCAGCAAGCAGCATGTCTTTAATTTCAATTTTTTTTTTAATTATACATTCTTGATTGACAATATTTTATAAAACATTAAGATTTTTTTACAATGAAAACCGAGTTTTTCTGTGCTGTGTATTACTGAACCGGTAGTTTGAAGAAAGAAACAAACGGTAAAAAATCAGGTTTTTTACCAAAGATGTTTTAGCATGTGGATTCACATTGTCAGCTAGAAAGAGGGAACGAAAAGCCACTTTTGTTATACTCCCAACTTTTTTCCATCAGTTGACGGATAGAAAATATCAGGTCGATCGTGCTTCTTCCTTTCCTAAACCCATGCTGTTCTTCACTCAGTTCTTTTTCTATCTTTTCACTTATTCGAATTAGTAAAATTCTTTCAAAAATCTTGGCTGTGTGACTCATAAGGGTTATTCCTCTGTAATTTTTACAAAGTCTTTTATTGACTTTCTTGGAGATGGGAACAATGTCTCCTGTTCTCCAATCGTCAGGTGTTGTACTAATCCTCCACACGCTTGATAGTACTCTATACAGCACTATACTATTGTACATAGTAAGCGCTGCATATTGTTCAGTATTAGTCGTTTGAGTATTCTATATTATTACAAAATATAAATCGCATTTTAGATGTAATCAAAATCAGTCGACAGCGTAACTTCTGAGGTTTTATGTGACCAAAGCAATTACTTTTGATGCAAGTACAGTTCACATGCACAAACATAAAAACATTTACAGTTATTCTTGTTATTTTGTACTCAATAGAACGTTCTTCATCGTGCTCAAAGGCAACAGTTTCCTGTTATTATTCATAAATGTGAAAGTTGTTTATGAATAACACAAACATGTTTTATATAAGTTTGATGAAGTATTGAAGCGATGTTTGATATATTTTTCTTTTGCGGTTTTTATTTTACCTTTTTGTTAGGGATGGAGCGTTTTCTAGAGCTATATGATAAATCTTTTTTTTTATTCTTATCACAACATCCCTCTATTTCATGTTATGAATCAACAATTTTTTTAAAAAAATCTGTAATAAATATTGACAATTTCAGTTTTGCTATAAATACTGTTTATTCTTAAGTAACAGACAGGAGGTTACCAAGAACTATATATATCCTCACCCAGTTTCAAGACGGTTCACCGCTTCCGGATTTTAGGGGAATCTAGTAAGACACTGATCGCTTATGTAAAGAAAGAGATTGTTATTAGGTAACACCCGATAGGTATGCAACACACGTAACCTACAGGTAATGCAGGTACGACTGTAACCGACCAAAACTACTAGGAAAACTACCGTAGGCTGCACTTACCTATGATAGCTTACCGTAGAAATGTAACACTCATAATGTTTAGTCTCATCAGTGCATTATACATTCGTTTCTAAGCTGCTTTCATTTAATATAAAAGCTTTCATTGTAGTCAAGAAAAGGCTACGAGCTGTTCCTAGTAAGTTCAAAACCTATTAAGGTTTGTTTGATTTCCCTGCAGCCACTTCTGGTGAACACCGACAAAAAAGGAAGATTGAGTTTTAACATGCGTTGATACTGAGCTCAGTAGAGACAGAACAAAAGCTTGTGTTGGGGAAGAATGTGTAAGGATATCGGCCGTGTGATTTAGAGAAACAATGGGAAAACTAAATGTAGATGACTGTTTGGGGATATGAGCCGCTGTTCTTCCGAATGCAAGTCCCTCTTTTGTTGTATCCCGCACGATTTTGTTATGAAGATGACATGACACGTTACGGAGATGATAGAGAAACTCCAGTGGAAGACTCTGCAGGAGAGACGCTCAGTAGCTCGGTACGAGCTTTTGTTGAAGTTTCGAGAACATACCTTCACCGAGGAGTTAAGCAGTATATTGCTCCCTCCTACATACATCTCGCGAAGAGACCATGAGGATAAAATCAGAGAGATTAGAGCCCACTCAGAGGCATACCGACAATCTTTCTTTCCACGAACAATACGAGACTGGAATGGAAGGGAGAACCGATAGAGGTACTCAAGGTTCCCTCCACCACACACCGTCAGGTGGATTGCGGAGTATGGATGTAGATGTAGATGTAGACTTAATCGGAGTTGGAAATATTCGTTAGTTTGAAGAACGGAACATATCCAATTTGGAATATGTCAACCCTCAACGCTGTGTTTGCTCTAACAGTTAATCCATCAGGTACGAGTACATTCCGACTTGCGTACTACACACATCAATAATGTTTTGCATCATCTCGGCTACGACAGTTCCGGAACCTGTACAGAAAATAGAGATCAACATAAACATGATTTTCGCCCTTTTTCTTGCTCATGAAAACCACACATTGCATGTTGTACCACCTTACAGCGAGACCTTCAGAGATGGTGGTCTAGATTGCTGTACACACCGGTTCCTTCAATAACCAGTAGCACTCCCTCTTGCATTGATGCTTGCCTGTATTCGTCGTGACATACTATCCACAAGTTCATCAAGGCACTGTTGGTCCAGATTGTCCCACTCCTCTACGGTGATTCGGCGTAGATCCCTCAGAGTGGTTGGTGGATCACATCGTCCATAAACAGCCCTTTTCAATCAATCCCAGGCATGTCGATAGGGTTCATGTCTGGAAAACGTGCTGGCCACTATAGTCGAGCGATGTCGTTATCCTGAAGGAAGTCATTCACAATATGTGCACGATGGGGCGCGAATTGTCGTCCGTGAAGACGAATACCTCGCCAATATGCTGCCGATATGGTTCCACTATCGTTCGGAGGCTGACATTCACGTATCGCACAGCCGTTACGGCGCCTTCCATGACCACCAGCTCGGAACATCAACCTTGCTGCACTCCCTGGACAGTGTGTCTAAGGCGTTCAGCCTGACCAGGTTGCCTCCAAACACGTCTACGACGATTGTCTGGTTGAAGGCATATGCGACACTCATCGGTGAAGAGAACGTGATGCCAATCCTGGGCGGTCCATTTTGCATGTTGTTGGGCCCCTCTCAACTGTGCTGCATGGTGTCATGGTTGCAAAGATGGACCTCGCCATGGACGTCGGGAGTGAAGTTGCGCATCATGCAGCCTATTGCGCACAGTTTGAGTTGTAACACGACGTCCTGAGGCTGCGCGAAAAACATTATTCAACATGGTGGCGTTGCTGTCAGGGTTCCTCCGAGCCATAATCCGTAGGTAGCGGTCATCCACTTCAGTAGGAGCCCTTGGGCGGCCTGAGCGAGGCGTGTCGTCAACAGTTCCTGTGTCTCATTATCTTCTCCATATCCGAACAACATTGCTTTGTTCACTCAGATACGCCTGGACACTTCCGTTGTTGAGAGCCTCTTCCTGGGACAAAATAACAATGCGGACACGACCGAACCGCGCTATTGACCGTCTAGGCATGGTTGAACTACAGACAACACGAGCCGTGTACCTCCTTCCTGGTGGAATGACTGGAACTGGTCGGCTGTCGGATCTCCTCCGTCTAATAGGCGCTGCTCTTGCGTGGTTGTTTACATCTTTGTGCGGGTTTAGTGACACCTCTGAACACTCAAAGGGACTGTGTCTGTGAACAATATTCACAGTCAACGTCCATGGTCAGGAGTTCTGGGAACCGTGGTGATGCAAAACTATTTTTGGTGTGTGTATGAAACAGTGACGACTCTTCAGGTTCACAGATGCGTACTGAATAACGCCTGTGGAAAAGAATATCATGGTTCTTGTATTCTGCACTATTGTTCTATTAACTGGTAAACGTCCAACAATGTACTTACTGCGTATGGGGGACACAAAGTGGTGAGCAATCGCCGGTAAAAAAGTCAGCAACACCGAAAAGTTTCTCCAACGTATCTGCAACGAGTGGCACACTAAGTAGGAAAAATACATTACCAACAGTAGCATAACTGAACACAAACACTTGTGTAAAATAACATTACACTCTTTTCATTTTATACATTAACATCTAGAAGGGGTTTTTCAAAATACTGCTTAGCATTGTGGAAGATGTCAAACTAAATGCTAATTTTCATGAAATACGTTCCATGCTGTACTGCATTATGGCAGTTCAAACTTCGCGTGATACTGCATACTATGCGTTAGACGTTAAATACAATCATGCTGCACAAACTTAAGTTCATACGTCTCTGTCGCAGGAAATTTCCCTCTCAGACGATGCACCGTTTAAACTGCAAACAGTAAAATCAAAGGGGCAACACAGAGCCAATATCACAGCGGGAGAAGAATGCGGCAGTTATCGCGCGATTGTTTCGGGTAATCCCGACAAAAAAGAGAGAGCGAGATAAAGGAAAACTGGAGCGAAGAAATCTGGTAGGCTTTCTTTCGGTCAGAGCAATTTGAAGCAAAATGGAAAGGAGACATTCTGACGAAACGCCTCTGGCAATATTAGACCGCGATCTACGCCTCGGAAGAAAAGACGATTGTGCTACTTAGAATTATTGTACAAGCTGCATCTGTGTGCAAGTGTTCATGTATAAAAATTACGCCGCATACACTAGAGAAAATACGCGCACACGTTTATGGACAATTTCAATTTAATAGTTTTCGACCACATCCAGTGCAGAAGTATATCTTCTCAATATATACAGTTGTGCTTCGCACTACTGAATTTTTGAGACAGGAAAGGTAAACGGAGAGTTTATAGAATAATTTTAATAACTGTGAACAATCAGGTGCACAAAAAGCTAGAGAAATGATCGTTAATAGACAGTAGCGCTTACATGCATTCGTTCTGGCATTCGACAATGACAAACATTATTAAAGAAGCTACCGTTTCACAAAATATTACGTTTTCAATGGTTCCGCTGCGACAAGAATGTATTAAGATAGCGTATTACATTTAAAATGAGAGACTAGTACACGTAAGGCTTCATTAAAGTGTTAATGTTCAGTAAGAGCTCGGCTATATTGCGATTGATTGTTTTGCTGTCCTTATCTTCAGCCAAGAGAACAAGAAAGTGTTTTCATTGCTTGTCATTGAAAGTGATTTAGAATTTGCCCTCAGTGATGATGAATGTTCCGTTACGATTTACAGACATTGTAGTCTAAGAGAAAAGAACAAAAAAGTCTTATGCACCACATTTATTTTCTGCTTTCAGTGTCTAATTCTCATTAAGCGCTAAAATAAGAACGAGCAGACTTTAGGTAAGACTAATGATCTATCTCAGTATTTGTAACAACTCCCGCTAGAGTTACCGGTGATTGTTCAGGCAACTGATGGATGTGAGCAGGAGCTCTTTATTGAAGAAATGAGTTTTTCTCATTTCTTGGTGTCTTTATTTATTTTCTGAATTGCTGTTTTCCCACCTTTGTTACCGCACTCCCTTGGAGGACCTTCTATCAGTTAGGGAGGGTTTAAAGGTGTTACAAAACCAACGATAGGAAAGCAATATTTTGTTTGAAAATTACTTTTCAGTTCCTTCTCTTATGGTATTTGAAGCAAATAGTTCTTGTATGTTACTGCTGTTCGTGATTAAAAAGCATGAACAGATGTAGCAAAATTGTCCTAAACACAGTGTTCGCAAGTTTTCAGCATAATTTTATTGCCAGCCAATTCTTTAAGATTTTTCGTGAATAATTCAATGAAAATAGTTGAACACTCTCTTCAGCAAGAATACAACCAAATCCTTTGCATCTACACATATATCCATGCTCTGTAGACTAGTGTGAAGTTAGAAATTCGTGCGGCTGCAAAAAGATAGATGCGCGAAGCATACAGTAACTACCACAGTCATATCTCCCGTATGGTAGATATAATGAATGATACGCATCCTGACGTAGAGAAACAACTCAAAGAGTTGAAAGCAAGTAAGTCGCCAGGCCAAGGTGGAATCCGAATTCGGTTTTATAAAAAGCACTCTACGGCACTGGCCCGTTATTTAGTCTGCATTTATCCCGAATCACAAAGTCACAAGTTACTAGAAAATGCCCAGGTGACTCCTGTATATAAGAATGGAAAAAGAACGTACCCGCAAAATCATAGACCAATAACCCTAACCTCGGTTTGCTGCAGCACACTTGAGTACATTCTCATTTCGAATAAAATACACTTCCTTGAGATAGAAAAGCTTATGTCCACGAATCAACATAGTTTAGAAAGCTTAGCTGGAGGGATAAGATTAGAATAATTATCACACGCGCAGAGGAATTCAAATAATCATTCTTCCCGCGATCCATACCTGAATGGATCAGGAAGTAAATCCTAATAACTGAGACGTACCTCTGCCATGCACCTCACGGTGGTTTACAGAGTACCGACGTAGATGTAACTTACCCTTTCCTCAGATTTGAAACGGTGCTCCACCGCAGACTCGTAAAGACACACGAGTATATGGAAAAGGTTCCCAAATACTTACAGAGCCCGGTAAGTTATCGTCGACGGCGAGCGTTCATCAGAAGCAAGATATGCTACTGGAAGGCTCGAACAATACTCAGGTGTTATACAGGTATACTTTGGGAACTCAAAGGGGGAATCTGGAGGGAAAGCGACGTTCTTTTATAGGAACGCATTTGCGAAAATTTAGAGAACCGACATTTGAAAGCCGACAGTAGAACGATCCCACTGCCGCCAACGTACAAAGTCCCGCGTAATAAGAGAAATTAGGACTCATAGTAAATTGAACTAAGTTTTTATACAGGGTGGACTACTTAAATGTTTCAGCGAAAATCTCTGGGACAAGTATAGATATTGAAAAACGACTTTCACAGGTACGAATGGAAGGCAAGGGCTCATGAAAGTAAGTACCATGAGACGTTGTAAAACGTAAGCAAATATTATTTTTGTGGTGTCACCGCTAGACACCACACTTGCTAGGTGGTAACTTAAATCGGCCGCGGTCCTGTAGTACATGTCGGACCCGCGGGTCGCCACTGTGTATTCGCAAACGTAGCGCCACCACAGGGCAGGTCACAAGACACGGACTTGACCTCGCCCCAGTTGTACGGACGACATAGCTTGCGACCACACGTATCACGTCTTCCTCTCATTTGCCGAGAGACAGATTAAATAGCCTTCAGCTAGTCCATCGCTACTACCTAGCAAGGCGCCATGTGTATCATTGCTAATTGCTTACTACTATGCAAGAGATGTATTTCAACAAGAACAAGACTACATTAAAGTTAAGTATATTAAAATCTCTCTTCTTTTCTTTATAGTTTTCATCCAGTCTCCTGTTTCAGAAATTACGCCCGTCTGCGTTAGTTTCGCGTGCACCTAGCCACTCATTGTGTCGAGACCTTAGGGAATCGACACAACAATATTTTGGCGCCGAGGAGTGGTGCCGCGCCCACGTTGCAGTCTTTGTGTTATACTTGCTCTAATTTGCTTGTGTCATGGCTTCGCCGCATTCTCCAGATGTACTGTCCGAATTTTTTCGCTTGCAGAATCAGCAGACGCAGGCGTTATTGGAAGCCCTTGGACAGCTCGTCCAGGGTCAACGTGCGCTGCAAACCGATGCGGCGGCAGCCGCTTCTTCGCTACCGCAGCCAAACAACGCTGTCGCACCGCCATTTAGGCCCTTTGAGGCCACCACCGAAAGCTGGACGGAGTGGGCCAGCCAGTTCAACTTCCACCTCACTGCTTATGGAATTCAAGGTAAAGAGCGGCAGCCGTTTTTGCTTTCTTGTGTCGGTGTGTCTACCTACCGTGTGATAGTGAAATTGTTTCCCCGACGCGACGTAGCAACTCTGTCCTACGAAGAAATTTTGTCTGCTTTGGATGCCTATTTCAAAGAAACAGTAAATGTAGTTGCCAAACGGTATACGTTTTTTCGTACAAAACGTACGGCCGGTCAGACTAATAGGGAGTGGGTAGCAACTTTGCAAGGACTTACTAGAGACTGCGCGTTTGCCTGTGAATGTGGCCTCCCATATTCAGATACTATGGTGCGTGATGCAATTGCACAGAACGTTTCTGATGTTCGCATAAGGGAACAGATTTTGAAACTAGTTAATCCCTCCCTGCAACAAGTGATAGACATATTGGACAGGCAAGACACACTTGACTTTGCTCAGGCATCATTTGAAACTTCGCCAGCAGTGTGTCACATTAATCGGCCCGCCCGGCCCGCTGCACGGGACGCTAAGCGGCCCTCGCGCCCGACTTCGCTGCGGCCGCCTAGCTTGCAACCACGTGCGCCGCGTAAGCAAGCACATGCAGTGAAATCTTGCCCGCGGTGTGCAACTAGACATTCGCGTGAAAATTGCCCGTCACGCCAAGCTATTTGCTTTTACTGTCAAAAGACAGGACATGTACAAAGTGTTTGCCAGAAAAAGCTTAGATCAGACACTCGCAATAATTCCAGGCCTTTTGCTTCGCGCCGGAATCGAACCCAGGACAATCAGGCTCGTGGACCTTCGCCCATGGACATTCATGTAGTTCATTCCCACCCGTCCAGTGACACTTTAGCTAACAGTGACTGTGTTCGTCCCACCCAAAGAGTGCGTCGACGTCGCCGGAAATCCCGTAAAGTTGCAAGTGCTTCTGGACCTGTATCAGTTCAAATTGCACGAGACAGTCGCTCTTGTCGTCAACAAGACAATAAACTTTTTGTGGACTTAGACTTTGCAGGAAACGTGATACCATTCCAGCTCGATACCGGAGCTGCAGTTTCATTGCTCAATCACGACACGTACAAACAACTGGGCGCCCCGCCATTGCGTGCCGCAAATGTTGCGTTAACTAGTTACTCCGGACAGCATATACCTGTGTTGGGACAGTGCAGCCTTCTTGCCACATACAAGGGACAGACAAAACTTGTGTCATTTTATGTTCTTCGTTCCTCTAGTGCAGTGAACTTGTTTGGTTTAGATTTGTTTCAATTGTTTAATTTGTCTATAGTAAATCAGGTCCTTTCAGTGAATCAGACTGTGCCTTCCGCCAGTGTTTCTAGTCTTTGTGAAGAATTTGCAGACATTTTTGCACCGGGCCTTGGTTGCGCTAAGAACTATGAAGCGCATTTGGAACTGAAAGATAACGCGCAACCAAAATTTTTCAGAGCGCGCAATGTTCCCCACGCATTGCGTGATGAGGTCGCAAGAACGTTCGCCGAATTAGAATCTCAAGGTGTCATTGAACGTGTGCAGGCTTCTCTCTGGGCCTCACCCTTAGTAATTTTGCCAAAACCTTCCGGAAAATTGAGACTTTGTGTGGACTTCAAGGCAACTGTGAATCCGCAACTTGTGACTGCTACTTTTCCTTTGCCCCGCCCGGAAGATCTTTTTGACAAACTGTGCCCGGGAAAATATTTTTCAAAATTGGACCTAGCAGATGCGTACTTGCAGATACCTGTGGACGAAGACTCCCAGCGCGTCTTGGTGGTAAACACGCATCTTGGCTTGTATCGCTTCAAAAGACTGCCATTCGGGTGTGCATCCGCCCCTGCTTTGTTTCAGCAATATTTACAAACTATTTGTGCGTCGGTCCCTACTGCTGCGAACTATCTGGACGATATTGTGATCTCAGGACAGACAGAAGCAGAACATTTGCAAAATCTCCGAACATTATTTCAGGTATTGCGTCAGAATGGTCTTCGCTTGAGGAAGGACAAATGTGTGTTTTTTGCTCGTGACTTACCGTACCTGGGCCATGTCCTTAACGCCCAAGGTATACATCCGAGTCCAGAGCACCTTCGTGCCATTCAGGACTTGCCGTCACCGCAGAACTTAAAACAGCTACAGGGTGTGCTGGGTAAGGTAAATTATTATCATCGGTTTGTGCGCAATGCTTCTTCCATTTCAGCTCCGCTTCATCGCTTACGCCGTAAAGGTGTTCCGTTCGTCTGGACGACGGAATGCGAACGCGCCTTTCGCCAGTTGAAATCGGCGTTACTTTCAAATACTTGCCTTACGCCATTCGATCCCCGAAAACCCCTTTTGTTGATGGTAGATGCCTCGGATTTCGGGATCGGTGCTGTGCTTGCGCACAAGGATGGCTCGCGTGATCGCCCTATTGCCTTTGCGTCCAAATTGCTCTCATCTGCGCAAAGAAATTATTCACAAATAGAGAAGGAAGCTTTGGCTCTTGTGTTTGGTGTAACAAAGTTTCACGATTTCTTGTATGGTCGTCACTTTACCATCATCACGGACCACAAGCCTTTGACATCGCTTTTTCATCCGAACAAGCCTGTACCTCCACGTACAGCGCAGAAATTCATTCGCTGGTCTCTTTTTCTCTCGCAGTACCGCTACGATATCTTGTACCGGTCCACTGCTAAGCACGGAAACGCTGATGCGTTGTCCCGTTTGCCTGTTGCTGAGGATAAAGCATTCGATTCTTCCGAACTTGCTTGCATGTTCATTGATTCGGAAGCCGATGACGTGGTCGCATCGTTTCCGATTGATTTTCGTCGTGTAGCTACAGCCACAGCTGCTGACCCTGTCCTTGCTCCCGTTTTGCGTTTTGTTGCTACGCAATGGCCCTTGTCAAAGTCACGGATCGAGGATCCTTTGGTTCGCCGTTTTTTTGCTCACAAGGAGAGACTTTTTGTACGACGTGGTGTTTTGTTGTTGCGTTCCGATAATGATCAATCCCGAGTCGTGGTCCCACGTTCGTTACAGTCCTCTGTCTTAAAGCTTCTTCACCAAGGACATTGGGGTATAGTGCGCACGAAACAACTTGCTCGTCAGCACTGTACTTGGTTCGGAATCGATGCTGCGATTACGAATATGTGCTCCTCTTGCGTGGCGTGTGCCGAACAACAATCCGCACCGCCGCGGAAATTTTTTGCATGGCCGAAAGCCACTTCCCCTTGGCAACGCTTGCACATCGATTTTGCTGGTCCATTCTGGAATGCTCGATGGTTGGTTGTGGTCGATGCTTTCAGTAATTTTCCTTTTGTTGTCCGGATGTCTTCCACGACGTCTTCTGCCACAATCCAAGCCTTGTCTGCTATCTTTTGCATTGAGGGTCTTCCGCAGACTATTGTTTCCGACAATGGCCCACAATTCATGTCCGCAGAATTTCAGTCATTCTGCCAGGCCAATGGTATTCAACATCTGACATCCGCGCCGTTTTCGCCTCAGTCAAACGGTGCCGCTGAACGATTGGTCCGGACTTTCAAGTCGCAGATGTTGAAGTTGAAAGAGTCGCATTCTCGGGAGGACGCTTTGTTGCTCTTTTTGTCCTCATATCGCTCTCAGCCTCGCGATGGTCGCTCGCCGGCTGAATTGCTCCATGGTCGTCCTCATCGAACTCTGATGTCTTTGTTGCATCCGCCACATCAGGTTCCTGTGCAGCGGCAGAGACCTGCTTTTGCTCCTGGCGACGTTGTCTATTATCGCAACTATCGCGGTTCACAGCGTTGGCTCGCAGGGCGCATTCTTCGCTGCCTCGGCCGCGCGATGTATTTGGTTTTGGGGGCCTCTGGTGAGGTGCGTCGGCATCTCACTCAGCTGCGCCTCTGTCGTCGCCTGGGTTCTGCCGCTCCCCGTCTGCTTTCAGCGACGGAGCCGTCAGGTCAGCGCCCTGGGGACCCATCTACTGGCTCGCCTCATCCCCAGGTGTTACCGACGATGCCTTCCATTTTGCCTCATGGCGTCGCGCCGCCGCAGCCGCCGCCGGCGCCGCCAGAAGCGGACGCTTCGCTGCAGCCGCCTCGCGCCTCCCTGGGTCACGCGCCGCCGCTCGCTTCCCGTGACCAGCCGTCCTCCGCCATGGACCTCTTGCCCGCTCCGGACCAGATGTCGTCTTCGCCCGTCGGGTGCTCCGACCACATGGAGGTCGACCCTTTATCATTACGTGCGCATACACCTCATGTTGACGTGCACCCTGGACTAGGTTTGCAGGCGTTTCCTAGCTCCCCTCGGACCGAATGGCCGGGTGCGGGTGGCACAGCCTCGCCTGTTGTTAGGCTCCCCACCTCATCGCCTACGTCAACATGGGGTCCTCCCCACGGCGGGCGGAAGCCTTATCTCACGACCGTTCGCCGATTTGCGGGGGAGGAATGTGGTGTCACCGCTAGACACCACACTTGCTAGGTGGTAACTTAAATCGGCCGCGGTCCTGTAGTACATGTCGGACCCGCGGGTCGCCACTGTGTATTCGCAAACGTAGCGCCACCACAGGGCAGGTCACAAGACACGGACTTGACCTCGCCCCAGTTGTACGGACGACATAGCTTGCGACCACACGTATCACGTCTTCCTCTCATTTGCCGAGAGACAGATTAAATAGCCTTCAGCTAGTCCATCGCTACTACCTAGCAAGGCGCCATGTGTATCATTGCTAATTGCTTACTACTATGCAAGAGATGTATTTCAACAAGAACAAGACTACATTAAAGTTAAGTATATTAAAATCTCTCTTCTTTTCTTTATAGTTTTCATCCAGTCTCCTGTTTCAGAAATTACGCCCGTCTGCGTTAGTTTCGCGTGCACCTAGCCACTCATTGTGTCGAGACCTTAGGGAATCGACACAACAATTTTCAACGCTATCTTAATTTTCTTTTTAAATGGACACCCCGCATGATTTCTTACACAACCAATAAAATGAAAAATTACAAAGAAAAGGCCTTGATTTCATCGCGATACGTCAGTTATATCCCGAGAATTTGCAAAGTTAGTCGACGCTTGAAAAAAACGAATCGCGACTGTATTGCATATCCCGAGATGCAATCGTGAACCCCATCTTGGTCGTAATCGCCAAGTGGTTGACGTACTACGATGAAATGATCGCTGTACTTATTGTTATTTACACTATTATTAAGTGTACTGGAAACAATACAGATATCCTGTCACACAATTACGTACAACTATCATTTACCTCTCACTTACATCCTTGGTCAACCATCAATTATGTTTACGTTGGCCCATAATTTTCGGGTTTTCGTTACCGTTCTCTCTTCTGGTACCGTAGTCATATCAATAAAGCACGAACGAGTAAATGTTTTCTTTACTTTTTATTGTGTGTGACTGGAAATCTATATTGTTTCCAGTCCACTTAATAGCAGTATTAATAGCAATAAGTACAGCGTTTATTGGAGCGTAGCACGACAATCAAATCGCGATTACGAGGAACGTACGTTCATTCCTGCGTCTCGGAATGTGGAATAGTGCCGCGTTTCCTATATTTCATGCGTCAACTTTACTTTACAATAACTCTGGATATAATTAATGTATTGCGATGCAGCCAACGCCATTCCTTCTGTGATTGTTCGTGTTACTGATTACTTAAGAAACAGTCGGCGTGTCCACTTAAAAAAAAATAATTCTGTGTTGAAAATAAAATTTGCTTACGTTTTAGAATGTATCATAGTAATTATTTTTATGAATCCCTGCCTTCCATTCACATCCTTGAAAGCCGTTTTTGGATGTCTATTGTTATTCCGGAAGAATTTCTGCTGAAACGTTTAAGTGGACCACCCTGTATACTTCAGAATAAGGAATGTACTCCTTTGAAATTATGTAAACTGACGTGCAGCGGCGGCATCTGGCGGGCTTGGGTGAAGTCACGTTTCTTGCCGCTGCACGGCAGTAGAAGTGAATCTCTCTTCATGTGCAGTATACACGCTTCAATGGTGCTCTCTACATACCATTCATTCATTTGTTTGAGCAGCCGAAATGGCTAATGATTTTGACTGCAACGTCTCACGAAATCGCGTGATACGTATTTCAACACGTTTCTGCTCTGGTATGGATATGTTGTACAGTTGTTTTATAGTGTTTTCTATTGTGCGTTCGTAGAGTTGCGAGTCCGTTTGTAAATTAGGTAGGGGACTGATGACCATAGATGTTAAGTCCCATAGTGCTCAGAGCCATTTTGTAAATTAGGTTACCTACACGTGCTTACATTTTTTCGAGGTCTGAAGGTGGTCATTACCCACCGAAATTAATAATTTGGTTACAAATAATTTTTATTATCCAAAGACTGGGATTATTATAAAGTAAATACTTTATGAAATAAAAGCGATTAGAAACTAAAATTTCTATTTTCACTGCAGTTAAATTGTTCATTTGTATCATCTGTTCCACGGTAAAAGATCTTCAGTTTCAAGTCACAAGATGATGTATGACCGCCGAATTATGGCTTAACTGTCGACACATTATAAAAACAGTTATAAAAATATGTATCATTTCGCTCACCATAAAATCCTATACCAGAAGAATTAACAATATATTCGAAATAGTTGTAGTATATTATACAGCACTTAAATATGTAGAACACGAAATATTTACATATGCTGCACAGAAAACAAACTCATGACTAACAACAACAAAAACTGTAGGAAATGGCGGAATCTGCTTAAGGCGACCTATGGAACACATTCCTTTTTGTGATTCTAAAACCAGTCTGTAGATTGAAGTACCGACCAAAAACATCATGTGCTCCTAGGTACACAATTCTCAAGTACATCTCCTCTCACCTGTCTTCCTGTCGCCGCGCGGTCTAAGGCGCCTTGTCACAGTCTGTGTGGCTCCTCCCCGTCGGGCATGGACGTGTGTGTTGCCCATAGCGTAAGTTATTTTAAGTTAGATTAAGTATTGCGTAAGCTTAGGGACCAATGACCTCAGGAGTTTTGTCCCATAAGACCTTACCACAAATTTAACAAAAATTGACTTCCTGTCGCTACGCAATCACGCATTACTAAATAGTTACATGAAGGATATACTTTTAGACTCTGGCACCTCTTGCACACCATTTTACTTGACTTGTTGTCCACAGTGTTACTAGAGGAATACATGCGCACATAAATCCTCTTGACATTCACAAATCTTCTGTTTCAGTGATCAAATCTTCTGAATAATGATATTAAAAGAAACTTACACAAGAAAAGTGACAAGTAGCTTTTAAAACAGTGATGGCGTGCTGCTTGAAGTACAGTATTGCTGTGTCTGACCCGCTGACATTTGTTCGGTCACGGTGGAACGTGGGAGGTAAGCGGTCACAGACGCAACCCACTCGCTGGCGCTCACGGCGTTTATTTGAAGTTACCAGGAAACAGATAATTACAATCTATCAAGAACAAGTTCGTTTATTCCCATTCGCCCTACGTACAGTAAGAAAGACAACATACCCTGTGAAATAGTGAAATTTGTCGAATCAAGTTTCCGATACAAACTCGCTGTTAAAAGAAAACAACACCCTAAATATGAGCGTTGCCACCCTTTATATTTTTTCGTTGTACACAATTTTGCATTGTGGGCGTGCTGCTAGCATGAGACTACCCTTTATACACAATTAGTTTTCTGACAGGTTTGGTTTGCTCCCGCATAATTATCTATACTGTGCAATCTCTTCTACTCCCCGTAGCACCTACGCCCAGTGTCCTCGTTACTTATTGTATTATCCTAATCTCTGTTTTCCCCTAAAGTTTTCGCCATCTAGTACCAATGAAGGAAGCTGTTCCACGTCGAAGATGTGTCCCATCAAACTGTCTCTTAATCTAGTTAGCGATTGTAAAGATTTTTAACTACCGCTACCAGTCACAAAATTGGTTAACTAATGTATTATTTATTGCGCGACATGTTTCGAGGGTATACCTCATCTTCAGGCTATACGGCATTACAAAAATAATCTCATAATAGGATCATGTATGTGTTAAACAGTATTTTCATAAATGCTGTGGCTATCCTGTCTGAGGAAGAGAAATCTAGCAAGAGGCGATGTCACTTTGTAAGCTGGACTGATGTTTGCAAGAAAATATTTTGTAACAGTCACTCACTTTGTTTTATGGCGTGGCAGTCTCGTTATGATGAGCTGAGGTGTTTCCATTTCTGTGCCTCTCTTGGCTTTCTTGATCATTTTACCCGGCAATATACACATTTTTAATTTGAAACAGTAAACTGTATACTCTAATGCACACAGAAAATAGGATTCCTAATGTCAGTATTCTTCAGATATGTGATGCTCAAAAACAACTACATAAAAGCAAGAAAATATATACAATAATATTGTACAATAATTTCTGGTAAGTAATAATTTGCAGTTGCCGGGTCAGTAAATTAACCTTTGCGGCAGGTTTCATGATAAGCTTCAAAAATTATTCTTCAAATACTAAATGCGTTTCACATTTGACGCACTTGTTATTGCAGCCAGGTTTCCTGCATTTTGAGACTTTGTTGCCTCAACAAATTTTGATACTTGGACAAAATTTTAAAACCTGTCTTCTAAATTTGTTTGCAATGCATCTCTTCTTGGCTTTTTATTCACATTTTCTACGTCATCTACATCTTAACTGCAGTGGAATTCACTGTACAAGGACGTCCACTTCTCCTAGCCACGGCACGATATCTTATTCTTATTGTTTACCAGTCAGTCTCATCAAGCTCAACCGAACAATCTTCAGTCAAAATAGAGAATTCGTCTATCTTTCCAATAGGATAATTCCGCATTGCTGTTATTAGGAAGATTTTATTTCTATCAGTTAATATTCCATGCATTGCTGTAGGGTATAGAAATAACTGTTATTTCAGTATTCCGTTGTCGAACACATAATTGAAATTAGCAAATATGCATAATCACATGAGGTCCATGTACGAGAACTTCAGGATATTGGTTATTTCACAATAAAGAACAAAATTTATACAAATCTGAATCACTTGTCAACGTCTATAATAGTTATCGAACTTAAGAAGAAACACAGTTCCTCAGTCTAATATTAAGGCGCCATAATTATTTACATGGCTTTTGATTTCTAAAAGTAACCATTTTCTGCATACGACATGAACGGTAGCTTGCAAGGTTTTAAAACTGGTTTTAAAGTTAGAAGGTCCAAAGAAATTTCTGCATCGAGGGAACGAAGAGGATATTACACGAATACTGATCGATTTATATAAATGAGGTTTCCCTTGGCTATATTATGAGGTCAGATCGGCAATGTTGACATTTAGGAGATCCGCACTAATTCATCCCCCCATGCTACACAATCCTTGACCACGAAGGTATCATTACAGACTACAAAATTCTCGAATTATCACTATTTGTGAAATAAGAAATAATTCATACACACATGTTGCACTATCCTTTATCACCAGTGTATCATTGCAGACAAATACACACCGACCAAAAGTAAATTTTAAAGGGATATCATTAGATATCACGTAAATTGTTACTGATTTATGTGACTCCTTTTTCCTTGATTTGACAAATATCTCGTACCAAAAAAATTTGGAAATATATTCTGAAACTGATTGTAATCCCTCAACGAAATCTCCTGTTGCACAGATAAAATGGATGTACAACTGACAAGTGGTGTAGTAACATTTAAAGAATGCAATATGTGTCAGATAGACAGCCAGTGTTGCAAGGTGGCCGCTTCTTTCAATTACGAGAAGAAATTATAACTATCAAGAAACATGTCACTTTAGTATCATGTTCCCAAAAGTAATGTTGGTATTGTGCATTTGATTCATAAATAATGGAAGTGACTAGAAGCAATGTTACTGAACTACGTAACAGACTTACAATTTAGTTTACGTACGCGTAATGTCACTGTGGTCTTCAGGTTACGTATTGTCATTATAATAACATTCTCTAAGAGTCATCAGTGCAAACCATGAGTATTTTGTTTTACCTCCGAAACTTATAGAACAACGAGTAAGTTATTCACTTTCTGTTTCTGGAGCCTTTTCTTGTTATTAAACACTTCAACGTAATGTCACATGCAAACATAAAAGACAACATGCTGTAAAAATGTATAAGGATTTGGATGTCTCGTACCATGATCTTTCCTTTTTCTCGTTTTCAAACTAGAAAAAATTAAATTTTTAGTTTTAACTAAACACACGTTCCTCTCAATGTTTCTTTCACCCACCTAGAAGTTTTGAATCATTTTACTGTCAAGTAAAGCTGTGAGTACCGGGCGTGAGTCGTGCTTCGGTAGCTCAGTTGGTAGAGCACTTGGCCGCGAAAGGCAAAGGTCCCGAGTTCGAGTCTCGGTCGGGCACACAGTTTTAATCTGCCAGGAAGTTTCATATCAGCGCACACTCCGCTGCAGAATGAAAATCTCATTCTGGAATCATTTTACTGTCGTATTTGTGTTTTACAGCCATCTACAATCCTTGACCATTCCTCTGACCCATAACGTTCCAGGATATTAAACGTTACTAGTAATATTGAATGAATAACGGGTAGTTAAACGAAAACGAGGTATTTGAGAAAGGAAAGTTGAAACGTCCCCTTAGAAAAATTATAAATTACGGTGCTGGTAAACTTGTACGTTATTTGATTTTCAAACAGCTGAGCAAAACTGAACGTACTCAGACATTTCTCTCTTTACTTACTCTGATCATCAGAAAACTGACACACAATATTTTTAGCGCAACGCAATCTGACTTTCAATAATCCCTACAAAAGAATGGCCCTGACTAACAAAAACCTATACCTTTCATGTATCACTAAACTCACAAAAATCAAAAAATACAGCGAGCGCCAATACAGCCAGCTAAATAAAAGATTCTAACTACGGAAGGCACTAACTACTGATAGGCATAGTTAGCAAATGAATGATTTTGATAGCGAACAAACAATGTATTTACCTTAATAATGTTCAAAAGTCATCATACATATATCAGCTCATGACATTCAGTCTTAAAAACTTCGTATTTCTGACGGACACACGTCCATATCGTCCGCTCTCAAAATTCTGGCATCTCTGTCCCCACATCCACCACTGCTGGCGGCTCACCTACAACTGCGCAGCGTTACGTGCTGTTCACATCCAACTGCCCAACACTACACAAGCGAATGTTCCAACAATGAGTCCAACCAGCCACAGACTGCACACAGCACAGCCAGTGATTTTCATACAGAGCGCTACGAGGCGTTACCAACATAAAAACCTAACAGCCTACTTACAAAGTAAACTGTTAATTATTTCAAAAGGAATCACCATAACCGTTAATACATTTATTACAATGTAGGACAAAACGGTCAGTACAGTCACGGGAAAATGTTCGCTGTTGCCACGCGTGCACAGCTTCGTCAGAAGCAGATCGACGGCCACGAATGTCTTTCTTCAGGACTCCAAAAATACAGAAATCCCATGGTTAGATATTAGGGCTGTGTGAAGTATGTGTAAGGACTTCCCATCAAAATTCTGTACCGTCGTCGAAACAGTCTTGGCGACATGTGGACGCTGACAAGCCTTTATACATCCTCCGTACGGTCCCGATTTCTACCAATCCAATATCCATATTTTTAGAGCCGTCAAAGAATAAATTCGTGGCTGTAGATTTGCTGCGGATGAAACGATGCACATGTGGGTACATTCGTGGTTCCGTAGGCAACCGCAAACAAATTTCCATAAAGCCATTGACCTTCTTATCCCACAGTGGGATAAATGTAACAGCAGTTTACTTACTTCTTTTGTCACTGTTTCGTTCTCATTGGACTGTCCCGTTTATTCCCATATTCTAACCAATATTTTCGTAAAAGTTTCCACAGCTATACAAATCTATTGTTTTGCATCAGTGGGTATTTTATGTAGAAGCTGTAGACTAAATAAAATTAATGGGATTAAGGAAGGGTTTGAGGAATACTAAAAATTCATATCCAGTGCGCCATTTGATATGTTCTCGATGTAGTGCGTAAATAGCTGTGTTATTGAGAGAAGGTTGGTGTGTGTAAACACGACACATAAAGATCATTTTTTCTCTCATATCCATCGAAGTGTTATCTTTCCCTGCTGGTAATAAACAGCATGGAAAGTTACGAGAAGAAGTTTAAAAGTGGCTCAATACATGCAGAAGTAGAGTACACGAATTGAAGTCATATTGTCCAAAAAGCGATTGTGAGAAAGATCGTATTTTCAGTTATTATGTCGCTATGAACTGCATTCTGTGTAGGGCAAACTAATGCCTTCGGATGCAGAATAAACACAGGTAATGCACGGAAGACAGTTTTGGTGAAGTTGGCATACATGTAAGTGGAATTCGTAGAGAAAGACTCACTGGCTGAACTGGTATTCCCACATCTGACTTTTCTTCCGAGGCTACAACAAGGATAACATTCCCTGTGTCTTGATCTATACTTCCTGGGGCGCACGTTCCCCGCAATTCTCATCATGCAACGATCACTGACGGGGCCTTAGTTACCTTAAGAGCGATCTTTCACCTCAAACTCATCAAGTTAGCGCTCACAAACTTAGCGAAAATACCACATCGCTACATTGGAATCTGCATCAGAGCGATGCCTTTCAACACTGGCCTACCCTATCCTCTTAGAAGAATATTTAAGTAGTTTCTTCAGATAAATTACGGTTCTTTCTATTTGAACAAAAAATGCACTATTGAACAGCAATCGCCAATCAACAACAACTGTTCGTTACTTTTCTGTTCACCAGGCGAAGCAGTGCTTCGAGATTCCTTTCGTTATTCACTCATCTCCTACAACAACTATCTGCGCTTCAAATATGAAATTTTTCGAAAATCAGTGCCCACATGATGTTAAAATATTCACTGATGGTAAACATGACGGTACAGTGACTGCTAGTACTATAATCCCTTCTGTAGTCTGGTCCCTTCAATCCCACAAACCAACCAACTACATTCCAATTCCCCAGCGCATCTCAGCATCAGAAGGTGATCTAAATGACCTTTCATTTCCTGGTTGGCGGTACTGCGACAAGCCAGTCAATTTATATGAGGGTTTAAACTTCAAAAATGGCTCTGAGCACTATGGGACTCAACATCTTAGGTCATAAGTCCCCTAGAACTTAGAACTACTTAAACCTAACTAACCTAAGGACATCACACACACCCATGCCCGAGGCAGGATTCGAACCTGCGACCGTAGCAGTCCCGCGGTTCCGGACTGCAGCGCCAGAACCGCTAGACCACCGCGGCCGGCGGTTTGAACTTCAATTTTACCGCTACTACAGCAGCATCATAAAATTCAACAACTTACAGTATGAGCATGGACTTTGTAGCGTATTGTGACCTTCACACGGAGAGCTTCTACACCATCACACGGACAGTCTGTCAGCTGCTAGTACAATATTTATGGGCGCCATTGTAAAACCATAAAAACATGTAGCAATTTCATTTCAGAACAGTTTAGTATATTTGCACTATTTGTACCTTTCTTCCAGTCAATAACCCTAAAAATTGTATTTGTTATGTATCCATGATGTGCCCTAATGATATGAGGCCACTTATTATACGCTCTGTACATCCTTACATATTTCTTAATCGTCATGTTTACCACTTTTGCAATGAGATAACAGTTGTCAATGAAAGAAATACAGAAACGAGACGTCCATAGTTGCATATTTCAAGCCTTAATCAGCGTTTCGGTAACCATAAGGTAGACGAACGAGTACAGTGCTTATCTTTCTATGTGATAACCTGTTTTTACACACAAATAATCGTGCGCAATATTCTGAACAGGGTTGTAGAACCTTCCTTCTACTATTGTACGCGATGAATTCACGTAAGTGGAGAGCGAATTTTAGATTAAGGGAAAAACTGATTCTGCTGTGTTCCCTCATTACTCCTTTTTTATTGCTGTTATCTCCCAAGTGAAAATGAAGGCATTAATTTAGAAGAAAAGAAAGTGAACAGTACTGATTTCAATATAGCAGGAAATACTTAAGAATAATTAGTTTGACTTGAACTCCATAAAAGTCGCAGCCCTATCTCTCAACACATTATTATTTGCGGCACAAGCGTCATCCTCACGCAAGGCCTCCATTTCGTGGGACCGTTCGGTCTGAACGGGATCCATAAATATTTCCAAAAGCCTATAGAAAATTATAAATTAGCAGCCACTGTAAAGATTGCAAAGACCTGAGTTCAAGACTAAATATGAATATCCTCTTCTCGGCTCTTTAATGGCACCCTCGGAGTCCCGTACAGGGGAATAATCAGATAAAATTCTCTCGACATTTCTATTGGCGCCTCTCGACATTTCTATTGACGCAACTTGAAAGCCAAGAGGATTTATTCATGCACTAAACTGGTTTAAAGCAATTTCTGTGCGTAGCTTCTGTAATACCATCTTGTAGCATCATTGATTACATCCATTCACTAGTGCGTAGGTACCGAATTTCCTTGTAATAATTTCCGAAATGATGTGAGATCCTCTTACGAGAATATAAGTGTGTTTTTAATTCCATGAATGAATAAAATCTATCAGCACACAGAAAGTAGTCATACAAGTGCACCACTTTAATGGTTCATTTTGCCTCCTTCAAATCTGTCTCTGTCTGTCTCTCTCTCTCTCTCTCTCTCTCTCTCTCTCTTTCTCTTTCTCTCTCTATCTGTCAGTCTGTCTATTTCTCTCTCCTTCTTTTTCTTTCTTCCGTTTTAAGGGAGAAAACATCTAAATTTTCCTATGAAATCAACTCCGTGATCTCTGCGTTAAAATAGCTGTATTATCGCTGCCTAACTTTTCTCGAAGATATGTTTCCGAAATAAGGCAACCCATGTTAGAAGTTTTTTATCTGAGATTGCTTAAATCTCCTTTGCAGGCTGTAGACACATAGGAGACGCTACCACTGAGGAGCGGCATACCCATTCCTGGCAGACTTCAGGAGATATGGAGGTACGAAAACGTGATTGTTAGCTAAACGTGAGCTACGGATTTTGTTAGTTCTGATAAATTTACAGTTTTTCCACTTGTTAATCATCATTCCTCAAGTGTCAGTGCGTTTAAACACACAGAAGTAAAGTCAAAATCAGCTGCCACTTAGAATCGCTGCTACGGAATACAGAAGAGGTTATGCTCCCCCACTTTCAGTAAGTCTTGGCGGCGTCTTCCGCACACCACGCACTCACCTATGCTATCTATGCATGTGACAGCAAGGAAGATGGTTGAATGTGGTTTGGAGCACCATTTGAAACTACGAGGTGCATTCAAGTTCTAAGGCCTCCGATTTTTTTTCTAATTAACTACTCACCCGAAATCGATGTAACTGGCGTTACTTCTCGACGTAATTTCCCTGCAGACGTACACATTTTTCACAACGCTGACGCCATGATTCCATGGCAGCGGCGAAGGCTTCTTTAGGAGTCTGTTTTGACCACTGGAAAATCGCTGAGGCAATAGCAGCACAGCTGGTGAATGTGCGGCCACGGAGAGTGTCTTTCATTGTTGGAAAAAGGCAAAAGTTACTAGGAGCCAGGTCAGCTGAGTAGGGAGCATGAGGAATCACTTCAAAGTAGTTATCACGAAGAAACTGTTGCGTTACGTTAGCTCGATGTGCGGGTGCGTTGTCTTGGTGAAACAGCACACGTGCAGCCCTTCCCGGACGTTTTTGTTGCAGTGCAGGAAGGAATTTGTTCTTCAAAACATTTTCGTAGGATGCACCTGTTACCGTAGTGCCCTTTGGAACGCAATGGATAAGGATTACGCCCTCGCTGTCCCAGAACATGGACACCATCATTTTTTCAGCACTGGCGGTTACCCGAAATTTTTTTGGTGGCGGTGAATCTGTGTGCTTCCATTGAGCTGACTGGCGCTTTGTTTCTGGATTGAAAAATGGCATCCACGTCTCATCCATTGTCACAACCGACAAAAAGAAAGTCCCATTCATGCTGTCGTTGTGCGTCAACATTGCTTGGCAACATCCCACATGGGCAGCCAGGTGGTCGTCCATCAGCATTCGTGGCACCCACCTGGATGACACTTTTCGCATTTTCAGGTCGTCATGCAGGATTGTGTGCACAGAACCCACAGAAATGCCAACTCTGGAGGCGATCTGTTTAACAGTCATTCGGCGATCCCCCAAAACAATTCTCTCCACTTTCTCGATCATGTCATCAGACCGGCTTGTGCAAGCCCAAGGTTGTTTCGGTTTGTTGTCACACGATGTTCTGCCTTCATTAAACTGTCGCACCCACGAACGCACTTTCGACACATCCATAACTCCATCACCACATGTCTCCTTCAACTGTCGATGAATTTCAATTGGTTTCACACCACGCAAATTCAGAAAAGAATGATTGCACGCTGTTCAAGTAAGGAAAACGTCGCCATTTTAAGTATTTAAAACAGTTCTCATTCTCGCCGCTGGCGGTAAAATTCCATCTGCCTTACGGTGCTGCCATCTCTGGGTCGTATTGACAATGAAAGCGGCCTCATTTTAAAACAATGCGCATGTTTCTATCTCTTTCCAGTCCGGAGAAAAAAAATCGGAGGCCTTAGAACTTGAATGCACCTCGTATGTGTTGCACTGTGTAGAGGGGCCTACTTCTTCTGAATTGATGCTTGTGGCTCCCGTATCTCGAGCTAAAATGATATTGCTGTTATGCATTTTACAAGTGCAACGATTCCCACGCACGTTATTCCATTTTCTATCAACATTGCGCACGGTTTAAGAGGTGACCTAGCCGACAGGGATGCTAAAAAGTCATGGGAACGGTTGCTGCAGTAGTAGACCAGCAGCTCAAAAATTGGGGCATTGTGGCACAGCGCCAGTGTAGAACTAAAAACTTTAGTAGCTAGATATGATACCGAATCACTATGGCGCCCTTGTGTAGATGGGAGTTGAAGTAGACTGCCGTAGACGCTTTCTGCCAAAGACCTCGGGTCGGCCGAGTAGGCGCTGAAGTCAGTGAATATTACGCCAGCTGTACACTCAAGCTGCAAGTGCCCTGCAAGCGATGAAATCCGCTGAAAGAAGAGAGAGCAGCGTAACGGCAGTGATGTATTGGAAAATACTTTGCGTACTATCAGTCAAAGTCCAACAATCGCCTCTGTCCTGAACACGGTCAATATTGCGGAATATGACAAATAATATTACGGTCGGGCGTTGCAAACATAGCTTACCGGTAGACCTATACATTAAACTAGTACTCAGGCTTATAGTAAATGCAAAAGCAGAATTACTGGCGATTTTTCCTCCATACGATGATTGCATCAAGAGATAGTTGCAATGAATGACAGGAAATGCGCTAGCTCTTGGAAAACTGCTGCCACACAAACTAATCATCTCATTGTAACAAACATGGTGTCGTTGGAAAGCTGGTAGTAAAAGTTATCAATTCAGCTGCTCGGAATTCGAACGCGGTCTACCAAACTGGTGCAAAATAGCTTAGTATTGGTTGGTTTATTAGGAGGAGGGGAGCAAACAGTGAGGTCATCGCTGCCATCGGATTAGGGAAGGATGCGGAAAGAAGTCGTCCGTGCCCTTTCAAAGAAACAATCCCGGCATTTGCCTGAAGCGGCTTAGGGAAATCACGTAAAACCTAAATCAGGATGGCCGGGTGCAAATTTGAACCGTCGCTCTGCCAAATGCGAGTCCAGCGTAGTATTGTCATTATCAAGGCCGGCCGGAGTGGCCGAGCGGTTAAAGGCGGTACAGTCTGGAACCGCACGACCGCTACGGTCGCAGGTTCGAATCCTGCCTCGGGCATGGGTGTGTGTGATGTCCTTAGGTTAGTTAGGTTTAAGTAGTTCTAAGTTCTAGGGGACTTATGACCACAGCAGTTGAGTCCCATAGTGCTCAGAGCCATTTTTTTTGTAATTATCAAACAATAGAAGTGTTAAGCAGTTCGGTGACACTGAAAATTTCTTTTCGGACAGATGTTGCCGAAATGAGGATACCCATATTGGAGGTTTTCTATCTGAGGCTGCTTTAATCTCCTTAGTAACCTATTGGCCCATACGAGACGTTAACATTGTGGAATTCCTTACCAATTCCTGGCACTGAATGGGAGACTTAAAGACAGACGTTAACATTGCGGAATTCCTTACGAATTCCTGGCACTGAATGGGAGAAATGAATACTAGTTAAATGTGAGCTACAGATATTGTCTGCTTAGTTCTGCTATATTTTCCGTTCTTTTTTTCACTCGCTAATCATCATTCCATGAACGTGAATGAATTAATATATCAGACACAGAGAAGTAAAGGCGACGTTAGCCTCTGCTTCGACAGCGCCGTTACAGCATAAGGAAGAGATGCTGCTTCTCTTCTCGCAGGCGTTCAATAAGTAATGCAACACATTTTTCTGAAAGCAGGTTGGTTTTGTTCAGATTTCTAATACTCCAGATTATTCCCCACTCTTTTGGCTACGGAACCCAATTTTTCAGCATACTCTCCATTCAATGCGACGGCCTTACGTCACCTTATTGTGAGGGCCTGTATGCCGTATGGTAGCACTCTGCTTGTCAACCCCGGAGCCAACATCTTGCTGTATCAATAACCTTCTCATCATCCACGTACTGCTTCCCGCGGAGTGCATTCTTCGTTGGGCCAAAACGGTGTAAGTCGGAAGGTGCGAAATCCTGGTCGTAGGGTGGGTGAGAAAGAACAATCCATTGACCATTTGTGAACTCCTCTTGGGGGCACATACGTCTGAGGCCTTGTGTTGTCATGGAGAAGAAAACGTTGGTTTGCATTTTGGTGGCGAAGAACACGCTGAAGTCGCTTCTTCATCTTCCTGAGGACAGCAGTGCAGGGGCCAGAGCTGTGCGCGCCCGGCCGGCAGGCGGGAGACCGGATATGTTTGCACGACCTCCTTGTGATCATGACAGACGTCTCGTCCAACGACTCACCATACTTCTGCTCACTGCCGGCTCTCTGTAGACAATGTGCAAACGCCTAAGCGTATCTGAGATGCACTGGTTTTCCGTCAAGGAGGCTCAATGAAAGTTCTCTGTCCCAATTCGCACCTCCATTACAGACGACACTGTGTGTAGCTCTGCCACCTACCGCAACTCCATGAAACTATAAGGGCTGAAGAGGAAATATTCCACAATTCCCCACGAAAATTCCATAGTTGCTCAACAGGAAATGGCTGAGATAAAAATGTGTTGCATCACTTACTGAAAGCCCCTCTTAGTTTGTAATCAAGTAGCAGTAAGAAATATATTGACACCCGACAGCATGTCAGTCTGCCAGGGTGGCAGGCCTTTTTGGTGGGTGGTGGAACCGGATCGGCAGAGGTCTGGACGACAGTAGCCCATCTGGTTGTTGAGGTAGCAGTGGAGTAGTGAGTGGATGCCTCGTAGTCGTCCAATGTGTTATGAAAACATCACTGTTTAAACGCTGGCCGAAGCAGTGGGCGGCGGCTCGCCATGCAGACGAGAGACTACGCTGCAACACAGGACGGGGTGGGCGGTGGGCAGAGAGCACAGAATCATGCTGTGAACTAAGCATGCACGTGAGGGCTCTCTTAATAAGTAATGTCTATGGTGAAGTACGCAACGCATCACTGGCACAGAGAATATTGCAGATGGGTTAAAATATGGAATTATTGAACGACTTCATAAGAAAGGGGACAAGACAGATTTAAGCAATTACCATGCAATTTCTCTAGTGACATATTTTTCCAAAATATTCAAAGAGGTAATGTACTCAAGAGTAAGCACACACTTAAGTAGAAATAATTTACTTAGCATTTCACAGTTTGGATTCCACAAGGATTTCTCGACTAAGAATTCACTCATTATATACACTCCTGGAAATTGAAATAAGAACACCGTGAATTCATTGTCCCAGGAAGGGGAAACTTTATTGACACATTCCTGGGGTCAGATACATCACATGATCACACTGACAGAACCACAGGCACATAGACACAGGCAACAGAGCATGCACAATGTCGGCACTAGTACAGTGTATATCCACCTTTCGCAGCAATGCAGGCTGCTATTCTCCCATGGAGACGACCGTAGAGATGCTGGATGTAGTCCTGTGGAACGGCTTGCCATACCATTTCCACCTGGCGCCTCAGTTGGACCAGCGTTCGTGCCGGACGTGCAGACCGCGTGAGACGACGCTTCATCCAGTCCCAAACATGCTCAATGGGGGACAGATCCGGAGATCTTGCTGGCCAGGGTAGTTGACCTACACCTTCTAGAGCACGTTGGGTGGCACGGGATACATGCGGACGTGCATTGTCCTGTTGGAACAGCAAGTTCCCTTGCCGGTCTAGGAATGGTAGAACGATGGGTTCGATGACGGTTTGGATGTACCGTGCACTATTCAGTGTCCCCTCGACGATCACCAGTGGTGTACGGCCAGTGTAGGAGATCGCTCCCCACACCATGATGCCGGGTGTTGGCCCTGTGTGCCTCGGTCGTATGCAGTCCTGATTGTGGCGCTCACCTGCACGGCGCCAAACACGCATACGACCATCATTGGCACCAAGGCAGAAGCGACTCTCATCGCTGAAGACGACACGTCTCCATTCGTCCCTCCATTCACGCCTGTCGCGACACCACTGGAGGCGGGCTGCACGATGTTGGGGCGTGAGCGGAAGACGGCCTAACGGTGTGCGGGACCGTAGCCCAGCTTCATGGAGACGGTTGCGAATGGTCCTCGCCGATACCCCAGGAGCAACAGTGTCCCTAATTTGCTGGGAAGTGGCGGTGCGGTCCCCTACGGCACTGCGTAGGATCCTACGGTCTTGGCGTGCATCTGTGCGTCACTGCGGTCCGGTCCCAGGTCGACGGGCACGTGCACCTTCCGCCGACCACTGGCGACAACATCGATGTACTGTGGAGACCTCACGCCCCACGTGTTGAGCAATTCGGCGGTACGTCCACCCGGCCTCCCGCATGCCCACTATACGCCCTCGCTCAAAGTCCGTCAACTGCACATACGGTTCACGTCCACGCTGTCGCGGCATGCTACCAGTGTTAAAGACTGCGATGGAGTTCCGTATGCCACGGCAAACTGGCTGACACTGACGGCGGCGGTGCACAAATGCTGCGCAGCTAGCGCCATTCGACGGCCAACACCGCGGTTCCTGGTGTGTGCGCTGTACCGTGCGTGTGATCATTGCTTGTACAGCCCTCTCGCAGTGTCCGGAGCAAGTATGGTGGGTCTGACACACCGGTGTCAATGTGTTCTTTTTTCCATTTCCAGGAGTGTAGTACAAGCCGTAAATAATAACACTTCGCCAGTTGGTATATTTTGATCTTTTCAAGGCCTTTGATTGTGTAGATCATGTTGCCCTCTTAGAAAAACTTGATTTTTATGTGTTTGATGGTTTTAAGCACACCTGATTTGAGTCATGTTTGACAAATAAAGTGCAAAAGGTTGTGCAGAATAATTCAGACCATCTCAGAAAGATAGAAAATTTTAGTGACTGGGGAAAATAAATCATCAGGGGGATCCCACATGGTTCAGTTTTGGGTTCCCTCTTATTCCTTATATCTGTGCATGACTTTTCACTTACTGTTCTAGGCGCTACAGTCCGGAACCGCGCGACGGCTACAGTCGCAGGTTCGAATCCTGCGTCGGGCATAGATGTGTGTGATGACCTTAGGTTAGTTAGGTTTAAGTAGTTCTAAGTTCTAGGGGCCTGATGACCATAGAAATAAAGTCCCATAGTGCTCAGAGCCATTTGAACCAATTTGAACTTACTGTTCATCAATCAAAACAGGTATTTTTTGCAGACGATACTAGTGCTGTAATAAATCCTATTAGAGAGAAAGCAACAGCCGTTAAACGTATCTTTTTTTTTCAAAGAAATATTAAGTGTTTCTCTGAAAATGGACTCTTCATAAATTTTGAAAAAACACGCTTCATTCAGTTCTGTACAACATATAGAGTCGTACCAACATTTGATGTACCACATGAGCATGTGTCAGCAAAAAGGATAGAATGCTCGAAATTTTAGGTGTACATATTGAAGAAAACTTGAACTGGAAAAACCATATTTACTGAGCTTCTCAAACGATGAAGTTCAGCAGCTTTTGCTCTACGTATAATCGCTAATCTTGGAAACAAACAAATCAACCTCCTGACATATTTTGCATATTTCCACTCAATAATGTATTAAGGAATAGTTTTTTGAGGCAATTCATCACTTAGAAAACAAATATTGATTTCACAAAAGCGAACAATAAAAATAATATGTGGTGTTAATCTATGGACGTCATGTATGTACCTCTTCAAGGAGACACGCATTTTAACTGCGCCGTCACTATAGATGTATTCCTGAACGAAATTCGTCATAAATAATTCACCACAATTTGAAACGAAATTGATGTCCATACCTGCAACACTAGATGAAAAATGACCTTTATTACCGTTGTTAAAACTGTCAGTGGCTCAGAAATGAGCTCAATACGCAGCAACAAAAATTTTCCATCGTTTGCCCAATTCCGTAAAATATCTGACAGGTAGCGATGAAAGTTTCAAATTAAATTTAAAACATTGACGAATGTCTACTTAAAATTGGTAGCCAGTAAGAAAAGTATAGTTGCATGAGTAAGTCAAAAAATTATAGTGTGTTCCTTAATTTTAACACTAATAACGTATACGTATCCTGTAAACTGACTCGTTTCACATCATTTCGATAAACGAATTGTTCAAATGATCTACAGGACAAGTAACTAACGAAATAACTAACTGACTGACTCACGGCAGCAGCAGTGACTGCCCACACAAGCACAGTCAAGCAGAAAAGAATTTGCCCACACCGGTGATGGCAAGAGAATGGCTCCACGGACTCAAGCTAGCACGGTAGCCTCCCATCTTAGGTGCATGGCAGCGGCTAAGCTAGGCCCACAGGTGACCCAATGGTTGGAGGGCACTATTTCAACAGCACTGGCGCGAGGAGCAGGTTCGCAGCTTGCAGCGACGGAGTTCGGAGGTGGAAAGTCATAGACTCGTGACTGTCATATGTCACCCCTAGGAGCTGGTGGCTGGTAGACCCCAGTAATTTTGACTAGAAATGAGGAGTATTTATGCGTCTTTGGCCCGTCCTTGTTTCTTTAAATTATCAGTTTCTATGACATAAGCCATAACAGGACTATAGCTTGGATGTGAAACAATCAGGTCTCCTGTGACACAGCGTCCCTGCTTTTCCCCTTTGTCGATGATATCACAACTCCGGTCCCTCTTCTGTGGTCGGATGCGTGCTAACTACTCAGCATCTGCGACAGTACTCGTCATACCAAAAGGTAGCCATCGATATAACTTCACCTTCCCGGCCCGAACTGATACGTTTCTGCGGCATCTTGCATTAGCTGAGGAAGGTGTTTCAGTTTTGCTCAGCTGTGCCCAGTAAATTACTTGTGGCGCAACAGTATTATTATGGCATAACACACTTTCATAAACTGTAATAAAATCCCATTTACATAAAAACGGGTAATTAATAAGATTAAATGTCAATCTCTTAATAACTAGGGAGAGACGAGAGATATTATCAGTCAGAATGCTCGAATAAAAAGAGAAGACATTTTTTTGTAAGAAAGACACTACACATTCATACTTGTCAAATGATTTACATCTCTTTCTTTTATACGATAAATTTGGCACAGTTGTAAATAACATTGAAAACAGTATCAAGTGAAGTAGAAACTACCCGTTAGGCTTGTTTCTCTTGTATTAATAGGTGCATGCAACGCCTCTTATACCTTTAGCGAAAGGTACGTTATTTAAGTAATTTGCATTGTACTGGAAAAACGAATTCTGGCCCAGATTTATCACATCAGAAGTTAGAGATGGACAGGAAGCTACGAGGAATGAGGGCAGTTTGTTCTGAGAATCCACAGAGGCAGGACTTGTATAGGTGGCTGAGTTCGATGGTAGATGCTATAGCGGTGCCCCAGCAGCAGGTCACAGTTTTCACACGGTGATTTTGGCAGTGACTCGGCATCAGCCGTGTTGGCTAGTATCATCGACACTCTAGAGTTCTTCGTTATTTTCTGAGCAGTGAATAGCTCCTCTAACCACTCCTTACACTTCCCATTAATCAGGACTGAAAGGGACCACGTACCTAAAGTTTGCTGTTGTGCGGGGAAGACATCTACTCCTGCCGGCCGCGGTGGCCGTGCGGTTCTGGCGCTGCAGTCTGGAACCGCGGGACTGCTACGGTCGCAGGTTCGAATCCTGCCTCGGGCATGGGTGTGTGTGATGTCCTTAGGTTAGTTAGGTTTAAGTAGTTCTAAGTTCTAGGGGACTTATGACCTAAGATGTTGAGTCCCATAGTGCTCAGAGCCATTTGAACCATTTTTGAACATCTACTCCGAAGAATAAATGAAATCCGTGAAATGTAGATGCAGTTATAACCGTATCGCCAATGATCATTACTTGGCGGCGACGGAAACTCGGTTAAAGTAAATGAATATAAAATTGGGCTGGATGGAATTATAGTGGTTATCTAAATTTGGAAAATGTTATAAATTTAATTAACGAATCATTGAAAAACTACTGTCTCTATAACGACTGTCTATAACTACCGAGAAACTTACGTAAGAATGCTTGATTTTTTTTTTTTGCAAAGAGAGAACGGCACAGAATTGGTAAATATTGCCCTGATGTAATTTCAGATGGGTGTTCTAACAACCCTACCACAACAAAGATCAAAAATTAATTATGATTGTAGTGTTGCTCACGCTGCTAAATATTGCATTTTAGGGAAACAACAAAGTTATATTAAGTGGCAGGTGTCATTAGAGCACAGTAAATAAGGTGATTTCTTGAAATAATGGATAAAATAGGCACTCATCTTTTCGTGTTTCCCACGCCGGTCTCGTTGTGAACTCATGGCTCAATCGTCAAAAATCTAGGTAGAGATGATTCCAAGCTCGGATGCGAAGAGGACTAGATGTTATTCTGCGATATTCAGAAGTTTTATACGTGTGTTTCATAAACCATTCTTGAAGATTAAACTTTTGCAAGTTAGGACAATGGTGATGTAAAAAAGTAAACAGCACTCCGAATTTCAGTTACACTTCTTTTTTATTACTTTTGTTGCAATATCACGTAACTCGTTCCAAAACATCACTTCACAATATAAAACATACTTCCTCACTGCTAAAGTTTACATTTCATAAACTGACTACAATTTGCGTCTTCTTAACATGACGTCCAAAGCTTGACTCTCTAATAACCGCTTACGCGCCCAAAAATCAGAGTTACAAGTACGTCACAGATCATAGTGACAAAAGAAAGAATACACACTAGAATAAAATTGCAAGATATACATATCGATGTATCGAAGTACCTCTACATTAATGAAATCAAATCTGAATGTTGTCACAGAAATATGTTAACTATTTTACAGGAACACAGTAGAATATTTCTGGTATCGAGAGGTTGAGGTGAGGTGACGTAATGGTTACGTGATTCAAGTACCATTACAGTGTGTCACAGTGAACAAATACCTTGCAGTTTAGCAGCAACTTATGGAAATCAGTTAGTAATAATCGGAGACAAACAAAATCTCATCTGTGGTGGACAGTAATATAAATGCAAAAATTTTGTGGCGTCACTCGTTCTAATGCTTGCTGTGTTTAATTTTACTCATGAAGTCATTCATGTTTAATCATTACTCAATGTTGTTATTTAGCTTAGCCACAATTGTTTGTGGCTCGTTTGAACCACATTCTGAACAATTAGAGCGAATGATTTGGCCACCCATCGATAATATATAGGACATAATGGAGAGGTCAGTTTCTGCAAAAAAATTCTGCACTGGCAGCACATTCGCTATTATGAACGGCTATTGAGGCAACGTGGCTCAATATTTCTGCAGGGTACTTCCAACGGCCTGTTGAGTTCATGCCACATCAAGTTGCTGCACTATACCAGGCAAAAGGAGGTCTGACATGATATTAGGACGTATCCCATGACTTTTGTCACCTCAGTGTAAGTGTGTTTGTTACACCCAGGTAGGTAATAATTCAAGTTAGCGTGTGCTGTTGTATTCCTGTTACTGGTGAAACGAGGGAGAGTTTGGAAAGTGAAGCAGGATCATAGGCTTTTCGACTACCAACAGGAAGCAGGACGTTCACATGTCTCCATTGGCGAACTGATCACAGTGAACGGTCGCTCACTTTAAACGTGAATACGTTTAAAATTACTCCAGTGAGAAAGATATTAGCAGCGAACATCTTGAGCATGGCATATCGTATAAGTATTTGGAGGTAATACTTGCAAGCAATGTGGAGTGGGACGATCACGTCAAATTGTATTGAGGAAGGCAACTGGATGACTTAGATTTCTTGGAAAATATAGTGCACCTGTAAAGGAGTATTGTACTAATGTTTGGAGTTATTGTCAAGCAGACATGAGGACAGGACACATATTTCTTGGAAGGGTACTGGGAAATTACAGTGCGCCTGTAAAGGAGTGTTGTGGCAATGTTTGGAGTCATTATGTTGGAGTACAGACATGAGAGCAGACATCGAAGAAAATCAAAAAAGCGCTGCTAGTATTATACACAAGGTTCCATTGTAATATCGCGGCCGGCCGGAGTGGCCACGCGGTTCTAGGCGCTACAGTCTGGAGCCGAGCGACCGCTACGGTCGCAAGTTCGAATCCTGCCTCGGGCATGGATGTGTGTGATGTCCTTAGGTTAGCTAGGTTTAATTAGTTCTAAGTTCTAGGCGACTGATGACCTCAGAAGTTAAGTCGCATAGTGCTCAGAGCCATTTGTAATATCGCGACCAAATCTCCGCTAGTCCGAGATTTTTAATTCGTTTGCCATTTTAAAGCCAGCTCGATCAGCTAACAGGTCAGTGAAATCTTATATTATTAGGCCCGTTTCACACCGGAACACTGGTGCTGGTCGTCAGTGATGGTCACCGGTGACTGTGATGAACACTCCTGGATTACACGTGTCCGACACCGCAGGTAATGCCAACTGATTAATTAGTGAAACGAACTCATACAGTGGTTGTAGCTTAATTTCGCTAGCATTTTATGGTCCGAAAAATAATGTACTAAATTTGAAAAAGGAACATACAACTTACCAATTTTGTTTTTCTCATCCATGATCTTACTGAAATCAGGCACAAACTTCGTTATAACTTTTTGCCACGCATTCGTTTTCGTCACTTTGTTGCTATAGTCATCGCTTTTCACATCTCAAATAGCAGGACGACTTTCTACTTCACTTATAAAAACGTCAGATCTAAACTCATGGCTACAGAGTGTACAGTATAATGTACAATGAATGTTTCACGTCACTGTCTCAGAAATGACTAGCTGTCGGTTAGCAAATCTGCAGCGCTGTGGCCCGCCGTTGTGACAAAGCGGTTCTAGGCGCGGTCAGTCTGGAACCGCGCTACCGCTACGGTCGCAGGTTCGAATCCTGCCTCGGGTATGGATGTGTGTGATGTCCTTAGGTTAACTAGGTTTAAGTAGTTCTGAGTCCCATAGTGCTCAGTGCCATTTGAACTATTTTGCAGCGCTGTCTCTGTGATCTGTGTCCCAGTGCGAACACTCCAACTGATACTAATGCATGTCCGGCGGTGACTGCTGTGAACGCAGTGACCTTGTCCGTCACCTGTGGCGAGTGTGGGTCACTGCTGTGTCACAGTGGTTCGATGAGGCAGTGTAGAGTCCCGGCATGAATGCTCCAGTTCAAACGAATGTATCTACGTCGGTGACCGTCGCGAACACTCCAACTGATACTAATGCATGTCCGGCGGTGACTGCTGTGAACGCAGTGACCTTGTCCGTCACCTGTGGCGAGTGTGGGTCACTGCTGTGTCACAGTGGTTCGATGAGGCAGTGTAGAGTCCCGGCATGAATGCTCCAGTTCAAACGAATGTATCTACGTCGGTGACCGTCGCGAACACTCCAACTGATACTAATGCATGTCCGGCGGTGACTGCTGTGAACGCAGTGACCTTGTCCGTCACCTGTGGCGAGTGTGGGTCACTGCTGTGTCACAGTGGTTCGATGAGGCAGTGTAGAGTCCCGGCATGAATGCTCCAGTTCAAACGAATGTATCTACGTCGGTGACCGTCGCGAACACTCCAACTGATACTAATGCATGTCCGGCGGTGACTGCTGTGAACGCAGTGACCTTGTCCGTCACCTGTGGCGAGTGTGGGTCACTGCTGTATCACAGTGGTTCGATGAGGCAGTGTAGAGTCCCGGCATGAATGCTCCAGTTCAAACGAATGTATCTACGTCGGTGACCGTCGCGAACACTCCAACTGATACTAATGCATGTCCGGCGGTGACTGCTGTGAACGCAGTGACCTTGTCCGTCACCTGTGGCGAGCGTGGGTCACTGCTGTGTCACAGTGGTTCGATGAGGCAGTGTAGAGTCCCGGCATGAATGCTCCAGTTCAAACGAATGTATCTACGTCGGTGACCGTCGCGAACACTCCAACTGATACTAATGCATGTCCGGCGGTGACTGCTGTGAACGCAGTGACCTTGTCCGTCACCTGTGGCGAGTGTGGGTCACTGCTGTGTCACAGTGGTTCGATGAGGCAGTGTAGAGTCCCGGCATGAATGCTCCAGTTCAAACGAATGTATCTACGTCGGTGACCGTCGCGAACACTCCAACTGATACTAATGCATGTCCGGCGGTGACTGCTGTGAACGCAGTGACCTTGTCCGTCACCTGTGGCGAGTGTGGGTCACTGCTGTGTCACAGTGGTTCGATGAGGCAGTGTAGAGTCCCGGCATGAATGCTCCAGTTCAAACGAATGTATCTACGTCGGTGACCGTCGCGAACACTCCAACTGATACTAATGCATGTCCGGCGGTGACTGCTGTGATCGCAGTGACCTTGTCCGTCACCTGTGGCGAGTGTGGGTCACTGCTGTGTCACAGTGGTTCGATGAGGCAGTGTAGAGTCCCGGCATGAATGCTCCAGTTCAAACGAATGTATCTACGTCGGTGACCGTCGCGAACACTCCAACTGATACTAATGCATGTCCGGCGGTGACTGCTGTGAACGCAGTGACCTTGTCCGTCACCTGTGGCGAGTGTGGGTCACTGCTGTGTCACAGTGGTTCGATGAGGCAGTGTAGAGTCCCGGCATGAATGCTCCAGTTCAAACGAATGTATCTACGTCGGTGACCGTCGCGAACACTCCAACTGATACTAATGCATGTCCGGCGGTGACTGCTGTGAACGCAGTGACCTTGTCCGTCACCTGTGGCGAGTGTGGGTCACTGCTGTGTCACAGTGGTTCGATGAGGCAGTGTAGAGTCCCGGCATGAATGCTCCAGTTCAAACGAATGTATCTACGTCGGTGACCGTCGCGAACACTCCAACTGATACTAATGCATGTCCGGCGGTGACTGCTGTGAACGCAGTGACCTTGTCCGTCACCTGTGGCGAGTGTGGGTCACTGCTGTGTCACAGTGGTTCGATGAGGCAGTGTAGAGTCCCGGCATGAATGCTCCAGTTCAAACGAATGTATCTACGTCGGTGACCGTCGCGAACACTCCAACTGATACTAATGCATGTCCGGCGGTGACTGCTGTGAACGCAGTGACCTTGTCCGTCACCTGTGGCGAGTGTGGGTCACTGCTGTGTCACAGTGGTTCGATGAGGCAGTGTAGAGTCCCGGCATGAATGCTCCAGTTCAAACGAATGTATCTACGTCGGTGACCGTCGCGAACACTCCAACTGATACTAATGCATGTCCGGCGGTGACTGCTGTGAACGCAGTGACCTTGTCCGTCACCTGTGGCGAGTGTGGGTCACTGCTGTGTCACAGTGGTTCGATGAGGCAGTGTAGAGTCCCGGCATGAATGCTCCAGTTCAAACGAATGTATCTACGTCGGTGACCGTCGCGAACACTCCAACTGATACTAATGCATGTCCGGCGGTGACTGCTGTGAACGCAGTGACCTTGTCCGTCACCTGTGGCGAGTGTGGGTCACTGCTGTGTCACAGTGGTTCGATGAGGCAGTGTAGAGTCCCGGCATGAATGCTCCAGTTCAAACGAATGTATCTACGTCGGTGACCGTCGCGAACACTCCAACTGATACTAATGCATGTCCGGCGGTGACTGCTGTGAACGCAGTGACCTTGTCCGTCACCTGTGGCGAGTGTGGGTCACTGCTGTGTCACAGTGGTTCGATGAGGCAGTGTAGAGTCCCGGCATGAATGCTCCAGTTCAAACGAATGTATCTACGTCGGTGACCGTCGCTGGTGACCGTTACTAGTGTCCCACTGTTAAACGCGCGTCAAAGTTAAAATTGCTAGAATACGTCGAGTTAGCGCATTTCACCTGCAGGAGAGATGCGTTTTCCTATGCAACTCAGATACGCATAATTTTCTGTTGTTGAGCACCATTCTGTAAAAATTAAACTGGCACAGGGATGTATAAATAAAGAGAGAGTGATCTGATATTTTATCGTTGTAAACATATGCGAGAATATATGGAATTTATATAAAATGTAATTGAATCGACCTCAACTATTTTCTGAAGTTAATTTTGAGGAAGTAAACTGTGCTAAGCCCGTGTAGGAACTTCGGACGTTTGGTTGATGATGGTTGCTGGTGGATCTGCAAGCACGGTCAAGGGAATTTCTTCCTGTTATTAACAGATATATGCGAACGGCTGTGCATCGTATAACCAAATGTGGACTGAGTAGCACAGAGTCAGTATCCGAGGATCCTATACAAGTTCCTGTTTATGAACAGTAAAAATTTTACAGGCGACCGGAGGGTATCGACAGTTACTTCTGCTTTACGAGATCGACGAGATTTCACCACTACGGATTTAATTTTCTTTCTATGTTACAGACTTATCGCCGCACATTTTTTGACGAAGACTGAATGATATATGCTCATGTTCTGTAATACTGTGGAGATACAATAAGAACAGTATTTCGTGCTCTAGTAATTGAGACTTTTAATCATTAGCAAGACAGTTTTTGCTTATTCACGACACAAATTCTCTCATCGTGGAGCATTAGGCACTAGACATCGGTGCATCTCTATTAGCTTTAACTTATAATTTCTTCAAGTTTTTCTTTTCGCGAATAATTGCGCCTTCAGTACAATGTATCCTCACATGCATACATACAACAACATACGCATACACAATAAGGAATATACGGTACCATGAAAGCTATGAGATCATCATTTGACCGTCATCGTTTATCTCGCATAGAGATGATGAGAATCTCGCTCAATAGGCGAATGGGACAGGAACGAAAATCGAAATTATTGGCACGAGATACACTACACCATGAACAGCACGTTGGTTTGTGGATAATATGTGATCATGCAGATCAGCATTACACTGTTTGATGCTTTGCAGAATATAAGCTAGGATATTCGCACACAGTCTTCTGTTTGGAAACTCGGGTGTTAACTCCCACAATCTCCCCTGACTGTAACTCACTCACACCAACTAGTCTACAAAATGGTTCAAATGGCTCTGAGCACTATGGGACTTAACATCTCAGGTCATCAGTCCCCTAGAACTTAGAACTAAGGACATCACACACATACATGCCCGAGGCAGGATTCGAACCTGCGACCGTAGCGGTCTCGCGGTTCCAGACTGAAGCGCCTAGAACCGCTCGGTCACCAGCGGCCGGCCAACTAGTCCACAGCTGTAAGTCGCTCACACCCATTCACTCCCACTTTCCCATTGTCACTCACTCATTCAGCCCAACTCATTGTCGTTCTCTTTGTGTCTCTCAAACTGACTTTGTTTCCTTCTCACAGCCAGAGTCTGTTTGGTTCTGTCCTAATACTTCAGTCTCTGCGTCACTGTCTCCCTCTTGCTCTCCTACTGCTGCTACCTCATTCATTTCTACTCTCTCAGTCATCCTATGCATGCGTTTTTGTGAAAATTTTTAAAGATGCTGAGGAAGGCAGAATGTGGCATCTGGTAACCCACTTTTCAGTCCGAGTCCTTTAAATAAACAGGAATATCTTCGCATTTTTTGGTGCTCCGATGGGAGCATTTTTCTGCTGATTCCCTTCCTTTCCCTTCTGTAGCAGGCTACGTCACTCATATGAAAAGAAATGTAATGATCAGTAAAATTTTGATAGTTTATTTATGTGAAATTGGAATAACGCAAAGCTAATTTTACACCTCAGAGTGGATTTTACTAGCCAAACAAACAAAAAAAACTATGTGCTTCAGTACTACAATATGGGTTTCCCAGAACCCTTATTATGATAATTGAGGCACTTAACAGAACATTTCTCGGTGTACGTCAGTTTATAAACTACGTTGTCGCCTCATATCGGATTTAACGTGCGTGTTTTACATATCAAAGAAGAGTAACTTTGAACCTCTGTATTTTGGAAATATATAAAGACATCAACAAAAATTTTCAAGGTTGTTCGAGATGGGGATCTCAGAAACATATCACACAAATTTCAGTCTTGGAATCCCCTGCTCGGTTTTGGTACGAAAAAGTGGTATAAAAGGCTTTTTTTCAGGTTTTCTAAAGATCTACCTATGAACTAATGACCCCTACATAAACCCCTAAGGCTCAACGTAGATCACATCAAATGCAAAAAATCCACCGATTTGCTACATTTGCCTAAGCTGGAGGAAATGTGTAATAATAAAACTTTGATCGTATACTGTAGGTCAGTCACACTAAGACAATCCTTCTGTTGGGTGTACATAAACCCCTAAGGCCCACCGTAGTACGCTAGTCCAAGGGCTATCCAAAATACTTGACCCTACCTTTCTGTCACCAACAGAAACCGAGGTATGAGCCCCAGAAAAATCCCATTTTTATGAGCGACGTTTTATATCTTATTGGTAACCATGCTGTTGCATGCGTCCTCTTCTTCTTCAGCACTACAAGGCTCAGGCACTGGTGACTGTTCCACCTTCAGTTTTCACTGCCACCTCACTCTCGGTCTTCCTATGTCCCTTCTTTCTCTTGGCTTGTACAGCATTGCTAGACGTGGTATTTTCTTTGCACTCTTTCGTTGTAGGTGGTGTTTCGATAATGTTTTCTTTTGTTCTGTCTTTTCATTAATTTTATTAATATGTAATACATTCCTAATATCTTCGTTTCTTATACGGTCTTGTTGGTAACACCTTTAACTTTCTTAACAAATTTCATTTCTGGTGATTGTAGTTGGTTAGTTTGCTTTTATCACGGTTTTTTTCATTACTCGGGACTGCTTTTTGTAGCCTTGATACGCCTGGGCATTGAGTCAAACAAGGGATGGCGTGTACAGGTACAGCTGCCCATGCAGCTTCAACACGATAGCACAGTTCATCAAGAGTAGTGACAGGCGTATTGTGACGAGCCAGTTGCTCGGCCACCATTGACCAGACGCTTTCAGTTGCGTTTTGCCATTCGTTCACCCAGGTTCGTCGTTCAGTACACCATCGCATGCGCTCCTGTCTGTGATGCAGCGTCAAGGGTATCCGCAGCCATGGTTTCCGAGCTGATAATCCATGCTGCTGCAAACTTCGTCGAACTGTTCGTGCAGATGATTGTTGTCTTGCAAACGTCCCCATCTGCTGACTCAAGGATGGAGTCGTAGCTGCACTATCCGTTACAGACATGAGGATAAGATGCCTGTCATCTCGACTGTTAGTGATACGACGTCGTTGGGATCCAGCACGGCGTTCTGTATTACCCTCCTGAACCCACCGAATCCATATTTGCCAACAGTCATTGGATCTCGACCAACGCGAGCAGCAATGTCGCGATACGATAAACTGCAATCGCGATAGGCTACAATCCGACCTTTGTCAAAGTCGGAAACGTGATGGTACGCATCTCTCCTCCTTACACGAGTCATGACAACAACGTTTCACCAGGCAACGCCGGTCAACCGCTGTTTGTGTATGAGAAATCGGTTGGAAACTTTCCTGATGTCAGCACGTTGTAGGTGGCGCCACCGCCCCAACCTTGTGTGAATACTCTGAAAAGCTAATCATTGCCATATCACAGCATCTTCTTCCTGTCGGTTAAATTTCGCGTCTGTAGCACGTCATCTTCGTGGTGTAGCAATTTTAATGGCCGGTAATGTATTATTTTTGTGTCCATGTATAAGCTTTCTATAGCTTCAATAAGATGTGTAGGGCTGCCAGCTTTCATCATTATGTCCCATAGTTAATTTCTGTTCACACTGTCCAACGGTTTTTGAAAATCAGTGAAAGCTACATGCGTTTCATAACTTAATTCTTGTCGTTTCTCTGAAATTCTTTTTATGGTAAATATATTATCACTAGATGAACGACCTTTCCGGAATCCACAAAAAAAAATGGCTCTGAGCACTATGGGACTTAACATCTTAGGTCATCAGTCCCCTAGAACTTAGAACTACTTAAACCTAACTAACCTAAGGACACCACACACATCCATGCCCGAGGCAGGATTCGAACCTGTGACCGTAGCTGTCGCGCGGCTCCGGTCTGACGCGCCTAGAACCGCATGGCCACCGCGGCCGGCCCGGAATCCACATTGTTTTTCTAACAGTAGAGATTATGTTATGATTCTTAAACGATGGCTGGTTATTTTTGCATACGTTTGATAACCCGAATTACGTGGTTAATTCCTCTATAATTTTCCAAGTGTTTCTTTGTCCTTTTGACATTTTCGAACAGTTTGGGATTTCACACCAGTGCTAACATTCATTAAATAAATGTTATAATCCAACAATCACAAAAGGGCTAAGCATATTTTAAAAGTTCCAATACTATCTGTTTCATATGCACTCCTGTTTTTCATACTCTTTAAAACTACTTGCATTTATTCTACTGTAATTGAATCCATCGTACTATTGTGTGATGCGATCCGCACCTCTTCCTTCAATTCTGGGCCTTCAATTTGCCACAGTTTTTTATAAAATTCTTTTCACTGTTCTTTGCTAATTATATTTAGTTGTGCAGTATCTTTCTCCGTTCCGTTTAAGTGATTCATTGGTTTCTAGGGAAGAGTTTGCGTCCCATGTATCTTATTGTGCTTTAGTTATAAAGTGATCCCGTGACTTAGTGTGCTAGTCAACTTATTTGTTTGACAGGCTTTTGTTTTTGCTTGTTCTAAAAAAAATGGTTCAAATGGCTCTGAGCACTATGGGACCTAACTTCTGAGGTCATCAGTCCCCTAGAACTTAGAACTACTTAAACCTAACTAACCTAAGGACATCACACATATCCATGCCCGAGGCAGGATTCGAACCTGCGACCGTAGCGGTCGCGCGGTTCCAGACTGTAGCGCCTAGAACCGCTCAGACACCCGGCCGGCTGCTTGTACTCCTCTTCGGTTTCTGATGTCATATTTTGCAGGAGTTTTTTGGGCTATATTTTTTTCCACAACAGGATTTGTTATATTTTCATTTTACATGCGGACCGATAACAGTTAAAAAAATTGTACAACCGGAAGGATAAGGAAACTCCGTTGTTCCGAGTAAGATATCGGTATCTTCAGGACTCGGCCACGGCAGCTCTGGCGGTGGGTACAGGAGGAGCATTCCAAGTGAAGCGTGTGTGGGGAATCCTTGGCCTACTACATTTTCTAGGGCAGCGCGCAACAGAGGGAGTGCCCGTACACTGGAAGAGCGCGCAGAATCCGTCTCGAGTTTCCGGTGGGCAGCTGTCGTTGCCATCGGCCGCCACCGGGGCGACGGCGGCGAGTTTTGCCACATTCCGGAGCGCTCCTCGCGCGCTATCGATCGCGCGCCGCCCCACAATAGCCACCAGCCGCCAGCCACCACCCCCACAGCCGCCCTCGGCGCTCCACTCCTCCTCGGACGCACCTGAGATGCGCCTGTTAGAACTCTCCCTCTCTCCCTCTCTCTCTCTCTGGCACGCTCGAGTCACTTTCACTGACGCCGAGCCGAGCTGAGCTGGCGCCCGTATACGCCGTCAGAGGGCGCGTGTTGTCGGACGTTTTACTGAACGTGTTTCCTGTCGATGCAGCAGGGACGACAGCACAGCACAGATTTTTTTTCTATATAACATGTATCACGGCTTTATTGATCAAGAGATTCTGTTGATTCTACTGTATGTAGATATTGTGGTATCCATGTACAACATACACTAACGGATCAAAAGAACCGGATAGCTATTAGTAGACATTAACATGGCTGTGTCCGCCTTTCGCCTTTAAAAAGCACTTGGACTCTGCCAGGCACTCTTTCAGTGAGGTGTAGGAGCGTTTGTGGAGGAATGGTAGCCCATTTTTCTTCAAGAACCGAACTAGATAAGGTAATAACGTTGGACACTGGGCTCTGGAACGATTCAACGTTCTGTCTTATCCCAAAGACATTCCTTCGGTTCAGGTGGCACTCAGGGCAGGGCAGTCCAGTCCATTCCATGAGTGTTACCCACCAACCGTTGCCGTACAGATGCTGCTTTAATACACAGTCAGTCATCGTCTCCGAATTGTTCCTTCACTGTACGCAGCACACAATACTGCCAGATGTGTTCATATCCTTCCGCATTTAGTGGTTTTAAGAAAAACCAGGAAAAAAATTTCATACTATAACACCACCTCCTCCGTACTCTACTGTTGACTCTACATATGACGGCAGGCAATGTTCTCTAGACCACAGCTTTCCATCACATTACCACAAGGTATAGCATGACTCATCACTCCAAATCATTCGTTTCCGATCATCCACTGTCCATTAGGGATGAGAAAACCGACCGATTAAAACCGATATCGGTATTTGTCTGGTCTCGATTACAATAATTTGGCAAATGGTTCAAATGGCTCTGAGCACTATGGGACTCAACTGCTGAGGTCATAAGTCCCCTAGAACTTAGAACTACTTAAACCTAACTAACCTAAGGACAACACACACATCCAAGCCCGAGGCAGGATTCGAACCTGCGACCGTAGCGGTCTTGCGGTTCCAGACTGCAGCGCCTTTAACCGCACGGCCACTTCGGCCCGCTACAATATTTTTTTTTTTTTTTCGTTCTTCATTAATAACTGGGTATTAAAGCGGCATCACTTTGCCATAGCAGTAGTGGTAAAATTTTGGTTTTTAAGTGAAACTCTTTTTTAAGAAACGAGTAATCTTTATTTGTAAAATTTCGATTGCTTTGAGATGTTCGCCGGCCGCTGTGACCGAGCGATTTTAGGCGCTTCAGTCCGGGACCGCGCGACTGCTACGGTCGCAGGTTCGAATCCTGCCTCGGGCATGGATGTGTGTGATGTCCTTAGGTCAGTTAGGTTTAAGTACTTCTAAGTTCTAGGGGACTGATGACCTCAGATATTAAGTCCCATGGTGCCCAAAGCCATTTGAACCACTTGAACCACTTGAGATGTTCTTAAAGCGATCAGTGCTATTTCAATAACAACGACGACAGTTACGAACTAACAACAAAGACATGGCATGAGAGTGGGTATGGTATTGCAGAGACAGTGAAGTACCTGTTGCCGCGTGGTGTGGCCTATTAGATGCTGGTATACACAGTAATTTCTCACTGTCGTCCTTGGGCATCGTAGCATTTCACAATGGCACAATGCCTTGTTTCGAAGTGTGCTAACAACGTAGTACAAGGCTGTATTCATATTTTACTTGTAATAAGACGTCTGCATAATTTTGTCAGAGAAGGTGGCGGTTTTTCGGTGTTAAGGAATGTATTGTTCGGTGCGTCCTCTTTCCTGTACTTTAGGAATGCGTCACATCCACATCAAAACCTCGACCGAACGCTGCATAAAAATTGTGACGAAAGACCCTTCTTGTTAGTCCAGTGTAGTAAAATGATCACCAGCTACGCTACGTTTTCTCCTATGGAGCACCACCTCATTGTGTGGAATTCTTGGGTGATCAACAGTTTTTGAAATCTTTTAAGTCGTACACAACTTTCCATAACATAGTTTGGAGATTTGACAGCGATACGTCTTAATGTACCAGTTCATGAAACAGTCAAGTCCGCAATAAGTATGTATTTAAAGTGATGACCGGTTTCGGCCACTATACTGGCCATCTTTAGATCTAAAACACTGTGAAGATATAATGAGTGACAAGTTAAGCAGGGAAGTTAGAAAACAAGACAGTATGCGAAAAAAGGAAAGAAAGAAAGACTAGCAAGAGTTAAAATAACTTATCAATCCCCAGAAGAGAAATCCCGGCCACCAACGCCATACGCATACTACATTACAGTCCTTTACTGCTGCTGATGGCTGACGCGCACTTGTTTCGTATGTTGTCAGTCTTAGCCAATGGGCATGATTGTATTAGCGGCAGTGTGTCGGCACGTTTCGCCAGCACCAGAATGGTGGTTGAATGTTCTTAAAAGAAGCCAGAAGCTCGGCCATTATAGTTATGAGATTATGGGATGGGACTTACACTGAAGCGCCAAAGAAACTGGTATAGGCATGCGTATTCAAATACAGAGATATGTAAAAGGACAGAATACGGCACTGCGGTTAGCAACGCCTATGTAACACAACAAGTGTCTGGCGCAGTTGTTAGTTAGGTTACTGCTGCTACAATGGCAGGTTATCAAGATTTAAGTGACTTTGAACACGGTGTTATAGTCGGTGCATGAGCGATGGGACACAGCATCTCTGAGGTAGCGATGAAGTGGGGATTTTCCCGTGCGACCATTTCACGATTGTACCGTGAATATCAGCGATCTGGTAACACATCAAATCTCCGACACCGCTGCGGCTGGAAAAAGATCCTGCAAGAACGGGACCAACGACGACTGAAGAGAATCGTTCAACGTGACAGAAGCGCAACCCTTCCGCAAATTGCTGCAGATTTCAGTGCTGGGCCATCAACAAATGCCAGTGTGCGAACCATTCGACGAAACATCATCGATATGCGCTTTCGTAGCCGAAGGCCCACTCATGTACCTTTGATGACGGCACGACGCAAAGCTTTTCGCCTCGCCTGGGCCCGATAACACTGACATTGGGGCTGTTGATGACTGAAAACATGTTGCCTGGTCGGACGAGTCTCGTTTCTAATTGTATCGAGCGGATGGACGTGTACGGATATGGAGACAACCTAATGAATCCATGGTCCCTGCATATCAGCAGGGGACTATTCAAGCTGGTACAAGCACTGTAATGGTGTGGGGCGTGTGCAGTTGGATTGATGGGGGACCCCTCATACGTCTTGATACGACGCTGACAGGTGACACATACGTAAGCATCCTGTCTGATCAGCTGCATCCACTCATGTCCATTGTGTATTCCGACGGATTTGGGCAATTCCAGCACGGCAATGCAACACCCTACACGTCCAGAATTGCTACAGTGTGGCTCCAGGAACACTCTTTTTATTTTAAATACTTCCGCTGGCCACCAATCTCCCCATATACGAACATTATTGAGCATATCTGTGATGCCTTGCAACGTGCTGTTCAGAAGAGATCTCCACCCCCTCCTACTCTTATGGATTTATGGACAGCCCTGCAGGATTCATGGTGTCAATTTCCTCCAGCACTACTTCAGACTTTAGTCGAGTTCATTAGGCAGGTGTACCAGTTTCTCTGGCTCTTCACACTATATATTAATAAAAACAACGCCTAAAAATGTAATACCGTAATGAATAGTTGTATACGTGAAAGCACTGAACAATGTAGCTGTCTGAAACATGATGATCCATCACAAGAACTTTTCTTTTAGTTTTTAAATAGTATTCGTGTTAACATTATAAAATCAGTATGTAGAAACCAGTGTATCATAAAGAATCAATAAAAGCAGGTTAAAAATATCGAGGCCTTTCAAATATTTGAAATTCAGTATAATCGGAAACATTAATAAAATTTTCTCGGGCCTCCAGCATCGTCAGGTGGTTAAAAGTTTAAAAATTAGTAAGCGTACATGAAAAATCGGTAGTAAAGATTTTTCCATGTTCATTGGTCTTTACTTCTGATTTTTAACGTACCCTTACAAATTTTAAACTGTTACTCTTCCGTCTTATATTTAATCTCGAGTATTATACACTACGATAGTTGTGACCTGCTTTTATTCCATTTTTATTGTGATTTTTATGATACAAATTTCTACTTTCTGACTTTATCTTACCAACACGAATGCAATTTAAAATCTAAAGAAATAGATTTTATAATAGACCCTTATGCTTCAGATAGCTACATCCTTCAGTACTTTCATATGCATAATATTTCATTACGCTGTCAAATTTTCAGGGATTGCTCTTACTACTACTTATGTTTCGTCCTATAACGTCGTCATTGTAATAATTGACTTTTATGTCGTCAAATGTTCGAAATTCCATCGAAGGCAATACACGTTTACTGGATGGTGTGAGTAGGAGTTCTTCTATCTCATTGCACATACTGCAATAAAGCGAACGCCATGTCTGAAGTCCTCATAGGTAGTAGTCGGAACATGCGTTGACTTCATCTTTTAAATTTATATCAGTGAAAAAGTCAAGTGGTGTCTAATCAGATGAAAGTGCAGGCCAGCTGATAACGCTTCACGCCCTATCCAGCGACCAGGAAAGATCTGGGTGAGCACTTTCATAGCCACCATAGAGCGATGAACCAGGCACCCATCGTGGTGATACAATTTTTTTTATTCATTATAATCGGCATCGTCTACTTCTTTTCCTTCTTCTCTCTCTGTCCTTCTCTCTCTTTCTCTCTCTCTCTCTCTCTCTCCCCTCTTCTTCCCCCTTCCTCTCTCTTCTCTCTCTTTTCTCAGTGACTGGTTTGATTAAGCCGCCCCCAAACTCCTGCACAAAACTCTTCATCTCAGAAAGAACTTTCAACCTACGTCTTCAGTTATTTTTTGTGCCTATTCAAACCTCTGTCTTCCTCTACTGTTTTTATCCTCTACATATCCCTCTAGTACCATGGAAGTTATTCTCTAATGTCTTAATACATGTCCTATCATGCTATCCCTCCTTCTTGTCAGCGTTTTCCGTATTTTCCTTTCTTCACCGCTTCTGCAGAGAACCTCTTCATTCCTTACTTTATCAGTTATGTCACACATTTTTCTCCAGGAGCACATACAAAAGGTTTCGTTTCCGTCTCTTCCGGTTTTCCCACTGTCCATGACTCGTTACCTTGCAGTGATGTGCTCCAAACGTGCATTCTCAGGAGTTTCTTCCTGAAATCTTGAAGTTATGATTATCACTGTTCTCATTTCTGCTACTTTTCATTACCTTCGTCTTTTTCCGCCTTACTCTCAGCCAATATTCTGCACTGTTGATTTCATACAACAGATCTTGTAATTCTTCTTCCCTTCCACTGTCATCAGCGAATATTACCATTATATCCTTTCATCCTAACTTTTAATCCCTCTCTTCAATTTTTGTTTTATTTCCGTCAGTAATTCTTCGCTGTATAGATTGCGTAGTAGAGGCGGCATACTGAATCCATTTTTAACCCAAGCGCTTCGTTCTTGGTCTTCCTGTCTTATTATTCCCTCATGGTTCTTGTATTCAGGGTGATTTTTTCCACAGTGCACAAACTGTAGGGACTGACCGATGAGAGGGTACGGAACATAAAAGTTGTACTTATGCCCAAAAATGCATTTTTTTCGTGCTAGAGACCATTTATTTAGTCATACTTTCTTACAGACTGCGGTCTAATACGCGCTGTACGATGAAGACACAGTTAACAGTATGCATGGTTTCCTCCTGGACGGTAGTACTGTTCCTCACTTGTCATGCCCTAGCGCCCTCTCTTGCCATAGTAGCTGGTACTGTTGTGTCCGATTCACTTCTCTTGCAGGCTCACCTTGTAGTGGATGTGATACAGCACTTTAAACAATGATTCCGTATTCGAATCCTGAGCTTGCCGGTATGGTGTTTACTTAAGGAATGGCTAAAGGCAACGGGCGGAGGGCAGCAAGGTTGTAACAATAGACCTATCCCAAACGTGCAACAGCCACTGCATTCAATGTTTGCAACAGCGTTTTGCCGTTTGTCTGAGACAGAGTCGTTTCAGAAATCAGGAAATCATGAAAAACGCACCCGAAATGTTCGAACACCAGACTTGGAGGAAAATGTGTAAGGCGACCGCAGAGTAAGTACCAGGCAGTTGGCCCGCCAGTACAGGGTAAGCCAAACCACAGTTTGAAACATTCTCCATGCCAATCGTGTGACGCGGTGGTTCAGCTGTTCGAACTTTCCTAGAGGAATGCAAGGATCCGAAGTCCGGTTATTTCTCAGCTTGACTCTGTCAAAAGTTTCACTGCTGCATGCATTCCATTACCGAGTGGAAGTCTCATTTTTGGTCGAGATGCAATTGACATTCTGATATTTATCTGACATAATGATGGCCTTTCTGATTTATCAGCATTTAACAAAAAAATATGAATCCCTTTTATGATTTCGGCCTAGTGAATGGCGTACAACAGCTTCTCACTGAGACCTAAATTGTCCTTTCCCCTGCTCTGCGTAGATATTTGCCATGTAATAAGAAAGGAAAATATTTTTTTTTAAATATGGAAAAGTGAAGATCAAAAGCAAAGCAGCACACACGAAGTAAATCGACAAAGCACATTCCAAAGGAATAATCTCACCATACACCAAAACTGATTTTGGAAAGCCACGGAAAACCTTAATCAGGGTGGCCTGGCGAAGATTTCGAGACCAGTGCGTGGGCCATCTCGCTCGTTATACGGCTCGTTCTGAACATTTCTAGGGCTCCGTACCTCAATCCGTGAGAACTGAACCCTTACAGATCACTTTGTCGTCTCTCCGTCTGTCTGTCTGTCTGTCTGTCTGTCTGTCCGACTGTTCGAAATCCTTTTCCCAGGATCAGGTAATCGAATTAAGTTGAAATTTATGTCAAATATTAAGGTCCATAGTACCCTGGCGGTACAATAAACATGAGTCTCTAAGTTAATATAGTAAAAAAAAAAAGCAATGTAGTCACATGTTTTGACACTCGCAGACTCACTCATCAAAACCTACGAAGTACTTTCCGTTGACCCAAAACCTGAAATTTGGCAAGAAGCAAGGTTTCACACTACATCCAAAAGAAAAAATCCGAAAACTGTGAATTTGTAAAACTTGAAATTTATATTATACACTGAGATTTGTAGTCCTTTGGTGTAATAAAAAATTACTAGCTTGTAAGTCAATGAAATCAAGAGATGCAGCCATATCTGTTACATATTCTGACACTGGAAAACTCACTCATCAAAACCAATATGGTGCTCCCCGTAGACACAGAATCATGAAATTTGGCAGTAACCAAGGTTTTGTAGTGCAGGAACAGGAAAAAATTAAAACATTGCTAATTTGTAGTTCTATCACACGAGAAACGCCTTTTGTTATCAGATTGTTTATCTGCCCACCCATCTCTCAAGATCCCTTTTTCTGAGGGACGGGAAACGTATCAAGTTGAAATTTATGTCACGTGCGAAGGTTCTTGGCGGTATGATAAACGTTAGCTTGTAGGTCAGTGCAGTCAGAAAATACAACCACTCACTCATCGAAACCTATAGGGTACTTCTCGTTGACCAAGAATCACGAAATTTAACAAGAAGCACGTTCACAGTTCAAATGGCTTTGAGCACTATGGGACTTAACATCGATGGTCATCAGTCCCCTAGAACTTACAACTACTTAAACCTAACTAACCTAAGGACATCACACACATCCATGCCCGAGGCAGGATTCGAACTTGCGACCGAAGCGGTCACGCGGTTCCAGACTGAAGCGCCTAGAACCGCACGGCCACAACGGCCGGCCACGTTCACAGTACAACCAGAGAAAAAGAATGACAAAATTGTATACTATAAATATATCACACAAAAAAATAGCTTTTTTGTTATTTGTTATCCGACTTCAAACTTGAAAGTAAAACATTATCGAACGTCTTGGGATCCCTGGGGCCGATATCTTGCCAGTATCAATGTCGATAACAGGCAAAAACAGTCGACATCCTCGATTCCAGAAATGGAAAAACTATGTACATACATAACTCAGTTTGTACGGAACCCCCAGCGCGCAAGTCCTACTGGCATTTGTCCAATAGGTCCCGAGTTCGAGTCTCGGTCCGACACACAGTTTTAATCTGCCAGGAAGTTTCATACCAGCGCACACTCCGCTGCAGAGTGAAAATCTCAGTCTGGAAACATCCCCCAGGCTGTGGCTAACCTATGTCTCCGCAGTATCCTTTCTTTTAGGAGTGCTAGTTCTGCAAGGTTCGCAGGAGAGCTTCTGTAAAGGCAGAAGTAAAGCTGTGAGGACGGGACGTGAGTCGTGCTTGGGTAGCTCAGTTGGAAGCCGGCACGGTAGCATAGCGTGTTCGGTCAGAGGGTTAGCAGCCCTCTGTAATAAAAAAACTGAGTAAATCGATCAACAACGAACTTAAACGGGTGTCTTGCGACGTCCGCCCCGAGCAGATACAACGAACGAAAACGAACAAAATGAGATTTTAAAAAATTAAAAAAAGTTGGTAGAGCACTTGCCCGCGAAAGGCGAAGGTCCCGAGTTCGAGTCTCGGTCCGGCACACAGTTTTAATCTGCCAGGAAGTTTCACGTTTCATTTGTCCAATATTTGCATAGGCATAGGCACTATTATTCGTATTAGATTTATTTTTCCCGCATGTGCCTGACATGAACATGTGTTCTCTTTTCATTAGAATTCTTTCACTGTAGTTTTATTCCAACAAAGAGTTGTTATTTTTGACGATCTGGTACTCTCCTTCACCCTATTTTATGAACATAATTTAGAACTTTGCTATAGTAATAACCATGTACAGTGTTGTATAGCAGGATGATTTTTGAGTTAATAAGTTTGAAAATTCTCTTGCTCAGCTTTCTCTTATAACTCTCATCAGGCGTTAGTAGAATTTCCTCCTCTTTTCTACCTCATTAACGGATCTTGCAATTCAAAATTTACATTTTTTCTTTCTCTTTCGTGAAATCGAAGGGAGACTCTCAGTAGATGACACAAGTTTTTGCAAATAATATTTAGTATTGAGTCCTTCCCTCAGAAGTCCACATAGAAAGTCGAGGACGAAGGCCCCAGGCCTGCTTAACGGCGGTGCGACCTTCCTCGCTGACGTAAACCAAAGGGAGGGTCGCGCTTTCACAGCGACGGAAGCAGGCGGCAGGCACTTAGCGTGGAGAGGTGCGCTCTCTGCGAGGCTGATTTGTAAGCGATGGCGCCCAGCAGCGGGGACGGTAATTGGCCTCATTTCGGCCAGAAGAGATGTCTGTTGACTCTCCCCGCAGAGCGCGTCAATGACCCTCTCGCAAATGCCTTCAAGAGCAGTCGAGAGCTCCAAGAAATTTAAAACACTGCTCTATTTATGTGAACGATACGTGCTTCCAAACATTCCACGAAACTGGCGTTTCAGAAATGAAGTTCTGTTTTCCCTTCCTACCATTAAGAAAAATTTGTGTAGTCTCCGTGTATTCCAGGTATTTTTTTTTTTTATACAAAGTACCTGACCTGCTGCCATAAATGAACTCTTAACGTCGAAGAGTCTTGGATCGTAATATGAGTTGATAATTTGCCTCGAAACGTAGTATTTCATTTTTCTTACGGATAGCGACATCTGGCCAATTATTTGGATGCATCTCTGGACGACTTCGTTAGTGCGGTAGTACTCTGTCCCAAGGGTGCCAATTTTGATAACGAGAGATATACCAGTACGAAGTAATATCGTACACTTCATCTCCAGTATGGGCAACAGTGTCTCGGTGGAATCACAAACATCTAATGGGGTAGGTATGAGAGGAAATGGCTGACAATTACCAGTGAAAATGGTTCAGATGGCTCTGAGCACTATGGGACGTAACATCTGAGGTCATCAGTCCCCTATAACTTAGAACTACTTAAACCTAACTAACCTAAGGACATCACACACATCCATGCCCGAGGCAGGATTCGAACCTACGCGGTTCCAGACTGAAGCGCCTAGAACCGTTCGGCCACAGCGGCCGGCCAATTACCAGTGAAACGCGTCCACTACTACAATGCCAAGAAGAGTCTCATCGAATTTCCACGCTAGGTATGCCACTGACTTTGAATTGTGTTGGCAAGCCAGTTCTGTATAGTGTGGGACAAAACCTCTCCCCTCATATGGTGCTACAGCTTTATATTTTATTACAGAAAAAAATCGGATTACGGTTTTCTGATCACTTTTTGTGTGTGAAAATAAACATGTTCCTTTACTTCACCGACTTTTCATTTTATGCTTGAGCTATAAATGTACTTCAAAGATTCATTAAAGAGAGATTTCGCTGCAAAACACATTTTCAGCAATATAAAGTTCATAAGGCAAGCATAACTTTTATTCTAAAATTATGCTTTCTTGGTCGTATTTTCGCTGTGCATGCGTGTTCCGAATCAGTTTATCGTCTTTGCTCCAAATGATACGGTGAGGATGTGAGTGAACCGTAAATAAAGGCTCTCGTGGTTTAATACGTTTTCTACGATGTTTCCATATTGCATCTTCAAACTACAGTCTAAAATTATACATACCCACAGAATATATAACGTCGGCTCATCTGTGTCTTTGGCACCTACCTTTAAATAATGTAGCATATCTACAACAAAACTGCATTAGAATACGGAACGATAAAAATTCGTCCTGTACCGCTACCGTCTCAGCAGACATGCCTCACGTAACGGATAAGACTTGTTTCGTATAAAAAATCTTGCTATATACATCGAGAGGATTCCGAAACACATATCATAAGCTCAATGAATACAGCACAGGTAATAGCGTATTGCTAAAATTAATTCAAAAACATAAACGAAGGCGGCCGTTGTAGGTTTACGACCGACCAATCATATTTCAAATTTAGAGTGTTAAAAACAACGTTTTTCGAGTATTATGTTTCCACAGGCAACGCTCAGTAGTTCTAAAATAATCCAGAAAGAAACATCTTCAAATAGCCCAAAGCCGAGGTATCAGTAATTTTCTGTTTATCATCAAATGGATACCATATTATTAATTCAAATTTAGAAAAACATTTATGTAGTTGCTTGTGATCATTTGAATGCGTAATTACTGATTCCCAGTATGAGCTCTCTTAGGCATGAGGATAGCTTAAATAATTGGGAATGAAATTAGATTGCACTCTAACATAGAACTCCCACCTAAAATATAGAAAACAGAAACTGAAATCCTGCAAAGCTGTGCTGTCGAAACTACCTAACGTTGTGGAGCGAGCACAATGGGGACTTTGGCGGTAGCCCTTGTCTACAGCGTGGCTGAATATTATTCGCCCGTCTGGATGTGAAGTGCACACGTAGCTGAAGTGGATGTCCAACAGAAGGAGACAACGTTGACACTCTCTGGAACTCGCAATCATCCCACGTGCCTGCCTCCTAACAAACATAGAGCCCCCTGACAGTAAAGTATGACCGTTAGTCACAACACCATACTGAGAAACCCTAAACAACAAAGAACTCACTATAAACCAAGATCCAGCTCCTACAAACAGACTTAAATCCAGGTCACCTTTGTGGAAAATCGTAGAACTTCTAGACTTCGACTGGAAGACGCCTTCGAAATAACTATGGACTCTGCGTGGGCATAAGAACCTAAGCTTGGTGGACAACCTCAGCAAGAAGATCGGTAGATTCAAGCTCGTGAGGAAATTGTGGACCACTCTGAACCATGTCAGGACGATTGTTGCTAGGTGTAAGCAACTAATGAACAAATGGGATCTATCGGACAGTCCTGAATGTGAGTGCTGGGAAAGCCAGTCAATACCGTTTGCTTGTGTGTGAAAAGCATGACTCTGACCATGGTCCGAAGGACATACACAGACTCTCTGACTCAGCTACAGAGTTGCTCAGGAATATTTGTATTATTGTATAGTATTATACGAACAAGGTAAAGAATATTGTAACTCAGTATATAGCTATCAGAATATTTTAGTTAATACAGTATGTGATGAATGCCTTTCTAAATGCAGAACTAGTAAATAAATAAAATAAAGAAGTTCCATTTTTTTCAAATTTCACTGATCACAGAACTATTAGAATTTTTGTGAACCTCATGCGACATTTAGATTGAATGAAGCATAAAATTCGTTGAAAGAGGCATCAATAAATCTACTACAATAGACTAGCTCATGTATTCAATACCGTAAGATATTTTACGCCCTGTAGACTGTTACCAGCAGGGTTTTCAAGTTTTATTAGTAACCTGTTACAAACAATATGGAATTTTTAGGGGCATCGTGATGAAAAACCGTTTGTTTGTTATCTCCAAATTAATTCCAGTGATAGTACGCATTAATCTGTGAATCATTTCTTTTGATTTTTTAATTTTCATTTCGATGAAATATAAATTGTTACAAGGGGCAGTTGAATTCATTTACAAACTATCTTATGATTAATCTCGTGTTCGTGTTGAATGCAGTGCTTTTTCTCCACTCGACTCATTTCATACATAGTTAAATAAACCTCTTATGTTAGTCATACGGAATGTCGCTTGCGACGTGAATGCCTGCTATTACTGAAACTTACTTTGACCCTACATAACTTCTATATTAAGAGGAAGTGAATATATCACTGATGCGATGGCGTTGCTAATTTTATCCAAGTATAGGAATGACATAATCTGAAAGTGCAAGGAAGCCAATGTACGATGGCTACAGGCAAAATGTTAAGATTTAGAAAAAGAAATTGTCGTTGGATGAACTAATTCTCCAAATAGTCAAAATAACCTTCGGTGAAACTAAAAGCAAGGGCTCCAACATTAAAAGCGCACGGAGAATTCAACTGTCAAACGCAGACGACAGATTGTATAGATGGAAAGGGTACATTGAAGGGTTCAATGAGAGAAAGGTATCATCCGATGACGTGACAGAAACAGAAATGGAAGTCTGGCCGGATGATATAGAGGAACCAGTAATAGGGTCAAAGTTTACAGGACATTGGAAGACTTCTGATCAAATAGGGCAGAAAGTACCTGCAACATCTTTTCGGAATTTCTAAAATCATTGGGGAAAGGGGCAACCAATCGGCCGTTCAAGTTGGTGTGTAGAATCTATGAGACTGGGAATATACTATCAGATTTTCGGAAAAATATCACCCACATAATTCCGAAGATAGCACGAAAGTACGAAAAATCAAAACACGTTTGTAGCGTTTATAGGTCTAGAAAACGATCTGACAATGTAAAATGCTGGGAAATGTTCGAAATTGTGAGAAAACTAGGAGTAAGCTAAAGGGAATTCTGATGAATGGAAGCAAAATAAAACATGACTGACGAAGCTAGCAGGATATGAGAAGCGGATTAGCTCAGACAAGGAGGGCACCCATGCCCAAGAGAAGTCAGCTAGTATCAAACATCGACCTTAATCTAAGGAAGATTTTTTTCAGAATTCATTATTGGAGCACAGCATTGTATGGTAAAAAAATGGTTCAAATGGCTCTGAGCACTATGGGACTCAACTGCTGTGGTCATCAGTCCCCTAGAACTTAGAACTACTTAAACCTAACTAACCTAAGGAAATCACACACACACATGCCCGACGCAGGATTCGAACCTGCGACCGTAGCAGCAGAGCGGCTCCGGACTGGAGCGCCTAGAACCACACAGCCAGAGAATCGTGAACTGTGGGAAAGAAAACAGGAAAAGAGAAGCATCGAAGCATTTGAATGTAGTACTACAGAAGAATGTCGAATATTAGGTGGACTGATAAGGGATTACAAGGTTCTCAGCGGAAGAAAGGAACATATGGAAAACATTGTCAAGAAACCAGGATAGGATGATAGGACCAACGTTAAGACACGAGGGAATAACTTGCACTGTACTAGAGACACACATAGAGGGTAAAAAATTGAAGAGGAAGACAAAGACTGAAACATACACAGCAAATAACTGTGGATGTTGATTGCAGATGGTACACTGAGGTGAAGAGATTCGTACAGGAGAGCCGGCCGCGGAGGCCGAGAGGTTCTAGGCGCTTCAGTCTGGAACTACGCGGCTGCTACGGTCGAAGGTTCGAATCCTGCCTCGGCGTGGGTTTGTGTGATGTTCTTAGGTTAGTTAGGTCTAAGTAGTTCTAAGTCTAGGGGACTAATGACCTCAGATGTTAAGTCCCATGGTGCTCAGAGCCATTTGAACCATTTTTTGGCACAGGAGAGAAACTAGTAGCGGGCTGCATCAAAACCAATCGGGTGAGGATTTTAAAAATTAATAACTGTTGCTTGTTTTCTTCGGTTTGCTACGTGAGTCATTGTGTTTAAATGCTCTGTTAGTCCACTGCTATGTAGATAGCTTAACAATTAGCTTGGCAATTACCTGTTTGTAGCTTATAGCGATTAGTTTTTTTGTGACTTCATCCGTGTGAGGCAGAATTCGAATGAATTCGTTTGGTGTCCTCACATTAGTTGCTCGAGTTTCATTTCCTGAAAATTTCATTGCTACACTCCGTTTCAGTGACAGTTACATTAGTATTCAGCAAAAGTTCAGGTGATGTGCAGCCTTGTGTATAATATGTAAGCAACATAAATTTGAATATTTAGATAGAATACTAGCGAATTCTACAGCTGTTGGCGGGAGTGGATCGCAAGTGAGGGATGTGCACGGAGAAGAGTGTGTGTGTGTGTGTGTGTGTGTGTTTGTGTGTGTGTGTGTGTGTGTGTATAACTGCGTGTTTGCTGTCTGCCAATCATCATCTGCGTAACTTGTCAGTCCTTTTATAGAGGTAAAATATGTGTTTTTACAGAGTGTTAAGGGCTAATTTGTTATGTGTTTGCTTCTTGCTAATGCTTTAGTATAAGCACAGCTGGCGTTTGAAAGATGGGGGGCGAGAGCGGAGGGGGAGAGCAAAAGGTCAAGAGAAGGTACTTGGGCCTTTCCCCCCCCCCCTTTCCCCCCCCCCCCCCCCCCCCCCGGAATCTGGAAAACAGAGCTTTTATTCATTGTTCCGTTAAATCTCTCGTCCAGCAAATTGCAGCACCTATAGCATTTGGCTCTTGTGGGTGATAAGTCTCCAAATTAACCAACTCATTTCCAACAATTATGGACATGGATATTTTAGAGTCATCGCCCGACCCGGCCCCCATAGGCACTCCCTGATAATTCAGCGGACATACATTCTGTAGGCCTTTGATGTGTTTTGGTATGTCTAGATCTCTTTCATTATTTTTTGGGTTTTAGATGTTATTCATTAAATTATTTGTGAAAGTACTACTCTCTAATTCCGCGCATCTGGTTTTAAAATTCCCTCAAGTTTGTCGTAAGACCGGGAGATTTTGCAGATTAGTTGATATTTTCCTGCATTGTCTGTTCTGTATTGTTTGTTCTAAAGGCTATTGGTATTCCTTGTTCCTTCATTACGTTGCTAATGCTATAAGGGCAGTCAAATGAAAATAAGACAGAAGGAAAAAAGTAAGTAAAATGTTTATTATTCCAAAATTAAACGCTGTAACTGTTAACATATTTTTTCCACTTTGAGACCAAATGATCAGTGCCTTCATAGAAAAATTTTTGAGGTTGCCTAAGCAACAATGATTGTACCCAGGCTTGCGCTTCCTCGTCAGAAGCAAACCGATGGTCACGAATTTCTTTCTCCGGGGTTGCAAAAATTTGGAAATCGCATGAGGAGAGATAAAGACTGTATGGAGAATGTGTAAGAGTTTCCCAGCAAAATTTCTGCGGCGTAGTCGAAACAACAGGCATGTTAGCACCATGTAATTAAATGACGGAATTTTTCTTTGACTACAAGGACCCACTGCTCACTGATTATCTGAAACACGCCACAACAATTAGCGCACAGTGGTACGTTCACACTTCGCAAAAACTGAACGCCAGAAATTCAAATGCCCGGGAACATTGCCGGACGGCATTGTGCTGTTGCGGGGTGATACCTGCCACATGTTGCCAACGTTGTTCCGACTACGCGGCAGCAGTTTCGCTGAGAAGCCCTTACACATCCTCGTACCTCCCAGTCCCTCCCCACACGATTTCCATGTTTCCGGAACCATGAAGAAAGACATTTGTGGCCGGTGATTTGCTTCGGATGAACTGGTGCACATCTAAGTACAATCACAGTTCCATAAGCAACCGCAAACCTTTTATCATTATGGCACTGACCGTCTTGTCTCACAGTGGAGTAAATGTGTAAACAGTTATGGTCATTCTTTTCATGTAGTAAACAGTTCACTTACTTTGTTCCCATCTGTCTTGTTTTCATTTGCCTGCCAACTACACTAATGGCCATTAAAATTGCTACACCACGAAGATGACGTGCTACAGATGCGAAATTTAACCGACAGGAAGACGATGCTGTGATATGCAAATTATTAGCTTTTCTGAGCATTCACGCAAGGTTGGCGCTGGTGGAGACACCTACAACGTGCTGACATGAGGAAAGTTTCCAACCGATTTCTCATACACAAACAGCAGTTGACCGACGTTGCCTGGTGAAACATTATTGTGATGCCTCGTTTAAGGAGGAGAACTGCGTTCCATCACGTTTCCGACTTTGATAAAGGTCGGATTGTAGCCTATCGCGATCGCGGTTTATCGTATTGCTACATTGCTGCTCGCCTTGGTCGAGATCCAGTGACTGTTAGCAGAATATGGAATCGGTGGGTTCTGGAGGGTAATACGGAACGCCGTGCTGGATCCCAACGGCCTCGTATCACTAGCAGTCGAGATGACAGGCATCTTACCCGCATGGCTGTAACGGATCGTGCAGCCGCGTCTCGATCCCTGACTCAACAGATGTGGACGTTTGCATGACAAAAACCATCTGCACGAACAGTTCGACGACGTTTGCAGCAGCATGGACTATCAGCTCGGAGACCAAGGCTGCGGTTACCCTTGACGCTGCATCACAGACAGGAGCGCCTGCCATGGTGTACTCAACGACGAACATAGGTGCACGAATGGCAAAACGTCATTTTTTCGGATGAATCCAGGTTGTTTTACAGCAACGTGATGGTCGCATCCGTGTTTGGCGACATCGTGGTGAACACACATTGGAAGCGTGTATTCGTCATCGTCATACTGGCGAATCACCCGGCGTGATGGTATGGGGTCTCGGTCACCTCTCGTCCCTTTGACGGCACTTCGAACAGTGGCCGTTACATTTCAGACGTGTTACGACCCGTGGGTCTACCCTTCATTCGATCCATGCGAAACCCTACATTTCAGCGAATAATGCACAACCGCATGTTGCAGGTCCTGTTCGGGCCTTTCTGGATACAGAAAATGTTCTACTGCTGCCCTGGCCAGCACATTCTCCAGATCTCTCACCAATCGAAAACGTCTGGTCATGGTGGCCGAGCAACTGGCTCGTCACAATACGCCACTCTTGATGAACTGTGGTATCGTGTTAAAGCTACATGGACAGCTGTACCTGTACACGCCATCGAAGCTCTGTTTGACTCAATGCCCAGGCGTATCAAGGCCGTTATTACGGCCAGAAGTGGTTGTTCTGGGTACTGATTTCTCAGGATCTATGCACCCAAATTGCGTGAAAATGTAATCACATGTTAGTTGTAGTATAATATATTTCTTCAATTAATACCCGTTTATCATCTGCATTTCTTCTTGGTGAAGCAATTTTAATGGCCAGTAGCGTAGTAACAAAATATTACTGAGCCTTTAATGACGACAGAGGAATGAGAGAGGATTACACAAAATTGGCGAGCCGCTATGAAATACTGAAATCAGCAAGCTACGCTCCTCGTGGAACCCGTTTCAACGCAGAGGATATTCGAAATTGCTGTACGTAAGAGACGGTTCGGGCGGCCGGCGCTGGCCTGGATAACTAATTCGCGCCTGGTGACGATCTGTCCAGTGGCTCCCATAATGAAATTCTTTCCACAATGCTGGAAGTGGGAGTGGGAGGGGACAGAGAGCGCCAGCAGCGGCCGCTATCGGTTTCCGATGCGAGTCGCCGCCGCGCCGGGCCGACGCTGCTGACTGCTGCCTGCCTCCCCATCGCAGGGAAACGCGCCACCAGCGCCGGCAATCGCGCCCTGATACTGGCCCGGCTGTCCCGCCGTCCGCCCAGTCGCTTCTGTTGCAAGTCACGTTCTTACGCTAGGAAAGAGACACGTTTTGCGTCGTGCGATGTAATTTATGCACCATAAATCATTCACTAAAATTAAAAACAATGTTTGGAAAGAGATCAGAATTTACTCTTCACTGCCACATCTAATGTTGTCTGTGAAACTAGATTATTTCAGTGCTGAGCATTAACACAGCAACACCAGGATATAGAGAAAACTAGCTTAGCGCCCACTGCATCGCTTTCGCTGTGATCTACACATATTTTTTTCTTTTTTTCTGTAATAGAAATTGTATGTTGTTGCGCCAGTTGGTCATGCGTAAATTTAAACACCATGAAAGAGTTAGCAACCCTTAACATGGTTGCCATTCTTTACATAATTAAAGAGATCTAACATGTTTAATTTAATTTCGTAGTGCGATTTAAAACCAAAAAACAAAAGAAATCGGATTAGTAGTTCTATTGTTTTTGGCGCCTCTCTTCTCTCACCTCAAACGGATATTCTTGTACGTGTTATCGCATTTAAAAAAAAAATGGTTCAAACGGCTCTAAGCACTATGGGACTTAAACCTGACTAACCTAAGGACGTCACACACATCCACGCCCGAGGCAGGATTCGAACCTGCGACCGTAGCAGCAGCGCGGTTCCGAACTGAACCGCCTAGAACCGCTCGGCCACAGCGGCCGGCTCGAATTTACCCGCGATATAATTTTTTTCACGAGTAATGATTAGTTTGCGTAGCAGTTACAATAAAAATCGTTTGACAAACGTATATAAGACCCACTGAAAAATTAGCGCATTAAAGATCCGTTTCTTTTACTATGCAATTCTGACAAAGCTGATTTATCACACCCACTATTAAAATAACTTTCTTTGATATAGTTCACAAATTGCAAAGCCTTCTAAACTTTTCACGCTAATTACGGCCCTAGGAGTATGGTCTTTCCAGAATGCTCTTCGGAACAAAGCGCGATTCTGCCTTCATAATGAAATATTTTCTAAAACTTTCAATTCCCTCAACCCCATTTTGCCTCCTTAGGGTTTGAATGTCCAAAAACACCAAAACGCGTTTTCTTATTTCTGACCGAGAAGCGAACTTTTAGTTTTTGTACATGTAGCTTTAAAAGTGCTTTATTAGTTCTTTATTAACGATTTCTTTTCAGAAAAACTTTCGCGCACAATTTCACTCCCTCAGAGGTTAAATTTTTGATAATGCTGAAAGAAGTTTTTTTTTATTTCTGACCGGAAAACCAAATACCACTTTCCTATTTCTAGTATTAGAACTGGCTTAACAGCGACATATTTTCAAAAAGAATTTTCACGCTCTTACGGGTGGGACTTAGAAAAATTCCTTCTTAAACATGCCTACCGTATAAGATCAACACCATCTACGTTTTAATATAGCAAAATATTTTCATAAAAAATTGTATCCCGTGTTTGACCCCTTTAAGGGTTGAAGTTACAGTTACATAATGTAGCTATAAATATGTTTTAGTAGTTTTTTTAGGTGCGAATTCCAAAAAAAAACATTTTTTCATTTGCAACAGAGAAACCAAATAGCAATTTTCGTAGCTCTAGCTTCAAAAAGTCCTTAAAAGCAACGAAAAGTCTCTTTTTCCCTATTTCACTCTCTTAAGGATGAACTGCGATAAATGCATTCTTAAACGATGCCTGTAGTATAAGATTAACACATTCTCCAAATTTCGTTTCTATGCTTGGCGATCGCTACGATCGCAGGTTCGAATCCTGCCTCGGGCATGATGTGTGTGATGTCCTTGGGTTAGTTAGTTTGAAGTAGTTCTAAGTTCTAGGGGACTGATGACCTCAGAAGTTAAGTCCCATAGTGGTCTTTGGAGGTGGTGACATCGTAATAATAGCTTGCATATGACATGGTACTTCAAAACCAGCCTCGGGAAAGATTAGGCCGTATCTTGCAGAGGACGCGTAATTCTTATGGTGCAGGGGGAACTGCGAGAACTGGGCGACTAATCACCGGGGCAAGGAGGTGGCATCATTGATGTGATGATCCTTAATGGGAAGGCAGAATGGAGACGGAGGATGTAGAAATGCTGGGATTAGTGAAATCAGATGGAAGGAAAGAGGAACGAAGAAAATGAGGACACACATTGTTGGTCAAGGGACTAAAAATGGAGTCGGAGTAATAGTAAAACCAGCCCTAGAAGAATAGGTGGAAGTGACGGGATGATGAAGATTCGGCTGAGGACAGATATGGAGTGAAGGACTTCATCCAAGTATACGCACCGGGCGCTGATGACCCCGCAGTTGAGCGCGCCCCATAAACCAAACACCATCATCAAGGATACGCACCACAGGTAAGAAATAAAGAATATCGAGGAATTACTAGACAAATCAGAGAGCGAAATTATGGTTATGGAAGCTATTGTGATGGGTTACTTAAATGCACAGGTGGAAAAGGAAATACGAAGGAATGAAGAAATAATTGGTTCATACAGATATGGAAAACAATGAGGGAGGAGAGAAACTGATTTCTGAGAATGAGACGGTTTGACTGTGGGCAACACTTTGCTCAGGAAAGAAATGGCCAAATGATAACAAGATATGGGCGGTGAGACAAAGGAAGAAGACGGTCATTGACTACTTTTTGGTGAAAAAGAAAAATCTTGGACAGTTGATGGGTGTAACTGCGTTCCCAGGAGAAGCTTTTGATGGACTGGCAGTGGTAGCAAAGAAAAGGATGAGTAAACTGAAGAATAAAGGCAGAAAGGAATAAGAATATAAACTCGTGGAAACTAGAAGATAGAAAGCTACAAGTAAAGTTACTTAAACAAGCACAAAATGTGGAAATGTGGAAGAGGAATACATAAAGTTCAAAACGGCATTTGTAAGCACTGCAGAAAAAACTTGTGACAGAATGTCAGGAAAGACAAAGGATAAGAAGGCACCATGGTGGAATGATCAGGTGAGGGGAGCGTAAAAGAAAAGAAGGAAGTGTGATATGAATGGAACAAAAACAAAAGGGGAGAAAGTAAAAAGTAATGCTAGAAAATTAAAAATAAGTGTAAGAAAGTGATAGCGGAAGAGAAGAAGAAAAGCTGGGAGGAGTTCACACGTGAGATAAAAAATGATGTCACTAGGGACAAGAGAATGCTATATGAAATTACAAAATGTAAGAAAGTTGGGGAAAAGGGAAAGGGAGAACTAATAACGCAACCAGAGAGTTAAAGAAAAGATAGAAATGTGGAAAACTGTATTAAAAAGAGAACAGAAGTACAGCACGGGAGCTTGGGCCTGGAAGAAGAGAAAGATATTACAATGTTAGAAGCAGAAGTAACTGGACTTATTAGGCTGCAATGGTTACATACATAGATTTCTAAGATGAATGTAGACTCAGGAATGTGTGCCTAAAGATTGGGGAAAGGGGAATAATGATGATGGTGTTCGGTTTGTGGGGCGCTCAATAACGCGGTGATCAGCGTCCGTACAAATTCCCAATCTTGTCACAATAAAATGTTGCTATTTTCCCGAATGATGATGAAATGATGGGGACAACACAAACACCCAGTCCCCAGGCGGAGAAAATCCCCGCCCCGCCCTGGAATCGAACCTTTGACTCGGTGATCCAAAGGCAGCAATGCTGACCACCCTCTGTCTCGTAGTAGGCCGGGACAGCACGGGAAACGTGAGGTCTTGCGTTATCCTGTTGAAAGATAATGTGACGGGTACGTCGAAGATAGAACGCAGCCACTGTCCTTAAAACATCATAAATATAATGGCTGCGGACGGGAAAGGGGAAGGAGATGCCAATAAAGTACAAGGAAGTGCTGTACAAGACGTACTTTTCCTTCGTACTGACATATGCATCGGACACCTGTATAGTAACAAGAAGAGAGGAGAGACGTATTCAGGTCAGGGAAATGAAATTCCTAACATGTTCTTCGGGAAAGCGAATGAAGGTAGAGTGAGAGATGAAGGTGTTAGGAATGAAACTGGAATGGAAAAGCTGAATGAGAAAACTGAGAAGAATAGATTAAAATGGTCTGGACAAGTAAAGAGAATGGAAGATGGATGAATACCAAAACGAATGATGGAGACCAAGTTGAGGACAAGATGGAGATCTAGAGCAAGACGGATTGATTCAATAAAGACGAGTTTAAGAAGAAGGAACCTGGACTGGAACAAAACCGTTGTAGAAGAATAATGGTGGAAAGACAGAGGAAAGTGGAGAAGTACCATAAATGTTCAAACCCGACCTCATGCTGGAAGAATGGGGAAACAAAGAAGACGACAGCTGCAATCGTGGCCGAAACGTTGGTTTTTCTCCAGAAGCAGTAGTTTTTACATTATGACGCGGTATCAAACCCAGAAAACTTTTATGTCGAAAGAAGACGATTTCCGAGCTTTGTTTTTGTAGTTGTTCATTCTGATAATCTTGTATCTGTTTAACTGCGCTCAAGTGAAAGGTAACCGAGCGAGGTGGTGCAGTGGTTAGCAAACTGGACTCGCATTCGGGAGGATGACTGTTCAGTCCGGCCATCCCGATTTAGGTTTTCCGTGATTTCCCTAAAATTGCTCCAGGCAAATGCCGGGATGGTTCCTTTGAAAGGGCACTGCCGACTTCCTTCCCCGTCCTTCCTTAATCCGATGAGACCGATGACCTCGCTGTCTGGTCTCCTTCCCCCACAACGACCCAACTGAAGTGAAATGTGAATTTTATATTGGTCTATGGAGCGACCTAAAATCATTATGTATTTTTTTCTAAATTGTGATTTAATAGAGGTATACAATTTGTTACTGATAACTCAGTCAATCGATTACATTCTTTTCTCCTGCCATACAGTACCGTAACAATATTTAATATACAGGGCTGCCACATCTAGCTACACCTGGCTCTAATCTGACTGGACATCCAGTCGAAATGAGCTTGAGTGTCAGACACGTCATTCCACGCTGTTTCACTTCTAGACCAGAGTCTGTTAGTCGTAGTAGCTGGCGAGTGCTGGCTTACCAGTCTGATAGCACAAGGACAGGTAGGTTTTTTTTTCACTAAATAGGAGATCTGGAGTACCTGATTACAAAGGCACATTTGCATGCCGTGCGTGAGTTTCCTCGGAAACGCGAAACCGTAATTGAATAATTAATCTCTGACAAATAAATAAAGCCTATGGGACAGAACTGCAGCGCTATGCCGCTGATAAAACAAAATACAATTACGACACTCCTATGTTTCATTAAGAAGAGGTAGGTGTTGTACAACAACTGGTGCGGGAAGCACATATATTTTATTAACTGGCACACCGCCATATTTTATGTTATATAAGAACACTGCGAGTTGCAATCTCACTAGACACTCGACCCTGTAAAGATTCTATTTTTATGAAAGTAAGTTGAATTATTGAACTGTAGGCTTATTCGTTGAATATATCTGATTTAACTAACTGTGTAAACTTTTTTTATGTTTAGTAGACAGTCACCTCTGTACGACGTATTGACATGGCTGGCAAATTATTCTAATATTGAAATTTTGAGTCCGCACCTACCGCAGCAGTCTTTGGAAACGATTTAAATACGAAGTCCGATTATTTGAATCAGATTTCACGGTCAACTACGGATAACATAGCATTTACGAAAAAGCCATTGTTAAGCGTCTGACACCAAATAATTAAACGTCCACGTTCCAGATAAGCAAATATTAATTACAACCAATCACTATCATACATATACAATAATTAATTTTTTTATTCATTTATTTTATATGATTACTACAGCAATTGTCCAGTACCACTGTACCGAAGTAAGCCAGGACAGCACGGGAAAATTTTGAAAGATAATGTGACGGGTACCTCGAAGACAGAGCGCTGCCACTGTCCTTAAAACATCATAAATGTAATGGCTTTTACCCGTCCAAATTACCGACTAAATCAGAGGGGATCGTGTTTTGAGCCCAGTTGCATAGCCTACTATCATGCGAATTGCTGGATCTATACTACGATGACTAATGTAATTTGAGAACTTTTTTCTTCAGGACTTGGCATGTAAAGAGATCAGTCAGATACTGTAAACAGAACCGGGTCTCGCACAGCCCGTGGTAGCGCAGCCTCGTCGCACTGTCCGTGTTGTCAGGGTACTTCCCTCATTGAAGGCGCATGACGTGACAGCACGTTCCAGTATGGTTAAGAGAACGACATGTGAGTCCAGTCAGGCGCTAGTTACCTGGAATCGTTGAGATCCAGCATAGCTCTGAGTATAGCCCTCCTAAACTCACCGATTCCATGTGCGCATGACAGTCGAGGAATCACAACAAACTGTCGCTGAAGTATGGCAGAACGATAAACCGCAGTCTCGATAGCCAAGAATCCTGGTAGACGTCTCTCTTTCATCCACGCGCCAAAGCATTAGCTTCTCACAGACAACAGACATTAAAATGCCACTTCTAAATTACAGACCTGTTGCGTTATCATTTTTATACACACAATGTAGACGCCGTTACTCCACCTTTCCCGGTCGTCTCATATCTAAGCAGGTAACAGAGTTCATGCCAATTTGATATCTGTTACATGCAGCCAATATGATGCTACAATTTTAATGACAGTCAGGGTATGGGTTTTAAGACTTTGTAGGTCCGCCCCGCTAGCTGAGTGCTCGGTCAGAGGGTTAGCTGCCCTCTGTAATAAAAAAACTGAGTTAATCGATCAACAACGAACTTAAACGGATGTCTTACAACGTCTGCCCCGAGCAGATGCAACGAACAAAAGCGTACAAAATGAGACTTAACAAAAAAAAAAAAAAAAAAAAAAAGTGGTCAGCGTGACGGAGTGCCGTCCTGCGGGCCCGGGTTCGATTCCCGGCTGGGTCGGAGATTTTCCCCACTCAGGGACTGGGTTTTGTGTTGTCTTCTTCATCATTTCATCCCCATACGCCGCGCAGGTCGCCCAATGTGGCGTCGAATGTAATAAGATCTGCACCAAGGCGGCCGGACCTGTCCCGTAAGGGGCCTCCGGGCCAATGACGCCAAACGCTCACTTCCATTTCAAGACTTTGTAGCATTTATTACATTCACTTACAATTATAAACATTAAATCAAATGAAAGATCAATTCAAACACTTTTGTTTTTATACCTGTGAGCAAAGAAGGGAAGAATATGGAACGACCAAGAGCGACTGAGGAACATGTTGAAAAAGTGAGAGAGCCCTTCAGCGCAGCTCCTGGAAATCAGTTCTAAAGACTACTCTTGACTCAGCAATTCAAGTCTGTGTGGAGACTTTTAAGGAGACGCTTACAACTACGTCTTCGTCGTTTGCAGTTGTTACAAGCTCGAAAGCTTACAGACTAAGGTTTACACACCAACTTTACACACGAAACGCTGCTGCATGACGATGAAGATTATCCGGATCGTGTCGTCATCAGTGATGAATCGAAATTCCACCTAAGTGGAAAGGCGAAGACACATAATATGCGCATCTGGAGGTTAGCAAGTCCGCACGAGATGGTACAGTTGCAACTAGACTCCTCTGAATTGTATGTTTTCCCAGTGGAAAGTTTATGGGCATTTCTTTTTCCGGTAAAGCAACTGTAACTGGTATTTCTTGTCCTGGTACCTGTTTCCTCAAATGGAAGAATGTCAACCACAGAAATTTGTTTGGCAGCATATTGGTGCGCCGCCTCACTAACATAATTCTGCACGCTACGGGTTAAATGACGTTGTACCCGACCTTGGATTGGCCGCTAGGAGTCAGATGACGTTTTGCATGACCTCCACATTCACACACGATCAGAGACCATGCAATCTTTACCTTTCAGCATTCATAAAGGATCACGTGTATGTACCTCTACTACTAGCCTATCTCCTCGACTTTCTTAAACAGCATTGTTGCAACAATTACTCCACACACACACACACACACACACACACACACACACACACAAACACACACACACACACTTATCAGGGTTGGAGAAGATCTCGCCTATCGACTCGATGTCTGATGAATGGTACTCATATCAAACACTCGTAAAAAAACTATTTGAATTGCTCTTTCATCTGATATATTATTTATAATTTTAGCCGGCCAGAGTGGCCGAGCGGTTCTAGGCGTTACAGTCTGGAACCGCGCGACCGCTACGGTCCCAGGTTCGGATCCTGCCTCGGGCATGGATGTATGTGATGTCCTTAGCTTAGTTAGGTTTAAGTAGTTCTAGGGGACTGATGACCTCAGAAGTTAAGTCCCATAGTGCTCAGAGCCATTTGGACCATTTTTTTATAATTTTAAGTTGAATGTGGTGAATGCTACAGATCCTTAAAACCGGTATATTCATTTTGAAACATCCTGTAGTTCCGGCATGTGTTTATCTGACAACCAAAACCAACCTAGCATAAAAGTTGTCCTGATTCGGATATTTAACTCCTTACGAATTTGTTTCTGAGAATGTATTGGCCTACACAAAAACTTTTTTCCAGTCAAATGTGCAAGAAAGCCTCCATCAGAAACACATTGGATTATTGTCCGAATTTTCATAGCCAGACGGAGAGTGGAAAATGGACAAATGTGGGAACAGATTGACCAGCTTGAGTTTCAGTTCTACAGAGAGGGTATTTAATTGCTTGATAGGGTAAATGAACTGAATTCGTTATTTCGGGAAAAATTTAAATATTTCACAAACAGCTATTGCTATGTAAATGGTCAAAAAGTTAGTCTCTTGAGGAAATACCTACACTCCTGGAAATGGAAAAAAGAACACATTGACACCGGTGTGTCAGACCCACCATACTTGCTCCGGACACTGCGAGAGGGCTGTACAAGCAATGATCACACGCACGGCACAGCGGACACACCAGGAACCGCGGTGTTGGCCGTCGAATGGCGCTAGCTGCGCAGCATTTGTGCACCGCCGCCGTCAGTGTCAGCCAGTTTGCCGTGGCATACGGAACTCCATCGCAGTCTTTAACACTGGTAGCATGCCGCGACAGCGTGGACGTGAACCGTATGTGCAGTTGACGGACTTTGAGCGAGGGCGTATAGTGGGCATGCGGGAGGCCGGGTGGACGTACCGCCGAATTGCTCAACACGTGGGGCGTGAGGTCTCCACAGTACATCGATGTTGTCGCCAGTGGTCGGCGGAAGGTGCACGTGCCCGTCGACCTGGGACCGGACCGCAGCGACGCACGGATGCACGCCAAGACCGTAGGATCCTACGCAGTGCCGTAGGGGACCGCACCGCCACTTCCCAGCAAATTAGGGACACTGTTGCTCCTGGGGTATCGGCGAGGACCATTCGCAACCGTCTCCATGAAGCTGGGCTACGGTCCCGCACACCGTTAGGCCGTCTTCCGCTCACGCCCCAACATCGTGCAGCCCGCCTCCAGTGGTGTCGCGACAGGTGTGAATGGAGGGACGAATGGAGACGTGTCGTCTTCAGCGATGAGAGTCGCTTCTGCCTTGGTGCCAATGATGGTCGTATGCGTGTTTGGCGCCGTGCAGGTGAGCGCCACAATCAGGACTGCATACGACCGAGGCACACAGGGCCAACACCCGGCATCATGGTGTGGGGAGCGATCTCCTACACTGGCCGTACACCACTGTTGATCGTCGAGGGGACACTGAATAGTGCACGGTACATCCAAACCGTCATCGAACCCATCGTTCTACCATTCCTAGACCGGCAAGGGAACTTGCTGTTCCAACAGGACAATGCACGTCCGCATGTATCCCGTGCCACCCAACGTACTCTGGAAGGTGTAAGTCAACTACCCTGGCCAGCAAGATCTCCGGATCTGTCCCCCATTGAGCATGTTTGGGACTGGATGAAGCGTCGTCTCACGCGGTCTGCACGTCCAGCACGAACGCTGGTCCAACTGAGGCGCCAGGTGGAAATGGCATGGCAAGCCGTTCCACAGGACTACATCCAGCATCTCTACGATCGTCTCCATGGGAGAATAGCAGCCTGCATTGCTGCGAAAGGTGGATATACACTGTACTAGTGCCGACATTGTGCATGCTCTGTTGCCTGTGTCTATGTGCCTGTGGTTCTGTCAGTGTGATCATGTGATGTATCTGACCCCAGGAATGTGTCAATAAAGTTTCCCCTTCCTGGGACAATGAATTCACGGTGTTCTTATTTCAATTTCCAGGAGTGTATTTAGCACATTAAAAGTTACGTTAGTGTAGAAATTGAGGAATTCTTTCTTCCATGTTGAAAAAATAAAATAAATAACATATAACAGCATTACTGAAACTTTTAACAATGACAAAATACCAAACAATGTTTTAGTGCATTATATTTCTTACTTTCTGAGGAAGCAATTATTAAAAAAAAATGTTCATAACTTTTTGTACACGTTAAGCACAGGTGATAACTTGATTATATTTACACTGCACTCAATATATGACCCTATGTATGCAACAGCGCACAGGTACCGCTAAAGCCAAGGTTTTGAGAACTCGCCGGCCGCGGTGGTCTAGCGGTTCTAGGCGCTCAGTCAGGAACCGCGCGACTGCTACGGTCGCAGGTTCGAATCCTGCCTCGGGCATGGATGTGTGTGATGTCCTTAGGTTAGTTAGGTTTAAGTAGTTCTAAGTTCTAGGGGACTTATGACCACATATATTGAGTCCCATAGTGCTGAGAGCCATTTGAACCATTTTTGAGAACTCGTATGTTCAAGACGACTAAACCATTACTTTCTCAAACCTTGCATCGTTATTGCTGCTGCGGGCTTGAGTAAATACACTGTCCAGTCATAATAATGCGACCACCTGTAAAAAGCCTGAATAGCTACCTTTTGCAGTCCGGGAGTTCAGGAAGAGAATCAATGAGGTTTTGGAAAATAGCCATAGGCATGCGGAACCATATCGACTGTAATGCAGTGGCCAGCTACACTAGGATTCTCGGATGCAGATCCATGACGCAAACAGCCGTTTCGGGGTGGTTCGTCAGAGTTTCGATTTAGACAAACGTAGGGACAATCGAAGTGTGAAGAAACATTAGGTACCAGAAGAAATATTTCAATTGATCGACGAAGAAAGGAGGAACCAAAATATTCAGGGAAAAACAGTTATAAAGAAATATACAACACTTGCGAATGAAATAAACAGGAAGTGCAGGATGGCCAAGGCGAAATGGCTGCAGGAAAAATTTAAAGATATCGAAACAGAAATCTTCGTCGGAATGACAGACTCAGCATATACAAGATTCAAAACAATCTTCGGTGAAATTAACAAAAAGGTAGGTAACATTAAGAGTGCAATGAGAATTCCAGTTTTAAAAGCAGAGTAGTGAGAGGGTGGGTGTAAAGAGTACGTTAAAGGCACCTATGATGGTGAGAACTTGTCTGATGACGTGACAGAAGACACTGGAGTCGATATGCAAGACACAGGGGATCCAGTATGGGAGTCTGCATTTAAAAGAGCTCTGGAAATTAAAGAAGGTAGACAGAATAGATAACATTCCATCGGTATTTCTGAAATCATTGGCGGAAATGACAACAAAATGTCTATTCAAATTGGTGTTTGGAATCTATTAGGTGCGTCGTATTACCAGACGTTAGGGAATATCTCATCCATACGATTCCGAAGATAGCAAGTTCAAATTGAAGACCGTTACATGACGATCAGTTTGACTTTACAAAACCTAAAGGTACCAGATAAGGCAACTCTTACTTTGTGCTTGACAACGGAAGGAAGACTGAAGAAAAATCAAGACAATCTCACAGGATTTGTCACCCTAGAAAAGCCTACGAAAATGGTGTAAGGCGTTCGAAATTCTGAGGAAAATAGGAGCAAGCTATAGGGAAAGATGTTTAATATATCATATGAACAAGTACCATAAGGGAGAAATCTTGGACAATGGAAAAACCGCAACAGAAGTGAATCGAAGCGTTTGTGACGTGGTGCTCCAAAAGAATGTTGAAAATCAGGTGGACAGATAAGTTAATAAATGAGGAGGTTCTCTTCACAAAAAAGGAACGTATGGAAAACAGAACGTGTTGAAAACATTCACAGAGAAGGAACAGGACGATAGGAAATGTGATTAAGACGGGAGAACATGATGATAGGACATGAGTTTAAGATGGCAGCGAATAACCTGCATGGTCCTAGAGGGAACCTAAATGGTAAAACTGTGGGCGAAAACAGCGGTTGGAATACATCCAGCAAATAAGGGAGGACTTAGGGTGCAAGTGCTACTCTGAGATTAATTGGTTGCCACAGGAGAGCATGGCGGGCCGCATCAAACCAGTCAGGAAGAAAAATGAACGATTGGACGTGAATGGTGCAGTGGGCCACACAAAGGGCTAACCAGATATAAGGGCACAAGTTTTCAAACTGATGAAGAGTCTGGAACTCGAAGCACAGTCGTAAGCTTTCTTCTTTCCCAAACAAAAAAAAAATATATTTTTTTCTGGTATTAGGAAGAGAAGTAGGGACTTAGCCCATCTATTGAACTGAAAAAGTAAGATGCTGATTGATGTGTTGAAGGTATAAATCTCATGTATTTTTCTGCTGTCGTAAATGATTGTCGCTTGCTCTCTTATTTTATGGGTAGATTGCCACTTGGTAGGTAGTAAGCCGTTCTCTCAATATTTACGGCGATATTTGTACACCTGTGTCCTTCCTACTCGTATATATTTTTCCCTTCAGTCCCTTGTGCACAACTCGAATGAGTAGATTTGAGTTTTCATAAGAGTAGCTCGTATCTTCTTTTGCTGGTATTTAGTTACGCCACTAGTGGTACCTTCACCAGAAAGGCAGGGAGCTGACCGTAGGTCAGGTAGCAGCTACCTGGTAGCTGATGAGGTACACAGTTAAACTGCAGAGGGGACCGCCGTCATCTCTGATTGCACCGTCTGAACTGGAAAGTGGAAAGCGGTTACTATTCCTCTCACACTGCACTCTGTCGCTGGGATCGGATAAGAGTAAATGTCCTAGGGATAATCTGTCGATAAAGGTGTCAGAAAGTGTTTAGGGCGTAAAATTTAACAGTTTTGATTTCAGGCTTTTCGATATTGGGGGAAAATTATGTTATTTATGGCAAGAGAAATTTAGGATATGGGTTTGTGGTTTTAGTAGGGAAAAGTGATTAAAATTCTTCTGGGTATTATGCCACGTCATTGCCAAAACCTAACAATAGTAATAAATTAAAACCGACGTTTCGGCCGAATTGCAACGGCCTTCCTCAGGGCCCTGAGGAAGGCCTTTGCAATTCGGCCGAAACGTCGGTTTTAGTTTATTATTGTTGTCAGTTTTTAGCAATGACGTGGCATAATACCCAGAAGAATTTTAATCACTATGACACCGGCCGCGGAAGCCTACGTTCTTGTATTAGTAGGGAATACTTTGTGTGCCTGTGAGTTGGCTAACACATGTGGTGCAGTACAAAGAATTTTTATCCTCATATGTCGTTAGTAAAGTAAAATTGTTCTCAGAACGCAAAGTAGATTCGAAGAATGTACTTGTGAGGAGCGTAACGTTGAATTTTACGTTTTTAATGAGTTTTTAGGACCTGAATGTTGATGGCTTTGTTCAGCTTCAGTGCCATATAGTCAGTGGTAGGATTTGAGTATATTTCTTATTTATCATGCACCTTCGGTGCATAAGTGAAGTCAGTCGATATTTTCAAATTTGTCCTGATTTGCTCAGCAGATAGACGGGTTTTACTTGTATGAACCATAATGTGCTTAACCGCGTGCCACTCGAATCACATCGAAAATCAATTATTTGTTAGTCGTTGTATAGATTGATATCCGTAAGAAAGGGTAAATACCTACATGGGTGAATTATTTTTCATCATTTTGGTGGCGTGCAATTTAATGGATTTTTCATGGTTTGGGGGCTTTTTCATATAACGTGAATTCCTTCACTACTTCTTTCGTAAAGTGCCTGCACCTTCAGCGCTCTTAAAATATACGATTATATGTTGTTTTTCAGTTTTTATTGAATTTCCTTGTGGAAAGGATGGGGTTTCTTTGACGCATAGCATTGTGTTCCACTATGTGTCAAAGTACATCGAATTTCATTTCTTGATCAACCATTGTAGAGATCTAAATCTGCGGACGATGCATGGATATGAGAACTATTTTTCTTTACTTTTACGTCGTAGAACTCAACGGAGTCTTCATGGGTTTCACTTGAGCTAAGTCTTCTCTGCCTACTATGTTTTAGAGATGTAGATTTCATAGAGGTTATCGGGAGTGGTGATCTACTTTCATCTCTATTCCACGATAAATGAATGAATGTCGACGTATGAGATTTTCAACTTAAGTGCCCTTTCGTGACATATCTCGGCTATCCCCTTCATCAATAATCAGTGCTGGTACGATGACGAAATTAATTTTTCTTTGAACGGACTATGCCGTTGTAGTATGTCGATCAGTGTGCTCTAATTGTGTGTATTGGGTCCCAATCTCACTTATTTGATCAGTAAGTCAATCGGATTGAATGTTTAAAAGAGAGCCACGGCTTGTATATTATTAATGTATTCGTGAAGTAATAAAATAAAACTTTTACCAGTAAAACTGTGTGTGGTATTTTGATCTTTTATTAAATGATTTAAACAAAATTAAGTTATTCGTTCATTTTATAATAACCATTAGAAGTTTAAGAAACGAAATCCGTTAAAGAAAGATTCCACGCAATTAAACTAACAATTTGTTCTACGAGTATAACATATTTGCAAAGTTGACTGTTTCATATCACGACACACGCCAAAATCGTAGGAGTTATTAGAAATAGGAGCCCTTTGCATGGGAATGGTGGTTTTTTTCTTTTCTTTTTTTTAATATGCATTTTGTATTCCGTTCCGTACGTCAAATGGCGTGCAGTTCATTAAAGTGTGTGATTTGTATGCACGTATACGTATAGTTTACATCCAATGAAGCCACAGAGGGACAACACAGCTGACCACGGGCAAGTTACAAAGTCTTTTCCTTTGTGGAAATATTATTTGAAGGTTTAATGCTCGCAGTACGAAACACGTAAAGAGCAGTGTGCAGCACCAAATTAGCTAATATGTTAACAAAATATCTCAAGTTCTTTTTGCATTGCAATTTCATTGAAATTAATACTACTTTCACGTCATGAGTTCGCGTAGAGAAATATTACTGTGTGGCGTATTTATCACTAATCATTTCGGAGCAAGTTACATTCTATCGATGTACGTAGTTGAGATAAAAGATAGCCGTCATGCGACGACCACAAGAATTTAATGAAAACTTCTATTAATCTTAACAAATAAATTAAAATGACATGCAGTTAAATAATATAATTAAAATGAAAACATTGTGAGTTATTGCCGCGGCTCTGTGGCGTTTAATATTGGAAATTTTCAAATAAGAGGTAGCGATCGTGCAAATGGCTGACAACAAACAATCATAGGCTCAATCTGTATTGTGCGTTCTGATATCCTGAAAAAATAAGTTATTTGTCTCCCAACATTTAGGGATGCTAAAAATACATAAATAAAGATATTAAAAGCAAATAAACATATATATTCAACCAAAATACAACGTAAGTACACTTACAATGCCTCTCACATCTATCCTCATCCAAGATCAAGACCAGCGTAAGTAAATACAAAAAAATCATGCAACTTTTACACAGTTATCAATATTCTTAACGTAGAAGAAAGAATAATATACATAATAAATCGGTATTGTTTTTGAATCCCATTACGTTGAATGATAAATATTTTTTTCTGTATATTTTTTCGTACGTGTTTCAAGAATCATGAAAGTCTTAATTCATAGTACTGTTCCTGATTCCATATGAATAAATGTTTTTCTCCTCATAGCAACCAGTACAGGATGCTGCCTTGAATAATGAATACAGTAACAGTAATCTTCCACATGTTCGATCACTGGCAGGATCACTTGTACTTTAATGGCGTAATAGTGTCTTACATTGGCGAGCCCTCCCAGGATATGTTTATTCCGCTATCAATACTCTCTGGCATTATACACCTGGTGAACAAAAAAATACCGAACTTGATGGTCGGCATGCGATTCCTAACCCCTATTCCATACAAAAATGTATCTAGCAAAACCTAGTTCCACCAATGGGTTTAGTAACTTTTTTTTCAGTTAAAGCATAAACTATATCCAATTTACACCTCCACAATCCGGTATGTTATGTATTTATTTCTGTCACTGTTATCTTTATTTAAACAATAAGACGTAACATAAACTTCTTTCAGAAGTAAACCACCACTTTGTTTCGTCCGTGACACAAATAAAGAAAATAGAAAATAATAGTGGATACAATAACGTCGTCTCTTTCCAATGATGTACAAAAAACACAGTAGGTAAACAGCAGTACATTGCACATTGTGCTACGCACAATAATTCCATTCTGTACGTTTGACGTCCTGACTTATCTTGACAGAACCGGTAGGTACACGTACAAGCAATGTTCACTTTAGAGAAGATGTTCAAAGCGACCACCTTGCATATGGAAACACTTCGCCACTCATTGTATCATTCTTCGCTAGACCCAACGCAACACATCTGCGTCTACCACTGCCGAACTGGCACACACACACGAGCTATTAGGTCGTGTACATCTGTGGGTGGAATACTATAAACTTCTTCCTTACAGTGTTCCCACAAATAAAAATCTAGTGGATTAAGGTCCTAGGAACGTGGGGACCAGAACGGTGGACCTCCACCACCAATCCATTTCCATGGACACAATTCATTTAAATAGTTACACACATTCATCCCAAAGTGCGGCGGTGCACTATCATGCTGAAACCATAGCTGTCGCCGAACACCACGTGAAACGTTCTGTAATGCGTAAGGCAAAATATTGCAAAGAAACTTACGATACTGGGGCGTATTTAATATGCCCGGCAATACGTAAGGGCTCAAAAGCACTCTTCTCACGATTCCAACCACAGGTTTACGCCAAGGCGTTCCTGAAAGCCACGTTCTCTGGTGACATGTGGGTTGCGGTCTGACCAGTAATGCCTGCTGTGGAGGTTGAAAATATCTTCACGAGTGAAGCTAGATTCATCAATCAATATCACGTTGTTTATAAAATCCACTTGGTCTAAATGCCATTCACAAAAACATTCTCGCCGAATGTGGATTCACGGCTGCTGGTGTTGATTTAACATGCAATGATATGTATGCAGTTCTTCATCGTGCAACACTTCAACATCTCATCTTTGATATACTGTATCTAGAACTATCTTGCAATATCGGTAAACAGTTTCGAGAAACATGTCCTCTGTTTGTGTAGTACGTCTTGTCTTTGGACGACCTCTGCCCATTACCTGTGGACTAAGAATACCGGCTTCCCCGAGGCGTTGCTCCGGGCGACGGAAAGCATTATTATTGGGTTACCGTGGGGTTACCGTGCAGCATAAGCAATACCAGCTTGGTTATCGGATACACCCAGCACCAAAGGCATACCGACGTATTCATCGGTTGTATACTCCGTCCTCCTTGAATCTGACACAACCAATGAAGGCTGTGCACTGCGCGGTTAGTAGACACGTGAATGCAGTTCAATGGATCCCACAGCCACATAGCAGGCTATTGACATACACTCGGTCGCAAAAGTATTCGGACAGTGGGAAGTTTCACAATGAGTACTCGAGGAACACTGACTATGAAACCCAAACATATTTATTAGCAACATTAATTGCAAAAGAATTATTGTATTATTTCGTTTCCAAAACATAAATAACAGAAAAATTAACAACAAAAATTAAACATTCTGCACACCCTGCTGCTACAAAAGTATTCGGACACTGTCCAATAAATGTTCATAAGTTGTGCGACGAAAATGTCAATACCTTGTGGGTCCACCTTTCATTTTCAATACCTCCTCCAATCTACTAGGCATACTTTCCACGAGTTTTTTCGTGAAATCTGGGCCTATATTTGCCCATTCTTGGCGCAGTTTCTCTTTCAAGGTCTCCTTCGTATAGATGTCCGCGCGGAGGGTCCGTTACAGTTTATCCCACAAATGTTCGATTGGGTTAAGGGCTGGTGATTGGGGAGGGGGTGCAATACTTTCGGGCAATTGAAGAGCAACCACATTTGTACAATATGTGTGGTATGCTTGGGATCATTATCCTGATAAAAATGAAAGTTGTTCGCAATACCTAGATGTCGTGCACTCTGCTTCAAATGTCCTCGCAGTATATTCAAATACGCTTCCTTGTTCATCGTATCATCAGTGAACACTAATCACCCACACCATTGCCGGACATGCATCCCCACACCATGATGCTCCCACCTCCAAACTTTACTGTTGGTTTGAGGTTCCTGGGATTCAGCTCTTCATTGGTCTTTCGCCACACGTTTGCCTTTCCGTCGCTTTGCCATAATGTAAATTTACATTCGTCGCAAAATATCACCCGATTCCACCAAGCCTGATCGTATTCGGCGTATTCCCTCGCAAACTGCATACGTTTCTTCTGGTTCACTGCATTTATGAATGGTTTTCGCCGTGGCACTCGACCATGGTACTGCGATCGTCGTAGTACTCTCCTCACGGTTTCGGGATGAACTTTTATACCAAGGTCTCCCTCCACCTCACTTGCAATTCGTGTGACAGATATTTTCGGATTGTGTTGTACCTTTCGCAGAATCACACGTTCATCTCTTTGTGAAAATGTCCGTGGCCGTCCTGTACTGCAACGGAATTCCAATCGGTCTTCTTTCTCAAACCGTTTAATAATGTCGTGAACTGTACTTTTCTTCATGTTCACTATTGCGGCAATTTCCCTGCAGGTGTTCCCCTTCGCGTGATGATCAACGGCAAGTTGTCTCTGCTCGAACGTAGAACACTTCCCTCTGCGTCCCATCGTCGACTTACAGAGGCTCGCGATACGTGTTCACTAATCATCGCTATCGTCTCGCGGAAATGTCGGACACACTGCAGTCGCTTCACCCGCTGTGCGTCTCGGAATGAACTATTCTCTCACGTTGTCCGCCTTTGTCCGAATACTTTTGTTGCTCCTTCCCATGCCGTTTTCAGGAAATATTACGTAACAGACACATGTTCAACGACAATTCTTCGTATTTGACGCGTGTTTCGCGTTGCGACATCGTACCCAGTGTCCCAAATACATTACAAAGCGCAATTTCTGTATTTGTTCATGCGGCAAACTGCAAAATTATGCGCCGTTACGTGCTGTCCGAATACTTTTGCGACTGAGTGTATGACAAAATGGCGTACCGTTTATAAACTACGGGAACTAGGGAGACGTCTAAAAATTAAGAAAGGAACCTGACGAGGATTCGGACCGAATTTCCATGGTGGATGTGGGTTTGGCGTCCCAGAAGTCTACGCAGTGACTTACAACGGCTGGTATGGTAGTGCGGTGTGATACACGTTCCTCTAGAGTAGACCTTCAAATGCATTTTCCGATGTGACAGTGTTGCCAGCTACTTGTTTTCATATACTAAGTTTCAAAATGCACCCAATCTTATTTTACTAGATACACTTTTGTCTTGGATTTGAATGAGGAATGCGCCGCCCAGAGTGACCGAGCGGTTCTAGACGCTACAGTCTGGAACCGCGCGAACGCTACGGTCGCAGGTTCGAATGCTGCCTCGGGCCTGGATGTGTGTGATGTCCTTAGGTTAGTTAGATTTAAGTAGTTCTAAGTTCTAAGGGACTGATGACCTTAGAAGTTAAGTCACATAGTCCTTAGAACCATTTGAATGAGGAATCGCATGTTTGCCTCCCAATGCTGCATTTTTTCTTCGTCCTGTATGTATGCTATTTGTAAGTACTCGACAAGACGGTGATATACGTTATTAGCAGCGACGCACTGTAGAGATTACATCCAGGAGCCGATCATAATGACTTGACATCGTATGCTAGCCTGATAAAGAGCACAGTGCTAGGTGCACCAGATTCTCTGACATCGGTTGTCGTACTATGAATGTGACGCAGCGTGAATCAACCCCCGTTCGCAGAGCTATAGACCTCCGCCCGAGTGGAACCATCGGTCTGCAACGCCCCACTGTAGTGAAAGCAGTACAGCGTTGGCAGTTGGCCGCGCAGTGGCGCCGGCGATTGTCCGGACAACGTTAATTACAGTCACCTGCCGCCGCAGCCGCTTGGCGCTGGCGTTGCCGCGGCCTTTGTAATCACCGGATAATTGGACCGCGGTGCGCCAGCATTAATCTAAAACACCGTGCTCTGTTCGGCGCCCGCCACGCGATTATTAAATTCCACCGCCGCGACCGAAAGCGACAGACGTCGCCTGTCAACGGCGCGAAGCACCCTCGCGTGGCGATCCCACTGTTACCAGGAACAGCCATTAGTGTTTACACGGTAAATAAAACTACTGTAGATGTCAAAATACTCATCCTGCTCCGATAACCAACATACAAAATCCTCTTCCAATTATGTAATACCTGACCGCGAGTAACTATTTACAATCTACGCTTATTGGCGTTCAGTAAAAATGCAGGGAATAACACTGTAAACTTTACTGCTTCCTTTCGTTGTAAAGCAACATCCTGAACTAGTATCGCCCTGCTGTTTATTCCCAACTGAGAAACCTCCGCCGGCCGAAGTGGCCGTGCGGTTAAAGGCGCTGCAGTCTGGAACCGCAAGACCACTACGGTCGCAGGTTCGAATCCTGCCTCGGGCATGGATGTTTGTGATGTCCTTAGGTTAGTTAGGTTTAACTAGTTCTAAGTTCTAGGGGACTAATGACCTCAGCAGTTGAGTCCCATAGTGCTCAGAGCCATTTGAACCATTTTTGAGAAACCTCCTGGTCCACTGCCACTTCGACTGGTGTTTGACTGAATAGAACCGAAACATAGTAACAACCCGCTCCACCCATTGTAATAAAAAAAGGAATTTCCTACTTGATTGGCCCGCATCTCGTGGTCGTGCGGTAGCGTTCTCGCTTCCCACGCCCGGGTTCCCGGGTTCGATTCCCGGCGGGGTCAGGGATTTTCTCTGCCTCGTGATGGCTGGTTGTTGTGTGATGTCCTTAGGTTAGTTAGGTTTAAGTAGTTCTAAGTTCTAGGGGACTGATGACCATAGATGTTAAGTCCCATAGTGCTCAGAACCATTTTCCTACTTGATTGGTGCACTGTATCACATGTCGAGCACGTCATCTGTTTGCTCTGAAATACACACTAAGACACAAACGTACAGAAACTAGAGTTTCATAGTTTTGTCTGTGACATCTAGCTCCAGGAATAAATAAAAAGCAACTCACATAATTCGACTCCGACAAAGATTTTCAAGAAGACTTCCTGGTTATAAGGGAAATAAAATACTGTAACTCCTCTGCCCCACTGCCGTTTCACAGGGATTCAGGTCCATAGTCAAAATGGCTCTGAGCACTATGGAACTTAACATCTGTGGTCATCAGTCCCCTAGAACTTAGAACTACTTAAACCTAACTAACCTAAGGACATCACACACATCCATGCCCGAGGCAGGATTCGAACCTGCGACCGTAGCAGTCGCGCGGTTCCGGACTGCGCGCCTAGAACCGCTAGACCACCGCGGCCGGCAGGTCCATAGTCAGGAGCAACTCAAACAGTACGCACCACAGTAGGAAAATCGAGGAACTTGTGCGGTACTAACAATGAGACAAATTTTTATCCGGTATAGACATTGCTGTTATAAACAGACACAAATTTTATTATTTAGTTTTTCAAAAGAATTATTTGCACGGACGTAGAAACTATCTGTATGCTTAAGTGATAGGACATAGTATTTATTATAAGGTTTCAAAAAATTCGTAGTTTACTGCTTCATTGCATTCGTCTTTACTCTCCACTTTGCATAGCATTTCAGCTTTTGGGAAAAATTAAGTACATGAAGGATAACGTGATGTGAGTGAACCATGTCACCATCCTGTAGAAGACACCAGAATACACACACAGATATATAAAGCGTGGAAAAAAAATTGTGTCACAAAATTTTAACCCAGGGAAGCTGATGCCAGCAGAAACCAAAATTACTAATGTTACATAGGTCGACAACGCACAATTTTTAAACTACGGAAACTTGGCGCCATGGGCTCCGATTGGACGCGGGATTGCCCTGTTGTCGACTGCTCTGGACACTGCTAATCGGAGCGCGTGTCGTCGTTTCCGTAGTTTAAAAATTGTGCGTTGTTGACATACACAACATTAGTTATTTTGGTTCCTACTGGTATCAGCTATCGAGGGTTAAAATTTTGTGACAATTCTTCTCCACTATATATATATATATATATATATATATATATATATACCTACTGGTATGAGCTATCGAGGGTTAAAATTTTGTGACAATTCTTCTCCACCATATATATATATATATATATATATATATATATATATATATATATATATATATATATGGTGGAGAAGAGTATATATATATATATATCCCTTTGACGCATTTTCCTGTCTATATGTGAGAAAAGACATCCGTACGTAGATACTACGCTTGCGAAGCCGTGGCGGGTTGCTACCACACTGCCATACACGGTTAACCAGAACTCTATCGACAAACTTTCAGAGATCGAAGTATGGACAAAAGAGAAAAAAATAGTGTAATGAAATTGGCTCTAAAGTGCATACCTTAGAACTATGAGCACTTTTCATCTTCGATACTGTGAAACACATCTCTTCTTCTGAAAGCTCTTTCCTTTTCGTAATTTGGCTGGAGGTAGTATGGATCAAGAGAAAAAAAACGTTTGGTAAACAATGGCATATCTTAAGAGTTACGAGTACATGTTAAGCGTAAGAGACTTGTTTGACAATTTCAAAGATCAGCCAGCCCTCAAAGCTCTGAAGGTATGCATTTTAGAGCCCATATTTTTTCTTGTGTTCTTCTGTATTATCACCTATGATAGTTTATTGGTGGAGTTGTGGAAACTTGGAAATTTGTGGTAAGGTGTCATGAGACCAAACTACCGATGTCATCGGTCCCTAAGATTACACACTACTTAATCTAACTTGAACTAGACGCCCCCTTTGACCGCGCGGCCGGTGGAGTTGTGGTTCTTGCTGCACACAGGGTGACTCGGCTGTCCCTTCCTGTGGGTTAGATGCAACCCACAACGTCTTCAAATACCGTGCACACGATTTTCACACTCTTTTCGTCATTATGTGCAAACCATTAGATTTGCAGAAAAATGAATGGGAACTCATTGTAGGAAATTTAAAGTACTCCGTCTTCAGGGCACGAGTGGCCTACCGGGACCATCCGACAGCCGTGTCATCCTCGGTGGAGGACGCATATAGGAGGGGCGCAGGGTCAGAACACCACTCTCCCGGTCTTTAGATGGTATTCTTTACCGAAGCCGCTACTATTCGGTCGAGTAGCTCCTCAATTGGCATCATGAGGCTGAGTGTATCCACTGCGGCAAGCCCGTTGTCGTATGAAATTTAATGTAGTTAAATTCTGTACAGAGGCCATAGAGGTCGAACTGTTCAAGAAAAATGTATAAGCATGACCTTCAAATGCGCTTTTCTTGAACAACTCAAAAACCATGGCCTTCAGCAAAACGTATTCCAGTACAAAATTTAACTACATTAAATTTTTTGCTAAAAGGTCTTGTTCATTTTTTTCTATAATATCGGTTGTAGAGACTGAGAGGACATCAAAATTTCGCATGTCAGTTTTGAAGGCAATGTAGGTTCCTTGTAACTCATAGACAGGGGCAGCTAAAACACCCTGTGTATCGTCTTTTAACCCGAATTCTGTTATGTTAGTGGTATAAGGTAGCTGAATGTCCATCTTGTCATCACCTCAGCCTTCCGTGCCCCCTTGGGACAAGAAATTGTGTATCCCTCAATTTGTATGTAGTGTTATCCACGTGAAAGTGTGAGAACGAGTTCAAATTAATTGAGAATCGTGTAATGGAGGTAGCACACGAGTACCAGCTCAGTATTCACCCAGTCGGATGTGGGAAAACGCGTAAAAACCACATCCAGACGGTCCATTTCGTCATTAATCCGCCAGATGGATATGATCAGGGTCTGGGGCCCTTCCCTGAATCCTGGAAGCAGCGTATTAACACACGCGGCTATCCGGACGGGTTTCATACGAGGGTTGAACGAAAAGTAATGCCTCCACCTTCGTTAGTTCGGTTCGGCTGGGAATATTTTAATTAATCGAGAACAATGATTCAAATGGCTCTGATCACTATGGGACTTAACATATGAGGTCATCAGTCCCCTAGAACTTAGAACTACCTAAACCTAACTAACCTAAGGACACCACACACATCCATGACCGAGGCAGGATTCGAACCTGCGACCGTAGCAGTCGAGCGATCCCGGACTGAAGCACCTAGAACCACTCGGCCACCCAGGGCGGCTTTTAATTAATCAGACGCATAAATAATCCTTAGAACTTTATCTTTAATTACCAATATTCATTTTTCCACACAATCACCAGCCAATCCGATACATTTCTGCCAACGATGAACAAGTTTTCTGAAGCCGTCATGGAAGTCTCACAGTTCTCTCAGCCTCTTCATCAGAAGCATCTCCTGTCACAATTGAATGAAGAAAGGCGTCACTTTCTCTCTCATAACGCGTGTGGGGTTCCTGGCACTTTCATTTCAGGAGAGCATCCGGGGTACCCATCGTGCAATGATCTTCCTACAGCCAAGCATAGTAATAATGTGACCCACACGTTCTTCTGAAATGCCGATTGTGCTTGAAATTTCTATCTGAGTTATACGACGATCGTCATGAATCAATCTGTCAACATTTTGCTTCTGAAACTCGGTGGTTGCTGTCACAGGACGTCCAGCTCTTGTTTGTCCTGCAGATCAGTTGTTCCCGCCTCAACTTCTAAAACTTACTCGCCCATCGACGCACAGTACTCACATCAACACAATCACCATGAACTGCTTCCACTCTCTGATGTATCTCCTTTGGGGTGACACCTTCTGCTGTCAAGAATTCAATGACTGCACGTTGCTTAAATAGCACTGACCGACCGCCTGCGCAGGATTCCATACTTTACACTGTAACAACACAACTGTTTAATGCTAAGGCTTCCCGCCAACTGGAGCTGTAGAGAAGAGGCTACGAAATAAGCCAGTACCTGCCACATACCAATGCTGCCAACTGTTGAAGAGTTTCAAAGGTGGAGGCATTACTTTCCAGTCAACCCTCGTACATAGTGTGGTGCACGAATAGTTGACGCATTTTAATATTATCAAGTTGTATCTCTAGTTATATTTCACTCAAATTACGGTCCAACGTGTTTTGTTTCACGGAAATGTCGGTAGAGGTCGTCTTGCTACAATACCGCTAGTCCCTTGTTTCGCAGTTAGCGTTTCACCATGGCCGAGCATGGACGTTTATCTGCTCAGCAACGTGTTAACGCAGCTCTACATTATGCGAAATTGAAAAGTGTCATAGCAACGCAAAGAAGATTAGGGCAATATTCAACATGCGTTTGGCACCACCAAGGAATGTAATTCTCCGATTAACGATAGAATTTCGCCGGCAACAGTGGTCTCGCGGTTCTAGGCGCGCAGTCCGGAACCGTGCGACTGCTACGGTCGCAGGTTCGAATCCTGCCTCGGGCATGGATGTTTGTGATGTCCTTAGGTTAGTTAGGTTTAAGTAGTTCTAAGTTCTAGGGGACTAATGACCACAGCAGTAGAGTCCCATAGTGCTCAGAGCCATTTGAACCATTGATAGAATTTCAAGAAGAAGGCATTCTGTTGGAAAGGAAACGACTACAGGCACTGACTGTTCGTTCTGGAGCAAATTTCGCAGCGCTAACGGTCCCCTTTCAGCGAAGTCCAAATAAGTCATCCCGGTGGGCAGCAAGGAAAATGTGGTTATCTCGTTGTTCTGCGCAAAGAATTTTACCGAGTGATCTCAAGTTCTTCCCTTACTGAATACTATCAACAGAAGAAAAGATGAAATAATGTTCCATAAACAGTTCTCAGACGAAGCTTATTTCCACCCAAATAGAACAATAAACAAAGAAAATGTTCAATTTTGAACTATTGAAAAACGGCAAAATGTTCATGTTCATGAGCAAAATGTATAGGGAAAAAGTGAAACTGTGAGTAGCTCCACCCGGCCATGGCCTTATCGGACAGTTGTTTTTCACTGAAACTGTCAGTGCTGAACGACACAAGACAAAGCTACAAAAAGACTTTGTGCCACATCTTTCTGTCACCAATCTTCCATTTATCACACAGTGTTTCATGCAAGATAACGCAACACCTCATGCGGCTGTAAGGTATTTTCTACAGGAAATATTCGCCAATCGTGTAATACCCCTTCGTTATGTGCACCGCAATGATCGGGGATTCTTTTGGTCACCTTCTGGTTCAGGTTTAGACCCATATGATTTTTTTAGGGTATTTGAGAGAGAATCAGTTTCGTTCGAGAGCACAGAATATTACGGATAGTGCAGCTGTGCAACGGGAAAAATGAAGACTTGTGCCTCGAAGGTACTCGCATTCGCGAAGTTGTCAGCTGCAATGTAGCGCATATCAAACCCGTGATGAAGTAAGTGCACTACCATCCTGTCCTTTCTTCTTGTCAGTGTTTCCCATATATTCCTTTCCTCCCGATTCTCCAAATAACCCCTTCATCCCTCACCTTATCCGTCCACCTAATTTTCAACATTCTTCTGTAGCACCACATCTCAAATGCTTCGACTCTCTTCTGTTTCAGCTTTCCCACACTCCATGTTTTACTACCATACAATGCCGCACTACAAACGTACATTCTCAGAAATTTCTTCCTCAAATTAAGGCCCATGTTTGATACTGGTAGACCTCTTAGCCAGGAATGCCCTTTTTGCCAGTGCTAGTCTGCTTTTGATGTCCTCCTCGGTCCGTCCATGATGGGATATTTTGTTTCCTAGATATCAGAATTCCTTAACTTCATCTTCTTCGTGTTCACCGATCCTGTTTTTATTCTTCCCACTTCTCATTATTGTCGTCTTTCTTCGATTTACACTCAGTCTATATTCTGTAATGATTAGACTGATCATTCCATTCAGTACGTCCCGCAGTTCTCCTTCACTTTCACTCAGGATAGCAATGCATTAGCAGCTTAAATTCTAACATCCGGTCGCTTTCTTATACGATCCCACAGTGTTGTTAGTCAAGCAAACACAGCTACTTTTAACGAAGGATTTCTAGCAAATAAATAGGCCATTCGGAACTTTGTTGATGGCCTATGGGTTTTGTATCTTATGTTCTTTAGATTTGTATTTTTCTAAAGTAAAAACAAATAAAGTAAGGTTTGTCCGAATAGAAGAGTGCTTAGTAGCAGTAGTGTTATTGGACGTGGTATGCGCATGGCTTTCTCCGACCCTTGAATGGGCTTATCAAAATACGAGGGCAGTTCAATAAGTAATGCAACACATTTTTTTTCTGAAACAGGATTTGTTTTATTCAGCATTGAAATACACCAGGTTATTCCCCAATCTTTTAGCTACACAACACTATTTTTCAACGTAATTTCCATTCAATGCTACGGCCTTACGCCACCTTGAAATGAGAGCCTGTATGCCTGCACGGTACCATTCCACTAGTCGATGTCGGAGCCAACGTCGTACTGCATCAATAACTTCTTCATCATCCGCGTAGTGCCTCCCACGGATTGCGTCCTTCATTGGGCCAAACATATGGAAATCCGACGGTGCGAGATCGGGGCTGTAGGGTGCATGAGGAAGAACAGTCCACTGAAGTTTTGTGAGCACCTCTCGGGTGCGAAGACTTGTGTGAGGTCTTGCGTTGTCATGAAGAAGGAGAAGTTCGTTCAGATTTTTGTGCCTACGAACACGCTGAAGTCGTTTCTTCAATTTCTGAAGAGTAGCACAATACACTTCAGAGTTGATCGTTTGACCATGGGGAAGGACATCGAACAGAATAACCCCTTCAGCGTCCCAGAAGACTGTAACCATGACTTTACCGACTGAGGGTATGGCTTTAAACTTTTTCTTGGTAGGGGAGTGGGTGTGGCGCCACTCCATTGATTGCCGTTTTGTTTCAGGTTCGAAGTGATGAACCCATGTTTCATCGCCTGTAACAATCTTTGACAAGAAATTGTCACCCTCAGCCACATGACGAGCAAGCAATTCTGCACAGATAGTTCTCCTTTGCTCTTTATGGTGTTCGGTTAGACAACGAGGGACCCAGCGGGAACAAACCTTTGAATATCCCAACTGGTGAACAATTGTGACAGCACTACCAACAGAGATGTCAAGTTGAGCACTGAGTTGTTTGATGGTGATCCGTCGATCATCTCGAACGAGTGTGTTCGCACGCTCCGCCATTGCAGGAGTCACAGCTGTGCACGGCCGGCCCGCACGCGGGAGATCAGACAGTCTTGCTTGACCTTGCGGCGATGGTGACACACGCTTTGCCCAACGACTCACCGTGCTTTTGTCCACTGCCAGATCACCGTAGACATTCTGCAAGCGCCTATGAATATCTGAGATGCCCTGGTTTTCCGCCAAAAGAAACTCGATCACTGCCCGTTGTTTGCAACGCACATCCGTTACAGACGCCATTTTAACAGCTCCGTACAGCGCTGCCATCTGTCGGAAGTCAATGAAACTATACGAGACGAAGCGGGAATGTTTGAAAATATTCCACAAGAAATTTCCGGTTTTTTCAACCAAAATTGGCCGAGAAAAAAAATGTGTTGCATTACTTACTGAACTGCCCTCGTAGTTATAGAGGCACCTACAGCTTAAAGTGAACCCCGAAGCGCAATGAAACTATTATCCCCGTTAACAATTATTACCAGAAGTGATGGAAACGATCAGCAACGGATAAAAATGCTAGGACTAACAGACCCTTAGATCTGTTGTCGGGCGCTTAACCACTGACCCACTGAGTTTAACCGCTTGAAATGAACTGTTTGTTAAGACCCATTCTCACCACTGAAATAATCCATCAACGTATACGTAACGGCCGTCAGTGAACATAAAATATACTTAGTGTTTTAGAATTTCTATTACCAAGATGTTCAGTGACTGTAGTCGAGTAATGTGCTTTAAGATACTGACAGTTACAGTGGCCTGGGTGCGGCCTTCTTCGAGCATCTACCTCAAACAGTCACGCTACGTGGTTTTGTAAACGTCTCTACAGCAACGTCTCAGTGGTGCCGGATCTCAATAGGTGGCTATTCTCTTCGCCTGTAGTCGATAAAAGCTGTCAACATCACGCCGAGCTGCCAGGGATCAGCTTACACCGACTCGACTACAGTAAATGACTGCTGTTACTCAATATATAATCTACTTGTGCACAAGAACGAAAAAACCGTTAACCACAGGTGGGAAGATCAAACTGAGAGTTTGGGTGCAAAGTCACGATTCTTCTTCAGGTGGGAAGATTAAACTGAGCCTTTGGATGCAAAATCACGATTCTTCTTTGGATGACGTAGCACACCCTGATAGAACTGTAGAATTTTTCATAGTCTGCACGATTCTTTTATCTGTGAGTAAAATTCAGTTCATGCGTGAGGTGAAGAGCAGGTGTACTGTAATAGTTTTTGTTCAGTATGCAAACATAGTCCGACTAGAAAGGTAGCATACGGATTCCGTGATCTTATACACCTGTAACCAAATACCCACATATTAAGAAGAACACTATGGGCTTGTATCTGTTAACAGCATGTCAGGAAACACAGATAATCAGGAAGACACCACTGTACTACACTACTGGCCATTAAAATTGCTTCACCACGAAGATGACGTGCTACACACGCGAAATTTAACACACAGGATAAAGATGCTGTTATATGTAAATGATTAGCTTTTCAGAGCATTCACACAAGGATGGCGCCGGTGGCGACACCTGCAACGTGCTGAGATGAGGAAAGTTTCCAACCGATTTCTCATACACAAACAACAGTTGACCGGCGTTGCCTGGTGAAACGTTGTTGTGATGCCTCGTGTAAGGAGGAGAAATGCGTACCACCACGTTTCCGACTTTGATAAAGGTCGGATTGTAACAGAACGCGATTGCGGTTTATCGTATCGCGACGTTGCTGCTCCCATTGGTCGAGATCCAATGACTGTTAGCAGAATATGGAATCGGTGGGTTCAGGAGGGTAATACGGAACGCCTTGCTGGATCCCAACGACCTCGTATCACTAGCAGTCGAGATGACCGGCATCTTATCCGCATTGCTGTAACGGATCGTGCTGCCACGTCTCGATCCCTGAGTCAACAGATGGGGACGTTTGCAAGACAACAGCCATCTGCACGAACAGTTCGACGACGTTTGCAGCAGCACGGACTATCAGCTCGGAGACCATGGCTGCGGTTACCCTTGTCGCTGCATCACAGACAGTAGCGCCTGCGATGGTGTACTCAACGACGAACATGGGTGCACGAATGGCAAAACGTCAGTTTTTCGGATGAATCCAGGTTTCGTTTACAGCATCATGATGGTCGCATCCGTGTTTGGCGACATCGCGGTGAACACACAATGGAAGCGTGTATTCGTCATCGCCATACTGGCGTATCACCCGGCATGATTCTATGGGGTGCCATTGGTTACACGCCTCAGTCACCTCTTGTTTGCATTGACGTCACTTTGAACGTTTCATTCGATCCCTGCGAAACTTTACATTTCAGCAGGATAATGCACGACCGCACGTTGCAGGTCCTGTACGGGCCTTTCTGGATACAGAAAATGTTCGACTGCTGCCCTGGCCAGCACATTCTCCAGATCTCTCACCAACTGAAAACGTCTCGTCAATGGTGGCCGAGCAACTGGCTCGTCACAATACGCCAGTCACTACTCTGGATGAACTGTGGTATCGTGTTGAAGCTGCATGAGCAGCTGTACCTTTACACGCCATCCACGCTCTGTTTGACTCAATGCCCAGGCGTATGAAGGCCGTTATTACGACCAGAGGTGGTTGTTCTGGGTACTGATTTCTCAGGATCTATGCACCCAAATTGCGTGGAAATGTAATCAGATGTCAGATCTAGTGTACTATATTTGTCCAATGAATACCCATTTATCATCTGCATTTCTTCTTGTTGTAGCAATTTTAATGGCCAGTAGTGTAGATACTCCACTTTCGTTGTCGCTATGTGACTAATGAATTGTACGTACACCACGTTATTAGCCGCATGTTTTATTACTCACACTCGTACGCAATGGCGGTGAAAATCTACGCATAAACGTTTCGCACGTTAGCAGAGAAGTCACCACATGGAATCGTTGGCTGCCCGCCATGTTTCTTAGGTGGCATCGCCTTCCGATCAGCAGGGGCTCCGCAGCCAACACACCAGGAGACTGCGGGGGGCGGGAGGGACGGGGGTTCCACGGCTTAATCGGATTACGGGTGCGAAGGATGCTGGCCCGCCCTGTGCTCTCAATTACAGCCTACCCGCCGTCTCGCCACAAAAATGGATCTCGTGTCCCGTGATGGAGTTTCCTCTACAGGCAGATCAGTGTCACAGCAGCACAATGACACAATGACAGCACAGCCCTCTCGCCCGCAGAAACGTGCGCAGGCCTAAGAGCGAACCCTTGTCACTGGATACCCTCGCTCTTACAGCTGATACCTGCAAGAAGATCTCTCCGACCTCCCGAGAACAATTTCGGCCATATTTCTAAGCGTACTGAAATTAGTCACGTCTTATCATAGGCGTATCCTCCACCGAAATATCTGGTGTATTGAGTTAGAAGTAAAATTAGTTGGCGAATACTGACAACACAACGACTTGCCTTCCTACATGTGGACGACGTTGTCATTGCTGAAATAACACGTCATTTGCGTTTAGTTATAGATTATGTACATAAGTATCTAGAGCCCATAAGATGCCACAAAGTGGAGAGCAATAGAAACTTTGTTGTAGTATCTCTAATGAAGGATGTAAAGCGAGATGAGCGGTTATTTACCGGGTGATCAAAAAGTCAGTATAAATTTGAAAACTTGATAAACCACGGAATAATGTAGACAGAGAGGCAAAAATTGACACATGCTTGGAATGACATGGGGTTTTATCAGAACCAAAAAAAAACAAAGTATTGCTAGACGCGTGAAAGATCTCTCGCCTACGGCGCGTCGTTTGGTGATGATCGTGTGCTCAGCCGCCACTTTCGTTATGCTTGGCCCGTCCCCAAACCTCACTATGTGCGATTATTGGCTTTGGGGTTACCTGAAGTCGCAAGTGTATCGTGATCGACCGACATCTCTAGGGATGCTGAAAGACAACATCCGACGTAATGCCTCACCATAACTCCGGACATGCTTTACAGTGCTGTTCACAACATTATTCCTCGACTACAGCTATTGTTGAGGAATGTTGGTGGACATATTGAGCATTTCCTGTAAAGAACATCATCTTTGCTTTGTCTTACTTTGTTATGCTAATTATTGCTATTCTGATCAGATGAAGCGCCATCTGTCGGACATTTTTTGAACGTTTGTATTTTTTTGGTTCTAATAAAACCCCATGTCATTCCAAGAATGTGTGTCAATTTGTACCTCCCTATCTACATTATTCCGTGATTTATTCAGTTTTCAAATTTATACTGACTTTTTGATCACCCGGTATTTCTGTATAAAACAATGTTAGTGTAGGTCTCTTTTCGCGATCCATGAAGAAATAATAAATAAGAAGCTAGAGAATATCTGCAAACGCTATCTGAAATTCTGTTCTCGGTTTCTTTTCTAAGAATGTTTTCTCATGCTTTACTAACAATAAGTACTGATTTTGCTCTTGTAAAATAGCTCTGTATTTTAAAATTCATCCCTTATTTTGCCACCTCAGTTATGCATTTATTTTTATATGAGTAGTTTCGATTAGCATTTGATCAGTTGCAGTTCTATGTAGCTTATGTGGATACAACACGCCGCATCCTTATGGAACTACACGTCAGAATACCGTCAAATATTGGGCGAAACTGGTACTATCATAAAAATAATGTGCACCGAAGGGAGTTGTAACGTCCTTCGGATCTTCGGTCTTGGCTAACACTCAGCGGTAGAGCAATGAGATTGTTATTTCTTATGTATCGGTATTGACGTTACAAACAGAACATCGATGAACTGAACTCGCGACTTGTGCGAGATATTTACTTCACCAAATGTCGTAATTGAATCGTTTATAATCGATGGTTTATCAGTTGCTATTTAAATATTAATGATAAGTTCAAATTAGTTCCAGCGACACCAAATTCCCTATAGACTGCTTGTAATCTCAAATCTATAATCAGTCGTAACAGTGTTATTAATTCCTAACGTCAAAGAGTTTCTATATAAGCGCCGAGCGCTTGAGTCAAATAATATCGCAGCACGTTATCTCTATAAATAATATTGTAAAACTTGAATGATAAATGCGTGAATTGACACGATATGCTGGTTTATTACACAATATTAGTCACTTCCTAACAGGGCCGTGAGGAAGAAGCTTTCCCAGGTGTTGGGGGAAATTATAAATTATATGCTTCGTAACTATCGCCAAGTTCCATAGTCCACTTGTTATTACGAATGAAATTGTCTATCTGTGTTCACTTCCTAAATAGTGTTAACTTCAGGTTGCCTAATTAAAAGTCACTTCTGTCTAATACATGCAAGTACTCTATCTGAATTCTAAATAACATAATATATGAAGTCAAAGTATCGTTTCACTGTGTTATAGTAGATCCCAATAATCAATTTTGAAAAAACAATCTAATTGCGCCTACATATACGAGCATTCATAAGTATGATCTGCTTCAGCCAACTCTCGTAACGTAGGACAATGGATTGAATTATCCTTTGCCATTACTCACGAATCTCAAAGAGTATTCACAAGGAGTATTCTTTGGGAACGTTGGTTCTACTTTGCAAATTTTAATGATTTTGCGATTTACCATGATTTTGAATTTTGAGTTTGATTTTACTGGAATCCTTTCTTTCGTATGTTAATAAATTACTATGTATTAGATTCCTGATTCAATTACTGGTTAATATCGAAATAATAGTGGTAACTGGAAATTTGTTTGCTTGTTCATCTTTCATGGAAATTGGAACTCGTTTTGGGGAAACCTTTTGGAATTTTGGAGCTAATTTTTTGATTTTCATTTCTCGTCCGAGGAAGTGGCATTACAGGGTGCAGTAAAGGATGAATTTTAATTTCAAAACGTTTGCAGCATTTCTCGTGACGAATATGTCGGAAATAGCTGATGCAGCTCTGTATATTTATAATTCTGATTTCTTTTTTCAGCCATAAAAGCGAAGCATTCCACTTTACATCGTAAATTACAGTGGTATTTGGCCAAATGCTTACCGATTTCTGCAAATATTGTACAAATCAAAAGCTGGTAATTTCACTTGACTCTTTGGTTCAAATGGCTCTAAGCACTATGGCACTTAACTTCTGAGGTCATCAGTCGACTCTTTGGTACTCTGTGTATTAAAGCGGAGGACTTTTCTTAATTCATTTGTCCCAGAACCGCACAGTTCCTCGCTCGCTTGGTTCAAAATTAAACACTCCTAAATAACTTCAGTGAAAGAGGTACAAGTACAATTATGCTATTGACACCTTAGAACAGCGAACTTTTGGGAACTGAGTTTATACTACTTTCCTTCTTTTATCATCAATCTTTCAACTAGTTTCATGCTGTCCTCCCATTTTTCTTTCCCTCACGCTAATCTTGTTGTCTCTACAGTTCTACTACAGGCAACATTCTCCGTAATCTCTTTTGCTTACTGCAGTTTCAGCCCCCCCTACCACTTCCCCCTCTCCTCTTCCTGTCATTTCACTGTTATCTATTCCTGGATTTCGAAGCAGATATCTTACTAACTTGTCCTTGTCTTTGGTAAGAGCCCACGATAGACAACTGTTCACACCCACTCTCTTTAGTAGATCTTCATTTTGTACTTCATCAGTCCACTTAATCTTTAACATGCTTTGTAGCATCGGATTTAGAATGCTTTCTTTTTTTCTCTTTTTTTCCGGATTTCGGGTAGTCCACGTTCCACTTCCACAGAGTTCTGAACTCCTTAGTCATTTGCACTACGTTTCCGTATCAATAATTGATAACAACAGAACTCTTCTAGCGAAAACAACTTTCATCGTCTGCACCAATCTACTTACATACTATTACTGCTCTTTCGTAGTTGTTACACTGGCCTGATTTTTCCGTTAATGAAAATTAATAGTCTGTCACTGTACATTAAAAGCGTTCTTTTTAAATATCAAACGTTGCATTGCACAAGGTGTCCGTTAAAGAATGTCACAGTTATAAATTTTAATAGTACCAACTGTAAGCATTGAGAGGATGTTACAAGAGTAGCTCAAACAGTTTTAGATAAGTGCATGCTCGGGTATTGCTTTGTTGCTTCCCCACGTGCAGAACCACGTACGCAAAATGGCGACTCCTCAGCGTAAACTTTTTGTGTTCTACAGTTTGCTAAGTGTAAATCCATAATTTCAGTTGAATGTGCATACCGTTTAAAGTTAATTATGACCTCCCATATGGCAAAAACATCCGCCGACGATATTGTCAAATCGAGTGACGATTAAAATTGTCTGAAGAGGATTCTGACCATGTCAGGGCATCTTACCTTTGTAGTCCTGAGATGTCTGTTCGGAAAGCAAGTCATGAACTTCAGTTGCCAAAGACGACAGTGAGAAAGGTTTTAAGAAAACGTTTACACATGTGTGCATACTGCGGCGGAGAGGACTTTGTCTTAGTTCTTCGTTCGTACAGTCTCTCTCATTAATTGTCCACCTTCTTCAGTACGGCTTCCTTACGACGTCCCTTCACTCTGCAGTAGTAGATACTCCCTATGCCGTATAAAGCAGCGTTGATGAATCCACGACCTAATAGCTACCACACAGAGGCCGCGTAACTCAAGCTGCGAATCAGTTTCTGTAAGTTCATTATAACAAATTTCGGGTGGTGGGAAAATGCAGTTTACCTGCAGTAGGCCTTCGCAAATTTTAGTAAACTGGTTTTTATTCATAAGGAAACACATAAATTTTCTATCAAGTCCGAATTTACTATTTTAACTGCTCTGCTATTCCCATCCCACTGTCTGTACAAAAATGTTCTCACACGAAAAAAAGCAGCCAGTATATCTACCAGTCAGACCCGATTAATGTTCGATCTGACAGTTACTGACCCACTACTATAGCGAGTTGAAACTTTGGTCGTATCAGTGGTCTTCAAAGTTAGAAGTGCTCGCCCAAGTATTCCATAAAGTATCACTAATCGGAAACTCATTTACGTCATTCCAATGCCAATTTCTAATATAATAGTTAATAAAATAAGCCGAAATACAAAATAATCTTTAAATTAATTTGGAAACTTATTCCACTTCCAACTACTATTCCGGCTCCTTTCTTACAAAAACAAGCACACATCGACATCCGTCATCAGCTTCGTGGTTGCACCACAATTTTCCCAAGATTCAATTTCATAAGTTTTTCACAAAATAGTATTAAGTTTTTCTTTCGTATGTCCCACAGACACTCTCTCATTCACTCCCATGTACACACACAACAAAATAGTAAGCAGATAATAATTTTGAATGATTCTTTTACACTATGAACTGCAGAGTTGAAAAGACAATTCCAATTAAGTGATTTTATACACTGAGAACTCTGTTTGTGACTTTATATGATAATAAAAGAGAAATTGCTATTGTTCCTAACTGAATTTTAAAACATAAGTGTCGGTTTTTGGACATTTAAGTAATTTTCTCAATCTCCGGAACTATAAGAGATAAAATTCTGAAAATTTTACAGGATCCTTTACTTAATAACAAAAGATGTTATACCAAGTTTGAGAAAAATCGAGTGATAATTACTATAGTTTATTTAGATTCGTAGGAGGTGTGAATTTACGTTCCTACTAGATGTTACTTGAGACGTTTCTCACGGCTAGTAGCGTCAGCTGCCCTATGATTCATAGCAAAAACACAATCCTGCATTCACCGGGCTACACCGCTGCGTGCTTTACTGCAATGAAGGTTATCTCGTAATAACTTGCTACGTTACAATACCAGTTACAGCTGCTATGTACTTTAAAGCCAGATGCAGTTTATCGTAGCTCCCCGCGTCAACGAAGGTCACCTAGCGACTAGAAAAAGGCGCAGGTCATTCCCGTTTTCAAGAAGGGCCGTAGGACAGAAGCCCACAATTATAGACATATATCACTGACGTTAATTTGTTGTACAATTATAGAAAATGTTTTATGCTCAAGAATTATGACGTTCTTCGAGAAGAAAATCTGCTCTATAGTATTCCGCAAACAGAGACCTTGCGAAACTAATTTCGCTCTGTTCCTCCATGAGTAGATGTAACATATAACACGCACACAGGGAAAGAAATCCACTTCTGTACAGCTACATTATTGATGAGAAAGTGCTGGAAACAGTAGCCGCGGTAAAATATCTAGGAGTATCTATTCAAAGCAACCTTCTGTGGAATGACCACATAAAACAAATAGGAGGAAAAGCACGAGAGAGCACATCCCGTGATGAGTCGGAAATATATTAATTCCTCCCACATACATCTCTCGTAATGACCACGACGAGAAAAATTCAAGACATTATAGCCCATCCAGAGGATTACTGACATTCTTCCCACGCGCCATTCGCGAGTATAACAACGTACAGAGTCTCAGTTACTTGTACCGTAAGTCCACTTTCGCCACTCAGCATTAGGTGGCTTGCAGATTATTATGTGGATCTCCATAATTTTGCAAGTGAAGTGTTGTAGAGGGAAAATCACTGTCTTGCTCGTGTAGTGTTGATGGATGAGGCTACTTTTCATCGAAGTGGGAAGATAAATGCTGTGTTCCGGCGTAAAGAGCATCCTTTTTCCTTCTCGCTGAAACTACATCTACATCTACATTTATATGCCGCAAGCCACCCAACGGTGTGTGGCGGAGGGCACTTTTCGTGCCACTGTCATTACCTCCCTTTCCTGTTCCAGTCGCGTATGGTTCGCGGGAAGAACGACTGCCGCAAAGCCTCCGTGCGCGCTCGAATCTCTCTAATTTTACATTCGTGACCTCCTCTGGAGGTATAAGGAGGGGGAAGCAATATATTCGATACTTCATCCAGAAACGCACCCTCTCGAAACCTGGACAGCAAGCAACACCGCGATGCAGAGCGCCTCTCTTGCAGAGTCTGGCACTTGAGCTTGCTAAACATCTCCGTAAAGCTATCACGCTTACCAAATAACCCTGTGACGAAACGCGCCGCTCTTCTTTGGACCTTCTCTATCTCCTCCGTCAACCCGATCTGGTACAGATCCCACACTGATGAGCAATACTCAAGTATAGGTCGAACGAGTGTTTTGTAAGCCACCTCCTTTGTTGATGGACTACATTTTCTAAGGACTCTACCAATGAATCTCGAACTGGCACCCGCCTTACCAACAATTAATTTTATATGATCATTCCACTTCAAATCGTTCCGCACGCATACTCCCAGATATTTTACAGAAGTAACTGCTACCAGTGTTTGTTCCGCTACCATATAATCATACAATAAAGGATCCTTCTTTCTATGTATTCGCAATACATTACATTTGTCTATGTTAAGGGACAGTTGCCACTCCCTGCACCAAGTACCTGCAGATCTCCCTGCATTTCGCTGCAATTTTCTAATGCTGCAACTTCTCTGTATACTACAGAGACAGAGGTAGCTTATCTGGATATATTGCAAGAATAATTCTTTTCAGAATTAGAAGGTTAACCTGGGAACTTTATTTGTCAGCAAAATGTAGCCCCTTCCCATTGACACCTCTATGTGCGAGAGTGGTTGTATGTTGAAGTCTCTGACCGTTGGATAGCCCGTAACGGTCAATAGGACACAGCTCTTTACCACTGGCCTCCACATTCACCTTACCCCACCTTGCTTTGAAGGTTTATAAAAGATCGTGACTACATACCGGCACTGTCTGATGATTTGCCAGAGTTGAGACACTGAACAGGGTATTGATTACATTACTCCTTACTTGTTAACCAAGGTGTATGAATAATTGGACGTTAGGTTGGATGTATGCTATAAAATAAAAGTACACATACTAAACATTTGTAAGAAAAGTAGGCCGTGCAAAATTGTTAAGGCTTTCATGGCCTCTTGTTGACAAACTGCCTGTTGGCTTCTGTCTCGGGTTCTTCGGCCGATATTTGTTTGATGACTATTTTGACATTTCACCAGCACGTGTGGCTGGCATTGTCAGAGCTTCACCCTCCAGTCCACGGCCAGCAATTGGGGTGCAGGGGGGGGGGGGAGAGGGGGGGTGAAGCGTTGACATTGCGAGTCACTCGTGTTAGCGAAACGTTAGAAAAATCGTCAAACAAATGTCGGCCGAAGAACGCTGGACAGAAGCCAACAAGCATTTTGTCAAAACTAGGTTAGTTTACTCTCAATTTGATGTATGATTAGTTGTAAGTAGTCTAATTCAGTGTTATAATATACCATTCAAACTGGGACATTCTTTTATGGCCACCGTGTACAGTTCGAAAGATTTCTCTACGTTTCTCTCTTCTACTACTGTTTCCCGCACACACGGCAGTAGAGCGCGCTGTAAGCTGAGTCTTGGCAGCGGCTCCTCGCGCTGTGTGGTTTATCGCGCGGCTGCAGCAGACAGCGGCGGCCTGTGTCGCGGTGCGGAGCCCGTGGCCGCATCTGCATAAATTATCGCGCCAGCCGTTAATCTGGCGGCGCTGATTGTGCCCTGCCTCTGCAGAGGTGGCATAATCAGGCCTCCACAGCTCCAGCGCTCCAGCCCTCCACCTCCGCGCTCTCTGCTCCCTGCTCACAGATGACAAGTCACGGCTCGCAATCAGACGCCTGGGGTCACGCGCCTCATGCCCTTGCCGTTTTAATGACAATCACAGACTCAGAGTAGAGTACAAGTTTACGACACTTGCCCAGCAGAAAACTTTGTGGGCCCTCTGCTCTGTTCACTGCGTAGGGAAGTTCTGAGAGCAAGTGTACGTCACTGTCTCCATTTTACAGCCAACTCAAATCTTCACACTGAATAGTCTCGTCCAAAAAATACTGTTCGTATTCCACCAAATTATCTTTCATCGGTAGACAGCAATAATAACTATCTACATACATCCTGTTTTCTAAAACTTCATGTCTTGTTCACATCTACGATCGATACAAATCCATACTACCCATACCCGTAATAATATAGTAAATGTAAAAGTAACTGCACCTGCTACGCTTACACGACTAAACCACTGAACAGATATTCATGATATTTGTTGTACGGACGTAGCTTGAACGTTGAGGAAGAAGATAGGCTACTTTATAAAGTGTTTAGTGCGATATTTTTTTGTTGATTTGAAGAACATAACGCGAAATATGAAACAATATTTACTCTCTGAGAAGCTATTTACTCATTGACTATTGAGCTTTGTCGTATTTCTAATAAGCTTTTATTCATCATTTTGATTTTCAGCTCCTTGTATCGGACGTGTTTGCAGTTAAAATTGTTGGATGTGAGGTGGTGGTGGTGGTGGTTAGTGTTTAACGTCCCGTCGACAACGAGGTCATTAGAGACGGAGCGCAAGCTCGGGTTAGGGAAGGATTGGGAATGAAATCGGCCGTGCCCTTTCAAAGGAACCATCCCGGCATTTGCCTGAAGGGATTTAGGGAAATCACGGAAAACCTAAATCAGGATGGCCGGAGACGGGATTGAACCGTCGTCCTCCCGATGGATGTGAGGTCCGCCAGTTATGCAAAACACCGTTTTTCTCAGGACCCCAAACATGTTTCGGCACCACTGTACCATCATCAGTGGGTTTTCGTTTTTATTTATTCTGAAAATTGAATACTGTTGCTAAATGATTACAAAATTATGTGCATTTTTAGTTCAAACAACAGATTGTTTCTTTTTGGAAATACCTTTACATTTATTGATTGGCGACTCCATGGAGTGTCGTGTGCACCACGACCAAATAGTGGATAGAACTGGAAGGAAAATCAGTATTGGCCATATATTGTTGTTTTATTGCCCGCAAAATCGATTTTCAGTCACTTAGTGACCATCCTTAGTGCTGTAATATACAATTAAAATTGGTAGGCACTGGTATCAAGCTATAACCACAAGCTGTTTATGTGGTCGCTCTAAGCTTGTGGGCCGGCCGAAGTGGCCGTGCGGTTAAAGGCGCTGCAGTCTGGAACCGCAAGACCGCTACGGTCGCAGGTTCGAATCCTGCCTCGGGCATGGATGTTTGTGATGTCCTTAGGTTAGTTAGGTTCAACTAGTTCTAAGTTCTAGGGGACTAATGACCTCAGCAGTTGAGTCCCATAGTGCTCAGAGCCATTTGAACCATTTTTAAGCTTGTGGTTATAGCTTGATAACAGTGCCTACCAATTTTAATTGTATATTACAGCACTGAGGATGGTCACTAAGTGACTGAAAATCGATTTTGCGGGCAATAAAACAACAAAATACGGCCAATACTGATTTTCCTTCCAATTATAACCTTTACATTTGGTGTGCATGAATTTTCTGGATAACTTGTGTGTTAATTGCTGCAGGTAGCTTGTCCTCTGCAACCAAACGATGTTGATGAGAAAGTTTTTTGCTGGGAGTTAACCCATCTTCTAGAATGTAATCTTCTAGAATTACACGCTTCCCTTTCATGCCCCTCGACTCTTATAACTGCCATTTGGTTTCTGTACAAATTGTAAATAGCCTTTCGCTCCCTGTATTTTATTCCTGCCACCTTCGGAATTCGAAAGAGAGTATTGCAGTCAACATTGTCAAAAGCTTTAGCTATTCTATAAATGATAGAAACGTAGGTTTTCCTTTCCTTAATCTATCTTCTAAGATAACTCGTACGGTCAGTATTGCCTCATGGGTTCCAAGCCGGCCGAAGTGGCCGAGCGGTTAAAGGCGCTGCAGTCTGGAACCGCAAGATCGCTACGGTCGCAGGTTCGAATCCTGCCTCGGGCATGGATGTTTGTGATGTCCTTAGGTTAGTTAGGTTTAACTAGTTCTAAGTTCTAGGGGACTAATGACCTCAGCAGTTGAGTCCCATAGTGCTCAGAGCCATTTGAACCATTTTGAACCATGGGTTCCAACATCTCTACGGAATCCAAACTGCTCTTCCCCAGTATACGGTAAACGATATAAGTAACCAAAAAAAATCTTGTTAGTAGAACAGAAGAAACTGATTTAAAACGTCTAGCAACATGTTTGTCCATTTCCTATGGTTGTCCCAATAATAATAATAACAAACTGTTCATCTCAGAACACTGTTTTTGAAAATGTAGACACTGGATATCGCACATGAGTTAGACGTCACTTGTGGGAACATTATGCGCTGTAGACTGGAAGAATTCATTAAACAGGATCAGAACACTAGGGGTTACCTGCTGTACCCCTCCCCCAACACCAGTACACGTATGTAAGCAATCGGTTGGTGTTATTTACCGTTGCGCGCATTGACATAGCGAGCGTGAATCGCGAACACATAGGCAACAACGACGTGCGTGGTTGAGTCACTGTAATACGCGGATCGTCGGCAATCGTCGAGTCACCTGCGCAGACGTTATTGCAGCTCTGTTAAACGTTAGGATGGAACACAGAGTTACTACCGTTGAACTATGAGATATTCATTTAATTTATGGTGAGCCAAGAGGTGTTGAGAGGGTTGCTGTATGAATACATCGAGAACGCTTCCCACAACGAGGACTTCCTGCACGATCGACATTTGTTGCTGATCACCAACATTTTGTATCATCATAATTCTCTACCTTTACTCGAGTATTTTGCAATTCATTCAAACAAAGTAGAGTAGTTATCTATACCTTTTTGCATCTAATTCTGTATGTGAAATGTATTGTCTGCTCTGATATGCTTTCTTTTTATCATTAAATAAATCATTGCAGAATACAGCTTACGAGTATGTATTTAATTTGAATAGATTGAGAGATACTGGCTCTTTACTAACCTCCACAGAAGGAATGGGCCCACAACGCGAAGAACGTACATTGGAGGCTGAGGAAAAAATTCTGGACCGCATCCACGAAGATCCTACTCAGAGTACTAACAGCATCGCCCGCCACGTGTGTGTGTCGCACGCTATCGTTCATCGCAGTCTGAAGGAGGAGCGTCTGCGGCCTTACCACATTTAATGCGCACAAGAGTTGGAAGAGCAAGATATCCATCCGCGACGAGATTTCTCAGAGTGGTTTTTGTTATAAAGTGCGCAGCATGATTTTGTAAACAAAACACTAATCACAGATGAAGCGCGTTTCACTATCGACGGAATAACTAATTTTCATAACATGCACACTTTAAGTGTACACAATCCGCTCTAAGTAGTAGTAACACAATTTCGGTGCTGCTTTTTCATAAACGTATGGGTGGGCACAGTCGGTGGTTACATTATTGTGCCTTACGTTTTACCTGCAAGATTGACTGGTAATAATCGCCGAATCTTTCTAGAGGAGACAAATCATGACAGAATACATCTTACGAGTACGTATTGAATTTGCGTAGATTGAGAGGTACTGGCTCTCTACTAACCCCCGCAGAAGAATGGGTCCACAACGCGAAGAATGTGCATTGGAGGCTGAGGAACAAATTCCGTTAGACGTACGTCATAACATGTGATCCCTCCACGATTGGTCACAGAGGACAAAGGGTTTTGAGCAGACGATTTCCAGGACAGTGGATAAGACGTCTGATCCACATCGATGGCCAGCACTCAGTCCTGATTGAAATCCTCTGGATTTTTACTTTTGAGGCCATATGAAGGAACTTCTTTATGCTCAGCGAGTAAATAATGTGGATGAACTTCCGCAGAAGATTTTCAATGCTACTGTACACGCAAATGTGCATGTGTGTGAACGAACGGGACGGAACTGGGTTCGCCGTAATGAACCATGTGCCAAATCAAATGGTGAGCATTTTGAACGCTTATTGTAATATTGGTCTAAAAGGAAAAAAAGTTGTATGGGTTTCGTTTTTGTTACGGTACTGTTGAAGAATAGGAAAATAATCTGAATTTAATTTTCGTTGCCGGCCGCTGTGGCCGAGCGGTTCTAGGCGCTTCAGTCCGGAACCGCGCTGTTGCTACGGTCGCAGGTTCGAATGCTGCCTCGGGCAAGGATGTGTGTGATGTCCTTAGATTAGTTAGGTTTCAGTAGTTCTAAGTCTAGGAGACTGATGACCTCAGATGTTAAGTCCCATAGTGCTTGGAGCAATTTGAATTAATTTTCCTTATGCTGTTGTTGTAAAAAGAGGAAACAGTTTTAATTAAAACGCAACAAATTATATGGTGATTGGTTGAGTTTGTAGTAAGGGAAACTCATTTTGTTTGATTTATCTTTTCTTACTACCACGTCCTTGGTTATGGTAATGTTGTACTCGTAAAAGATAAAAGTCTAGTTAGTTTATTGTTTACGTAAAACGAATTAAAATTTCGTGACAACCTAATGTCTGTTTAAATAACTTGTTTCGGTAGTACCTAGCCGGCGAATCGCGTCGTTGTTCATGTCCAGTGTTTACGTTGCTCTGCTTCATGCGCTACCTTTCTTTGACCGCCGCGTCGATGTCGGTAAAACATAAGCTAGGTCGTGTGCCGTCAGTTGACAATGTAAACAGAAATGCGTCTACTTTCAAGTCTACAAATTATTGCCTTTTAAGAATACAAAAATAAAGAACATTATACAGCGATACTTCATTAGTTTTTTGTCCATCACATCGAGATGTACCGTTTGTATAATTTTGGCAGCTTAAACCGTTTACGATTCAGTGTAATGAATAAAAGACTTAAACAATCCGTAACGCGTTTAATCCGTACTTCTGTTCTAAATTCAGCCACAGGCCCGGCGCATTTTAGCCGCTGAGCTTCACGCATCACTTATAGCTTCTGAGACGCTTGAAGACCGACAACAACTACGTTCTTTAAACATCGTAAAATAAACAGTGAGACGTCGTGTCTTTACATGTAGAACGTGGGAGAATTTTAGTAAGGTTGCTTACGATATGCAAGCGCATTCGCGCATAACAGGCAGAAACGTGAGGGCAGCTGATGTTATAGCACGTACAAATGTTATAACATTTGCGCTGCATCCAACTACAGCTTATTTATTTTCCTTCTCCGTCAGTTTAATTTTAGTAGCGTCATTATCACTTTACGTAACAAAACTACTGATAAGCGTTAACATCACGTGGTCTTCTGGTTAGCTTTGCTGACACTTGGTGGCGGGGTCCCGGGATCGACTTCCATTCGGGTCGGATTTCCTTCCTAGTATTTTGTTATCATCGACGTGGAAGTCGCCGAATTGTCGTCAAATAAAAAGACATGTAGCCAGCGGCCAAACATCCTAAATGGGGATTCCTGGCAATAAAGACACATGCACATTTCATTTCATTTCAGTGACATGCGAGTGCAGTTTCGGGTAACAGCTAGTAACATTATAAAAGTGAAAGTAGCTCCGTCTGTTACGCTTTCACGAATAAACCGCTCAATAGATTGTGATGAAATTTGGTATGGACATGGCCTGAACATTGAGGAAGAACGTAGGCTACTTTGTAAAGTATGCAGTACGACGTATTGGTTAATTTGATGAATACACCGCGAAACATGGAACAATAAATACTCTTTCAAGCTCTTAACTCTTTGACTTTTGAACTTTGTCCTAAGAGTGAAAGAGAATTTAATTTTTTGTATGATCTACATAATACGATTCAACATAATGAATACAACGCTTATACAATCCTCTACGTGCTTAATTCCTACTTCCATACCAATATTGAATTAAATGAACATAAACCGTGTTAAAAAGTTATTAAATGTGTTGATGAGTACACGTGGTATAGCGTATAGATGCCCAAGCCTTTCCGCACATATCGCTTGGCAACGGCGTTGCGTGTGTCGTCTTGTCGTGCAGTGAGATAGTTGGGGCATGCACATGTCACCCGAATAGGCAGAGACTGATGGCAGCTGACGTTATTGAATGAACAATAGTTTACTTACGATCACTCATCACAAGATAATGCGACCGCAGTCGTAGGTAACAGTTTGAATATCTTACCGCCTACAGGGACTACATTTGTGAGTTAGCTGAAGGTGTCTGGCACCTCAGAGCATCTTAGACCATTGAATGCGACGCAGTCGGTGGACCCCAAAATGTGACGTCAGCACACAACGACCGACGTCTCACAGCAATAACACACGACATAGCGTCACACAAAATGTTCATGTGCCACTCAAGCCCCGCCGTACACATATTGTTATCTACCACGGAATATACGAGTATACAGCGTGTTTCAGAAAGATTCCTCACGATTCACAACATTATATCTCCACCAAGTATGGAGATATGAACTGCAGTGAAAACTAACTTACGCATAGAACACAAAGTGTTTGTTGGTGAATAACGCAACAAGCATGATTTCGTAGCCTGTACACTGTGGATCTGAAGATGGCAGCTTAGTCCTACATTCCATCAAGGCAATAAAAACTTCATATCTGGCGCTTTATTTACACTATGCAAGAAATAATTTTAAAATGTTTTATTTCAGTTTCGGACATTCATGTCCACTTTCAGATGTCTAACGTGTTTGCTTTGAAGAGAACTACCCGAATTTACGAGCACACGTCTGTTACACTCAACCACATACAACCTTGGAATATTGTTCACAATTACAATTAAGATCAAAGTCTACGTTTACGCTTCACAAATGTTCAGTGTGTAATCCACCCGAGACAAACATCCAGACGACAGTGAAACTCGTCCCACGCTTCCGCTGGTATATCGTGTGTTGCCGCGGTTCACCAGTATGCTTGATAGAGGAGGCATACTTATGAATTATTCCACATACATTCACAAAAAAGCCACATATAGTGAAATCGTGTTACCTTGGAGGTGAAGGGCGCAATTGGACTTTTACGGTCCATCCACCGTCGAGGCAGCACCTTGTTAACAAGTGCTCTTACATTCAAGTGTCCTATTCTAACTTTGTGGCAATTATTTTTTCCTCTCAAATGGAACGCATTCTCATCACCGAACACTAAATGTGAACTGGAAGCTGTTACTTTCATCTCCACGCACGGAATGAATTCTTAAAACTCAACGCGTTTTTGTTATCACAAACATGAAGGACTTGTAGCGCTGGATACCTTTGTTGTTTGAAATACAAGCGTCGCAGAACACGCTACAAGGGCATGTGAGGAATGGTTAACACTCACACGGCATGACTTCCGTGGACTACGTACAAATCTCTTTTAAATACACTTAACGCCTGAACGAGTACACGACTGCTGATCTGCATACTTCCCCTTATATAAACAACGAGGGCCTTGATACTACTAGCGCCAACTTCGGATACTTTGAGGGGTAAGAAGTACAGTGTCGTACTCTTGACGAAAATAGCGCTGCATAGATGTAACTGGCAGTTGTTGAAATTGAGTGTTAGCGATTCATTCCTCACTGCAATCGGCATTCATATGTCTCCCACGACGCCTCACTACACACCCTCCGTTTTGACTATGCAGGCCGTAACTGAGCTGAGTTTAGTGAACAGTGTTTGCGACTTGTTTTTCTAGGGTACAACGATGACCCGCCGACGAGAGCATAGAGCTGCTGAATACCTTCACCCATTTCAATGGGATCGCATACTGGGTCATCGAGAAGATGGGTCGTCTATAAACAGATTGCTGGACATGTTGGGCTCAGTCTATAGGTGGAGTGTCACTGCTTTCAATAGTGATCAACGGAACAGTCCCATACCTGTAGACAAGGCTCTGGACGTACGTGTAGTACAGAGGCAAGTGAAGACCGACGAAATTTGGATACTTGTTGCACCTGCTGTATGGAAATGGGAACCGTCTACTTGCGGCAGGATCAAGATCACGTGTGCCTCTGGCCAGGCTATCAGCGACATGGCTACCGTGGTGTCGTGAAACAGTTGACTGGAGAATGGAAAGTGGTTCAAATGGTTCAAATGGCTCTGAGCACTATGGGACTCGACTGCTGTGGTCATTAGTCCCCTAGAACTTAGAACTACTTAAACCTAACTAACCTAAGGACATCACACACATCCATGCCCGAGGCAGGATTCGAACCTGCGACCGTAGCAGTCGCACGGTTCCGGACTGCGCGCCTAGAACCGCGAGACCACAGCGGCCGGCAACGGAAAGTGGCTTTGTTGTTCTCAGTGATGAAATCTTCTATCCGTATGCGAGCGATGGACGTACACATGTATGGCGTAGCCCTAGTGAGCTGCCCATTCCAGGGTGCATTCGCCCACCACACATAGATTCAATCCCAGGCTTCACGGTGTTTCCTCAGGGTAAAGTAACCAGTGCCCACTACATTGCACAGGCTTTTATCGATGCGCTAGTGTGATTTTTTAGAGAAAGATCATGTGCTTTTTCAGCAGAATATTACACGTCAGGATATGGCTGCTGCGGCGCGACGTTCTCTTCGTGGCGTACAATAACTGCCCCGGCTGGAAAGATCACCTGATCTCTCGCCAGTGGGACACGAATGGAAGATGATGAAGTGGGAACGTCCTCGTTCTCAAGGACCAGCAAGAAACAGTGCCGACTTGCAACAACAGGCACAAGATGCTTCGGACAGTCTATTGCAGGACGTCTTCCGGCACCTTTAGATTGTTTGCGTGGAAGAATACACTCCTACGTCGCCACCATAGGAGGGTACCCAGTGTATTGATGCGACTATTTGGGCATCCTATACTGTGACGTTTATGTTTCATTTGGGCGGATTTTGCTGCCATATGCTCCTACAGTGTTGCCGGCGGTTTTTTCATCATCAATACTAAGAGGGTTGGAACTTCAATAGTGGCAACTATTTATTTACAGCTCGTACATAGTAGATACGCGTTTCAAAGTTTTACTGGTCTTCAAAGTAGTCACCAACATTGTGTATTACCCGTTTGCAGCGATGTGGAAGTTGTAGGATACTCTTAGCAGGGAATCGTAAGGGCACGAAATATTGTGATTGATGTCGATACGTAACGCGCTGTAATATGGAGGCCGTCGGCTAACATTCCGTGAGTTAAATACTCCACAGAGATGTGTTTACTTCTTTTACAGCAGACCATATGTACTTGCTAGTTCTAAAGAATCCGAAATTATCGTTTTCTCACTCTTACTCAACTGAAACTTTGGCATTGACGTTACTGACATTTGGGGTGTGGTCAAAAACGAGTGTTCTGTTCCTCTTCCAGTTACGCAACCGATTCATTATGCGCATAATGGAGGTCAACGTTTGTGGCCTTTTCACGATTTACAGAAAATGAATCCTATGTGAAATACAGTATTTTCACTTAATTTATTGTCCATATAAAATATAAATAAGAACTAACCGGAAAAAGACAGTACTCGGTTATAAAGTACGGGTGGTAACCCTAGTCGCAGTGGTTTGAGGAAACTTCCCCACTTATCGTGTGCTCCGCAAGTTGCCTGCCCTCAGGCTTATATTGAATGCCTTGGGCACAGCTGAGACCAAACTCCGGCGTTTCAGCGATAATGGATTAGGATGGCTCCCCAAAGATTTCGGCGAGCCTCTGAGTCCATGCGATACTATTGTCGGCGAGATATAGTGTTTCATGCTGTGTACTATATGCCTTACATTCAATTGCTCAAAAAGAGTGGAAGATATGGGTTGCTGTTAGAGACGCATGGTTCACTTAGGTGCCCTGAAACATAAGCAAAATTAAACATTTTACGAACAAAGGTCTGTACAATGTATTTCGGTTTTTAGGTTTTTATCACCCGTATGTATTAGGATGGAGGATTTCCGAGATTCAGTTGTGCCTCTTCCTCGTGACTTGATGATGCAGTTTCACCTAAGGGACGCAATGTTGTTATGTAAAATGGAAAACAGACGAGCGCTAGTAAAAACAAGAAATAATTCTGCAGCAGTAAAAAACATTTGCGTATTGCGAGAACCTGCTTCAGTGGTGCCCCAAGTGGAAATTCCTCTAAGTTATTTGGTTTTAATTGCACATGGCAAATTTTTGTGAAAAGTTGTTTTCTGAAGGAAGAGAATAAGATGAATCAAGAACTTAAAATGTTTGGGATCTTGTAACATCTTTACTTCTGTTGCTTGAAAAGTCAGTTCGTCACAAAACCTTTGTAAAATACGGAGTATCTCATTTCAATGTGATGTACGCAATTTCTCTTATTTACACATTGTGAAATATCTTATTTGATCTCACGTATCGGAAATAAAAACCTAAGAAAAAGGAAATATTATCGACGGCAACGAAACTTTGTGCCGGACAGTAATCGAACCCGGATTTCCCGCTTATTCGTCCTCATTCCATTGTATACCTGACGGTTTCAAAATTCACAACTGCGAATGCATTTAATGTATTTCATGACAGCTGTAGTCGCCGCAGTGCCTGTTCCATACTGCATGTCTGAAGGAACATTGATCGTTATTAGGAATAACATAGGCACTACAATATCGTATGAACCTATGAGAGTCTAAAGGTGTGAAATGGAAGCAGTAGAAAAGACTGTGAGATAGAGCTGTAGTGTATTTCCAATGTTACTCAATCTCTGCATTGAACATGCACTAACTGAAACCAAAGATAATCCCGGAACTGGAACTGAAGTCCAGGGAGAAGATAATAAGACATTAATGTTTGCCGATGACACTGTAACTCCGCCAGAGACAGCAAAGGACCTGGAAGAGTAGCTGAAGGTAGTGATTCTGTCTTCAAAACAGGTTTTAAGACAAACATCGACAGAAGAATGTGTCTAATTAAATCAGGAGATGCTGGGGGAATTAAATTAGAAAATGAGAGTAAAAGTAGTATATGAGTTTTGCTGTGTGGGCAGAAAGTAGCGTGATGGGCGAAGTAGAGACGATATCGTTGTTGTTGTGGTCTTCAGTCCTGAGACTGGTTTGATGCAGCTCTCCATGCTAATCTAACCTGTGCAAGCTCCTTCATCTCCCAGTACCTACTGCAACCTACATCCTTCTGAATCTGCTTAGTGTATTCATCTCTTGGTCTCCCTCTACGATTTTTACCTTCCATCCTGCCCTCCAATGCTAAATTTGTGATCCCTTGATGCCTCCGGACATGTCCTACCAACCAATCCCTTCTTCTAGTCAAGTTGTGCCACAAACTTCTCTTCTCCCCAATCCTATTCAATACCTCCTCATTAGTTACGTGATCTACCCACCTAATCTTCAACATTCTTCTGTAGCACCACATTTCGAAAGCTTCTATTCTCTTCTTGTCTAAACTATTTATTGTCCATGTTTCACTTCCATACATGGCTACACTCCATACAAATACTTTCAGGAACGACTGCCTGACATTTAAATCTATACCCGATGTTAACAAATTTCTCTTCTTCAGAAACGATTTCCTTGCCATTGCCAGTCTACATTTTATATCCTCTCTACTTCGACCATCATCAGTTATTTTGCTCCCCAAATAGCAAAACTCATTTACTGCTTTAAGTGTCTTATTCCCTAATCTAATTCCCTCAGCATCACCCGACTTAATTCGACTACATTCCATTATCCTCGTTTTGCTTTTGTTGATGTTCATCTTATACCCTTCTTTCAAGACACTGTCCATTCCGTTACATACATAATTACAATGTCATCGGCGAACCTCAAAGTTTCTATTTCTTCTCCATGGATTTTAATACCTACTCCGAACTTTTCTTTTGTTTCCTTTACTACTTGCTCAATATACAGATTGAATAGCATCGGGGAGAGGCTACAACCCTGTCTCACTCCCTTCCCAACCACTGCTTCCCTTTCATGTCCCTCGGCTCTTATAACTGCCATCTGCTTTCTGTACAAATTGTAAATAGCCTTTCGCTCCCTGTATTTTACCCCTGCCACCTTCAGAATTTGAAAGAGAGTATTCCAGTCAACATTGTGAAAAGCTTTCTCTAAGTCTACAAATGCTAGAAAAGTAGGTTTGCCTTTTCTTAATCTAGCTTCTAAAATAAGTCGTAGAGTCAGTATTGCCTCACGTGTTACCATTTTTCTACGGAATCCAAACTGATCTAGTTATTCGAAAATGGAAAGGCTTGCACAGAACAGACTAAGGTGTAGTTCTGTATCATACCATTCGGATTGGATGCCACAATAACGTTTTGCAAATTTTGCTCTCATTCACCTCCAGTATTAACTTTTGGCTCCAAGGAGTCGTATTAGCGGCCTCTCTGTGCGTTCTTCTTCCGTTAAGCGACGCAGGCTGTCGCCCTGACCCGAGGCGGCGCGCGCGTCAGGCAGGCTCTGCCGGCGAGTGAGCCGCCAGCCGTAGTCCACTGCGTGCGCGACTGGCCCGTGGCTGGAAAGAGGGAGGAGGGGTCCTGACTAAGCGGCCAGGCGGCCGGCCCGCTACGTGCCCGAGTGTCGCCTTGCCATTGCTCCACGTATTGATCGGGGCCAGTTTTAGTCCGACTCTCACCTCTGATCCTCAGCTGCCGCCGCCCCCGCCGTCCTCGTAAAAACACTCACCTCCACTGACCGGCCCGACCCGGTGACCGTGGCAGCGCCGGCCGCTAAACAAACGGCGGCTCCATCTCCGCTTCCGGCAAAACGGGAAACTTTCTCTGCTGGAGGGCCCTCTTCAATCTCTGGCGTTCCCCCCTCTCCCGAGTGGAACCGCAGTCTCACTGAACCAACTATTACCCTCAGGAGTATTTCAACCCCCAGCTACGAAATTACGTTTGCAAAAAATTATTGTATCATTGACTAAATATTATTTTATTTATTAATTTAAGTTTACTCAACAGCAGGTTTTTTCTCCTATAAAACAGCAGCTCAAGTTATTTAACACATTAGCACACAAATATTCAACACTGTTTCTTCAACATGTTCCTACATACATTGCAATATTGTAGATCCTCTAGTTCTGTACCAAGTCGTATCACTATTAACTGTACATTTTTAGAGACAGGTAGTCATGGGTCGCCTTCATCTTCTACCTTCAGTTTCCCATACTAGAGTTATTGCTTCATTTATTCTTCTTACACGTGCATACCACTGCAATTGTCCTCTATGCAACCCACAGTTCCTCATTTATTCTTTTCTTGAAAGTCTTCCTTATCATCTCCAAAAGTCCACCTCTAATACTTTCGGCTTATTACTACGTTCATGGTTATCTCAAAAATGTTCAAATGTGTGTGAAATCTTATGGGACTTAACTGCTAAGGTCATCAGTCCCTAAGCTTACACACTACTTAACCTAAATTATCCTAAGGACAAACACACACACCCATGCCCGAGGGATGACTCGAAGCTCCGCCGGGCTCAGCCGCACAGTCCATGACTGCAGCGCCCTACACCGCTCGGCTAATCCCGCGCGGCCATGTTTAGCTATTCAGGTTTCAGTTCCATACGAGACATTTCTGATCATCAGAGTCTCACTTTATAAGATTGAGCTGAGCGTCCTAATGACCGTCCTGTCGTTATTTCTTATTCATTCCAGCACCCGATTTTTCATCTTCTTATAAAATACACTCCTGGAAATGGAAAAAAGAACACATTGACACCGGTGTGTCTGACCCACCATACTTGCTCCGGACACTGCGAAAGGGCTGTACAAGCAATGATCATACGCACGGCACAGCGGACACACCAGGAACCGCGGTGTGGGCCGTCGAATGGCGCTAGCTGCGCAGCATTTGTGCACCGCCGCCGTCAGTGTCAGCCAGTTTGCCGTGGCATACGGAGCTCCATCGCAGTCTTTAACACTGGTAGCATGCCGCGACAGCGTGGACGTGAACCGTATGTGCAGTTGACGGACTTTGAGCGAGGGCGTATAGTGGGCATGCGGGAGGCCGGGTGGACGTACCGCCGAATTGCTCAACACGTGGGGCGTGAGGTCTCCACAGTACATCGATGTTGTCGCCAGTGGTCGGCGGAAGGTGCACGTGCCCGTCGACCTGGGACCGGACCGCAGCGACCGCACGGATGCACGCCAAGACCGTAGGATCCTACGCAGTGCCGTAGGGGACCGCACCGCCACTTCCCAGCAAATTAGGGACACTGTTGCTCCTGGGGTATCGGCGAGGACCATTCGCAACCGTCTCCATGAAGCTGGGCTACGGTCCCGCACACCGTTAGGCCGTCTTCCGCTCACGCCCCAACATCGTGCAGCCCGCCTCCAGTGGTGTCGCGACAGGCGTGAATGGAGGGACGAATGGAGACGTGTCGTCTTCAGCGATGAGAGTCGCTTCTGCCTTGGTGCCAATGATGGTCGTATGCGTGTTTGGCGCCGTGCAGGTGAGCGCCACAATCAGGACTGCATACGACCGAGGCACACAGGGCACACACCTGGCATCATGGTGTGGGGAGCGATCTCCTACACTGGCCGTACACCACCGGTGATCGTCGAGGGGACACTGAATAGTGCACGGTACATCCAAACCGTCATCGAACCCATCGTTCTACCATTCCTAGACCGGCAAGGGAACTTGCTGTTCCAACAGGACAATGCACGTCCGCATGTATCCCGTGCCACCCAACGTGCTCTAGAAGGTGTAAGTCAACTACCCTGGCCAGCACGATCTCCGGATCTGTCCCCCATTGAGCATGTTTGGGACTGGATGAAGCGTCGTCTCGCGCGGTCTGCACGTCCAGCACGAACGCTGGTCCAACTGAGGCGCCAGGTGGAAATGGCATGGCAAGCCGTTCCACAGGACTACATCCAGCATCTCTATGATCGTCTCCATGGGAGAATAGCAGCCTGCATTGCTGCGAAAGGTGGATATACACTGTACTAGTGCCGACATTGTGCATGCTCTGTTGCCTGTGTCTATGTGCCTGTGGTTCTGTCAGTGTGATCATGTGATGTATCTGACCCCAGGAATGTGTCAATAAAGTTTCCCCTTCCTGGGACAATGAATTCACGGTGTTCTTATTTCAATTTCCAGGAGTGTATATCCGAGGTAGCAAATATTATAGATTTTTTCGTTCGCATCTAGATCGTCGAGCCAGTTTTTATTGTATTGCTAACTGCTTACATATGTAATCTGTATCCTCCCTGTCTTCTTGTGCTATGACGGCAAATAGTAAATGAGGCAGATATATTCCATCTGTATTTTCTAATCCCTTCTCCTACATTTACAAAATTTACATTTACATTCACATTTACAAATTTCGTAAGACCTATATTAATGCAAATTTGAAATATTGTTGGTGACACGGGGCAGCGTCATAAAAGGCAATTTCTTGTAAATTTCAGCAAAACAGAGCTGCCAGTTCTAAGCTAACATGTGTTAACTTTACGTAGTTCTTGTATTATTTTAATTACAGGTTAATTGACAAATGCAATGATTTCCAAAGAAGAACCCTTGAACTGTACCCTGCATTTTACTCAATAAAATGTTTCTCTTTACTACATAAAAAATATCTTTTAAGAAACCGTCTTAAGCAACACTAGAGGCCTAACGGTTCACTATATATCAGTTGCCGAAAATAAGAACAAAGCTTTCTGAATGTATCGTTAGTTTCTTTTTGTTTTTCAATTTTGTTGTCTTCTTGAATGTTGTAACCGTCGCACCATACTTCCTTGAGACACTTTTGCTTCGATAGAATAATAAAAAATTGCGACAGCAGTGCGTTTAACACCGAAACCATGGTCAGATCCCACATAGGAAATCGCATACGAGGCCGTCATCGTCTCTATCCTTTCCCTTCAGATACCGGAACAGAACTGTCTATACTCAACGTCGCCTCCTCTGTCGTCGTGCAAAGAACTCGTGAAGAAACTATCATCGAGTACCTGCGTGTCGCTCAAAGAACACTGTAAACTGAGAATTAGAATCGATTACTATAGGCATCTTTGATGATGTCATACTCCAGTAATAACTGCGTGCGTGAAACAATAATCAGTTTCAAACTAAAGAAACGAGGCTAAAATCCACGTTTCAACCGTTCACGCAGGCCGGTGTGACCGTGCGGTTTTAGGCGCTTCAGTCTGGAACTGCGTGACCGCTACGGTCGCAGGTTCGAATCCTGCCTCGGGCAAGGGTGTGTGTGATGTCCTTGGGTTGGTTGGTTTAAGTAGTTCTAAGTTCTAGGGGACTGATGACCACAGATGTTAAGTCCCATAGTGCTCCGAGCCATTTGAACCATTTAAACCGTTCACGTGTCTCGGCAAATTATTCGGGCGAAGGAACATGGTACACCATCGACACCCTAAGAAACGTAGTGTACCATCGACACCCTACTGCCCCTCGGTATTGTGAGGTACCTATGTTGAGGAAAACGGAAGGAAAACAGCTTCGTAACATCCAAGTCAGTCGTATCCAGGCACTCATAAACAAGATCCGTAACGCTTGAAACACTATAGCCTACTGAGCGAATTGCCACAGTGGTTCAGGCAATGGTTTCGCGTTCTGGAGGAACGTGGTTCAAAGCCACAGCCGAGCATGCAGATTCAGGCTTTTCACGGTTTACCTGAAACGGGTAGGATGAATGCCGGGTTGGTTCCTTCACAAAGGAAATAGCAGTTTTTCTTTCCTATTATTATTCAGTTTGAACTTGGGGGACGCCTCTAATGACCTTGTAATCGATAGGACATTAAACCCTGACATTCCGCCTTCCTTTTTCCTTTTTCCCTTTTAATCATTTGTGATACGAGTGTCTTCAAAGAACAATTGGCTCGACTATTTGTAAGCCTTTCATTCATCATATATTTTCACAACTTTATTAGTATTTTGATATTATTATTACTTCCTCTCACTTCAATTCTCGGCATAATCAGTCCGAGAATCCGACATCCGAGAAGACTATTTCTTCCACTTTAACTTGAACGTGTTAGTATTATCTGTAGAGAGATTCTGGGAAACGCGTTGCTCTAACAGTGCACAACCTCCTTCAGTGTATGCCAGATTTCCTACCTCCGTATTTTGCCACATTTCATTTCCACTCCAGTACCAGATAGTGTTTCGGCAAATATCTGGAAAATTTTTCAATGGCATGGTTCCGCATGAATAACTGAACTAAATCACACGAAAACAACTAACTGTGATTCATTACTGTTTCTTCCTGAGCCATCTATTCAGTTTCATTTCCGCAAGTCTCGAAAGCCCCAATAGCGCTGTTTTTTAATGAGGCACACCGACTCCGGAGAGTGGTGAACGCTATGAAGAGTAGAAAGATGCTCACAGTGCTGATGGAGTTTCGCGTCACCTTCCCCCACCTCGATGGAACACCAGCACGTACTTTGCAAGTCCTCCATATGGAATCTAGCTGTGACCTTTACCGCGTTTTGTATTTTTCTTTTTTTTTTTTTAGATCTGAATGTCTGTCCAACAGCCTTGAAGCAGTGGTAATAACGGTCCACGTCAGATCACCTAATTTAAGCTCCTTCGTGATCGGCTAGCGTTTGGGTGGGAGACAGTCCCGGTCTGCCGAAAGCTGTTGGCAAGCAGGATGCACTCAGTCCTTGTGAACATTGATGAGATATTTCATTGAAAGGTAGCTGCTCCGCTCACGAAAACTGACAATTGGCAGTAGAACGGTGTGCTGATCACATGTCCCTCCGTATCCGCATCTATGGCCTGTATTGGCTGAGGATGGCGCAGCGGTTGGTCGGTACCGTTAGAACCTCAGAGGCCTGATCTGAAGGAGTTGGTAGTATCCTAAGTTCGATATAAACTCACTATCTTGTAAAGATTCTGTAGTACTAGTCGTAAGTTTATATTACGTTATGCAAGTTTGAGGTTATTTAAGACCTATGTACGCTCTTTTAAGTACTTCTGCGAGGCCACTATTCTGATCAGCCTGTCTAAAAGACGTAACCTGTGAAAATTTGGCATCACACAATACAGTATCAGTAAATGAAATGGGGAAATCTTAGAAGGTGTTAGAGTAAATCACACTCTTACGACGGTTGGAAAGAAATGCTGTTTACAAATATAAAGTAGAAATTATAAAGTGGAAATCACCTTAGCCGTCACTGGAAGTATGCATCACCAAACACAGAGAAAGGTTAGCTGGTGTAGAGAAATGTTTCCAATGGTTGAATGTAATTTCAGATGCCAGTTTACAGGGCTTTCCCGTGTCACACAGCAAGATGGACGATCTCCCCCCAATAGGCAAACAGGCTAAAGCGCAAGCTCCTCGAGACCGGCAGCACACGCCCTATGGCACCGACATTAGCAAATTGTGGGATGGAACGGCGAAGCTGGGCTCTGCTGGCACAGGGCAGGTCACAAGCACAGGCGGCCATGTCCACGCCGCGCGTGTGGGTGGGGTGGTGGTGGGGGGGGGGGGGGGGGTGTTGCTGAGTGATGGATGGCCTGCAGGCTGCGTGGCGCCCACCAGCTGCCTCCATCACGTCAGCCCTGCACGCCGAAAATGTCGCATTCACAATAATAACAAGAATAATCGGTGCAGTCTGCTGTACACGAAAAGTTCGCCGCACTTTGTCACCGACTGAAACGAAAAGCCAACAAAGTAGAATTTTAAAATCGCCAATGCGTTTTTACGGGGTCCTTTTAGCGTATTACGACGAATGAATACGCGGCCACAAATATCTGGTAGTACCACCGGTGACGATAAATTGCAATATGTTCTCCGTCTGACTCGTCCTGAGATACAAATAAAAGAAAATGGTGGGCCAAATTATTATAACCACTGACCACCACGCGACTGAAAGCTGCCTGTAATCGTTGCGGACACCGGACGCAGAATAAAGGAATAGATGTATATAAACAGAGACCAATGGGAAATCATTCTAGCATCGATACGGACATCGGCACATTTTTGGAGTTGAAAACAGTCTTGGTTGCAATTTTTTCTTTAATTAACAACGCTTTTCGCCTTAGTGGGGCATATTCAGCTTATTTATAGGGATAACAAAATGCTATTAAAAATTCGGGTATGGTCCTAGCATACACGGTTTTAAATGTGAATAACGAATTGTCACAAACCTTAAAATTTTCCACTTACAACATTTTGAAAATCATAAACCGGGTCTGTGGTAGATTGAAGCACGCGTCAAATCAAATAAACCGACTGAGGCCTTGTCAAAAAACTAATGTGATGTTGTGTAACGGCGAGAACGTATGTTAAATAAATAATCAAATTGAACGTAACATACCTGAATAATGTCGTACCAGCAGGACAGACGTGTGCAATAGTAGTAACAAACTCACGGAGGGGGAAAGGCATTTAAACAGAGATGCCGAAACTTCACGCCAGGAGCATCAAGCGGGTGCACAGGCAAACAATGGATGGGGCTTGTATACAGTGTGTGCAGGTGGCGCTATAGGCAGTTTTACGAGTATGACAGTCAGCACATTTAATGCTTACAAAAACCGTCTAAAATGGTTGGATCATTGTAATAAAACCAGGAGATCAATCAAACCGTAGTCGCACATAAGGGGAACTTTAAATTACTCCAAATAGATAGAGTAGTAACAGCAATCGCAACTAAATAAAATCGTAAGATAACTACCAAAGATTGGGGTCATCCCGATAACTGGAGATAAAACAAATTCTTAAAACAGCAATTCCTCACTCGACTTGAAAAGTATAATGTCTAACAATGAATCAGTTGGGGAAGCGGGGGGTGTAAATTAACCGAAATGAGAACCCATTAGGAAAGGATAACCAAAATTAAGTGAAAATTTTAAAAACTGGCATCACTGAATCATAAAATGTTTTATTCTTATTAGTGAGTTGATCGTTCAGAAATTGTTCGTCGACTGTATACGTTTGGTTAAGGATTTCCAATTCTTCCAATAAACCAAGTTTTTTCCCTTTTCCGAGCACAGTGTAAGATGCAAAGAACATCGTCGAGCATGGGTGGCTCGAACTGTGTAGTCGCAGGTGTTCAGCGAATGCAGAGTGCTGGTTTATTTGACCCATTTTGGTGACAAATGCACGCTACATCTCGTTTTAAACATCCGTCCAGTTTTCCCAATGTAGAATTTATGGTAGGCATTGTATTCTAAAATAAAATAATTGAAAAGCCACGATCGCTTCAATATCGTTTACTAGATGACCGGTTTTAGCACTCTGAAGGTGCCATCATCGGATCTGAAAAGTGGAATTACATTTATAAAACAATATGGACATCATGGCACATGAGGCAGACCATCTGATAAAAATCATTGTCACAATCAATAAAAAATAATACAAAACTGCTCTCATGGTCGTTCTTTCTATAAAATATAAAACTGAAGTCACCAGATGGCATGAGTGATGATGCCAACCTGTGTTAGGCGAGCAGTGGTAGTTTCATCTGGTGACTTCAGTTTTATATTTTATGGAAAGAATGACCAGGAGATCTGTTTTTTATTACTTTTTATTGGTTGTGACAATGATTTTTATCAGATGGTCTGCCTCATGTGCCATGATGTCGACATGGTTTTATAAATGTTAATCCACGTTTCAGATCCGATGATGGCACCTTCAGAGTGCTGAAACCGGTCATCTAGTAAACGATATTGAAGCGATCGTGGCTTTTCAATTATTTTATAACCAGAGTGATCGCCCCACGACACACCATGTGTTCACTGCAAAATTGTATTCTAATTTGTAAATATCAGAGGAAGCATACCCTTCTCATTATGAAAGTAAGTCCTGAACTTTATTATGCAGTGAAAAACCTACACGGCCATCGAGAGTTTTGAGTAATTTACTCACAAACGGAATCTTTATATATCGCTGTGGCGTTGACAAAAGATTAGGTTGTGTATTGTTCTTGTTCCCCGATAATTTTCTTTTATACTTTCTGTCTACCATCGTTTGGCAATAACCATCAGTAGCTGCAATAAAATTTAAGTTACCAAGTTCTCTGGTTATAGATGTGTTGAGGGGGACGCTGCAGAGGTGGTCGATCATTGATCTACAAAAGAATTCAGTCTCTGCTGATATAGGTGGCATGATGAAACATGGGTAATTTCATTACTGACTGCGAACTTTTAAAATAGGGCGAAGCGCGTTGTGCCGGCCGGAGTGGCCGTGCGGTTCTAGGCGCTAGAAAAATGGTTCAAATGGCTCTGAGCACTATGGGACTCAACATCTTAGGTCATAAGTCCCCTAGAACTTAGAACTACTTAAACCTAACTAACCTAAGGACATCACACACACCCATGCCCGAGGCAGGATTCGAACCTGCGACCGTAGCAGTCGCGCGGTTCCGGACTGCGCGCCTAGAACCGCAAGACAACCGCGGCCGGCCTAGGCGCTACAGTCTGGATCCCAGCGACCGCTACGGTCGCAGGTTCGAATCCTGCATCGGGCATGGATGTGTGTGATGTCCTTAGGTTAGTTAGGTTTAAGTAGTTCTAAGTTCTAGGCGACTGATGACCCAAGAAGTTAAGTCGCATAGTGCTCAGAGCCATAACTTTCTTTTTTTTTTTTGTTTTTTGAAGCGCGTTGTTAATAAAAGAATAAATTGCAACCAAGACCGTTTCCAGTTCAAATGTTCTACATTCGGTTATTGTACCAGATGGCCTAATGGAGTGGAAGATATTTTAAAAGGGCAGATTGCTATTGCCTGTCAACAGCTAACGAGTATACCGGAAACGGCAAAGCTGGTCGGTTGTTCGCATGCCACCGTCGTGAGTAACTATGCAAAGTGGTTGAAGGACTATGAAACTACAAGTACGCGATGAAGTGTTAGACGTCCACGACTCTTCAGTTGAAAGTTGAGGTCGGAGGTTTGCTCGCTCTGTAAGCAGGACAAGCGATGATCTGTGGTACATCTCACAAGAGAGTACAGTGCGGCTGCATGCACAAGAGTTTCCAGACACACCGTTCAGCCCATAGCGTCAAACGTGGGTCTCCACAGCAAACGACGCACACATGATTCCAGACTGACTCAACGACATTGTCAATTCCGATTTCAGTGGGCGAGGGGCCATGGTCAATGGAAACTTGTCCCTGGTCACATGACTCACTTTTCTTGTCACAGCCAGCCGCTGCGGCCGAGCGGCTCTAGGCGCTTCAGTCCGGAACCACGCGGCTGCTACGGTCGGAGGTTCGATTCCTGCTTTAAGCATGGATGTGTGTGATGTCCTTAGGTTAGTTAGGTTTACGTAGTCTAGGGATCTGATGACATCAGACGCTAAGTCCCATAGTGCTTAGAGCCACTTCTTGTCACATAAGGTTGATGATCGCGTCCAGGTATGCTATCATCCAGCCTAATGGCTTCTTGTAACATGTGCTGCGACACGGACACAGGGCAGTACTGACACTTTTTTTTTCGGCCAATTTGGCTGAAAAACAAGCGTAAGTTGTCGTGCAACATAGTTCAATATTCCCGCATGAGGCCCTGTATGTTCATGAAGTTCCGATATATCGTGGTGCTATATGTAGCCTTCAAAATGGCTTCTGTAACGGAGGTGCGTTACAAGCATTGTGTTCTTTCGGCGGTAAACCAGAGCATCACAGATATTCATTGGCGCTTGTTGGATATCTACGGAGACATGGCACGTTGAGTCGTTGGGTGAGGCGTCGGTCATCATCGAAACAAGGTCGCTCAAACCCATTCGATCTTCCGCGTGCCGGCCGGACGCACACAGCTGTGAATCTTGCAATGTTGGAACGTGAGGCACACTCATTCAAGGTGATCGACGTAACACAATCAGACACTTCGCTGCTCAACTGGACGCCTCTCTCGGTAGTCCTGACACACTCGTCCACCATTTGTGGTACTTAAAGGTGTCTGCCCGCTGCGTTCCTCGCCATCTAATAGAAAACCACAAAGGACAAAGAAGGGTGATCTATGCGGAATTTCTTGCACGTTAGAGGCTGATAGTGACAGTTCTTTGCCAGACAACGTCATAGGCGATGAAACATCTTTTCATTACTTCAAAGAGGAAACAAAACGACAATCGCCACACCATCTCTCCTCCAAAGGAACAGTCCAAAGTCACACATTCAGCCGATAAAGGCATGGCGACTCTGAACGGGTTATTTAATTTGACATCCTTCTTCATTTCGCAAGGTTCAAATGGCTCTGAGAACTAAGGGACTTAACATCTGAGGCCATCAGACTTGGAACTATTTAAACCTAACTAACCTAAGGACATCACACACATCCATGCCAGAGGCAGGATTCGAATCTGCGACCGCAGCAGCACTGAAGCGCCTAAAACCGCTCGTCCACAACGGCCGGCCATTTCACAAGGATCAACTCTGAAGTGTATTGTGCTATCCTCAGGCAACTAAAGAAACGACTTCATCAAAGAAAAATGCAAAGAAATTCCCCCTTCTCCATAACAATTTAAGGCCTCACTCATTTCTGCGCATCCGAGAGGAGCCCAAAAACTTCATTTGACTGTTTTTCCGTCCTCAGCTCGTGGTCGTGCGGTAGCTTTCTCGCTTCTCGCGCCCGGGTTCCCGGGTTCGATTCCCGGCGGGGCCAGGGATTTTCTCTGCCTCGTGATGACTGGGTGTTGTGTGATGTCCTTAGGTTAGTTAGGTTTAAGTAGTTCTAAGTTCTAGGGGACTGATGACCATAGACGTTAAGTCCCATAGTGCTCGGAGCCATTTGAACCATTTGTTTTTCCTCATTTTCGAAATAGCCCAGATCTCGCACATTCCGATTCCTGTCTGTTTGGCCCAATGAACGATGAACTCCGTGGGAAGCGGTACGTGATGATTGAGGTTATTGATGCAGCAAGACGATGGCTCCGATGTCGACCAGTATATACTATAAATGACCTAGTAGATAGTGTCGGAAGTCCCATGCGGCTTTTCGCGGATGATGCTGTAGTATACAGAGAAGTTGCAGCATTAGAAAATTGTAACGAAATGCAGGAAGATCTGCAGCGGATAGGTACTTGGTGCAGGGAGTGGCAACTGACCCTTAACATAGACAAATGTAATGTATTGCGAATACACAGAAAGAAGGATCCTTTATTGTATGATTATATGATAGCGGAACAAACACTGGTAGCAGTTACTTCTGTAAAATATGTGGGAGTATGCGTGCGGAACGATTTGAAGTGGAACGATCATATAAAATTAATTGTTGGTAAGGCGGGTACCAGGTTGAGAGTCATTGGGAGAGTCCCTAGAAAATGTAGTCCATCAACAAAGGAGGTGGCTTACAAAACACTCGTTCGGCCTATACTTGAGTATTGCTCATCAGTGTGGGATCCGTACCAGATCGGGTTGACGGAGGAGAGAGAGAAGATCCAAAGAAGAGCGGCGCGTTTCGTCACAGGGTTATTTGGTAACCGTGATAGCGTTACGGAGATGTTTAACAAACTCAAGTGGCAGACTCTGCAAGAGAGGCGCTCTGCATCGCGGTGTTGCTTGCTGTCCAGGTTTCGAGAGGGTACGTTTCTGGATGAGGTATCGAATATATTGCTTCCCCCTACTTATACCTCCCGAGGAGATCACGAATGTAAAATTAGAGAGAATAGAGCGCGCACGGAGGCTTTCAGACAGTCGTTCTTCCCGCGAACCATACGCGACTGGAACAGGAAAGGGAGGTAATGACAGTGGCACATAAAGTGCCCTCCGCCACACACCGTTCGGTGCTTGCGGGGTATAAATGTAGATGTAGATGTAGTAGATCGGTGCCGTGCGGGCATTCAGGCCTTTCCAGTCAGGTGGCGGAAGACCGTCGAATTGGGCGGAGATTATGTTGAGAACAGAGCTTCATAGCCAAAAGAGTGGGGAATAATATGATGTTTTGGAATCCTGAATGAAACCAACACATTTTCAGAAAAAATGTGATGTATTACTTATTGTACGTCCATCTCAAAAGGAGAAGGTAATCCAATAATCATGGGGGAAATAACAGAAAAAAGAATTATATTAGGATATGGGGTCGGTAGTAGAAACAAGAGAGGTGAAAGGCTGAGTTATGCCATAAATTTCAGCAAGTAAAAGTATATACACTGATCAGAAACCGCAAGAGGAGGAAGTATATTTGCAAAATGCCTGGAGATACGGGGAAATTCCATCCGGATTATATCGTGGCAGGACACACATTGCAAAATTAAATTTACTAATGATGGAGAGTAAAGTTTAACAGAATCGTGTGCAAGAATCAACTTGCGAAGAGCAGAAAAATATCAAATACTGAGAAATGATTAAATGTGTGTGAAGTTCTTTGAGGCACAGATACAGCGATAATCAATACAACAGTAGCCAGTTCAGTTAAAGAACAAAGGACATGGGTACAACGAAGGCAACGGCGAAGAAACCTTCGTCAACAGAAAACTCCTTAAACAGTTGGACGAAAGAAAGAAGTACAAAAATGTTCAGGCAAATTAAGAAATACAGATATGTAAATCCTTTAGGAATGAAATCGATAGGATGTGCAAGTAAGACAAGGCGAAATTCCTGCAGTAAACTTGTGAAAAACTGGAAACTGAAATGGGTGTCGAAAAGACAGACAAGTCAAACAGCTGTACGTCGACGGCCTCTACTATGGGTAGCACTTGTCTGCTGCATGTAAGTTAGGAACGAGAGCCGATATGGAGGACACAGAAAGGCCACTGTCAGAGCTTTGGAGGACTTTCGATCAAACAAGTCAGTAAGGAGAGGTAACACTCCATAGTAATTTCTAATATCATTGAGGGTAGTGGCAGCGAAGCGACTTTTCAGATTTCTGTGTACAATGTATGAGTCTGGGGATATCGAACGTACCGAGTGCGATAAATATCGCACACTCAGCTAATCGTCTCATGCATTCAGATTTCTGACAAGAAATACTGAAGAACAGGAAAAAATTGAGGATGCGATAGATGACGATCCGTTTGGCTTTAGGAGAAGCAAAGGTACGAGACACGCAGTTCTGACATTGCGCTTGTTAATAGAAGCAACACTGAAAAAAAATCAAGACACACTCATAGGATTTGTCGACCTAGAAAAAGCGTTGGACAATCTAAAGTGGTGCAAGATCGAAATTCAGAGAAAAATATGGATAATCTATAGGGAACTAGAGGAAACAATAAGACTGGAAGTGGAAGGCATAAGTGCTTGGATTAAAGCGGATGTGAGACAGGGATGCAGTCTTTCGCTCCTCCTTTTCGGTGTATACATCGAGGAAGCAATGTCGGAAATTAAAGAAAGGTTCAAGAATAGGATTGAAATTCATGCTGAAAGGATATCAGTGATAACATTCGTTGATGACATTGACAGTGAAGAAGAATTACAGGGGCTGCTGAATGGAATGAAGAACCAGTGGGTACAGACAATGGATTGAGAGTAAATCGAAGAAAGGCGAAAGGAATTAGAAGTAGCAGAAATGAGATTAGTGATTTGTTTCATTCCTTCATGAAAACAGGGGATACAAAGCAGATGAAGTTAAGAAATTATCATAAATTGAATCAAAATAACAAAATAACACATAATGGACGAAGCTGGGAGGACATAGCACAGGAAAAGAGGGCATCCCTGGTTAAGACAAGTCTTCTAGTACCAAACAGGGAAAGAGGGCATCCCTGGTTAAGACAAGTCTTCTAGTACCAAACACCGGCGTTAATGTGGGGAAGAAATTTCTGAGAATGTGCGTTTGAAGCACAAAGTTGTATGGTAGTGAGACATGGGCTGTAGGAAAACCGGATCAGAAGACAATCGAAGCATTATGTGGTGGTCTGATCAGGTAAGGGATGAGGAGATTCTCCGCAGAATCGGCAAGGAAGGGAGCGTATGGAAAACATGGACAATAAGAAGGGACGGGACGATACTACATGCATTAAGATGGTACTAGAGAGAGCAGTAGAGGATGAACCGTAAGGTGAAAACAGCCATTGGATTACGTCCAAAATGTAATTTAGGGCGTACGGGGTAAGTGCTACTCTCAGATGAAAAAGTAGGCACAAGACAGAAATTTGTGACCGGCCGTATCGAAATAGTGAGGAAACCGACATCTTTTGTAAAAAAAAGAAGGTAGCGTAACATGTACGTGTAACACTCAATTCCACTTGACATCGGATTTCGTCGTAGAAATGGCTACCTTCCCGGCGTATTATGTTCACTCTTCGTCATCTGGAAGGAGTGAGAGGGTGAAGGGAGGAAATATTTGATGTTTTACCGTATAAAGCTGCGTTTTATATTGATTACCGGCTTTTTTACAACTTGATTGTTTGAGTGCTGTCTATCTGAAAACTCGGAAGAGTACGTGCGGAAACGATGGACCGCATGGTAAGAACTAATAGAAGGACACCATATATTATGATAACGTACAAGGCGAAGTATTTTTATTAGTACATTGAAGTGTTGGTAATACGTGCGTAAGTTGCTCGAAAAACAGCGGCCCTGCAGTCACGTCATGATAGGTTGTTTTCAGATTCATGGTGTGATGTGTAGCTGATCTACCTGGTAAATGACAAAGTTATTTTTGTGCTCCTCTGTTGGGATGGGTGTATGCCTGCTCCATTTCCAAGAAATCCCACGACGTGACGTGTCTGAGAAGACGACGGTGCTGTACAGGTTGGACGCTGCTGTCGCTGCTGCTGCTGGCGCAGGCGCCGCGGCTGCGCTCTGAACCGGCTGCGCCAGCCGCCGACGCCGCCCCCGCAGCCGCCGACGCCGCCCCCGGCGACGCCGCCCCCGCGGGGCCTGCGCCCGCCCCCTGCCGCCCCTCGGAGTTCACGTGCCACAAGAGCGCCCGTTGCGTGCCCCTCAACCGCTTCTGCGACCAACGGCACGACTGCCAAGACTCGTCGGACGAGCCGCGCGGCTGCACCCGTGAGTACCGTCGGAGCTAGAGAAAGCCTTCCACTGCACGCAACGTCATACAGTTGTATACACAAGCTTCCGTATCCCGGAAGATACAAACGAACACTGCCCCTTAATCGCACCCAACGAGAGTCCTGCAAAAGTGATGCTCGGTTTTGTAGACCACAACCACTGAACACGATTAGAATAGCTGGAGAACACGGCGATCCCCTCGTTCTATAGACTGTAACACTTCTGACACTAAATGTAACTGGGTTTTCTCTTTTGATGCTAGTCAATTGTCAGGATGAGCATTACTGCAAAGGGCATTTGATTCTAAAGCATTATGTCAGGGTGAAAACACTAAATAAATTACTTTTTCTCTCTTAACAACATGTGGGCAGGGTGGGTTCTTCCTTGGCTCGGGTATGAGGTAGAATGAAACAGCATTTTTACATAAGATAACTTTTATTGAGAGTTTTGTACAACTGTTTCCTTACTCGATTGTTCTGGCTGGGAGAACGGCATCTGTGTCGTTTGCGAAGCCTCAGCTGCGGCAGCGGCGGCGTCTGAATACGCGTGGCGGTGTGTATCTCGTGTCGCCGTCTCGCCCAGTTGACTGGAGACGCGCTTCGTGCGGTGGCCCGTTTAATTATTGAGAACGAAGTCGTGCATCGGATGGTGATACCTTGGATGTGGCGTCCCAGTGTTTCTCTTCTCTAAGCGGCCGCGTGTGTCACTGTTGTGCGTCGGCCAGCGGAGCGGCGCGGCGGGGAAAGGCCAGTAGCCCGGATTCGAACAACGGACTCCAGCTTGCCAGTCTTCGGCTGTCCGATGTTCATCCCAGCTCACAGGTGACTGCTGATGTGAGGCCGTCTCCTTCCCGTCCTCATGAGTCACCCGGGTACGTAAAAATCAGTTTTCAAATACCTTCTAACTTCTGTCTTCTGGCGGCGAGGCTGCTGCTTGCTATTCCATTACAGCGGCGGACTTGGTGCTTCTGTGTACGATGTAGTCTCTTCCTGCATGACGGTCTTCAGCTCCGAAACTGAAAACTACTACTCCTGTCGGGCCCACTGTGTCTCGCGTATTTATTCACTTCAGTTCACTGGAGGTGAACGACTTCACGGTCATTGTCTCTTCTGTCACGTTGAAAAGCTTCTCGAAGAATCTTCTTAACGTCGGTCATTGGCTCTTTGAATGTAGGCGAGGGCCTTTGATAATATGTGACAATTGAGAAACACGTGAGCCAGTCGGGCGACGCCCTGACTGCTGAATCGACAGCTTCCGCTTATGTGGGGAGGGCGATGGCTCCTCCTGAACTTGCTGACATGCAAGCGCCGGCTGTTGCCACTGTTGTTTGCCAGTGTGTAATTCTTTTAAAGTAACTACGTTTTTCATTTATTTTCTAATTTCTACTTCACTTCAAATTGATTTCACTATTTTATTTACCTATCTTAAGTACCACTCAATAAGACATATAAAACTTAGTCAACTGCAGAGAACGAACAGTTAAAAAAGCTATTGTCAATACTGGACCAGAATGGCCCGTTCCAAACAGCTTCATACAGAGGAGTGGCCAGCTCCGGTGAGCATAGGTGTGGACTTCATAGGCCGATTGATACCAGAGGGTTTGCACACCGTAGTTGGCTTCTGCAATGGTCTTTAGTGCTGCGCGCGGCTTCTGCCGTGCTCTGTCTCCCAGTGATATTCACTGTGCTTTTCATATAGATGTGGTCACGTGGCGCTATACCAAATGCGATGGTCTGTCACACTCTTTAACCAGCCTAATACGCTGTTGAGCGGTAGGACTGGGCCAGATAACAAGGAGCAGCACTCATAGTTAATAACAATTTTACTCAATCGAACATTAATACAAATTCTTTTGTCTCCGCCCCCATTTCTTTATTTCTTACCAAACTCTTGAAAAGAAAAATTTCGCAGATTACCAAGATCTGCGTTTTGGTTACAAAACATTACCAATGACAAAAAATTGCGTCTTTATAGAGTTCTAAATTCATTGAATTGACTTTGGATATGAAATTTGAACAGTACCTTTAAAATTCACTAAAAAGTGGTAGTAAGAACACAACAAATGCATTACGCACGTAGGTGACGTAAAATAAAGCAGAGTTAGTTAAATACAGTTCAAACCGCGCCACAGGCGATGATAAGCCACCGGACGGGATGGGCAGTGTAGGCGCGCCACCCACGATTGTACTGGTAGCTGGGCGGGTCCCATACAAAGTCAACTACAACAGACTAAAAGCTAATCTGGAAAACTGATAACACTGCACTGTTCTTGCAACAAAGGAAGGACACATTCTGGTACATAATAATTTGCAACCCCAACGTAAATTGGTACAATCATCTGCCCAATGACTACGTATGACGATAATCAAATCATCAATACATGCAACTCAGAATTACAATGGGGTATACAACTGGGTAACACCACAATTACAGTAATCGGCCACGAGACAAGGCTAAAGCACTCTTAATTGTTTTATCAAACGATTGCCAGTAATAATTACACTGCAAAGAATAACTCTTATTAAAATAAACTTCACTATTTTTACTAGCAGATCAGACAAACATTCAGTGCCCAAAAATGTTTTGCAGATGTTTGCCCGTAATATGGTCCAAATGGCTCTGAGCACTATGGGACTTAACATCTTAGGTCATCAGTCCCCTAGAACATAGAACTACTTAAACCTCCCCGCCGCCGTTGGATAAGCAGCTGCAGCAGCAAGTCGTATACTCCTAGCTCACTCATTTGTTACATAGTTTAATTCTTAATTTCTTTGCGTGTTTTTGGTACTTGCATTGTTTAATTCATAAATTTCGGGCGTATTATAGTATTTGAGAGTTGTAGCATCGCGTTTTAGTACCTGAATAGTGTAAATTCGCGTAGTCGTTTGTCTTCTGTTTTTGTTTTGAACGGCCAGTGTCGGTTGGTCACAGTCAGTGTGCTCCCTGCCGCCGTTGGATAAGCAGCTGCAGCAGCAAGTCGTATACTCTTAGCTCACTCATTTGTTACATAGTTTAATTCTTAATTTCTTTGCGTGTTTTTGGTACTTGCATTGTTTAATTCATAAATTTCGGGCGTATTATAGTATTTGAGAGTTGTAGCATCGCGTTTTAGTACCTGAATAGTGTAAAATCGCGTAGTCTCCTTCCGCCGTCGAGCAGTGTGTCAGCAGTGCGCAAGTAGCAGCATTACTGCATTTACTAGGCAATCTTCTATTTTAATAACCGTTTAAATTTTGTCGATTTGTTTGCGCTCTCTGTAGATTAGTTCAGACGTTCTTTGCACAACAGTTTTTAGCATGGATAGGGACTGCAACTGCTGTGTTCGGATGCAGGCTGAGTTGGCATCCCTTCGCTCCCAGCTTCAGGCAGTGGTGGCTTCGGTCACACAGCTTGAGGCTGTTGCCAATGGGCATCACTGTGGGGGTCCGGATGGGGGTTTGTCGGGGACGGCCATCTCGTCCCACGCATCTCCCGATCGGACTGCGACTGTGGTTGCCCGGGATACTGCCCGTATTGAGGCTGATCCCTCACCTGTGGTAGAGTGGGAGGTCGTCTCAAGGTGTGGCAGGGGGCGAAAGACATTCCGGAGGGCTGAACGGAAGGCCTCTCCAGTTTGTCTGACGAACCGGTTTCAGGCTCTGTCTCAGGCTGATACTGATCTTCGGCCTGACATGGCTGCTTGTCCTGTTCCAGAGGTTGCCCCTCAGTCTGCAAGATCCGGGCGGTCGCAGAGGGTGGGCTTACTGGTAGTTGGGAGCTCCAACGTCAGGCGCGTAATGGGGCCCCTTAGGGAAATGGCAGCAAGAGAGGGGAAGAAAACCAATGTGCACTCCGTGTGCATACCGGGGGGAGTCATTCCAGATGTGGAAAGTGTCCTTCCGGATGCCATGAAGGGAACAGGGTGCACCCATCTGCAGGTGGTCGCTCATGTCGGCACCAATGATGTGTGTCGCTATGGATCGGAGGGAATCCTCTCTGGCTTCCGGCGGCTATCTGATTTGGTGAAGACTGCCAGTCTCGCTAGCGGGATGAAAGCAGAGCTCACCATCTGCAGCATCGTCGACAGGACTGCGGACATTTGGTACAGAGCCGAGTGGAGGGTCTGAATCAGAGGCTGAGACGGTTCTGCGACCATGTGGGCTGCAGATTCCTCGACGTGCGCCATAGGGTGGTGGGGTTTCGGGTTCCGCTGGATAGGTCAGGAGTCCACAACAAGCAACAAGCGGCTACACGGGTAGCAGGGGTTGTGTGGCGTGGGCTGGGCGGTTTTTTAGGTTAGATGGCCTTGGGCAAGTACAAAAAGGGCAACAGCCTCAACGTGTGCGGGGCAAAGTCAGGACATGCGGGGACCAAGCAGCAATCGGTAATGTAATTGTCAACTGTCGAAGCTGCGTTGGTAAAGTACCGGAACTTCAAGCGCTGATAGAAAGCACCGAAGCTGAAATCGTTATAGGTACAGAAAGCTGGCTGAAGCCAGAGATAAATTCTGCCGACATTTTTACAAAGGTACAGACGGTGTTTAGAAAGGATAGATTGCATGCAACCGGTGGTGGAGTGTTCGTCGCTGTTAGTAGTAGTTTATCCTGTAGTGAAGTAGAAGTTGATAGTTCCTGCGAATTATTATGGGTGGAGGTTACACTCAACAACCGAGCTAGGTTCATAATTGGCTCCTTTTACCGACCTCCCGACTCAGCAGCATTAGTGGCAGAACAACTGAGTGAAAATTTGGAATACATTTCACATAAATTTTCTCAGCATGTTATAGTCTTAGGTGGAGATTTCAATTTACCAGATATAGACTGAGACACTCAGATGTTTAGGACGGGTGGTAGGGACAGAGCATTGAGTGACATTATACTGAGTGCACTATCCGAAAATCACCTCGAGCAATTAAACAGAGAACCGACTCGTAGAGATAACATCTTGGACCTACTGATAACAAACAGACCCGAACTTTTCGACTCTGTATGTGCAGAACAGGGAATCAGTGATCATAAGGCCGTTGCAGCATCCCTGAATATGGAAGTTAATACGAATATAAAAAAAGGGAGGAAGGTTTATCTGTTTAGCAAGAGTAATAGAAGGCAGATTTCAGACTACCTAACAGATCAAAACGAAAATTTCTGTTCCGACACTGACAATGTTGAGTGTTTATGGAAAAAGTTCAAGGCAATCGTAAAATGCGTTTTAGACAGGTACGTGCCGAGTAAAACTGTGAGGGACGGGAAAAACCCACCGTGCTACAACAACAAAGTTAGGAAACTACTGCGAAAGCAAAGAGAGCTTCACTCCAAGTTTAAACGCAGCGAAAACCTCTCAGACAAACAGAACCTAAACGATGTCAAAGTTAGCGTAAGGAGGGCTATGCGTGAAGCGTTCAGTGAATTCTAAAGTAAAACTCTATGTACCGACTTGACAGAAAATCCTAGGAAGTTCTGGTCTTACGTTAAATCAGTAAGTGGCTCGAAACAGCATATCCAGACACTCCGGGACGATGATGGCATTGAAACAGAGGATGACACGCGTAAAGCTGAAATACTAAACACCTTTTTCCAAAGCTGTTTCACAGAGGAAGACCGCAGTGCAGTTCAGAACATGTTTTTTGCTCGAGTATCATGTCGTTTTTGAAAACCCAGAATCTACTATGTAGGAATCAACATGGATTCCGGAAACAGCGATCGTGTGAGACCCAACTCGCTTTATTTGTTCATGAGACCCAGAAAATATTAGATACAGGCTCCCAGGTAGATGCTATTTTTCTTGACTTCCGGAAGGCGTTCGATACAGTTCCGCACTGTCGCCTGATAAACGAAGTAAGAGCCTACGGAATATCAGACCAGCTGTGTGGCTGGATTGAAGAGTTTTTAGCAAACAGAACACAGCATGTTGTTATCAATGGAGAGACGTCTTCAGACGTTAAAGTAACCTCTGGCGTGCCACAGGGGAGTGTTATGGGACCATTGCTTTTCACAATATATATAAATGACCTAGTAGATAGTGTCGGAAGTTCCATGCGGTTTTTCGCGGATGATGCTGTAGTATACAGAGAAGTTGCAGCATTAGAAAATTGTAGCGAAATGCAGGAAGATCTGCAGCGGATAGGCACTTGGTGCAGGGAGTGGCAACTGTCCCTTAACATAGACAAATGTAATGTATTGCGAATACATAGAAAGAAGGATCCTTTATTGTATGATTATATGATAGCGGCAACAAACACTGATAGCAGTTACTTCTGTAAAATATCTGGGAGTATGCGTGCGGAAAGATTTGAAGTGGAACGATCATATAAAATTAATTTTTAGTAAGGCGGGTACCAGGTTGAGATTCATTGGGAGAGTCCTTAGAAAATGTAGTCCATCAACAAAGGAGGTGGCTTACAAAACACTCGTTCGGCCTATACTTGAGTATTGCTCATCAGTGTGGGATCCGTACGAGGTCGGGTTGACGGAGGAGATAGAGAAGATCCAAAGAAGAGCGGCGCGTTTCGTCACAGGGTTATTTGGTAACCGTGATAGCGTTACGGAGATGTGTAACAAACTCAAGTGGCAGACTCTGCAAGAGAGGCGCTCTGCATCGCGGTGTAGCTTGCTCGCCAGGTTTCGAGAGGGTGCGTTTCCGGATGAGGTATCGAATATATTGATTCCCCCTACTTATACCTCCCGAGGAGATCACGAATGTAAAATTAGAGAGGTTAGAGCGCGTACGGAGGCTTTCAGATAGTCGTTCTTCCCGCGAACCATACGCGACTGGAACAGAAAATGGAGGTAATGACAGTGGCACGTAAAGTACCCTCCGCCACACACCGTTGGGTGGCTTGCGGAGTATAAATGTAGATGTAGATGTAGAACCTAAGGACATCACACACATCCATGCCCAAGGCAGGATTCGAACCTGCGACCTGCGACCGTAGCAGTCCCGCGGTTCCGGACTGAAGCGCCTAGAACCGCACGGCCACCGCGGCCGGCTTGCCCGTAATAACTGCAGTGAAATGGACAGCTCGTATTAAAATAAAATTATTTTAAATAGCAGACAAGACAATATTTCGATCTCCCGCACTGTTTTATAAATAGTTGCCCATAATAACTGCAAGGGAAGGAACAGCTCTAACTAAAGTAAGCTTCACCGCTGAAACACGCTTCACGTTTTCGGAATGAACCCCGACAGGCAAGAAATACAGCAAACTGTTGAAAGCAAACTCGTCGGAGCTCCACGACGTTAAAGCGGCGAGCACACAGTTTAGGGTAACAAGCACACCAAAACATTTGATAAATCAGTAGCGGAGGGTCACTCAAGGTCTCCAGAAGCTCGGCTCAGGCAAATCTCCAGAGAGTACCATCGCCCCACATTTGAGCAGTCATCATCCTGGTACAGATAAGGTCTCCACCCGCCGAGGTAGAGTTGAATTCGTCAGGATTGAACAGCGGTAGACCGTCTCCGCTCCTTTAGATGCTTTTCCGCCTTCGCTAGCACTCTCCAACTGCCTATCCCATGTGCCGGTCAAAGCGCCTGGCGCGGTGAACCGTCAAAGACTCCTCATGGCTATGGCGATCGAGCGACCTAGCCAAGCCGGCACGGCACATCAAACGACTCTGCATATCGATGGCTAGGTGGATGCTGGATGAGGGTACAATGTACGGGTCCTCCGAGAACCTAAAACATAAAGGCGGAGATAATGTGTGCTCTAAAGAGTGTCCTCGCTGTTTAGTGACACATAACACAAACACAGTAGCGTAAAATTGACCATGGGCTGTGGATGGGACATACCGTGTTTGACAACTCTCATAAAGGATGCGGTGCCCTCACACGAGAATACAAGTCACATAACAGATTCCCTTATTAAGCATGAGACAGTCGATCACGACTTGGGATGACGTCTACCAATACTGGGCAAGTGTCTTCTGGTAGTGTGTAATGGTCATTGGTGTCGATATTCACTGGGCCGACAATGTTAAATCGGACTAGAGTTAGGGGAGAGAGTTTGCCACTGTTACGTTGCAGATGTTCATCTATCAGATCAGTCCTTCGTGGTCGAGTATTAGAACCCATTAGATGGAACCAAGGTGGACTTGCTACATTGAAAAAAATGCAGATATGAATGCATAATTGTATGTCCACAGATAGTAACTTCAACAGCATTCCAGGAACACATATAGTGGTGCAAATGTTCCTAACGTGATGGCTTCGAAGGTAAGACTACAGGCACCGTCATATCAGTCTACAATATTGACAGTGTTACAATGCGTAGCAGAGCCAAGTCAGATGATCAGGCAGTGGGGGTCACTGCCAAGGCTGAGCGCGTCCCATCCGGAAACAGGAACGACGCTCACTGCCCCTTGGTCTACACATAGCAAGCAAGACATCAGCTTCACCAAGCCCTACTGTGGACCGTATGTGATGGGAGTGTACCTGATGGATGAGTATTCTCACAAAGTCGCTGCAAGATGTATTTCAGTAGCTGTGTGAAGCAGTACGTGAACAGGAGTTGTAAAAAATCTTAACCACCGCAAACGGAGACAGACGTTAAATATAAAACATTTTCCACTCCGTCTGGCCGACTGGTTCAGAAACCGTATAAAGATTATTCTTGAATAAAACAGTCTTGGCTTTGTGGGGCATCATCAGATTATCTACAAGAAGAATAAGGGGAAAATAATAGTTGAGGCATGCCCTATCATACATGGCTGTAATAAAATATCTAAAATATCTTGTTCTTTCATCCATGTGTGTTCATTGTCTAAGCAGATGCCACGGTTAGCTCGATGTACAAACATGCTTATTTCGAAGCATAATAGTTCTGCAAATGTTTCTCAATCCATGATTCGTAAAAATTTCGATACATATTTTATCACAGCCGTGGATGGTAGGACAACACCTTAACTGTTATTTTCCATTTACTGAATTCCGTTTACTACGATGCCCCACGAGGGCGAAAAGAGGAAAGCAACATTTTCGTGACGATGACTATTCTGTTCCAGACTGTTAAACAATGTCAGTAACAAGCGGTTTGAAACGGGATTTCTGCTGTCAGTCTATTCCTTTCCGAGCGAGCATTGCCAAAGAAACTTCATGCCATGGACATTTGTAGTTAGCTATCTCTCAAAGAGCCTTCGATTACAGCAGTATCCAAAGCTACTCGTCTTCAACGGGCGATCATTACCGTAGCTGGACAGTAGCGTTCGCTGTGGTTCGACGAGTCACGATTTTGTCTCTTTTAAGATGTTGCATCGACTGCCCAATAAGGCGTATAAAGCGCAGGGTGTAATGGATATAGTCCAGACCGGATGTGTTTCTTTGTGGGGGAGTTTCTCGTGAGTTAAACTTACACTACTGGCCATTAACATTGCTACACCTCAAAGATGACGTGCTACAGACGCGAAATTTAACCGACACGAAGAAGATGCTGTGATATGCAAACGATTAGCTTTTCAGAGCATTCACACAAGGTTGGCGCCTGCGGTGACACCTACAACGTGCTCACATGAGGATAGTTTCCAACCGATTTCTCATATACAAACAGCAGTTGACCGGCGTTGCCTCGAGGAGAAATGGGAGAAATGCGTACCATCACGTTTCCGACTAAGATAAATGTCGGATTGTAGCCTGTCGCGATTGCGGTTTATCGTATCGCGACATTGCTGCTTGCGTTGGTCGAGATCCAATGACTGTTAGCAGAATATGGAACCATTCAGAATGGTTAAGGAGGGTAATACGGAACGCCGTGCTGGATCCCAACGGCCTCGTATAACTAGCAGTCGAGGTGACAGGCATCTTAGCCCCATGGCTGTAACGGATCGTGCAGCCACGTCTCGATCCCTGAGTCAACAGATGGGAACGTTTGCAAGACAACAACCATCTGCACGAACAGTTCGACGACGTTTGCAGCAGCATGGACTATCAGCTCGGAGACCATGGCTGCGGTTACCCTTGACGCTGCATCACAGACAGGAGCGCCTGCGTTGGTGTACTCAACGACGAACCTGGGTGCAAAACGTCTTTTTTTCGGATGACTCCAGGTTCTGTATACAGCTTCATGATGGTCGCATCCGTGTTTGGCGACATCGCGGTGAACGCACATTGGAAGCGTGTATTCGTCATCGCCATACTGGCGTATCACCCGGCGTGACGGTATGGGGTGCCATTGGTTACACGTCTCGGTCACCTCTTGTTCGCATTGACGGCACTTTGAACAATGGACGTTACATTTCAGATGTGTTGCGACCCGTGGCTCTACCCTTCATTCGATCCCTGCGAAACCCTACATTTCAGCAGGATAATGCACGACCGCATGTTTCAGGACCTGTACGGGCCTTTCTGGATACAGAAAATGTTCGACTGATGCCCTGGCCAGCACATTCTCCAGATCTCTCACCAATTGAAAACGTCTGGTCAATGGTGGTCGAGCAACTGGATCGTCACAATACTCCAGTCACTACTCTTGATGAACTGTGGTATCGTGTTGAAGCTGCATGGGCAGCTGTACCTGTACACGCCATCCAAGCTCTGTTTGACTCAATGCCCAGGCGTATCAAGGCATCTGCATTTCTCTTGGTGTAGCAATTTTAATGGCCAGTAGTGTATATTTAGTCAGTAAGTTTACTGAATGCTGTTGCTGCGATTTTTGACAAAACTATAATTTCGCTTTCACATTACTTAGTATAAGGAACCGTTTCATTTACTGTAAAATTATTATAAGAAACATTCTCACACGAGCAGAATATTATCCTCCAATCACCGTTGTTATTCGGTAGAAACAGTTTTACAAGGTTTGATGCAATCTCTCCACACAGCTTGCACGAAGTAATATCAGCAGCGTAAAAGTCACCAAATATGGAAGTATGGACAAATATATGCATTTCATTATTTCATACAAAGTATAAGCCGCTTCATTTTCACGTCGCTGACACAGAGCAAACTTCCTCCTTTTGAATAGCCAACGTAAAAAGTTTCCTGTCGCTTTGTCCATTGTATCGAGAACTTTCTTTCTGTACTATGAAATCCGATCAGGAAACTTGAAGAATACGAAAGTCTGTAATTGCGACTGCCGCAACGAAGGAGCTTAGAAAAGCTTTTCGCCAAACTCAAGCGGCGAAATTTCTGAAATTTAAAGAGAACTGTTCTCAGTGTACAGTCTGAGCTGTTTCCACTACGCTATCTCCACGAGCTTTGCGAACATTTAATTGCGTTCTTCTGCAAAGTAGTGTTTGCCATTCTCAAATAAAATATGTAATCACCATGGCGATGAGGAACAAAACTTACTGTAAAATCCTCTCAGTTATAGCAGAAAAATGTTGAAATCGTATCTTACGCAACGCTACCACAAACCAGGGTTATCTAATATACAGTGATATCATCGTTCGCTCACATTTTATGTTGAAGCCCATGAAATAGTAATTCTCTCATTCGTGGCCAGCTTTTTCGCAGTGTTCGTTCGAAAAGAATAAGGCCGACTTCCTTCCCCATCCTTCTTCCATTCCGACATTGTGGTCGTTGTCGTTTTTGTAATGACCTCGTCGAAAGGACGCTAAACCCTCCCTCCTCATCACCGAGTCTGACTTATTCCTATAGTTGTAAAACTATGGCTACCGCAGATTACCACAACTAAGTGCAGAACAGGTAGTTTTCCTAGGAGCTTTGGTCTGATAGGATTATAATTGCATTACCTGTGCATTAGGTGTGTTGCAAATCTATCAGGCCTTACCTAATTTCCATCAGTGTCTTTACTAGATTCCCCTAGAAGCTGCAAGCGGTGAAACATCTGGAAATGTAGTGAGGACACAACAAGAACTGCATAATCTACGGGAAGTTTTCTGTTCTATGTAGTTATCCCCATGTCTGTTATTTAAAAGTAATCACTATTTATAACAAAATAGAAACTATCAATGTTTAATTCAGGTTTTATTAGAAAATTGTTGATTTGTATCGTGAAACACAGGGATGTTACAGTAAAAATAGAAAACGAATACAGATTTATTGTATAGCGCTAGAAAACTCAGTTCCCTCAAAATTAGTTAAAATTTAAAAAAACTTGAAACAAAAACATACAAATATCGCTTCAATACTTCGTCGAGCTTATATAAAACAAGTTTCTATTATTCATAAACAGCTTTCGTACTTATCAGTAATAACAGGAAATCACTGCCTTTGTTCATGATGAACGTCCTGTTGGCTACAAAATAAAAACAATAACCATATAGATTTTTGTAAATATTTGTGCTTGCAAGATTTATTTGCATCAAAAGTAATTGCTTTAATAATGTAAAAGCACAGAAGTTACATGAACAACTAATTTTATAACTTATAAAATGCAGGTCATATTTTGGAAGTTTTCAACATACATAATGGACTAACTCAAAACGATGTATGGTTGTAATCGTGTGCAAAAGAAAGAAAAACCTCATTTATGTTTATTTCCCTACCAATTCTATCAGTACTATTGGTAATCCTATCATGTACTATGCTATTTATGTTCTGTATCAAAACTACTGAGCCGTATTTTCGGTAGAGCGCAAGTCTACTTACTGAAGAAGACACTAATAATTATGTCTAAATACGGTTGTCCATGACATGCCAAAGCAAAATAGTGAAGTTACAGATGAGATAAAATGTAACACTTTTGGCAGAGGTAATTTTTTGTGCTTAAGCAGTTATTAAAAATCTAAAAGACAATTCTTTGAATGAAGGACTAAACAAAGCGTCCCGCAAACGTGAAGCTGGTAACAAAGCTATGCGCCAACAAACACATGCTCCTACATATTATGTACGTGTTCTGTCTTCGAACCTTCAAACTATAGTTTCTGTATTCCGCTCATCTAGAAACGAATACTGGACGAATTTCAGGCAGGAACAGAGAAACTGCATAGGACACTTCTGTGAATCTTGCAGGTAGCTTCCGTTTAAGAATATCGGCTGCGCCTCCAACATGATTAGATGAATGACAAAAAACTGAGGATGAGTATTTAAATTTCGTTCTCTCATAAGAAAAATTTAAGGAACCTAGTCATATGATATTTCAAATAAAATGGATGAATGTACAGATTGAAACATATGAAATTTATCTTCGGAAGACATATTTCATATTAGTACAAATAGAAATTTCGAGTAATGAATATTCTTAGTTCGTAGTAGTTGACACGAAAGGTTATAAAATCATTGATCAGTTAAAGTATGACAATCACCAAAGGTTCCAGTCCACCCCTACGCGAAGCAAAACAGCTGCTGATCGCCGTAGCACGAGCTCCAAAAGTGTCTGTGTCGTTTGAGGTGCTTTAGGGGTTGAATAACACTATATACTCACAACCTGTGAGATTTATGCTGACACATCAGAAAGTGAAATGTTGAAATGACGACGTCGATTGTAATAGTACGGCACAGAATATTCCTTCTTTTTGTTTCTTCTTAAATATTGTCAATGATCACGGAGAACAAGTGTAGAGCTGTTACACAACATTCGAATGTATGACCACTCAGCTAACTGTCAAGCTGCTAGAACAAATAACTTTCTTTTTCTTTGCTGCTCATGACATTCCACGAGCAATACGTATTCAGTTAGTATCTGTGGAGGGGCAACGTATTTATTATCTGATCACGGAATCGTCAGTTAGCGAAAAAGCGAAGAATGACAACGAAGACTATTCGTCTGGATGTAAGCACATGGTATTTACTTATTTTCTGTTTCATAATCTTTCAGAGTTCGTAGCGTCTGGTATTAACAAAATAATTCTAACGTAATACGCCGAGGTCTACAAAAGTTAGAGCAGAAGGACGAAAAGCAAAGTTTTTAATCCGCGAGAGGGAAATGGTTCAAATGGCTCTGAGCACTATGGGACTTAACATCTGAGGTCATCAGTCTCCTAGAACTTAGAACTAGTTAAACCTAACTAACCTAAGGACATCACACACATCCATGCCCGAGGAAGGATTCGAACCTGCGACCGTAGCGGTCGTGCGGTTCCAGACTGAAGCGCCTAGAACCACTCGGCCACACCGGCCGGCCCGAGAGGGAAACGTCAGCTTGTCATTTACTGGATTCGAACAAATTTGTCTGGAAATATAAGTGGAAGATTCGATGAATATCGAAGAGTGATATATTACTTATCTTCAAAACACAGTGTACTGAATGCAGATAAGTCAACCATTATACGTTCACTAACATTATTGGTTGTCAATTGCATCGCAAACTGTCCTTTGCCAACACTGATTAATGTGCAATGTGAGAATGTGTACGTTTTATATATGCACACTAATGACTGGTGTAAAGTTATATTGTAAAAGTCCAGGATGGTAACGAATTTTTAATGTTGGCCTTTTATAACTAAGTCATATAAACATTCCAAGTAATTCGTATTTAATTATATTATTCACAGTGCAGATTAACATACATTAATACAATACGTAAATTACACACTGTTTAGCTTCCAGGATGGCTGAGCGGTTCTAGGTGCTACAGTCTGGAACCGCGTGACCGCTACGGTCGCAGGTTCGAATCCTGCCTCGGGCATGGATGTGTGTGGTGTCCTTAGGTTAGTTAGGTTTAAGTAGTTCTAAGTTCTAGGGGACTGATGACCTCAGTAGTTAAGTCCCATAGTGCTCAGAGCCAGTTTTTTGTTTAGCTTTCGCTTAGCAGGAGACAGCGATATTCCATTCACCATCCCATGGAATTTTGTATAACAGATTTTCTAAACATTTTATTATGCATCATTTTACACGACCTATTGTCCAGATACATAAAACAACTCGCAAAAACAACATCTCACACCTCTTGTCCAGTTGCCTAGAACAACTCGTAAAAACATCTCACACAATATGATAATATTAGTTTATCAGGTTAAACAAATAATTAAAATCCATAACATAATTACAATCAAGTTAATCTAAGAAAAGAAACGAAATACGTAAGTATATGGTTCAAATGGCTCTGAGCACTATGGGACTCATCTGCTGTGGTCATTAGTCCCCTAGAACTTAGAACTACTTAAACCTAACTAACCTAAGGACATCACACACATCCATGCCCGGGGCAGGATTCGAACCTGCGACCGTAGCACATAAGTATAAATAAGAATAAAATCTTACAGTTATGCCCGAAGTATAAAACACGCACAAGTTTTCACCAGTTATATTAATAACTTTTATGTTTCATGATACACATTATACCTTTTTTAATAGTAAATAGCACGTCAAACCAATTATAAACTGTTACACAAGATAGATAATAAAAATGGAAGACTATTTATCAATTATATGTTAAATATGTTACTGTTGTTGTTAAATATAGTAGGTCATAATAGTCATTTGAAACATAAGAAAATGGAACTGAGGCGACCTGTCAAGGTTTCGACGCTTGAGCTATCTGTAATTATTTCCGACGGTGACCTTAACTATTCTGTATATGATGTAATTGGTAACGTTGTATATAGCTACCCAGGAATCAGGTGCTTTTAATGCACAGCGAAGGTCTACATCTATAGTGTAGTTGTCCTTAATATCACTGTTCAGAAAACAATATGACAACATGACATGATGTACCGACTCCTCCATAGAAGCAATTGTCTGGTCACTCTTTACCTATTTTATGCAGATAGGTAAGATACGATCCGTGTCTTGTTATGAAGTGAATCATGCCTACACTAGGGATCGAATGCTCAATCTTCTTTCTGTCTCGAATGTCTGAGAACTGTTCTTAAACAGGACAGCCAGTGTCCTATTGTTGCCTCCTCTTCGCCGTGTACCAAAAACTGTAGTTGAATTTTGTTCGTGATTTGGTCCCCAGCGTGCACTTCCCGCAACCAGTAGTATTCAGCTCTCTACCTGGCGATCATGTCATCAGGATACATTCCCAGGCTATCTACTGGTGCTCCAGTAGCGTTTTACTGAAGTTTCTTCCGGCTAGGGGCTAGGTGTCCATTGGGTGGGAGGGGGGGGGGGAGGGGCTGAAATATGCGAGAGACAATCGCATGTTGTCGCACATCACGCTGTTGGGCGACTACATCGCATTGGCTGTTGATGTAACTCTGTATACGCAGAATCGATGGGTATGTAAATAACTACAGTTGCAATTCTTTGCGATAGATACAATAGCCAACAGTGTACAATTGCTCGTGTTTACTGCCTTTAGCAGAGGGAAGGAGGGGGGGGGGGGTGTAGGGTATATAAGTGCCATGAACGAGGTCAGATGTTGAATGAAATACAAGGAGAAGCAGCGAACTCGTGATGGTGTTGTCAGCATCAAATATGCGTTTGAACGACGCCTCATTGTGGGTCTCCGTATGGCTAGCTGATGGAATTGTGTAATACCTAAATTTGTGGGGAACTCAGATGTGACACTGGTCCTATGTTGGACTGCATGGGAACATGTAGCACAATCGCCGTCAAAGTTCCGATCAACCACATCTGTCCACTACAAGGAACGATCGACATATAGCGTACCAGGCACATCATAACCATTTCATATCTGCACCTGCCATCCGAGAAGAACTAATTGATCCCTGCAACATTCTGTGTAATCCCACCACTAGTCGGAGACTGGTAGCAGCCAGACTAGGGAATTACCGTCCCACGCCAGGCTGTCATTAACATCGCAACAGAAATGGCCGTAAATAAGAATATTTGGCAGCCAAGATCACGTGTTGTAATATGTTCAAAAATGGTTCAAATGGCTCTGAGCACTATGGGACTTAACTTCTGTGGTCATCAGTCCCCTAGAACTTAGAACTACTTAAACCTAACTAACCTAAGGACATCACACACATCCATGCCCGAAGCAGGATTCAAACCTGCGACCGTAGCGGTCACGCGGTTCCAGACTGAAGCGCCTTTAACCGCACGGCCACACCGGCCGGCTTGTAATATGCTCACTTTTAGTTTATTTCACCAGTGACCATTTTCGACAGAGAGTAGCTGTCATCGTCGGTCCTTCTGGTAGTAACGTTACTGACAGGATCCGAAATGACAGCTAGACTTTGTCGAAATCAGTCATTGGTGGAATAAAATAAAAATAAAAATAATACAATACGCGATCTTGGCTGCCAAATATTCTTATTTATCAAGTATCAAATAGCCCCCATCTACATGTGAAACTTAAACAAATGACTGTGTTTGGAGTGGTGCCCTAACCCGGAAGCTTGAACTGAATATGAATGGTGTCGCATTGTGCTTAGTGAATGAATCGCGAGCCTGTACTATCTCATACGTCCGACCTTTGTACCTGCATAGTGACTGTACTAATGTGTGCAAAATTAGCTTACCACTTAGCGCACAAATGGAAAAATATCTGAACTTTGTTCTCAAGCCCAGGGTGTCAGACAGACATTCTAAATAAATATGATCCTGGCCCTGTGACGCAGCTAATATCAGGTGCAGATCATAACAAAAATCGTTAGAAGTGCTGCTGTCACGTACCTAGAATGCATGAATTAATAAAAGTGAAAGTTTCGGGTATATTCTAGAAAGACAATACTGCTATTCCTTTTTTTTATTCTACATGTATCAACAATTGCTTTCAGGGGTCAAGTGATAAAAAATTATGTGCCGTTACTTTTGGCTCTCAATAACAAAATATTTAATTCTTGGACATATTGAAATGACGATTATTAAAATCGTTATCTCTACACATGAAATTTTTTCATCACAGGAAAGAATGATTATTAAAATTCCTCATCAGCTCATTTAAATCTACATTGTCGTAACTGGTCAATGCACTGAGTTGGTGGAGAATAAATTTACTTTTTCAACCGATGGAAAAACTCTCATGTACTCAAAGTGAGGGTAGTTTAGGATCCTAGCTTTTGATATTCAGTGGTCAAAGCTTACGCAAGTTGGAGTGAGCAAAATCTAGACTCAACATTTACTGTGGTCTAATGCGCGATGGTATTTTACCAAGCGGTATCTGCAGTGGCGTTCTCTCCGTGCTGGATCTAAAATACTAATTCCCTACTCTGGCTTTGACTGAATTTACTCAGTCGCAACTTCCCTGCGTTCTGTAGAATGTTAATGTTTTCCTGGTCGGAATAATGGCTATTGCACACTCGCTATGGGTTGGAGCGACGTGCACAATTTCTTTGCCCGCAAAAATTCCCACACGAATAATTAACTACTGCTTTTCTATCTGTCGCCACGATACATGAAGCGTATCATCCTCACTTCGCAGAAAGCAAAGCTCTCAACGCCCTAGCTTATTTCCACACACTTGTGCGGTCCACTGTGAGATGAGAGAGAGAGAGAGAGAGAGAGAGAGAGAGAGATACAGCCTTAAGGTCTCAAAATGCTTTTATATAATGTGGATCTCCCCACCGTGTCGTGTCTGCGTCGCCAAGTATGGCTTCAGCCAATCACAATCTCGCTAGAGGTGAATAAACATTTTTTTTTTCTTGCTGGGTCGCAGCCTACCCCTGTTCATGACGCGCAGCCGCTTACCCTCGGTCCCGGCCTTATTTCCGTTAAAAAGAATAGTGTACTGTTCTGGCCTTATCCCATTTGGCACTGAAGCTCGCCATTCTCTTGCTACATATGAGTTTTACGATATCATTAACCACCTGCTCGGTTCATTTCCAAATTGCGTTTCGCTTTAACTTGCTTGTTCCACGCCATTGTCCATATTGGTAGAGACTGTTTTGTTAGTTTTCGGTACATGAGATTAACTGCAACTGCTGTTTGTTGATATAATGTAATTATTATTTTCTGAGTATCTCATACTGTATCGTCCTGTCGTTATGGATCAAGCTCATGTATGGTCCATAAAATCCAGATACCTTACAACTATCCCGGATGACTATCATCGGCACATAATGCAGCTACCTGGGCAGAGGTCTCGTTGTTGGAATGTTTCAGAGAAGCATACACATGTTACTCCTGACTACTTGATGTGGGGAGGCATCGGTTATGACTTGGGGTCACGAGTGGTAGTGATTGAGGGAACTCTGACAGCACAACGGGGCTCCTCGGATATCCTGCCACCTCATGTGTTACCTCTCATGCGACGATTTAGCAACAGGACAATGCTCGACCACACATTGCAGTTGTCTCTGTGAACTATCTGTACGATGATGAGGTACTCCTGTAGCCAGTGAGATCCCCAGATCGTTTCCCTGTAGAACTTGCATGGGACCACCTAGGACATCAGCCGGCCAGGGTGGCCGAGCGGTTCTAGGCGTTACAGTCTGGAACCGCGCGACCGCTACCGTCACAGGTTCGAATCCTGCCTCGGGCATGGATGTGCGTGATGTCCTTAGGTTAGTTAGGTTTAAGTAGTTCTAAGTTCTAGGGGACTGATGACCACAGAACTTAAGTCCCATAGTGGTCAGAGCCATTTGAACCTAGGTCGTCAACTACGTTCCAGTGCCAGTATCTGGGATATGATACTCCCTTTACATCTGTTGCGGGCCAGCTTGCTTCAGGGCAGGATCAACAGTTTTACGACGTCCTTCCCAACTGAGTACATCCATTCGACCTCGAGAGGATACAACATCATACTGATAAGTAGCTCATACTGCCAAGTTCTTTGTAAACATTATTTGATTTTCTAATCACTGAAATCACAAAATATGCTTTATCACCCAACGAAGTGCCATTTCTTTTCCTACGCCCCTTCCGTGTGCTTAACTTTTTTTGTCAGGCAGTGTATAACACAAAAGTTTTAAGGGATTTGGGCAAACCACAGAAAATCACATTTATAAGAGACGATCAAAAAGTTTCTAAACCGTTGCCTACATGTCTGTGCCTATGCATGCATGCAAGTCACCCTGGTTTGCATATACGATGCGGCAACGGTCTCAAATGGAAACTTTTTGACTGCCCCCCGTACCTTCTGCATTAGTCATTAAACACATGACAAAAAAAATTATCATTGTTGCCTACTCCCACAAGTTTGATGTAATATTCCTATTGCGATAATGCGGCGTCTTTCAGTTCTTCCTGCTTGCACCAGGCTGATTCGGTTCTGGCAGTCCATCATCGTGTCGCTCGACTGGTTCGTGAAATTCAAACTGATAGGAAGCTTGCGCATGATCGCGCAACAATACTCGTCAGAGGACGAAAGGTTTGTTCGCAGAAGTGGTGGCCCCACAGGTCTGCAGACGTTTGTTTTAACTGCGCATTGTCGCACAAAATCGTGCAGTCCTTTGTCACAAGTTTACGCACTCAGTGGACGTTACAAGTGTGTCTCGCTGCATGTCTTGCACGTTGGTTGCACAGCTGTTGGACCCACACACTTGCCGCAAATCCAACAACGACCAAAAATGGTATTATAGTGTTACCTCACCGCTGGCAGTAGTAACTGTGTCGTATTTATAACTTATACTGAAGAGCCAAAGAAACTGGTACACCTGCCTAATATCGTGAAGGGCCCCGCGAGCACGCAGAAGCGCCGCAACACGACGTGACATGGACTTGATTTAGGTCTGAAGTAGCGCTGGAGCGAACTGACACCATGAATCCGGCAGGGCTGTCCGTAAATGCGTAAGAGTACGAGGGGTGGGGATCTCTTCTGAACAGCACATTGCAAGGCATCCCAGATATGCTCAATTATGTTCATGTCTCGGGATTTCGATGGTCAGCGGAAGTGTTTAAACTCAGATGAGTATTCCTGGAGATACTCTAGCAATTCTGGACGTGTGCGGTGTCGCATTATCCTGCTGGAATTGTCCAAGTCCATCGGAATGCACATTGGACATGAATGGATGCAGGTGATCAAACAGAATGCTTACTTATGTGTCACCTGTCAGAGTTGTATCTAGACGTATCAGGGGTCCCATATCACTACAACTGCACTGCCCCACACCATTACAGAGCATCCACCAGCTTGAAAAGTCCCCTGCTGACATGCAGGGCGCATGGATTCATGAGATTGTCTCCATACTCGTCCATCTGCTCGATATAATTTGAGACTCCTCCGACCAGGAAACATGATCCTGGTCATCAACAGTCCAAAGTTGCTGTTGATGGGCCCAAGCAAGGTGTAAAGCTTTGTGTCGTGCAGTCATCAAGGGTACTCGAGTGGGCCTTCGGTTCCGGAAGCCCATATCGATGATGTTTCGTTGACTGGTTCGCACGCTAACACTTGTTAATAACCCAGCATTGAAATCTGCAGCAATTTTTCGGGAGGATTGCATTTCTGTCACGTTGAACGATTCTCTTCAGTCTTCGTTGGTCCCGTTCTTGCAAGATATTTTTCCAGCCGCAGCGATGTTGAGGATTCGATGTTTTACCGGAATCCTGATATTCCCGGTACACTTGTGAAACGCTCGTATGGGAAAAACCCACTTCATAGCTACCGCGGATATGCTGTGTCCTATCGCTCGTGCGCCGACTATAAAAACACGTTCAGATTCACTTAAATCTTAACAACCTGTCATTGCAGTGATACTAACTGTTCTAACAACTGCGCCAGACACTTGCTGCCTTATATAGGAGTTGCCGACCGCACCGTCTTATCCTGCCTGTTTACATATCTCTGAACCATATTTGAATACGCATGCCTATACCAATTACTTTGGCGCTTCAGTGTTATACTTTAACATATTATATGCTCCTTCCGTCGTCTGCTTCCGGTCGTAGAATGCCTCGAACAGCAAGCCGCTGCATCAGTCCATGAAAGTATATTCTGTTGTCGACTGCTATACTTGCACTACAAATAAAAAGCACTCGCAACTGTAAACCAGGCTTTCATTAGCCCCGTGATAAGCGTAGTTACTGCAAAGTCCGAGACTATGCTTTGTCGAGTACTACCGTACACAGAGTTATCACGATCGCGTGTTAAGATGACGACCTACTCTAACCAGCAATGATGCGACGCCCTTATGTTACACGTAAAAAAATTAAGACAGTTAATCGCTCTTAATGCTCGTGGTTGTAACATTGGCAAGGGAACGTGGCACAGAAAGGAATGTACGGTACATAAAAGGAACAGAGTTGGATGATGAATTATTCTAGGCATGATGCGGATTGCAAATGGTAAAAATCCACCGAGATACCAACTTTAACAAAGGTAGATTGTTGTGCCACCGCGCCTGGGAACGGGCATTTCTAAAACGGCGTATCTGACCGGCTGTTCGCGTGTCACTTAGTGAGAATGTATGAAGAGTACATGATACATATTCGCAGTTGCGATTATGTATAAGTAACAGCTATATAACGGAATAACGACAAACAAACTTTGTTCCGAACTGGACACAGCTGACCCAGAAACAGCGTCAGTGCCTGTTCCGAAGGAAGATTGCACCGTACTTCTGGACAAAACAAGCACTGCAGTATCGAATGTATTGAGAGTGTTTGATAGGCCGCGAAACCACGTGTACGGGACACAGTGTTGGACGGCCACGTGGAGGTCGAACGTTTGCGCGCTCTGTAAAGCACGACAGGCAGCGAACTGTGGCACACTGATACATTGCTGGCACAGGGTAAGCGTATCGGAGCGCATCATTCAGCGCACATTGTGGGACATGTGTTTCCGCACAAGGTAATCCCTACGTGTTCCAATGCTGACCCGACGACATCGGCAGTTACGACTGCATTGGGCACGACGTCATTGAGATTGGGCCGTGGATCAAAGGAAACGTGTCATCTGGTCGGATGAATCACATTACTCCACGTCCATACAAATGTCACGGTACACTAGGTCGATGGTAGTGTGCATGTATGCTGTTGTCCAGGCAACCGGGTACTCGAAATCTGCAATAAGTCACGGACACAGGCTTGTGGGAGAAGTATTATGCTACTGGGGACATTTACATAGGATCCCTCGGGACCTGTGGTAGAAATCGCCAGCACCATGAAAACTATAGACTACGTGGATATTATTGTAAATCAGCTGCATTCCTTTATTGTTGGTGTCTTCCGCGATGGGTTTAGAAAACATCGTTCCTGTGAAGCACATCTAGCTCTTTATTCACATGAAGTGTTGAGTGCTATTGACAAGGGATTTCAGATCGATGCCGTATTTCTGGATTTCCGGAAGGCTTTTGACACTGTACCACGCAAGCGGCTCGTAGTGAAATTGCGTGCTTATGGAATATCGTCTCAGTTATGTGACTGGATTTGTGACTTCCTGTCAGAGAGGTCGTAGTAACTGACGGAAAGTCAACGGGTAAAACAGAAGTGATTTCTGGCGTTCCCCAAGGTAGTGTTATAGGCCTTTTGCAGTTCCGTATCTATATAAACCATTTTGGAGACAACCTGAGCAGCCGTCTTAGGTTGTTTGTAGACGACGCTGTCGTTTATGGACTAATAAAGTCATCAGAAGATCAAAACAAACTGCAAAACGATTTAGAAGAAATATCTGTATGATGCGAAAAGTGGCAGTTGACCCTAAATAACGAAAAGTGTGATGTCATCCACATGAGTGCTAAAAGGAACTCGTTAAACTTCGGTTACACGAAAAATCTGTCTAATCTAGAAGCCGTAAATTCAACTAAATACCTAGGTATTACAATTACGAACAACTTAAACTGGAAGGAACACATAGAAAATGTTGTGAGAAAGGCAAACCAAAATTTACATTTTATTGGGAAGACTCTTAGAAAATGAAAGAAAGGCAGCACGTTTTGTATTGTCGCGAAATATGGGAGAGAGTATCACAGAAATGATACAGGACTTGGGCTGGAAATCATTAAAAGAAAGGTGTTTTTCGTTGCGACGGAATCTTCTCACGAAATTCCAATCACAAACTTTCTCCTCCGAAGGCGAAAATATTTTGTTGACACCGACCTACATAGGAAGGAACGATCACCGTAATAAAATAAGGGAAATCAGAGCTCGTACGGAAAGATATAGGTGTTCATTATTTCCGCGCGCTATACGAGATTGAAATAATAGAGAATTGTGAAGGTGGTTCGATGGACCCTCAGCCAGAAACCTGAATGTGATTTGCAGAGTATCCATGTAGATATAGATGACGGTTGCATCTTCCACTTGGATAAAAGTCCGTGTCGCAAGGCCAGAACCATGATAAAGCTGATTGAGATCCATGATACTAAGGAAACGTATCGATTTTTTTTTTAGAACCCCGCCGCGCGTGAACCCTGTTGTGCTGCGTTTCACTCTTCATCAGTTGCTCTTAACTTTTTGGCTCGTCAGCATATAACACAGGTCCAGGGAAATTGGCTCCAGGCTATATAAGACCCTCGATTCACCCGTAGAATGGTCGCTTTCCAGGAAGAGATGAGCAACGATTTGGCGTAACGGGCAGCGGGGACACTACGATGTCTACGTAACCTCTACAGCGGAGACATTAGAGCAGTTACAATACAGTAGCAAGCGTGTGCTGCGGAGCTCATTTGCGGCAGTGTGCAATGACGTTGCACCTAAAATCATTCTTCTCTTCCCAAACATTCGGCTCTTCCACCATAGGCAATGGTTTCAAATAGATCTGTTCTGCCGCGCGGGATTAGCCGAGCGGTCTAGGGCGCTGCAGTCATGTACTGTGCGGCTGGTCCCGGCCGAGGTTCGAGTCCTCCCTGCGGCATGGGTGTGTGTGTTTGTCCTTAGGATAATTTAGGTTAAGTAGTGTGTACGCTTAGGGATTGATGACCTTAGCAATTCAGTCCCACAAGATTTCACACATAAAATTTAAATTTAAAAAAACAGTTCTGTTCTCTAAAACAGAAAAGCCTCTGACGTCTGCGTCCGGGATGCCGATGGGCCTTATTCTTCCAAAGCTATCTGACTGACCACGAAAACGCTTTTGTGTGCTCTTAGTGCACTTTCCATTCTTTTCGTTGAGCGTACCGGCATTCTTTTCGAGTATGTACTTCCTCCAACACAGGATTGGACTTAATAATCTGGCTTATTTACTTCAATCTGTAGAAGCTAGAAATTAATACTAAAATTATCTGTATATAAAATATGGTAAAATGATATCTGATAAATACCGCTGCTATGAAACAACCAAATGTATTTTTAAAATGTACTTTTTGAAACCACTACCTTTTATTCCAACAATAAACTATAAATAAGAAATGGTACTGTATGCTTGGCCAAGAACACAGTGCATAGCTGCAATTTGACATCTGAGCAAAGAAGAACGATAGTGAAGTACTGAGAAATGATGAGGTGCGTTTGAAGTTCTCTGAGGCACTAGATACTGTTATGATGAAAACCACAGTGGCCAGTTCAGTTGCAGAGGAACTGAAATATCTAAAAAGGGCAATCACAGAAGTCGCACAGACAGACATCGATACAAGAAAGGTAGCTGCAAAGAAACACTGGGCAATGTAAAAAATATTTCTGTTGACCGAAGAAAGACGGGAGTACAAAAATATTCAGGGAAGTTCAGGAATTCAAAACTGTAAGGCCCTTAGCAATGAAATAACAACGAATTGCCAGGAATCCAAGGCGAAATGACGGTAGGAAAAATGTAAAGGACTTAAAACAGAGTTGGTCGCCTGAAAGACTGATTCAATGAAAACAACTTTCAGTGAAATTAAAAGCAAAGATGTCAACATTAAGAGTGCAAGCGGAACTCCATTGTTAAGCGCAGAGGAGGGAACGGAGAGGTTGTAAGAGTACATTGGAAGGTTCCACGAGCGTCGATATGGAATACATAGGGGATCGACATACGGATCGTCCTTTGGAGGACCTGCGATCACATAAGGCAGCATGAGTAAATAACATTACTTCAGAATTTCTAAAATCATTGGGAGAAGTGGTAACTAATCAACTATTCAAGTTGTTGTGTAAGACCAATGAGTCGGGAAATATCTTATCAGACTTTCAGAAAAACATCAACCACACAATTTCGCAGATAGCGATGGTAGACAAACGCGAGAACTATTCAACAAACAGCTTAAAGCTCATGTATCCAAATTACTGACAATAATAATGATAGTAATAATAATATTAATACACTGAAGAATAGAAAACTGAGCGTCTTTTAGATGACGATCCGTTCGTCTTTCGGAAAGGTAAGGTCAACGACCTTGCCGCAGTAGTAACATTGGTTAACCGAAGTTAAGCGCTGTCGGTTTGGGCTAGCACTTGGACGGGTGTCGATACCATCTGCCGAGTGCTGTTCGCAAGCGGAGTGCACTCAGCCCTTGTGAAGCAAACGGAGGAGCTATTTGACTGAGAAGTAGAAGCTCCGGTCTCGTAAGCTGACATGCGGCCGGGAGGACGCTGTGCTGACCACATGCCCTTTATCCGCATCGAGTGACACCTCTGGCCTGAGCATTACACAGCGGAGGGTCAGTACCGTTCGGTATTCATGGCCTGTTAGGGCGGAGTTTTTTTTTTTTTTTTTCGGAAAGGTAAGGACACCAGAGAGACAGTTCTGATGTTGCAATTGGTAATGTAAACAAGACAAGAAAAACGAAGACACGTTCATATGATCTGTCGACCTACAAAAAGGGTGCAAAAATGTAAAATGGTGCAAGATGTTCTAAATTATGAGAAGAATAGGAATAAGATAATAAGCTATGTGTACAAGTACGAAGAGTCGACAATAATGATGGAAGACCAAGAATGAAGTGCTCTAAAGGTGTAAGACAGTGATGCGGTCTCTTGCCCTTGTCAGAAACAAAAGAAAGGTTCAAGAGCGGGATTACAGCTCAGTTTGGCACGATATCAATAATATGATTCGCTGATGACGTTGTTATTCTCACTGAAAGCGGAGAAAAATTACAGGAAATGAACAGTCTAATGAGTACAGAGTCTGGATTCAGATTAAACCGAAAAATGACGGAAGTAATGAGCAGTAGCAGAATGAAATTTGCGACGAACATAACATCAAATTTGGGATCCACGAAGTAGACGAAGTTAAGGAATTCTGCTATTTTGCAAAGCAAAACAAAACAAAGCGGACAAAGCAAGAGGAGATTAGCTCGGGTAATGAGAGCATTCTTAGCCAACAGAAGTTTGTTAGTATCAAATATCATCCCTACTCTGGGGAAGAAATTTCTGAGAACGTACGTATGGAGCACTGTATTGTGAGGTAGTGGATCAAAGACTGTGGGAAAACCGTGCAAGAGGAGAATCGTAGTGACGGTGCGAGGTGGTGCAGTGATTGGCACGCTGAACTCGCATTCGGGAGGACGACGATTCAAATCTGTGTCACGCCCACCCAGATTTAATTTTTCTGTGATTTCCCTAAATCGCTCCAGGCAGACTCCGGGGTGGGTCCCTTGAAAGTGTACGTCCGATTTTGTTCCTCATCTTTCACACAATCCGAGCTTATGCTAATTTTCTACTGGCGTCGGTGTCCACGGGACGTTAAACCTAATCCGCCTTCCTTATTCCTTCTAGAATCGTAGTGTTTGGAATTTGGTGTTGCAGAAGTGCTGGATAGACGAATTCGATAAGGAATGGGGAGGTCCTCTGCAGAATCAGAGAAGGAAGGTGAACTTGGAAAAAACTGACACTGATAAGAAAGAGGAACAACACGATAGGACATCTGGTAAGACATCAGACAATAATTTCCATGGTACTAGAGAGAGCGGTAGAGGTTAAAAATATAGGGGAAGACAGAGACTGGAAGACATCTGGCAAATCATCAAAAACTTAGGTTGCAAGTGCTTCTCCGTGGTGATGAGATTGGCACAAGAGAGGAATTTGTGCCGACCGCATCGAACCTGTCAGAAGACTGATGACACCAAAAATAAATGCTATTACGTGTTAAATTACCGAGGAAATTTTATAACTGAAGCAGGAAACAGATACACAGTCTCACGGTCATGAACTCACCACCTGTCCTCTTCCATCCATGGGTATCAACCTGATTACCTCCAATGTTTGAGACCACCAAACTGGCGTGCGTTAGTTATATCGACATTAGTGCTTGACTTTTTTTCACTTTTGTAGCATCCATCCAGACTCTCCGAAGCTAGGAACTGGTACTGTGAATAAGACTAGTGCCTTTCATTAGTGAGAGGATTCTGTCGAATCCCCATCCACCATTCTGCTTCAAACTTTGTGGAATTTTTTGGAAACGTGGTTTCGTACTATCCCTTTCTAAGAGTGCTTATATTGCTTATGTTTTCCCGTCACAAAATAACATACGTTTGCTTCCCTATTCGAGGTGAAAACTGTAACAATAGCGACATATCAAGAGTGCTTAGGTAAATGAAATAACGCTTACTTCTTCCCTAGGACAACGACTTTCTATCGCTGTGAAATAGCTGCAGTTTCATTAAAATTAGTGCCTGATTACCCGATGTTATCCAGTTGGTTATTTACCCCAATGTTATACTTGAGAGCAAGATAAATTAAAGCTACATAGTGTTCATGGTCGCTCATTTTTGCAAACCAACCCTAACTACCACTCAATTCCTAAGAGTGCTATGAGTGTCTTACGCAAGTAACATTTTCCGTACAATAAGTCCTAAACGTACTAAGAATGAAATTAGCTCAGGTGTATCACAATAATGTTTACATGCCTACCCTCATTCCAAATTTTCTATCAACAGATATCAACGAGCTATAGATAGGTCTTGTCCCACAGCATTTTTCTTTGCAGGCATTTTTCTTTGCCGTGTGAACGAAGTTTAGTTGACATCGGTCCAAGCGTACCAGAGTTATGCATTACATGCAACCCTTTCCTATTGCCACTCCTACACCTAGGTGTTAAATGTTATAATGAGTGAAACCCCTTAACCCCTTAACCCAAAAATATTGAACTCTATATAAATTCGTTATTAATACGGTTCGTATTTAATATTTCAATATATGACTCCATTCACACACACGCACACACACACACACACACACACACACACACACACACACACACACACTCACACACACATCCGAATGCTCTGCTGTGAGGGGGGTAGACTTCAGCCAGTAGAAAATTTTTGCAGATATGACTATAAATATACGGTGCTTAAAAAGTGTGACATATTTCTACAGGATGTAGTATGGTCAAAACTAGGAAAATGTTCCATTAATGATATTTCAGGACACAAATACTTGTTGAGATATCGGCTAATCTGATCTTTTATTCCCATCTGTCTGCTACGTAAAATTCGACAATATTGGCACTGTAGCATGTAGTCACTACCCAAAATGACATACCCTTCAGTCCTTCGTCGCACTGAATCACACACCCTTTCAAATAGATCTGGTCCTATGCGGATTGCGTCTCATGCATTGATCACGCGCTCCTTCAAAGTCTGCGCATTGCCGGTGGTTTGGGCATACCTAGATGCCCTTAACATACCCACAGCCAGAAATCCAAAGCATTGAGGTCGAGTGAACTGGGAGGCCGTGCTATCGGAACTCCTCGACCAGCCCATAGCCTGTAAGACGCTGCTGCGAAGTACTGTCTCATGTTCCACAGAAAATGGGGCAGTGGCCCCCCTTGCATTAACCACACTCGCTGTATTTTCACAATCAGTCTTTTCCCCATCAGAACTGGCAGCTAATAGCTCCGAAACATGTGCTACATAGCACGTGTTAATGTATTTCGTCAAGTGTGTGGCCCTGTGAGCTTGCCACTGACAATTCCTCTCCATATGTTGACAAGGAAGCGATCCAGAATTCTCACCTCCATGATTGTTCGAGGATTTGCATCTGCATACACACGTGTGTTGCGGTAATTTACTGTGCCATCTATTGTGAATCATATCTCTAAATAAAAAACAAGCTATGAAATTCGGATCTTCAAATATCCATATCTGAAAAGTATGGGTTTCTTGAAATATCATTACGGGAACTTTTCTTCTTGTTTTGACCATTACTACCTCCTGTGGGAATACACTGAGGTAACAAAAGTGATGGGACAGCGAAATGCACATATACAAATAGCGGTCGTATCACATACACAAGGTTAAAAGGGAAGCGCATTGGCGGATCTGTCACTTGTACTCAGGTGATTCATGTGAAAAGGTTTCCGACGAGAATTAAGAGACTTTGAACGCGGAATGGTAACTGCAGCTAGATGCATGGGACATTTCACTTCGGAAATCGTTAGGAAATTCGATATTCCAAGATCCACAGAGTGTGGCGAGAATACCAGATTCCAGGCATTAGCTCTCACAGCGGATAACGCAGTGACCGACTGCTTTCAAGTAACGACCGAGAGCAGCAGAGAATCATTGCTAAAAGACAAGCAACACTGTGTGATAAAACAGCAGAACATCAATGTGTGACGTGCGACGAACGTATCCGTTAGGACATTGCGGAAAAATCTGGCGTCAGCGGGCTATGACAGCAGACGACCGACGCGAGTGCCTTTGTTAAATAGTATGACATCGCCTGTAGCGCACCTCTTGGGCTCGTGACCACGCCGGTTTGACCTAGAAAACTGGAAGTAAGTGGCCTGGTCAGATGAGTCCCGATTTCAGTTGGTAAGAGTCGATGGTAGGGTTCGAGTGTGTCGCTGGCCTCATAAAGCCATGGACGCAAGAGTTGTCAACAATGCACTGTGCAAGCTGGTGGTAGCCCATAACGGTGAGCACTGTGATTCATGGAAAGGACTGAGTCATCTGGTCCAACTGAATCAATCATTGACTGGAAATGGTTATATTCGGCTACTTCATTTTCAGCTGTTGTAACTGACAACTTGAAAGTATTTACAACACAACTGTTATTTACGTGAGTCTACATGAAAATGACTGAATAACAATGAAAAGTCACAATCACAAAGCCAGTAAGAATTTCCTACTAGAGGCAACAAAAGATAACTTCTAAGTTTCCCACAAGAGTCCGATGGCGAAGACGTAGTCTTCCGTGGAGACGTTCTTGAGGTCGGTATTTGGCGTGAACTGACGTCCGATGCTGGTTCTAGCGTTTAAATAGTATTGGCCAGCCAATCAGATGTAGTAATACTTCCTGCAGGCCATGTCGAACTCCCTCTGCAGGAATTAGTGAGCGGAATGTCTGTTTCCAAAACAGCCGATGTTTAGCATTGCTTACGCCTTGGGCATAGAAAACCTGGACGCTATGTGGTATTAGATGTGTTGCCGGCCCGCAGGGGCTGCCTTGGCGTCGGCGTAACGTAAGTCATTCATGGACTTCATGTTTCCACACAACGATGTCATGTCAACAGGCCACAGTTGTTCGCGATTGGTTTGAACAGTCTGGACAATTCTAGCGCATAATCCGATACCCAGGTGGCCCGACATTAATCCCACTGAAAATTTATGAGCCATAATCGAGAGGTCAGTTCGTGCACAAATGCTGCATCTGCAACACTTTCACTATTGTGGAAGGCTACAGTAGCAGCATCTCTCACTATCTCTGCAGGGGACTTCCAACGACTTGTTGAGTGTTTCCCACGTCTAGCTGCTGCACTACGCCGGGCCAAAGGAGGTCCAACACGATATTATGAGGTATTCCATGACTTCCGTCACCTACGTGTATGTGACATTTTTTTAGAAAAAATACCCTGTTTGGGTGAAAGTTCTCGATGTGTTACAGAATTATTCTCACATATCGCCACTCTCCCAACATCAGCCCCATAAAAAGGAGTACTAGGGTTGTCTTCCACCCATTGGTAGTTGTCTCCTGATAGTAACTCTCAAATGTATCAGCTTTGGTTGAAATTGTTTTAGGTGTTCCATATCTACGATGAAACGTGCACTCACTCACTCACACACACACATTATATATATATATATATATATATATATATATATATATATATATATATATATAGTGATTGGTCGAAGGTAATGGGGAGACACTGCATGTTGTGTCCTCTGTGTTCAGTCCTCTGAGATTCTGCAAATTTGCAGTAATGCGTCCAGGCGTGGACTCTGCGAGGTGTTGTAATCGTTCTGTAGAGACTCTGATGCCCACGTCATGCAGTGCCACTCGCAACTGTTCCTGTGTAGTTACGGCTGGGTTCGTCGTTTGTCTTCGGATATGCTCATTTTGTTTAAGATCAGATTATTTGTGTATTAAGTCACCGTACCAGTAGCGCCGTGTAACCGCAAGTCACGACGCTAACGCTAGTAACAACATAAATCCTGCAGTGGAGCTGCACGAGTGTTCATCATGCCACCTGCGTGCAGCCGACTAGCGATGGCTTCTCTCATTGTCCTGCTGAAACGTGCCATCACCGCCAAAAGGAATGCAAGTGGTCTGCAAGAATGTCCACATAACTTGCGCCTATCGGTGGTTCCTGCAGCAGCACCTATCTGCAACATTCGGACGTCATTCAGTCCATGTTCAAGTAGGACAACCATTCTAATAACTTTTGGTCAGTTATTTCTTATAGACATAGAATTCGTGACGACATTGTTTCAAGTGGATGTACAGGGTGGTTATCATTGAACTTGCGCAACTTCAGAGGATCTCCACGAAAAACAAGTGATCGTAGGACAATGAAACTTTGTGGAAACATTTGTTAGGACATGCGGAAGAGCAATACTGAATAAACCATTGAAAAAAAAACACACTTTAATTTCCATATGAGACGGTAAAATTTGTTAACTGCGTACGATGTTTACATTCAAGGCTATAAACGTTTCTCAATGTGATGACAATTTGAATCCCACTAGAGATTGCTCTACTGCTGCCCAAGATATATCAAGTGGGATGATGGCTTCCTCTCTCGCTAACCTCATCTTCAACTACAACGTGTATTAGTGTTCAATTGATAAATCCTGTCCTTCAGGCAACCCAGTCACACTAGTTCAAATCTGGTGATCTTGGTGGTCACGTAGTTTGAAACAATCGACAAATGACTGTCTTTTCTCCAGATGTGTTACAGAGTAACAGAGTGACCTCACGAGCAATGTTGATGTGGATCTCCACCGTGCATCACAGCAGTTGCATCCAAAGCACATCTCGCCCGTAGACCACGGATCACACTTTGACAAAGGAGATCACAGCAAAGCGTGCCGTTCACTCTGCAGGATGATAGTGCTTGGACTCCGAGTTTTCCCGTAGGTCACCGTACCAGTAGCGCCGTGTAACCGCAAGTCACGACGCTAACGCTAGTAGCAAGGTAAATCCTGCAGTGCCCAGTCTGAACATCATTCCTATAAAGTTGAGTATCTTTACTGTAAACACAAGGGCGTTCAATAAGTAACGCAACACATTTTTTCCCGGACAGTTTCGACTGAAAAAATGTGGAATTTGCTATGGGACATTGTGGAATATTCCTGCTTCAGCCCTTATAGTTACTTGAAGTTTCGTTAGGTGGCGGCACTGTACGTAGCTTTCAAAGGGGAGGTGCATTCCAAGTAGAGAGCTGGCAATGAGCTCCTTTTGGTTGAAAACCAGAGCATCGCAGATATTCATAGACGTTTGTAGAATGTCTACAGAGACCTGGCAGTGAACAAAAGCGCAGTGAGTCGTTGGGCGATGCATTTGTCATCATGGCAACAAGGCTGTGCAGACCTGTCCAATCTCCCACGTGCCAGCCAGTCGCACACAGCTGTGACTCCTGCGATGTTGGAACGTGACGGCATTCTGATTCGAGGTGATCGACGGATCACAATAAAGCACCTCGCTGGACGTCTGTGCTGGTAGCGCTGACACACTTGTTCACCAATAGGGGTACTCAAAGTTGTGTGCCCAGCTCTCGCACCTTACGACTTGGCGCAATGAAGGATACACTCCATGGGAAGCAGTACGTCTCATGACAGGCATGCGGTGGCGGCGTTGACGATAAACACGTCGACGAGGCATAGTGCTTCAATGCTGTTGCAGATAGAGCTCACAGTGGAATGATTCCGCTGGCGTACAGTGCCCGCTTGTATACAGAGCGAGTGACCTAGATTACGTAAAACACTGATAACGGACTTAGACCCTGCAGGCACCAGCCGGAGTGGCTTACCCCATACGCGCGCTGCAGTCTCAGTAGCAGCACGCTCCTGCTGGTGCGCCGGCCTGGCGCCGAGCCATGTCGGGCGGGTTGCATCACCGACTTGCTAGGCGCTGAGCGGACAGTGCGCCACTTTTTTTTCGAATTTTTTCAAACTGTTGCATCCTTGAGCTCCCGCTTCGCGATGTACGCTCCCTGGTTACAGAGGTCAGGGGTCTCACTTTATTAATAATTATAGTACAAAGTGATATCTCCAGTTACAGTTACATTTTCAGCAAGTACACCAAGTCCTTTCATCCATACATGCTATAGATGCCGCAAGAATTTGGCTCGGATGTCGACCAGTAGTGGTGCAATGCGGACATACAGCCTCTCCCAGTGAACTGACGCAAAGAGATTATGTAGGGTTTTTTTATCCATAAGAGAGGGGAATAATATGGTGTATTGGAATGTAGAATAAAACCAAACTGCATTCAGAACAAAAATATGTTGCAACACTTATTGAACATCCCTTGTAGTTTTTCGTCTGCAACTGGCTCAAGTAGCGACAGTTAAATTTTTAGCACACTTATGCCGAGAATACTGAAGACTGTATTGGTGACGGCGTTCCCTCAGCGCACAGGAGTGGCTGGTGAGCATTGGAGCGGCTGAGCCGCTATCGGTGTCTCCTCCTGCAGCGTCGCAGCCGTACGGTGAATGGGCGCCATTGTGGCGCTGCCCGCTGCTGCTGCTGCTGCTTGCAGGTGGCGCGGGAATGCAGATTAGGCTGCGCCTTCATTAGCCGGCCAGCCACGGCCGCCGGCTGCGCTGCAGCTGGGACCGGCGCCGCCAACAGCCCAGCCGAGTGGTCCGCTCTACGCTCGGCCGCAAACGTCCACCCTTTGTTTTATGGTCTCTCTTGCAGCACACTTAAAGCTCCTCGTACGTGTGTGTGTGTGTGTGTGTGTGTGTGTGTGTGTGTGTGTGTGTGTGTGTGTGTGTGTGTAAATGCTGGTACAACGAGCCAGGGAAGCAGCAACCCTACTGTGGCAGTGTCCGCAATCTCTAAATAGACAGACACTGATTTGCTCCGGAATTCAGTAGCGCTGCACGTCCCCATGCTGTCGATAACAGTCGTCTTCCACGTGGTTCCACTACAATTCTCCTTGCTTTCCATTCAGGAGCCTGTCATCTCTTCAATATCCTTGTCGACAACCTCTTTTCTTGTTCGAGACTTCCCTCTGTTGTCCATTGTCCCGTTTATTGTCTCTAAAGGCATTTCCCCCCATCTATCCAAATCGGTGTCCTCTGTCTTATTCACCATCTTCTGAAGCTTTCAATTATGTGGATGCGTCGTCATACAGTTAGTATTTTACTTACATGAAGATTATTGGTAGTGCGAGAGATTTACGCTGATGAACCAAAATATTATGACTACCTGCTTAAAAATACGTTTGTGTTCCTCTGGAACGCATTACAGCAGCAAATCTGCGTAACATGGCTTGGTTCGTTTCCGGAGCTATGTGTCAGCAGACATCAACACACAGATCAACCAGTTTCCGAAATTTACGATACAATGGATTGTGGGTGCGGAGTTGGAGCGCGTTTAATCAGCCTCGCATCAAGCAAATATGGTGGCCAAGACATTAACGTCAGTTCATTATGATGCGCCTCAAATTACTGCTGCACAATTATGGCATACTTACACGGACAGATATTCAGCTGAAAGATGGCATCATCGTCTGGGGGCATCAGGTATGGAGAAATGCAGATGGTCCTCAATAACGTTCTCATGTTGGCTTCGATTACTACAACAGAGCACTTGCAATCCCAATTAAATGACCTGAAATCATAATGCTGCTCCCATCACCTTGCATCTGTGGCACAGTACATGTTAAGAGCAGCTCTTACAGAAGCTCTCCTGCGAACCTTGCAGAACTAGCACTCCTGAAAGAAAGGATACTGCGGAGACATGGCTTAGCCACAGCCTGGGGGATGTTTCCAGAATGAGATTTTCACTCTTTCAGGAGTGCTAGTTCTGCAAGGTTCGCAGGAGAGCTTCTGTAAAGTTTGGAAGGTAGGAGACGAGATACTGGCAAAAGTGGAGCTGTGAGGACCGGGTGTGAGTCGTGCGTCGGTAGCTCAGATGGTAGAGCACTTGCCCGCGAAAGGCAAAGATCCCGAGTTCGAGTCTCGGTCGGGCACACAGTTTTAATCTGCCAGGAATTTTCATATCAGCGCACACTCCGCTGCAGAGTGAAAATCTCATTCAGGATCACTAATCTGACTATATCAAATGTTGAAAAAGACCACTCTTGGCTCTTTTGGGTCCTGTCACCAATTTGCTGAATGCGGATCGAAACGAGACTCCAGAATAAGATTTTCACTCTGCAGTGGGGTGTGCGCTGATATCAAGCTTCCTGGCAGATTAAAACTGTGTGCCGCACCGAGACTCGAACTCAGAACCTTTTCCTTTCGTGGGCGAGTGCTCTACTGTCTTTTTTTTCAATTTTTATTTTATAATTATATATTTATTCATAACACTTGCAGGAACACAAGAGGGTTGTTGCGATACACTGTAGACTTGAGGTCTCTAACATAATGTAATCGCACGTCGACAGATCAGATGACCTGGGTGGCCAGCTATAGCCGCGACCAAGGTGACCTCTGCTAACAACTCCGTCAGGTATGAAGATTGTGTAAGTATCCTCCAACGTTCGGCCAGCTGTATGGGCAGTTGCTGCATCCTGTTGGAAGTAACTGTAGGTCTTTCCTTTCTCCTTCAATGCTGTCACATATGGTTTCAAAATGTCTGGGCCACTTTTATTGCCTCGAGCTTTGTATGTTATTCCTGAAAAGCAGCAGTAGCCTTTTTAGTAGTTGCAGGGCTGACGGTCTGGATGGTTAATTGATCTGTCCTTGTAACATTAGCCAAAATGGACTTGCTGTACTGGAATTAATAAAAGCTGAAAGTAACAGAAAACTACAGCCCTCATATTTACCGACGGCATGAAGATCTGTTGTCATTGATAATGTCATCCACTTCGGTAAAATATTACAGAGATAAAATAGCCCTCAATTCTGATCTCTGGAAGGAGACTACTTGGGAAGATATTACCACGAAAAACAAAATTCACGTTCTGCGGATAAGAGGTTTGAGTATTAGGTCCCTTAATTGGGTAAGGAGGTTAGAGAGTTTAGAAATGGAAATATAAAGGTTGAAGTGAGATATAATGGGTATTGGTGAAGTGCGATGGCAAGAAAAGCAGGACTTACGGTATGTTTAGGCGAGTTCAGGATTGCACTGAGGTGACAAAAGTCAAGGGACAGCGATATGCACATATACAGATGGCGGTATTATCGAGTACACATGGCACAAAAGGGCAGTGCATTAGTGGATCTGTCATTTGTAGTCAGGTGATTCATGTGGAAAGGTTTCCGACGTGATTATGACTGCACGACGGGAATTAACAGACTTGGAACATTCGTGGAACAGACGTGGAACGTGGAACATTCCATTTCGGAAATGGTTAGGGAATTCAATATTCTGAGATCCACTGTGTCAAGAGTGTGCCGAGAATACCAAATTTCAGTCATTACCTCTCACCACGGATAAAACAGTGACCAACGGCCTTCACTTAACGACCGAGAGCGGCGGCGTTTGCGTAGAGTTGTCAGTGCTAACAGACAAGCAACACCGCTTTAAATAAACGCAGAAATCAGTCTGAGACGTATGACGAACGTATCTGTTAGGACACTGCGGCGAAATCTGACGTTAATAGGCTATGGCAACAGACGACCAAAGCGAGTGCCTTCGCTAACAGCACATCACCTGCAGCGCCCCTCCTGAGTTTGTGACCATATCGATTGGACCCTAGACGACATCTAAGCTTAGAAGGTGTTGAAATTTGTAAACAACATAAAAATTCTATTAAAAAAACAAAAACATCTCTACGCGAGCGAAGAAGCGAGAGCTAAGCGAGTTATCTCTATAATTTCTTTTATCGCAGCATATATTCTTTCAACCTTTTGATAATCTGCGGGCCTAGTTGGAATATTTTACTATGACGGGTGTTGGCTTCGAGTCTATCTTGCGTATGCTAATGCGTTCACTATGCTGTTCATAGTAGATTACCCGCATTTTGGCTGGACGATGATGAGTCAGTGAATCAGGCTGACCGTACTGCACCCCCTTAGGGGTTGGACACGTATATTTTCATCTCTAAGCGAGAAGCCAACCACAAATTTTCAAAGAATTTGCTTAAAAATGCCTTCGCAATGAAATAATTTGATAAAACCTTTCGCCCTTAGTAGTCGAATTTCCAAAAACAGTAACAAGGGTATGCTTTATTTCTAACAGAGAAGCAAAATACAAATTTTCATAGATTTAGCTTAAACAATGTTTGCACAATGAAATATTTCCATAAAAACTTTCATCCCCGTTTCATCCCCATAGGGGTTGAATTTCCAAAAACAGTGAAACACCTTTTTTTTCTAACTGAGAATCCAAATTTAAATTTTCATAAACTTAGGTTTGAAAATTACTTAAAAATAAAATATATTCATAAAAAACCTCATTCCTGTTTCACTCCCTTAAGGGTGAAATTTCCAAAAACACTGAAACATGTATTATTTCATTTGTAGCCGAGACGTCAAATACCAGTGTTCATAGATGTAGCTTCCAAAACTTTTAGTAGCTCCTTAATAGTGATATATTTACAAAAGAAGGCTTTCGCCCACTATTTCACTCCCACATGGTTAAATTCCCAAAAATTCTTAAACATTTATTTCTTTATTTCTGATCGATAAATCAAGTACCAGCCGGCCGCGGTGGCCGAGCGGTTCTAGGCGCTTCAGTCCAGAACCGCACGACTGCTACGGTCGCAGGTTCGAATCCTGCCTCGGGCATGGATGTGTGTGATGTCCTTAAGTTAGTTAGTGGACTCATGCCCTCAGATGTTAAGTCCCATAGTGCTCAGAGCTATTTGAACCAAGTACCACTTTGCGTAGTCCTAGCGTCATAAGTGTCTCAAGAGCCACATTTTTCAATAAAACAACCTTAATCCCCTATTTTTCGAAAAATTCCTTCGTAAAAGATGCCTACATTAGAAGATACACACCTTCTTCAGATTTCAAGTTTCTGTCCTTAGCGGTTTGGGCTGGGTGATGATGTGTCAATCAGGACATTGCTGATTAAATTGTTTTGAGTCCTCAGTCTTCAGACTAGCTTATGCTGCCCGCCACTAATTCCTTTCCTGTACCAACCTTTTCAGCACCGACCATAATTTGCATCCTACGTCCTCAGTTATATGCATTTCTCTACGATTTTTGCCCTCTGCAGATCCCTCTAGTACCACGGAAGTTGTTCCCCGACGCCGGCCAAGGTGGCAGAGCGGCTCTAGGCGCTACAATCTGGAACCGCGAGAGCTCTACGGTCGCAGGTTCGAATCCTGTCCCGGGAATGGATGTTTGTGATGTCCTTAGGTTAGTTAGGTTTAAGTAGTTCTAAGTTCTAGGGGACTGATGACCTCAGAAGTTACGTCCCATACTGCTCAGAGCCACTTTGTTCCCCGACGTCTTAACGTATGTCCTATCATGCTGTCCTTTCTTGTTGTCGGTGTTTACTATACAAGGTATTTAGGCAACAGCATGCAGAAATATAACAGGACATAGAGAATGCTCCATTGAACAATTTGAGGTAGAGAATCTGTGGTCGGAGAAGCCAACTTAAGATAAGGAAGTAGACTTGTCTACCGCTTTGTCTAGCGCTACTGTTTTCCAGCTTATTTACAACTAACAAACGTAGAAGTTTACAGGTACTTTGTTGTTTATTTACTTGTACATTCTTTATTTCCTGCAAGGATGCAAGGAATTTCCAGAAATGTAACTGTCTGTGATGTGATTCGAAATACATCACGGATATTTGTCAAGATGTGTCAGAATCTTGTTCGCCGATGTCACGTTTGCATTGAGATTGATGGCCGTCAGTTTCAACACAAATGGTGCGTTCATGGAGTCAAAGATGGTATTTGCAGTTAATTGCAACTAACGTAAATAAAAAATTATACAATAATGTGATTTTATTCCTATTATCTCCTTATGCCGGCTTCTCCGACCCCAGGTTCCCTACCTCAAACTGTTCAAAGGGGCATATGTCCTGATAAATTTTTGCACCCTCTTATGGAAACACCCTGTGGGTTCTTTCTTCGACAATTTTGTGGAGAATCTACTCATTCCTTACCTTATCAGTCCACCTTATTTTCACCATTCTTCTGCAGCACCACACCTCACATGCTTCGATTTTCTTCTGCTCCGGTTGTTCGACAGTCCATGTTTTCGATACAATACTGTGTTCCATACGTACATTCCGAGATATTTCTTCCTCAAATTAAGACCTATCTTATATTTCCGTCACTGCTTCTTCGATGTATAGATTGAACAGTAGGGGCGAAAGACTGCATCCCTGTGTTACACCCTTTTTGCCTAGCACTTCGTTCTTGGTCTTCCAGTCTTACTGTTCCCTCTTGATTCTTGTACATATTGTATATTACACTTTTTCCCTTCAGCTTACCCCTATTTTTCTCAGACTTGAGAACATCTAGAACAATCTGACACTGCCCCCGTCGGAGGTTCGAGTCCTCCCTCTGGCGTGGGTGTGTGTGTTGTCCTTAGCGTAAGTTAGGTCAAGTTAGATTAATTAGTGTGTACGCCTAGGGACCGATGGCCTCAGCAGTTTGGTTCCATAGTGCTTACCACAAATTTCCAAATTTTTCGAATCTTACATTGTCGAACGCCGGCCGTGGTGGTCATGCTGTTCTAGGCGCTCAGTCCGGAACCGCGCGACTGCTACGGTCGCAGGTTCGAATCCTGCCTCGGGCATGGATGTGTGTGATGTCCTTAGGTTAGTTAGGTTTAAGTAGTTCTAAGTTCTAGGGGACTGATGACCTAAGATATTAAGTCCCATAGTGCTCAGAGCCATTTGAACCATTGTCGAACGCTTTTTCGAGGTCGACAGATCCTACGAACATGTCTTCATTTTTCTTCAGCCTTTCTTCTATTGTGTGGGGTCTGGACTGCCACTATAATGCATTTACCTTTCCTAAAGGCTAACTAGTCGTCGCCTAACAGAACCACAATTTTCTTTTCGGTTCTTCTGTGTGTTATTCTTGTCAGCAACTTGGATGCATGAGCTGTTTAGCTGATTGGCGATAACTCATTCGCTAGTCGGCTCTTGCTATGTTCGAAACTGTGTGGACAATATTTTTTCCGAAATTTCGATGGTATATCGCCAGTCTCATACTGCCCATGCTCTAACGTGAATATTCGTTTTGTAGCTCGTTCCCCCAATTATTTTAGAAGTCTCGATGAAATATTATCCATCCCTAACTCCTTATTTGATCTTAAGGAACACAAAGCTCTTTTAAATTCTTATTCTAGAAGCGTATGTCTTATGTCTTCCCTGTCGACTCCGGTCCATCATCTACCTCATGGGCGCTGATAATCACGCAGTTGAGCGCCCCACAAACCAAATATCATCACCATCATCATTCTACTATGTCCTCCCCCTCGTAGAGGCCTTCAATGTAGTCTTCTCACCTATCCGCTCCCCCTTCTGCATTCAACAAAAAAAATGGCTCTGAGCACAATGGGACTTAACATCTGTGGTCATCAGTCCCCTAGAACTTAGAACTACTTAAACCTAACTAACCTAAGTACATCACATACATCCATGCCCGAGGCAGGATTCGAACCTGCGACCGTAGCAGCCGCGCGGTTCCGGACTGAGCGCCTAGAACCGCTAGACCACCGCGGCCGGCTCTGCATTCAACAGTCGAATCGCCAGCGTACACTTCATTCTACCGCCCTTGCTTTTAATTTCACCGAAACTGTTTTGATTTTCCTATATGCTGAGTCAGTCCTTCCGACAATCACTTCTTTTTCGATTTCTTCACATTTTTCATGTAGCCATTTTGCTTTAGCTTTCCTGCACTTCCTATTTATTTAATCCTTAATTGCTTGTATTTCTATATGCCTGAATTTCCGTGAACATTTTCGTACTTCCTTCTTTTGTCCATCAACTGAAGCATTTCCTCTGTTATCCAAGGTTTCTTCGCAGTTACCTTACTTGTACTTATCTTTTTCTTTCCTGCATCTACAATTACCCTTTTTAGAGATGTCCATTTCTCTTCAAATGAACGTCTACTGAGCTATTCATTATCGCAGTATCTATAGTCTCAGAGAAGTTGAAGCGTAGTTCTTCATTCCTTAGTACTTCCGTTTCCGACTTCTTTTCTAATTGATTCTTCCTGACTAGTCCCTAACCTTCTGGCTACACTTCAGACTTGTACGCTTAGTTACAGATTACACCCCTTACCGCTCGCAATGTGTTTCAGAAAAGTATAATGAGTATCTGACAGAAACACACTTTCTGGGCACCCAGATCGCCTTGCATCAATCGAGTAGAGCAGATTAACTGAGTCACCGACAAAGATATCCGCACATAATGTCCTGTCTTTGTTATTTTCCTGCGTTATGTGTCGCTGGGGAGCAGTTGTGATGAATGAATCAGCATAACAACTCATTGTGGCAGTTCTTTATGAAGATCTTGCCGTCACCTCCATCGAGAAATAAGATGTCAGTTCTAGCTTCCTATACGTAACTGTAGTCGAATACTGGAATTCTCCCATGCGCCGTTAGTTCAAAAACTTTCGAGATGAGATTTTTTTTAAAAATGAGAAAATTTTATATGGTGGTTTTATTGCTTCAGGCGTTCTACATAGTTTCCTCTCACTTGGGTGGTAGGCATAGAACGGTCATATACCACGCGAAATTCCCAGGAAACGCCTTCTCTGCTATACCTCTCAACCTTGTCATGAATGTTGGTTATATCGTCAAAACATTGGCTCTTCATGTGAATCTCTGCGCTACTTCATTTTGTGGTAGGTTCATATTGCTAAGTATCGTCACCCGAAATAATTTCTTCCGGAAAAGAATCGTCTGCGTCCTTCGCCCCAGTTAAGTCATTGCAGGCGTTCACGTGTCGTCGTTTTTATCCGGGAGTTAGGCTGTGCGTGAGAAACCGTACATTACGCTTTTCTCATTTTAAAGACTTCCTAGAGACTGTATTGAATATTTGATTTAGAGATGTTAGTCGACTGCGATTCGAGTCACAACAACGTTTATACAGTGCGGCTGCACGACCACTACTTAACACTGCCTGCTCATAACTGACGTCGAACGCACCTCAGCTCTACAGGTACATGCACATTCCACAAGCCACCTTACCAGTGTGGGGAGGCTACTTCGTGTAACCGTGTCATTTCTACCTTTGCCTGTTCCAGTCGCGAACTGGTTCGTGGGAAGAAAATTTTCTGGTAAGCCTCTGCGTGAGGTCGAATCTCTCCCATTTTATCTTCATCGTCTTACCGCGAGATATACGTAGAAGGAAGTAATACATTGGTTGACTCTTCCAGGAACGTACGTTCTCGGAACGTTAAAGAACACCTTAACGCAGAACACCTCTCTTGGAGCGTCTGCCACTGCAGTTGGCTGAGAGTCTCCGAGATGAACCCGTAAGGAAACGTGCTACTCTTCTTTGTATCTTCTCTATCAGTCCAATACCATAGTGACGAGCAATATTCAAGTATTGGTCGAACGAGTGTTTTGTTCAAAAATGGTTCAAATGGCTCTGAGCACTATGGGACTTAACTTCTGAGGTCATCAGTCGCCTAGAACTTAGAACTAATTAAACCTAACTAACCTAAGGACATCACACACATCCATGCCGAGGCAGGATTCGAACCTGCGACCGTAGCAGTCCCGCGGTTCCGGACTGAGCGCCTAGAACCGCTAGACCACCGCGGCCGGCAGAGTGTTTTGTAACCTACCTCCTTAGTTGATGGACTACGCTTCGTGCAGGTTCTTCTGACATGCGCTTTACCTGCGATTAATTTTATGTATTCGTTTCACTTCAAATTGGTCGATACGCGCACTCCTAGATGTTTTATGGAGTAACTGCTTCCAGTGATCGATCTGTCATCGAATAATCATACAATAACGGGTCGTTCTGTCCATGTACATGCAATCCAATACACTTGCTTATGTTGGTTTATGTTGAGGATCACCTGCAATTCCGGCCGGCCGAAATGGCCGAGCGGTTCTGGGCGCTGCAGTCTGGAACCGAGCGATCGCTCCGGTCGCAGGTTCGAATCCTGCCTCGGGCATGGATGTGTGTGATGTCCTTAGGTTAGTTAGGTTTAATTAGTTCTAAGTTCTAGGCGACTGATGACCTCGGAAGTTAAGTCGCATAGTGCTCAGAGCCATTTGAACCATTTGAACCTGCAATTCCCTGCGACAAGCGTCTATCGTTTGCAAGTCTTTCTGCGTTTCGCCACAATTTTCTAGCGTCGCGACTCCTCTGTACACAACAGCATAATCTGCGAAAAGCCTCACAGCCTCATAGAGCTTCCGACTTTATCTTTTAACTCATTTATATATAATTTGAAAAGTAGTTTAGAGTTGTCGGCTCAATTTGCCATCGTAGCTACTGCACAGACGTTGCTTAAACGCCAGGAACAGATCAGTTTTGGAACTTAGTGGACGGAAGGTATACAACAGACCAAGTCTACTGCCTTCTGCTCTCTTTTTCCAAGTGAACTATTTTTGTAATGAGTTACTAAAACATCTAACAATGTTTAGTTTTTGCTTGTAACGTTCCCCAGACTCATGTGCCTCCCACTGCCTTTCCTTCCAACGGTCTCCAGATTCCAGATTAGCTGTGACTTTTGTTAGCCATTGTATTGCCTCATTCGTTGCGATATAGACCCTGTATAAATTCTCTTACTCTGCAGTTCTGTTTTCCAATGTAGCGACTACGCTGGATTCCAAAACGAGCAAAAATCGCTTTCACTGCAGCCTACACACAGACCAAATTCCAAACACTGTGTGTAGGAACCCCAGTCTCGGATTAAACATCGAAGCGCGGAATCGTTAAATGCCTTTTTTCGATGTCGGCGGCAGTTCGCTGCCTTTTCTCCAGTGCAGAGTCGGCCCCACTGACACAAAATGCTCCAACCTTTCGAGGTTCCAGACTGAACGAGGCCGGTGCAGCGCGGGATACGGACGGCGTGCAGTTGTAGTGAAAGCAAGGGGTACCTTCGTTATCCTCCGCTCACTTCTGGCGCCGAAACAGCGGCTGCAGTCCACTGCATAACGCGCGCGGTTTTACGATCGCCCATTACGCTGTGCGCAGCCCCTTTGTGCGACGGCTCGCAGCGTGCTCGCGGACACATCCGACCGCACTTCCGTACGATCGACCGACTCAGCGCGTCGTATCGAACATCTCAGGACGCTCTTCGCTTTAATAAGTGGCTGCGAGGCTCTGGAAACTGCCTCTCTACGAATATCGTTTAGGGTTTGAACGATTCGATTACGAAGCGCGATACATAAAAAGCAGATCTGAGGTGCAGTGCTACTAGCGGTTCATCTGAATTCTACTGTAGTTCAGCAACAGTTCGGGTTGGAAAACTCTTTAACGTTTGCATTTGAAAATATAAAACTAACGCTTTTGTCTCAGTGTTTTTTGCTATTGTTGTTGTTGTGGTGGTCTTCAGCCAGACAGTTGTGCTTTCTAAGCGATTGTTGGAAGCAATCACAGTGGTGTTGCACGCTCATTATGATGAGTGGTATCAGGTGGAAGGGACTTCCAATAGTGATGTTGTTGCTGCAGCTTTCCAACGGCTGATTTGAAAGGGCTCTCCACCCTTCCTTATGCTGCATAGCACTTCAACCTACATCCATTCCATCCTGCTTACTGTACTCGCCGGCCGGCCGGAGTGGCGAGCGGTTCTAGGCGCTACAGTCTGGAACCGCCGCGGTCGCAGGTTCGAATCCTGCCACGGCCATGGACGTGTGTGATGTCCTTAGGTTAGTTAGGTTTAATTAGTTCTACGTTCTAGGGGACTGATGACTACAGCAGTGCTCAGAGCCTTACTGTACTCATCCTTCGGTTACCCTGTAAATTATTACCCCGAAACAGTCATCCATTACCACACTGACTATTCCTTGATGCCATTCCGACTTCGGGCCCCCGGATTCCTTTCCATGTAACCAAAAACATGTTGGCACCGCAACGCTGGATCTCATGCGTGCATTCGTGCTCTGTCAACGTTGTTGTGTCACGAATCCCAATGGAGTAACATCTCTGAATCATCTGTTCAACATCATAAATTTGGACAACACGTCCCAGCAGAGTAACGGCGATCTGGTGATACATATGGGATAAAACAACAGTCTAGATCGCAATGATATTTTACTACTGACCGATTTGGAATTCGTGTAGAGGTCGTCTTCAGAAAATGAGCACTGCAGTAACAAGAGTAGCACAGCTATAGAAGGTTTGGTGTGCAAGGCGTCGGAAGAAAGTATAATGAGGTAGCGATGTAGCATGTACCCATCTGGCTAATGATGGCGGCTCTTTGGATCCTCACGCAGCAACACGGTCGCAAACTGCTGACCGATGGCTGCAGATTTGGCCCCTTAGGAATTCACACACATTTGATGGCTGCAGAGCCAAGGGTTAAACAGTGTACAAATTTCACGCCGTAAACGGATTACGCTAGCCCCAGCCAGTGGTAAACGCTTCACAAAATGTGAGATATTGATGTTACATGAAATGTACAAAGTAAGTTATCGTAAACTAGGTACGAATATATAAATAGGTAAATAGTTACATATCATGAAACATACATAGGAAAGTAGACTTTTCTATGTTACAGTTAGTGAGCTTACAGATTGAAATGAGATGAAGTGCCACCTAGTAGCATTGGCACGAGTTACAAAGACGTTGTCTTAATCGTTTCCAGTCGATAAGCAAAAGAACAAAACAAAAATGTTTCATCCAATATTTTGTAAATTTTAAATACTGGAGTGTGTAACTGCTATGAAGACTATGTTAGCTTATTTTTATTATCATTAAATGGTAGGTAATATCTACTATTTACTAACGGTATGGCATCATACGTTAACACTGTATTCGCTTTTTTCTACTTTCCTAGCAACACATGTTATAAGCCGTCCACTAAAAGTTTTACTACGGTTACAGTCGGCGACCCAGTGGGTATCTCTCTTATTTCCTAGCTGCCATTTTGGTTACCATGGCAGCATGGCAATAGTGTCTCCTCTGGTACTTACTAGTCTCACAATAGGGTACTGTCCAATAGTTATACATTGGTCTTTTAATATTTCTATTTGCAGTTCGGATTCCGTAGAAATGTTGGAACGCGTGAGGCAATACTGACCTTACGACTTATCTTAGAAGAAAGATTAAGGAAAGACAAACCTACGTTTCTAGAATTTGTAGACTTAGAGAAAGCTTTTGACAATGTTGATTGAAATACTCTCTTTCAAATTCTGAAGGTGGCAGGGGTAAAATACAGGGAGCGAAAGGCTATTTACAATTTTCACAGAAACCAGATGGTAGTTATAAGAGTCGAGGGGCTTGAAAGGGAAGCAGTGATTGGGAAGGGAGTGAGACAGGGTTGTAACCTCTCCCCGATGTTATTCAATCTGTATATTGAGCAAGCAGTAAAGGAAACAAAAGAAAAATTTGGAGTAGGTATTAAAAACCAGGGAGAAGAAATAAAAACTTTGAGGTTCGCCGATGACATTGTAATTCTATCAGAGACAGCAAAGGACTTGGAAGAGCAGTTGAACGGAATGAACAGTGTCTTGAAAGGAGGATATAAGATGAACATCAACAAAAGCAAAACGGGGATAATGGAATGTAGTCGAATTAAGTCGGGTGATGATGAGGGAATTAGATTAGGAAATGAGACACTTAAAGTAGTAAAGGAGCTTTGCTATTTGGGGAGCAAGATAACTGATGATGGTCGAAGTAGAGAGAATATAAAATGTAGACTGACAATGGCAAGGAAAGCGTTTCTGAAGAAGAGAAATTTGTTTACATCGAGTTTAAGTGTCAGGAAGTCGTTCCTGAAAGTATTTGTATGGAGTGTAGTCATGTATGGAAGTGACACATGGACAATAAATAGTTTGGACAAGGAGAGAATAGAAGCTTTCAAAATGTGGTGCTACAGAAGAATGTTGAAGATTAGGTGGGTAGATCATGTAACTAATGAGGAGGTATTGTATAGGATTGGGAAGAAGAGAAGTTTGTGGCACAACTTGACTAGAAGAAGGGATCGTTTGGTAGGACATGTTCTGAGGCGTCAAGGAATTACAAATTTAGCATTGGAGGGCAGCGTGGAGGGTACAAATCGTAGAGGGAGACCAAGAGATGAATACACTAAGCAGTTTCAGAAGGATGTAGGTTACAGTAGGTACTGGGAGATGAAGGAGCTTGCACAGGATAGAGTAGCATGGAGAGCTGCATCAAATCAGTCTCAGGACTGAAGACCACAACAACAACAACAACAACAACAAATATTACTTTTTTACTTAATACGTGGCTTGTGGCTGATAATGCGCATTGTAACATTAAGATATTATGATCATCTCCGCTATTTACCTACTACTCGCATGTGTCGTCATGTGGTAACGGTGTTTTTCAATTTTCCAGCAACCTGTTTCATGGGTCGTCCACGCAAAAGTCTTTCAATATACCGACTTTACCATTACCATTTTTTAGTTGTCATCTTGGTGCTGACAATGGCGCCAGTTACAGTACACACATAGAGGGCACTGCTTAGCAGTTACGCGGTGATATCCATATATTTTACTGTTTTTATCATTAATTGCTTGTTGTAGGTTGCTTTACGCCAAAAATAATTTTTGGTTCTTCTTATTGGTTGGTAACTATTAAGATCAACGTCTTCGTAACTCATACCTATAGCATCAGGCGTCACAAATTTTAACATAAAAAAGACCACTTGTCAGGGGACCTTTATCAAGCTATTTGCCAATTTTTCTATATCGTCGCGAGATGCTACGCTAACCTGTCAACAAAACTTCAGCCCTGTTTTTATGATTAGGAACATCTCGTCCCCTGTACGAATAGAAAGTTAAATTTTAATCCAAAATGGCTCTGAGCACTATGGGACTTAACATCTGAGGTCCTGAGTCCCCTAGACTTAGAACTACTTAAACCTAACTAACCTAAGGACATCACGCACATGCATGCCCGAGGCAGGATTCGAACCTGCGACAGTAGGGGCAGCTCGGTTCCGGACTGAAGCGCCTAGAACCGCTCGGCCACAAAGGCCGGCTAAATTTTAATTCAAGATTGTTCATTACGATTACGTCCTCTAGGTTGCGCGCAGTTAACGCATTGCTGTAGCAGTACAGAACACAGGTGTGAGCCACCAGTACGTGCATAAAACGTGAAATGATCACGGCTGTAATTAACCGTTCCTGTCAGTAAAACCAAGCACGTAGGAAGTAGTAAAAATGTATTACGTTTCGGAACTAGTATATTCTCTGATAATAAATATGAACTAAATAAACCTTGTGCCCCTGGCACTTTTTAAATGATTCTTATCACGAACTCTAATTCAGTTATGCAGGACATTGCTATGGTAAACTTCATATCAACAAATAGTTTTGGAATTATTTTCACGAAATATTATGCAAACTATGACACACTCATGTAGGACAACAGAAGTTTCCAATGCGTTAAGATATTTCTTAAATATCTTTTATCACAAATAAATTCTATCGATCGGTGCGACACTCTACAGTGGAGCTCGTCAGATTACTTCATCAAACTCAGCACACATTAACACACTTTATAGACACTAATCGCAGTTCCTGATAATACTAGTTACGGTTACTACCGTTTGAATAGAAATCCCAAACACTAATTACAAAACTCGTGTCTTATTACGCGAATTCCGATCGATGCAGTCAGAAATAAAATTTAAACATGGACAATCGATAGAGCGTCAGCTACCTCTGAGATAATATTTACTCCTATGATCTATGATCTCTGATCTCTTTAATATTTTTACTCATATCTTCTTTATTTTTTTAAACCTTTAAATTAATCTCTTACTTATGGAAGTTATTATTTTTCTTATATCGCTCAGTGGAAATTCTTATTAAAACTTCTTCCAATATATAATTAACTTTTTCTGTAACTGAATATTATTACGACAAACATCTTTCCTTATTTCGGTACTCCTGACACTATTGAAAAATTACTCATCTTAGGGACATTGCATACCTTGCAGATCAAAATGATGTCTTCTCCTTTCAAAACTATTTCAGTAAATAGCTTTAGCGGGGATTCTATCCATTCTAGTAAATGAATGCATGTAACGCTAACTTTACGTTTACCCTTTTGTTTATTTACTTTTAGTTCAATAAATTCAATACAAGTTTCAAATTTTATAGTGAACGAATGACTCAAAACTAATCCCACACTAAACGGAAGCAGGGAAGACAGAAAACTGAAAACAAAAATCTTATGAGCCACCACCACTTGTATCCTGAATTAAATTATTTGGAGAAACCCAGCCTCTTCAGGTGGTGTTCACCCGCTCCACTAACAGTCCCTATTTGAAATGTCACTCGTCACCCTGACAAACAATGGAATATCGTCAGCTTTTGTGTTTACTGTCCGCCGCTCGTGGTCTCGCGGTAGCGTTCCCGCTTCCTGAGATAACTGGGTGTTGTATCGTCTTCATCATCATTATTCATCCCCATTACGCTCGGAGGAAGGCAACGGCAAACCATCTCCAGTAGGACCTTTCCTAGTACGGCGGTGCGGGTCTCCCACATCGTTCCCCTACGCTCTGTCTAGAAGCATGGGACTTCATTTCCAATTGTGTTTATTGGTTCCTCTATGGTACTGTATTCTGGTAGCTGTATTGTCTCACGGTCTATATTGTGCAAATTCTGGTTCCTGGCTATTATCAATCACTGACTGAAGCTCTTGCTCAACGGTACACACACCATATACGCTACGCCACTAACCCACTAGTGCGTATTAGAACGTCAACAATAACAAGCACAAAACTCTTAGTTACCTTAGATGGTAAGTTCTACATCATCCAGAAGATTATTGCTTACACTCAATTACCTTAGAGCGTGCTTACCTCAAAAACCACCAAGTACTACTACAACGACTATTAGTGTCTTTTGCGCGCCAGAATAACCACTAATCACAACTACTACCCCAGTTACGTATCTGACTACAACTCCTCTAAACATTTGACTTTTCGAAACATAGAATACAGATTCTACAATTCGCGCATCAATTTTTGCTCAGCAGATAGCCCGTCACTTATTGCTTCCGTGACCACTAGCAATTAATTTCACGCCTTCACAGTGACAGCTATCACATCTATCGTATACAATGTCGTAGCTAAACTTTTGAAAATGTGCGATCAGAAAACCTAAAATTTGCTGCCCCAAACGTATCCTGATCCTCTCTAACGGAATGACGTCTATAATAGGCAACACACTAACACACTGTAAAACTCGTATTCAGCAACCGATCACACCGACTAAATGATGAAAATTCCCAACAAATCTAAATCGATATCTCAAATCAAACCAGTTCATCGACTATATTCCCAACAAATTAACTGTTCGGGATCTCAGATAGATCAGCAATCATCTTTCTTTCCAAGACGACTGTTACACTCGATATCGAAATGGTGACTGTGCTCTACACCATCTAAAACAGAACTGACTATCTGACTCGTATTTACCGTAGGGGAATCACTTTTTTGACAATCACATTACGCTCCCATTGCTTTTAACAATAATTTTTTTTTCTTCTGCGGCCCTTGCTCCATCTTGTAGTGGCCAGCTACATGGGATGCTGTTGGCTTCTGCTGCCGACGTATGGAGAGTCCTTGACGCAACTTGCTCGTAGTTTCCAGCGTGGACATTTGCTCTCTTTTCAACAACACATTGACATTCAATGACGTTAGTCACATGACATTAATTAAGTTACAACAATCAACATGGTTTTAACACCTTTCCAACCTCTAAAATAATGTCTCTGTTTATCCATCGTGGACAGCGGACACTAACTGGTTAAGTAATTGTCAATATGAATGAAATTCTCCAACAGCTGTGCAACTAAGATGTCATTTTATTTTATTTTGACGACGTATGCCATCTTCAGGTATTTCTGCACCTCTCAAAATTAACGATAATGCCATTCAGAACGATATATTCCTGGATTTCGTGAATTCAAACCATTTCACAAGTGCTTCATCCGAAGACTTGGTAGAGTTTGTGAAACGGTTTGAATTCACGGAATCCAGGGATATATGGCATTATCGTTTATTTTGAGAGATGCATATGGGGCCTGAAGATGCCAGAGTGGGATGCCGAAACTACACTCCTGGAAATGGAAAAAAGAACACATTGACACCGGTGTGTCAGACCCACCATACTTGCTCCGGACACTGCGAGAGGGCTGTACAAGCAATGATCACACGCACGGCACAGCGGACACACCAGGAACCGCGGTGTTGGCCGTCGAATGGCGCTAGCTGCGCAGCATTTGTGCACCGCCGCCGTCAGTGTCAGCCAGTTTGCCGTGGCATACGGAGCTCCATCGCAGTCTTTAACACTGGTAGCATGCCGCGACAGCGTGGACGTGAACCGTATGTGCAGTTGACGGACTTTGAGCGAGGGCGTATTGTGGGCATGCGGGAGGCCGGGTGGACGTACCGCCGAATTGCTCAACACGTGGGGCGTGAGGTCTCCACAGTACATCGATGTTGTCGCCAGTGGTCGGCGGAAGGTGCACGTGCCCGTCGACCTGGGACCGGACCGCAGCGACGCACGGATGCACGCCAAGACCGTAGGATCCTACGCAGTGCCGTAGGGGACCGCACCGCCACTTCCCAGCAAATTAGGGACACTGTTGCTCCTGGGGTATCGGCGAGGACCATTCGCAACCGTCTCCATGAAGCTGGGCTACGGTCCTGCACACCGTTAGGCCGTCTTCCGCTCACGCCCCAACATCGTGCAGCCCGCCTCCAGTGGTGTCGCGACAGGCGTGAATGGAGGGACGAATGGAGACGTGTCGTCTTCAGCGATGAGAGTCGCTTCTGCCTTGGTGCCAATGATGGTCGTATGCGTGTTTGGCGCCGTGCAGGTGAGCGCCACAATGAGGACTGCATACGACCGAGGCACACAGGGCCAACACCCGGCATCATGGTGTGGGGAGCGATCTCCTACACTGGCCGTACACCACTGGTGATCGTCGAGGGGACACTGAATAGTGCACGGTACATCCAAACCGTCATCGAACCCATCGTTCTACCATTCCTAGACCGGCAAGGGAACTTGCTGTTCCAACAGGACAATGCACGTCCGCATATATCCCGTGCCACCCAACGTGCTCTAGAAGGTGTAAGTCAACTACCCTGGCCAGCAAGATCTCCGGATCTGTCCCCCATTGAGCATGTTTGGGACTGGATGAAGCGTCGTCTCACGCGGTCTGCACGTCCAGCACGAACGCTGGTCCAACTGAGGCGCCAGGTGGAAATGGCATGGCAAGCCGTTCCACAGGACTACATCCAGCATCTCTACGATCGTCTCCATGGGAGAATAGCAGCCTGCATTGCTGCGAAAGGTTGATATACACTGTACTAGTGCCGACATTGTGCATGCTCTGTTGCCTGTGTCTATGTGCCTGTGGTTCTGTCAGTGTGATCATGTGATGTATCTGACCCCAGGAATGTGTCAATAAAGTTTCCCCTTCCTGGGACAATGAATTCACGGTGTTCTTATTTCAATTTCCAGGAGTGTAGTTGTCGTCAAAATAAAATAAAATAACATCTTGTTGTACAGATATTGAAGAACTTCGTCGATACTGACAGTTTCTACATTAATGTGTTGAAACGACAAACAAATCCGTAACAGCACTCGAAATCTTTTGTACCGTCAGACTTCTTATGTATTCATACTTAGTTTACGACAACGTATTTTGGAAATTCCACCTAAAATCACTATTTCGTGAAACGTTTACCATTGCCTGGGGCTGAGATTTTCCGTTTCCGGCGCCAAATTTGCTCATTGTTTAATCCGTGGCTCTGCGACCACCAGTCAGCAGTTTACGAGCGTGTTGCCGCGCGAGCATCCAAGGAGCCGCCATCAGTAGCCAGATGGGTAAATTCTACGTCGCTGCTTCATTATACATTCCTCTGACGCCATACTCACCAGACCTTCAGTAAGTTTGCTGTTCTCGTTCTTATAGCGCTCATTTTCTGAAGATATTTCTACATGGATTCGAAACCGGTCCCTACTAAAGTGAATAAAATGTTATTGCCATCTAGATGGCTGTTTTAACCCAAGTGTTCAGATTATTCTACGGAAAGTTTCGAAGATGGGAAAAGTGTGCGCTCAGTTTGTCCCGCACGACATAATACCTGAACAAAAACAACGACACATGGACAAGGACACTTGATATCCTGTTTCTCTGTTGGTTTAAATTAGCAAAGCATGTATGTACCACCCGACGTTCCAGTTTCTGCCACCAAATGCTGTTTCACAAAGTGACTTATTTACGTCACAATACATGCAGTACTCCTATGGCTGTGATGCGCTTTTTAGTGTGATATCAGTACGTTATAAACACAAATTTCGAAACACATGTCCTCGGTATAGCAATGCAGCTTAGGTCAGTTGACAAAGGCAGGTCTTCGGTCCAGGTTGTATAAAAATAACATTCGTTTCGGAGTATGCTTATGAAGTAGCTCGGTTTTTAACAGTTACATACAACCGCTCCCTGGACGATAGATCTGTACTTAAAGATAGGAATGAACAACACATCACACCGTTATACAAAAAAGGAAACAGAAATAATCACCTGAATTATTGACCAATCATTGACATAGTTTGAATTTTGGAACATAAACTACGTTCCAACATTATAAAACACCTCGACGAAGACGTTCTATTGACAAATAACCAGGATGGATTAAGGAAAATATCGTTCTTGAGAAACATTACTGGCTCTTTATCCACACAAAGTAATGCTTTTGACAGAAGATCTGAAGTCGATTCTGTATTTTTAGATTTTCTGGAGGCTTCTCCACCATTTCCCGTGAGTGGCTTCTAATCAGATTGCGTACCTCTGGGACATCTATTCAATCGCGCAACTAGATTCGTGATTTCCTGTAACTGATGGGAAATCATCTTGTGATGGTTCAAATGGCTCTAAGCACTATGAGACTTAACATCTGAGGTCATCAGTTCCCCTAGACTTAGAAGTACTTAAACCTAAGTAACCTAAGGACATCACACACATCCATGCCCGAGGCAGGATTCGAACCTGAGACCGTAGCAGCAGCGCCGTTCCGGCCTGAAGAGCCTAGAACCGCTCGGCCACAACGGCCGGCAATACATCTTGTGAAACGAAACAATATTTGGGGTTCCCAAAGGAAATCTTATATGACCTATGTTCCCCTTAATCTATACAAACGATTTGGAAAGTAACCTGAGCAACATACTGAGATTATTTGCGGTTGATGCTGACTTTTACCGCCTATTAAAGTCAAAACTAATTAAAAAATGATTTACAGAAGATGTTTGCGTTGTATGAATTGACAGTTGAGCTTAAATAATCAAAAGTTTCAAGTCTTCCACATAATTAGTAAAACAATTCCTTTAAATACCACATATTTAAAAATTGTAGATTCAGCTATATACCGAGGGATTAAAATTAAAAATAACTTAAATTGGAATCATAATATAGAAAATATGGGGGGCAAGAGGAAGGGGGGGGGGGGGGGGAGCCAAACCAAATAATGCAGTTTAAAGACAGAGCTCTTAGAAGAAGTACAGGCCTACTAAAATTATTTCCTGTGCTACGCTTGTCGCCCTCTGCTGGAGTATTGCTGCGCGGCGCGGGATCTTTACCAAATACGCCGGCCATTGTGACCGAGCGGTTGTAGGCGCTTCAGTCAGCAACCGCTCGACCGCTACGGTCGCAGGTTCGAATGCTGCCTCGGGCATGGGTGTGTGTGATGTCCTTAGGCTAGTTAGGTTTAAGTTGTTCTAAGTTCTAGGCGACTGATGACCTCAGAGGTTAAGTCCGATAGTGCACAGAGCCATTTCAATTATTTTTTACCAAATACAGTAACCGGAATAATCCCAACATCAAAAACTAGTTAATATAGGGTAATGAAAGTTCGGGATACATTTGTGTAGATAACGTATTTAAGTTGTTAACATTGCAAGGTCGCAGGTTAATGTAAGAGTGAGAGATCGATTGCAGATGTGAATTGCTGGTACATTAATAACCGATGTAACACCAAAATATTGAATGCAAGCATGCAAATGTGCATGCATCGTGTTGTACAGGTGCTGGATGTAAGTTTGTGGGATGGAGTTCCATTTCCGTTGCACTTGGTCGGTCAATACGGGGATGGTTAATACTGCCACGTGATCGTCAGGAACCCTGTCTTTCTGCGATAGTAGATTTTCGTGACACGGCCGGAAGCAATCATGTACAGTGGCTACATTCCTGCCAAGTTTTTCATCTATATCTCAGAAGGAATATTCAGATTCTCGTACGCGTCCTCGTTCAAACTCAGTGAGGTGTTGATAATTGCGTCTTCGTCGCCTTAAAGGAATTCTTGACTAACTCACCACGTCCAACCTCAAAGGTAAATAACGTTCAGAACCGTTACAGACTGTCTTTAAGCAAAACTGATATGCATCCTCATAGTGGTGCTACTAGCGCCACTACTAAATGGCTGACACAAAATTTGAATAGGCATTATGTTTCAGATGCAGAAACGCGCTCATCAATTTTCGTTTGTGTCACACATCCCGTTGTTGGCGCTGTGATTTTTTTCCGTCAGTGCAGAACTGATTGAGGACTTCGAAAGAGTAGCTCGTTATGTGATGTCGCGAAATAGGGAAGGGAGTGTCAAGGATATGCGCGAGTTGGTGTGGCAGTCGTTAAAACAAATGTGTTTCTCGTTGTGTCGTGATCTTTTCACAAAATTTCTATCACTGATTTCTCCTTTCAAATGCCAAAATAATTGGTGGCTTTCATATTCATATGTAGGCATGGAAAAATGATCGCAATAGGAAAGAGAAATCAGAGCTGGGACAGAAAGATTTAGGTGTTCATATTTCCCCCGTGCTGGTCGATAGTGGAACTATAGAGAAGTAGTCTGCAAGTGGTTCTCTGTACCCGCTGGCAAATGCTTTACCTCCAGACTGCAGAGTCGTCGTATAGATGAAGATGAAATAAATCACAACTTATGCGGCGAAATTAGCTAAACAAACCTTTTGATGTTGCAATGCAGATAAAGTGAGTTTAAAATGTTTCAAAGAGGCAGCGTATAAACTGCAGCTCCCTGGCACTCTTGGTCTTACACCGTACTGACCAGAACTGCTAATTGTAAGCATCTAGAATACTTATTGGTTATTCTATAATCAAGTTTCTGTGAAACGAGCTCAGTTTTATCTTGCAGCACAGAATCTCTGCTAAAATCAGCGATCACAAACGATCATACAGAAGACAACGCCTGCCCGCCGACAGTAGTATATCGCCCAGGATTGTAATTCACGATCCCGGATTGCAAACTCGCGTCAGAATGGGACGTGGCCGCACTTTGCTGGCTTCATTACAGTGATGGTGCTATGGCGTACAGCTCTGGTCGTAAAATATGCACGGCGGGTCGTTAGCAGCTGAAGAGGATTGCACAGCTATTTGCATAAAACACCAGTGACGGGCTCGTCGTAAACCTGTAAACCGAAAGCTTACACAGCGCAGCCCCCTGCACAACAGCGGCGCATGCTGATCGAGACCGTTATTACGCTCCCTGAAAAGCAACAAACGCGCAGAGGAGCCGCTTTGTTTAGCGACACGTACGCTCTAATCGGTTAACTGAGTACACAAACGTTGCGGCGTCCGCTGTATAAATGACAAACATTTATTGTTGACGTAAGACGAGAATATTTCTCTGCAGCTCCTTAAAACCTTTAGCTATGCGTCAAGTTTTCACACCATCCTCTTTTACATTTGATGCGACGGTTCAAAATGATTTCATACTAACCGCTTATAATTTGTTTACATTTCAGAAGTGAATAGCAATAAAAGTAAAAATGACGTACATAGAAAAGTAGTAATACCACATACAGTTGCTATAACTCCTGCCACAACTGCAAGCGGTGCTTGGTTCGAAACACTGCACACATTCGTATTTATACTGCGCCATTCAAATATATCTCGGTTACATAATGGAGTAAATGCTTATTGTTAAGTTCACCAGCTTCATAGTGTTATATGTCAATCATACAAATACATTTACAGAATCTTTACACAGTGTGTTACCGTATACGATGAGAATGACTCGCCCTGAACATCAAGTACGACTTGATTTACATCGACAAGAAGATGATGGTATCATCGAAATTAATAATAAATGGGATGATACCAAAGTTCCTTGCCAATCTTGTCTTTTTTTTTTCCAAGCACACCCAAGCTCTGGAGCAACACCTGTAAATAATATCGCATTAAATTTGAATGAAACGAGCGTCATCGACGATCCTGGTGCATACAGAACGAAATTCTCAAGCTGAACCATTTGTGTGCTTCTTAGTAAGACTAAGCAAAATAGTCTATTGTAATAAAACTACGTATTTCTAAATATTATTTAAGAATACAGAACATTTCAGAAGCAAATCTATAAACAGATATGGCTTGAAAATTACATTGATAGAGACTGTCGGCAGTAAAAATACACGAAATGATTCTGTAAAAGTTACTCAAGAAGTATTTGGTTCTGCAAAGGTAACAACAGAAGCAACTCGTGCTGCAATTTTTTCCCGGAAAATTGAGCACTATGATTATCGAACGAGTAATGAGAAATTCCATAGGCAAATTTTCACAAGAAAAGCAAAAAATCTCAGGAATCATGGAACAGTAATCGCGATCTTTTTGTGAACTCTGCTTACTCGTTAAAAGAAATACGAGGGTTGGACCTTTAATAGTGGCAACTACTTATTTAGAGCTCGTACAAAATAGATACGTGCTTCTAAGTTTTACTGGCCTTCAAAGTAGTCACCAACATTGCGTATAACCCGCTGAAAGCGATGTTGAAGTCGTAGTATACTCATCTTGGGGTTGAAGCTCTTTTTTCCGTGTTTGCTTTAACCATACGTATGTTTTTGGATAGGGTTCGCCTTTAGCAAAACAGAATTTTGTTTTTTTAGCCCAAACATGTTTCACTGCAGTTGCAGCATCTTCAGTGGGCTTTTATTTCTCATCTTTTTCCCACATGGTGTGGTTTTTCTGATGTGTTGTGTTTCTACAGTGACTGTTTTGTTCCACAATTTGTCATCTGCAACCACTTACACGTTTTCTTGTTCCTCACTTTCATCACTGTCAAACACTATATATTGAGTTGCCACTGTCACTGTTTCACTGTTTACCGGCTGGTTTGGAAAGTAAGAGACGAGGTACTGGCGGAAGTGAAGCAGTAAGGACGGGGCGTGAGTCATGCTTGGTAGAGCACTTCCCGCGAAAGGCAAAGGTCACGAGTTCGAGTCTCAGTCCGGCCCACAGTTTCAATCTGCCAGGAAATTTCATACCAGCGCAAACTCCGCTGCAGAGTGAAAATTTCATCCTAGTGTCCAACCTGTCAGCTGGGATTCTAGCATTCGAAGTAGGGGCTCCGGAGACAACACAAACAAAGTCACTGACAGCGGGCTTCCCTGAGGCACTCCCCCACGGAAATTTATTGGGGGCGTCTGTTGACCATTAACAACCACCGAAGACGAAATACCCGTTAACAGATTTGAGAGTACTCGCAGTGTGTCAACAGTGAAACCAATTGCCTCCAGAATCTGAAGCAGAAAGTCGTGATTAACACCATCAAATGCCTTATCGAAGTCTAGAAAAGCAAGGGCACAAGGAACGGAAGTTACAACAGCAACCGAAACCACGTCACGACTTACGACTATAGGAGTAAGAATGGTACGACCAGGTACGCAGCTTTGATGTTTTGCAACACTCTTCTCCATTAAAGCCGACATCCTACTATTTACTGCCCTCGCAACAGTCTTATAATCAAAGTTTAACAAAGTAAGTGGGCGAAAGCTATCCCATTGCGTTTCTGGATTAAAACAATTTTTTCCACTTTGAACGAGTTCGGCACTACTCTATCCTGTAACATTTCATTAAAAAGGGAGGTAAAGGTATCACCCAACAACGGCCAAAAGCGCAGGTAAAATTCCTTTGGAAGTCCATCTAGACCCGGGGACTTTTGAGAAGACGATCCCACAATAAGGTTGTAAACTTCCTCAGGCTGAAAGGCAGCTAAGAGCGTTGCTCAAATGGCTCTGAGCACTATGGGACTCAACTGCTGAGGTCATTAGTCCCCTAGAACTTAGAACTAGTTAAACCTAACTAACCTAAGGACATCACAAACATCCATGCCCGAGGCAGGATTCGAACCTGCGACCGTAGCGGTCTTGCGGTTCCAGACTGCAGCGCCTTTAACCGCACGGCCACTTCGGCCGGTAAGAGCGTTGCATTATGTTTAGATGTAATTGTCGTATCCAAGATGCTGATAAATGGGTCGTAAAAGGTTTCATTGGACTCTTAGATGTCTACATAGTACTGGTGTATGATACGCACTATATCAGCTTGCGCCATTACGGTACGTTCATCATTTATTGTGAGAGAATGAATACAAGCGCATCGGCGACGGCTCTGATGCCGAAACAAATGATATTAGTTCTTCCGTCACCAATGAACGCGGCTCCGATCGCATTTTCAAACCTTCCATTTGTATTCTCTTCAAAGTCAACAATTTTGCTTTTACACACCTGACATCCGCAATTTGCAGAGGGGCGTGATCCGAAGCAAAATGAAGTTCACGCAGGATGGAATAGTAATATTCATAAGTTTTCCGAAAGTCTTGCCCGCATCTCGTGGTCGTGCGGTAGCGTTCTCACTTCCCACGCCCGGGTCCCCGGGTTCGATTCCCGGCGGGGTCAGGGATTTTCTCTGCCTCGTGATGGCTGGGTGTTGTGTGCTGTCCTTAGGTTAGTTAGGTTTAAGTAGTTCTAAGTTCTAGGGGACTGATGACCATAGATGTTAAGTCCCATAGTGCTCAGAGCCAATTGAACCGAAAGTCTCGCGCTTTGGCAGCACAGAAAAGTATCAAAGTTTGCCTGAGCCTCGCTTTTTCTAGCTGTGTCCACCATTCAAGGGTGGAAGAGTATTTCCCTGTGGACCTTAGAGTACACACCCACACCACTCGCATCAAGTCGTCGAGAGAGGGATCAGCTAGGTGAGCGACGTTAGCATCCCCGGAGGACGAAACAATTTGACTGTTTGCCGTTCAAGATTGATAGTTGTGGCCACAGCACAGTGATCCGTAAAGGAAGCTGGGACGACTTCAGCATTAAAAATATTATCTCTCAGGCAGTCTGACAAGTAAAACCTATCTGACCTGCTACTAGAGGTCGCAGTAAAGTGGGTAAATTTAACTAACGTCGTGTATTTACACATCCAGACGCCTTTTTGGCGTAAGGAGCGGACCAGTTCATGTAATTCAGGAGAGAAATTAAAATTAGGAGATTGATTTCCAGGACGCAATACACGGTTAAAATCACCACCCAACAGAATACCCGGAGGACTCTTAAGCAACAGATAAACAATATTCTTTTTATAAAAACGCGATGCACCGCGTGACCAGTGCCAGAAGGGGAATATAAAAGAATCAAGGTAAGATTAAAATGTTGACAACCTATGCCCCTGCCAGAATCCAACATTTCCACCTCAGCAATAGGAATGTGTAAGCGAAAGAATAAGGCGGTCCCCGTAGAATATTCGGGTGCTACATTTAAGATTATACGAAAACCAGGTAATGAGAAATTATTAACTAATACCTCATGTAAGAAGACTATGTCCACACCCGAATCATAAATGAACTGACACAGCGAAGCCACTCGCATTTCTGATTCCACACGATTAACGTTTAAGAAAAAGAACGTGTAGGCTTGGGACATTGATCACAGCTCTACAGGGATGTACGGAACCTCCGGGTAGAATCAAATAGACAGCTGAGAGTCAAGGTCCATTGCGGAATCCACCGGGGAATCAGACATCGGAGGACCAGAACCCCAGTCACCTAGTCATCGCAACTTTTTTTTCTTAGATTTCTTACGTGCCACCGCACTGTCAGGTTGTATACGTTGTTTCTGTCGACTACGTGGGATGGCGGCCTCTGCAGGCGGAGGTGGAGGGGTCATAGGCACAGCTTCCTGCCCCCTCGGAACTAGGGTCACGTAATGCAGTTCCAATCACTAAGGCGGAAGCATTCTGTGGAACTGCCAATGCAACAGGTGATACTTGGCCGCTAATTTAATTTTCCTCGGGTGTTGCTGTAGTTGGCAAATGGAGAAAACCGTCGGCGGCTGAAGACGAAGGAGCAGGAGGACATTGCATCGTCTCAGACTGTAACGGAGGACACAAAGACGAATGGGGGCGACTCCGCTCCCTCTCCACACACAGGAAGCTCAGAAGGAGCCACTTCGCGAGCAGGAGGGATGCTGGAGGTAACTTCTTCTTCGCCACTCATCGAACCACGCACGGAAGGTATTGTAGCGTCGAGAGGAACAAGAGAGGGGGGGGGGGGGGACAATCGATGCGGAGGAGGTTGGCGCCGAAGGCACAGACAAAGCCTCCCCGTCACCATCCTGAGTGCGACGTCAGTTGTTTGTCGCCATTATAGGTTCTATCCGAGGGCCAATAGTATTCTGAATCTGTCGCGGGGGTAAGGGCGGAAATTCATTGACACGATTATCAGAACTGACTGTTTGTTCATTATTATTTGAAGCAGAAGTAGGCCCGACGACGGGAGTTGAAGGAACAAGATCAGCAACCTTCAATTTGTGACGCTGCACTAATGACGGCTTTAATACCAAAACCCTCCGCGGACAATTAGACTTTCATTACATAGGAATCAGGCTCCCTCTTGACCAGTATACATGACACGGACGCGGTAACCACGCACTTGTAAATATGATGGAATATTGCGTTTGACATGCATTATCACGGAACGAATTCCACTATAACACTGTAATGTGTTGAGTACAACAGCGTTCACGACGGACGTTTTTGACGTTACCAAATGGAATCAATATGTCCTTCAGAAAGTTGTCATTGACTTCTGGCGGGAGGTTGAACACTAGAACATTGGTATATTCGATTTCAGCATCTGCGATCGACACCATACTACCGGAATTATCGCGATGCTTGAACGGGACTTGAGAACCATGTCGCAACAGTAATCTTTCAATGTGAAGGGTGTCCATAAATTTCACGTAAAACACGTACTCGTATCCATAAAAATTAGCGGTATGGACCTGACCAGAGTCCATATGAATTGTATCGACAAGCCTATCGTGGATTTCTAGAGACGCGGGCTGCACGTGTCGCACTGTTTTATCGAAAGTACAGCTCACAGTACCTTTTCGTGGAACACGCGTGTAAACCATGGCAACCATAGCGGAGCGGCCGACGCCGCTGCAAGTAGACGAACACAAACAGACAGTAACGGCGGAGCGGAAGCGCTACGACTCACTCGGCAGACAGAACAACACTAACGAGGCAAACTCCACACAAGCGACGCTACAGCAAGTGAAATAAATAAGAACCTTCCCGCTAGACGCTCGAAGCGGAACTTGGTTATCGAGGACACAGAGAATAGTGCGACTGCAAGGGCTTATCTCTGGCACGCTCCCCGTGAGACCCACATTTACAACTTACTGTCCACACACTACATTTGTAGTGCCCCTGCCCACTATACTCATTACTCGCGGCAGTCAGTCTGCCGATTCCCGTAAGAGTCTGAGCAATGTGAGTGATGCCGCACTGAAGATCATTGGCCGGTAAGCCTTACCTATATGAAGATATCTACTCTTTCGGACATGTCCTTATGAAAAGGTGTGTTACTGTTATGGCTTAATGAAGCACACTTAAACTTGGAGTCTTTCTTCTCTTTGATCAGTCATAAAGATTAATTTCCCATTTTCGTTACTTTCACATCGCTTATTGTACATCGCGAGTTGTGTACTGAGAAACATTTACGAAAATTGATGAGATACCGTCCTGCATTGCAGTTCCCAAGTACATCAAATGAAATTTGATTTTTGACGGTCACGTCATTATTCCTAATAGCAACAAACTGCAGAGCAGACGAGCGTTTCGTGCGCACAAGTAGACTAACAAATTTTATTACCATCAAAATGCATGTCGACTGTAAGGCAAACAGATTGGTGGAATGTATTTGCAAAAATGATATCACAGATCAGAGGCTTAATACTAGTAAAAGATTTCAGTAAAGTGCTATTTTGTGAATTTTCAAGCAGTTTTATCAGGAAGTCAGATGAGTTAATTTTTATGTTGGTTTGCTGTGTGATTACAATAATAGTTCTGGTGCAGTGATTGTTTGCAGGACTTACGATCAAGTTCAAAATGGTTCAAATGGCTCTGAGCACTATGGGACTTAACACTGAGGTCATCAGTCCTCTAGAACAGGGGTCTCCAAACTACGGCCCGCGGGCCGAAACCGGCCGCGAGAGCCGGCAAACCGGCCCGCGTTAGCTGGCCGGACATCCCCGGTATCCGGCCCGCCAAATATTTGAGGTGGTACCTATACTGCCAACAATTGAGTTTCGAGGCCTATCGCGACCAATACACCGCGACATTGGCTCTGCTACTCGCTACAAGGCTACATAACTAAACTAATTGTTGCGCCGCTTGAAATAACAACGCGTTGACATAGGCCTACTCTACCTCTGTTACGTCTTGCAGTAATAGTGTTGCTAACAATGATTTTGAGATTTCGTTAACTTTCCAGGACGCTTTCGTGAAGAATGTGCTGTGACATACTTTTTTGACGGTGAAATTCGCCAGACTAAAATACGCCAGAATTTCGGTCAGGTACGTCCACCAATCAAAATTATGTAGTTAAATAAAAATCGTAGTTCGTTTCAGTGCTAGCTATTCCCACAACCTTAGATTTTTGCGATTTCGTCTTTTCTTTAGCCTTACATTACGGTGATCATGGAGTGCTAGGGTGCTTTAATCCCACTAGGTAGATCTTGGCCCTTTTCGTGGAGGAGTCAATGTGGCCCGCGGACTAAAAAGTTTGGAGACCCCTTCCCTAGAACGTAGAACTACCTAAACCTAAGTAACCTAAGGACGTCGCACGCATCCCGAGGCAGGATTCTAACCTGCGACCGTAGCGGTCGTGCTGTTCCAGACTGAAGCGCCTAGAACCGCTCGCCCACAAGGGTCGACCTTACGATAAAGGTTCGCAGTATTTGGGTTTAACGAACGGAAATTTGTGGTAAGTTCTTATGGGACCAAAGTGCTGAGGTCATCGGTCCCTAAGATTACGCAGTACTTAAGCTAACTGAAACTAACTTACGCTAAGGACAATGCACACACCCATGCCCGAAGGAGGACTCGAGCCTCCAATGGTGGGAGCCGCGCGGACCGTGACAAGACGGCTGAGACCGCGCAGCTGCCCTGCGCGGCAGGGGTTAACACTTTAAACTAAGATATTTTGTTTTGCAGTCAGTTAGCGTATGTAAATTACATTGAAAACGGACTGCTTGCTGGCAGCCGATTTGTTTGATTTACTGGTTAGTGTGGATTTCGCATCGCACAGTGATAGCACCGTGCATTTCCACTGAAAAATAAATTTTCTCGTAATTCTCTAGCTCTGCACTAACACTTACATATTTCGATATTTAAATTAAATTCTACACATGTCTCAGATACCAACCTCACACTTAATAACACGAATTTAACTTTCAACATGTCATGTAGGGCTCGACGCCACTAACAAGGGAACATCCCCATCGCACCTCCCTCAGATTTAGTTATAAGTTGGCACAGCGGATAGGCCTTGAAAAACTGAACACAGATTAATCGAGAAAACAGGAAGAAGTTGTGTGGAACCGTGAAAAAAATAAGCAAAATATACAAACTGAGTAGTCCATGAGCATGATAGGCAACATAATGGAGAATGTGAGTTCAGGAGCGCCGTGGTCCCGTGGTTAGCATGAGCACATGCGGAACGAGAGGTCCTTGGTTCAAGTCTTCCCTCGAGTGAAAATTTTAATTTTTTATTTTCAGACAATTATCAAAGTTCGGGCACTCACACATAATCAACTTCCCTCTCCAGGACATGTTCAGATTTGCTTGGACATATGCAGGATTTGACGGTCTACACACGGAAAAATTTGAAAACGTTAAAAACATCTGTTTTGGCAGAACACAGGAAAAACTGTGCGACTGTGAAACTGTTGCGTTCATTTGTTGCAGTTTATGTGACAAACTCTTATGTTTTCATCACTTTTTTGAGAGTGATTATCTCATCCACAAGAAAACCTAAATCGGGCAAGGTAGAAGAATCTTTTTACCCATTCGCCAAGTGTACAAGTTAGGTGGGTCGACAACACATTCCTGTCATGTGACGCACATGCCGTCACCAGTGTCGTATAGAATATATCAGACGTGTTTTCCTGTGGAGGTATCGCTTGACCTATGACCTTGTGATCAAATGTTTTCGGTTCTCATTGGAGAGGCACGTCCTTTCGTCTACTAATCGCACGGTTTTGCGGTGCGGTCGCAAAACACAGACACTCAACCTATTACAGTGAACAGAGACATCAATGAACGAACGGACAGATCATAACTTTGCCAAAGTAAAGAAAGTAAACTTTTCACTCGAGGGAAGACTTGAACCAAGGACCTCTCATTTCGCAGCTGCTCACACTAACGACGGGACCACGGCGCGCCTGAGCTGATTCTCTCCTTGATGTTGCCTATCTTGGACATGGACTACTCAGTTTGTATATTTTGCTTATTTTTTTCAGAGTTCCACATAACTTCTTCCTGTTTTCTCGATTGATCTCTGTTCAGTTTTTCAAGGCCTATCCAAATGGTTCAAATGGCTCTGAGCACTATGGGACTTAACATCTATGGTCATCAGTCCCCTAGAACTTAGAACTACTTAAACCTAACTAACCTAAGGACATCACACAACACCCAGCCATCACGAGTCAAAGAAAATCCCTGATCCCGCTGGGAATCGAACCCGGGAACCCGGGCGTGGGAAGCGAAAGGCCTATCCACCTTGCCAACTTATAACTAAATATGAGGGGGGTGCGATGGGGAGGTTCCCTTGTAAGCAGCACGTTGAATCTTACAGCTTTCTAATGTTCGATGTGTATTGCCATACGTGACCTAGCACATGCTGGAAACACATAGTTTGGTGGAGCCAGCTCGTGGTAACCCCTTCTGGTGAATAAACCGCAAGCGGGAGGGTGGCGTGTGCGCTTGCTGCCCCGCCCTTGCACACGCTCACGCGCGCCTCTGGCGGCCGACGCGGGCCCCCCTGTGGCCCTCTCTCCATGAAAGCGACCGAGCAGCGCCTCTCCAGCTCCGTGTCCTCAACGCTGCGCTGTTTTTGCCAGGCAGGCGTCGCCGCGCTTTGTAATATCAATACGAGAGCGAGCCGTGACGGCGTTTTAGCGCCTATTCATATCTTTTCATCTCTGAGACGTATTCACCTTTTCTGGGCAAGCGTCATCATTCAAAGTTGTTTAGTCCTACAAAGAGGTGTTAACAGATGTGTTACGTCTCTGTGTGTAACTCTTTGCAGAACGACGCACACACTGTTCAGCCATCTCTGACATTGAAAGGAAGGCAAGGGTTTAACGGCACGTCGAATTGGGTGTCGTTACAGTCGAAGCAGCAGGTGAAGAATAACTGAAGTGAGAATCGTACCTAGCCTTTGTGAGGTATATAACATTCATATAAATACCTCACAGGCTCTCAAAGGAAGCATCCTAGCCTTCACTCGAAATCATGTTATAGAACCGTAGTAGGCCCAAATCAAGATGACACGTCACTCACTTCAGCCTTCCTCCTACATATGACGTCAGTCGTACATTAATCAAAATAAAAGTAAAAGAATGAAGAAATTAATAAATTAAACGAAACGTCATGTTAACCAAGAATGAAATAATAATCTGAAAATAAGCGACGGTGAATTACCTAAGAAGAATCACCGGTTCCTCTCTACATGTAAGGCTAAACTACCGCTCCTCAGCCTGGATGACGATAATGATGTCGATAAGGTACCATTCATGTAAACCTTACTGTGTTACAATCTGTACAATGACAGTAGTTCTACTAGGATTAACAAAAGAACTATTTCTTCTTGAAAATTCCTGTTATTTCATACACATTGATTTACTGCAAAACTTATATCATGTTTTCTATGGTAGAACAGCACACAGAGGCTGCCCCGTTTATCTAAATAAAACCAATTTGAACATTATTTTTTTCTACTTGAAGTGTTGTGTAAACACTGGCAGAAACCAACCTCAACTCGATTTCCAGCACGTATATACGTGAAAACTTCAGCGAGTCTCTGTGTTTACACTGAGTGTTCAAGAACTGAATCAGAAGATAGCGCTGGGTATGCTTTCTTCATTCCAAGAATAGATCAGAACGAACAGTATAAGCTTCCATCATCAGCCCCTTCTCATGCAGCGGAAGCAGAGGTAATCGTGATGGAAAGCTTTCGATTGTTTCTGATTCAAAAACCATTATCAGTGCCTTAGAAACCAGGAATTTTGAAAAAACAGTAGAAAATTTGTTATCGACGTGGCCTACGAAATAACGTAATGTTCTAGAAGAAATGAATATATTAATTTACTTTGGATAAAAGGTAACGAAACAATAGACCAGTTGGCCAGGGAAGCTGCTATATACCGACCTTCCCTTGATATCCAGTTATCTTTCCTCTACTTCTTACAACAAGCAAAAACGGAAAGTGGTTCCCCTTGGGAAGAAGTAAGTAAAGAAAAGTATTATGTTTGGATTAACACCGCATGCGTCGCTTACCTTAGTTTCATAACATGTCACTACACAGCAGATCTACGTATTACTACAATTACTCTTATGAGATTCAGTCACGGCAGCTTTCCCACTCATTTGTATCTCCTATAACCAAAAAATTCAGACACTTCGCAATAATTCAGACGTTGAAGATACTAATAATTTAATCTTCACTTTTTCTAACTTCCAGCAACAAAGAGATGAACTTCTAGAAGAACTGAGAAAGCTTACATTCCCGACAAGCATTACTGCTTTTTTACCGCAGAATGATAAGCAGTTCTTAGATGCCTGACAAGATTTATTGTAGTCAGTAATTTTCAAATTTACTACAGACCTATGGGGTATATGTAATTTATTTTATTTTTTTCAATCGTTAATTGAAAAAATTTTGTATCTCGAAGCTTATTGACTGTACAAATCTGTTTTTAAATATTCATAAAAACATTTACTTACAACTTCTGTATTTAGAGATTAAAGAAGCATTCCCCTTTTTAATAAACTGAAGAAATATTGTTTGGTTGTTTTAAAGTAATACGTTCATTTATAAGTTTTTAAAAAAATCTGATTTTGTAATATTGTTGATGGTTAAATTATGTATTCAGGCAGAAGGCAAAAAATAAAAATAAAATAAAAAAGGATTATAAGGTACACATACTACGCTGTGATGTGGGGCAATCGGCAGGGTTAGATATGAAAAACACACTTCGTACGCGGCGATCGCATTGTAGACACTTTCATTGTTCCAAAAAGTTCAGGTTGAAAAAAAATTCAAATTGCTCTAAGCACTATGGGAGTTAACATCTGATGTCATCGGTCCCCTAGAACGTAGAACTACTTAAACCTAACTAACCTAAGGACATCACACACATCCATGCCCCAGGCAGGATTCGAACCTGCGACCGTAGCGGTCGCGCGGTTCCAGACTGAAGCGCCTAGAACCGCTCGGCCACAACGGCCGGCAAGATGTTCAGGATCAACTGTATTATGCTGCCATCGTTTGATTTTATGAAACTTGTTACGAAACTGCCATGTTACGTTACGTGAAGTCAGAGCATAGAAGGCCCGCATACATATCTTGATAAAAATCCAGTGTGCGGCAAGCTTGGGAGAGTCATGTTCGCTGCATGGCATGCACGAGCATTTTATCAACTGTAAGCGTTTTATCAATTCGGTTTTTATCAAGATATGTATGCGTGTGGAGTGTCCTTTATGCTTCTGACTTCATGTAAAGTCATATGGCAGCTGTACCACAAATTCCGTAGGATCAGATGAAGGCACTATAAGACTTTTGAAATCTGTCATCTTGGAACAATGAAAGTTTCTACACTGTGATTGCAGCATACGAAGTGTGTTCTTCATTTTCATAAAAAAAAAAAAATGTACCCAGCGTAACGTAACTCGTCCAACTTTTGCGGATCACAGTAAACAACAGGATACAGGGAAACGCCACATCGGTTATTCAGTACACTATCTAGTGTTGAAGGTCTGTGTGAGTGTTAAGAACACCACGAAATGTTGCTTACAGTAAATGCGGTCTTTTATTAAGACTGCATCAACATTACTTTTCTTTTGCTGGGTTGAAGACAGACGTATTGCTACACATGGAGGGGAACTCTGGAGAGAGTGATGTCCTGACAAGAACTCACCTTCCTGGCGGATGTTATCTCGTCTAGATGCGACACTTAATGAGAAGTTTCAATCCTAGAACTAACAGACAAAACTATGGAAATTTTCTATCAAGAACTGCCTTTACTGCGCTAAACGTATCGTTAAAATTACTACAGTACCTTACTCTAAGATCCATATCGTAAATAAGAAAACATATATCAGTCACTGTTCTGCTAACCTACATTCCCCATAGAGGGTGCCGCGCGGGGTAGCCGCGATATCTGGGGCGTCTTGTCACGGTCCGCGCTGCTCCCCCCGTCGGAGTTTCGAATCCTCCCTCGGGCGTGGGTGTGTGTGTTGTCCATAGCGTAAGTCAGTTTCAGTCAGATTAAGTAGTGTGTAAGCTTAGGGACCGATGACCTAAGCAGTTAGGTCCCATAAAATCGTACCACAGATTTACAGTTTACATAGATGGCTATCATATTAATCTTCTCTTCATTGGTGTACACTATACTCACACAAACCTTCAACTGAATGACTGGTGTGCACTTTCCTTGTGTTTCCATTTGTCATTTTTTTACGGTCAACTTCAGCAACTAGACGAGTTACGTTACTCCGAGTACTTGCTCTGTGTGCTAATACAGAAGTCAAAGACAAATTTGAGTTACGTTTTTTACAGAGGCCGTAACGCAAGAAGAAGAAGAATAACCTGATGTTTACGTGAGTGGTACATTGTGGTGCGGTTTTGAACAGGACTTGAGAAGAATAAGTGAATTACCGGAAGAAAAATATAAGGTGCTACTTTTTTATATCTTCGTAATGCACGGAGCTAGAAGAAACAGAACAATACTGGTTAATGTCCCCCTGTATATTGATGCTGTCAGCAGCTTCGATGTATAAGCTGTTAAGCTGATTTTGCGATAGTTCTCGCTGTTATCCACACTTGACGTCTTCGGAATGATGTGGGTGATATTTTTTCGAAAGATACCATATCTCCATTCTTATAAATTTTACACACCAATCTGAAATGTCGTTTGGTTGCCAATTCTTCCAAGGATTTTAGAAATACCGAAGTAATGTTACCTGTCACTTCCGCCTTATTTAATCCCAAGCCTTCCAAAGCTCTAAAATTTTAATTTTGTCGATGTTTCTTTTGACCTTACAGTATACTAAATCAGTCCATTCCGATAACCATCTTCTTTTAGATCTATTCATATTCCTCCTTCAGCAATTTTGCTGCGGCTTCCCTGCACATCCTACTTACTTCATCACTAAATGACTTAGTTGTTGCGTTCCTGTCTTTTCCCAAAATTTTTGTTTTTTCTTCTTTCGTCAATCAGTTGAAGTATTTCTTCTGTCACCTTAAGTTTCTTCGCATTTATCTTCCTTTTACCTTGTCATACTCCTGTGGTAGTCCTTTTTTACAGATATCCAGTCTTCTTCAGCTGAACTTCCTATTGAGTTATTCATTAGCACACTATCTACATCCTTAGACAACTTCAAACGCATCTCATCATTCCTTAGTACTTTACAATCCCACTTCTATGCACACTGAATCTTCTTAAACTTCAGCCCATTGTTCATCATTAACTTGCAATCGTAGTTCTGTATCTGATTTCTCGATCTCTGACAACGATGTAATACGTGTAATACAATATCCCAGTGACTCAGTGTCTTTTCCATATATATCTCCACCTCTTGCGATTTTTGAAGATTGGAGTCGGTACTACTAGCTGAAATTTACTGCAGAATTCAATCAATCTTTCTCTACTCTCATTCCTACAACGACTGCCATGCTCTCCCTTAACTCCGACTTCTGTTTCTTTCCTCACAACTGCGTTTCATTCCCCCACGACCACTGCATATTGAATTACATTACATCTACATATACATGTACACCTACATGATTATTCTGCAGTTCACAATCATATTCCTGGGAGAGGATTCATCCTCAAGCTATTTCTCTACCTTTCTACCCTCGAGCAGCGAGTGGGAAAAATGAACACTTAAATCTTTCTGTGTGAGCTCTGATTTCTCTTATTTTAATGTGATGATTATTTATGCCTGTGTGCATTGGTGTCAACGAAATATTTTCACATTTTGAGGAGAAAGCTGGTGACTGAAATTTCGTGAGAGGATCCTGCCTCAATGAAAATCGCCCTTCTTTTAAAGATTGCCTCCCAAATTCGAGTATCATTTCCTTAGCACCCTGTCCCCTATTTCGCATTAATAAAAAATGAGCCGTCCTTCTTTTGGCTTTTTCGATATCGTCCGTCAGTCAGATCTGATGCGGATCCCACACAGCATATCAATATTCCAGAAGGGAGCGTAGAGTAAGCAGTCCCTTTCGTAGACCTGTGGCATTTTCTGTTCTGCCAATAAATCGCAGTCTTGTTTTCCCCACAATATTATGTACGCATCGTTCCAATTTAAGTTCTTAAATACTTTATAATTTTAATCCCTAAGAATTTAATTCAATTTAAAGCTTTTAAATTTGTATGATTTAACTAGTAACAGAAAATAAGCGAATACCATTTAGTACTCACGAGCATGTCTTCACATTTTCCATTATTTAGAGTTTATTTGCCACTTTTCGCACCATACTGATATCTTGTCTAAATCGTTTTGCAAGTGGTTTTGATCATCTGATTAGTTTACAGGACGGTAAATGACAGTATCATCTGCAAGCAATCTCAGATTTTCTCCTAAATCATTACTGTAGATCAGGAACAGCAGAGGACCTGTAACACTTCTTAGTGGAACTCCACATATTACTTCTGTTTTACGCGGTGACTTTCTGTCAGTTATTACGATCTGCACCTTTTTCACCGGAAATCACGAGTTCATTCGCATAACTGAGACGTTACTCCACAGGCACGCAATTTGACTATAAGTAGCTTGTGAGGAACGATGTCAAAAGGCTCTGGAAATCTGAAAATATGGAATTCATTTGACATGCCCTATGGATAGCACTCATTACTTCGTGTTCGAAAATCCTACTGCAGGTCGACGTTAGCAGTATGGATCTGTAACTCAGCTTATTACTCCTGTTTCCTTTGTTGAGCCATTTTCCAGTCTTTAGGTATGGATGTTTCGACGAGCGAGAGATTGTTTGTGTTCCTTAGCATGGAGCTGTTGTATTGGCATACTCTGAAAGGGACCTAACTAATATACAATTTGGACCAGAGGCTTTGCCTTTGTTAAGGGATACTAATCCTCATACACTTTAATTTGGCATACTAATCTTCATACATTTTCTCTATCAGTTCATCTTATGCTGCTGGCACGTTAACGATTATTGTTGTCGTTGCTTTACTGTCGTTTCTAATAAGAATAACCCTACCTGAACTCTTCGAAGTAACACACATTTTGCCACTGATATCACTTCATAACGAATCTTACTCCTGTAATCCCTTACCCTACTGCTGTTGATCATCCAGGGAATTAGTGAAGTTCGGTGTCAGGAGGAACAAGACTTTTGGTCAGGTGATTACAGGGTTATAAATACAAAATCAAATAGGGGTAATGCAGGAGTAGGTTTAATAATGAATAAAAAAATAGGAGTGCGGGTTAGATACCACAAACAGCATAGTGAACGCATTATTGTGGCCAAGATAGACACAAAGCCCATGCCTACTACAGTAGTAGAAGTTTATATGTCAACTAGCTCTGCAGATGATGAAGAAATTGATGAAATGTATGATGAGATAAAAGAAATTATTCAGGTAGTGAAGGGAAACGAAAATTTAATAGTGATGGGTGACTGGAATTCGTCAGTAGGAACAGGGAGAGAAGGAAACATAGTAGGTGAATATGGATTGGGGGAAAGAAATGAAAGAGGAAGCCGCCTTGTTGAATTTTGCACAGAGCATAACTTAGTCATAGCTAACACTTGGTTCAAGAATCATGAAAGAAGGTTGTATACCTGGAAGAATCCTGGAGATACTAAAGGGTATCAGATAGATTATATAATGGTAAGACAGAAATTTAGGAACCAGGTTTTAAATTGTAAGACATTTCCAGGGGCAGATGTGGATTCTGACCACAATCTATTGGTTATGAACTGCAGATTGAATCTGAAGAAACTGCAAAAAGGTGGGAATTTAAGGAGATGGGACCTAGATAAACTGAAAGAACCAGAGGTTGTAGAGAGTTTCAGGGAGAGCATAAGGGAACAATTGACAGGAATGGGGGAAAGAAATACAGTAGAAGAAGAATGGGTAGCTCTGAGGGATGAAGTAGTGAAGGCAGCAGAGGATCAAGTAGGTAAAAAGACGAGGGCTAATAGAAATCCTTGGGTAACAGAAGAAATATTGAATTTAATTGATGAAAGAAGAAAATATAAAAATGCAGTAAATGAAGCAGGCAAAAAGGAATACAAACGTCTCAAAAATGAAATCGACAGGAAGTGCAAAATGGCTAAGCAGGGATGGCTAGAGCACAAATGTAAGGATGTAGAGGCTTGTCTCACTAGGGGTAAAATAGATACTGCCTACAGGAAAATTAAAGAGACCTTTGGAGAGAAGAGAACCACTTGTATGAATATCAGCTCAGATGGCAACCCAGTTCTAAGCAAAGAAGGGAAGGCAGAAAGGTGGAAGGAGTATATAGAGGGTTTATACAGGGGCGATGTACTTGAGGACAATATTATGGAAATGGAAGAGGATGTAGATGAAGATGAAATGGGAGATAAGATACTGCGTGAAGAGTTTGACAAAGCACTGAAAGACCTGAGTCGAATCAAGGCCCCAGGAGTAGACAACATTCCATGAGAACTACTGATGGCCTTGGGAGAGCCAGGCATGACAAAACTCTACCATCTGGTGAGCAAGATGTATGAGCCAGGCGAAATACGCACAGACTTCAAGAAGAATATAATAATTCCAATCCCAAAGAAAGCAGGTGTTGACAGATGTGAAAATTACCGAACTATCAGTTTAATAAGTCACAGCTGCAAAATACTAACGCGAATTCTTTACAGACGAATGGAAAAACTGGTAGAAGCGGACCTCGGGGAAGATCAGTTTGGATTCCGTAGAAATGTTGGAACACGTGAGGCAATACTAACCTTACGACTTATCTTAGAAGAAAGATTAAGAAAAGGCAAACCTACGTTTCTAGCATTTGTAGACTTAGAGAAAGCTTTTGACAACGTTAACTGGAATACTCTCTTTCAAATTCTGAAGGTGGCAGGGGTAAAATACAGGGAGCGAAAGGCTATTTACAATTTGTACAGAAACCAGATGGCAGTTATAAGAGTCGAGGGGCATGAAAGGGAAGCAGTGGTTGGGAAAGGAGTGTGACAGGGTTGTAGCCTCTCCCCGATGTTATTCAACCTTTATATTGAGCAAGCAGTAAAGGAAACAAAAGAAAAGTTCGGAGTAGGTATTAAAATTCATGGAGAAGAAGTAAAAACTTTGAGGTTCACCGATGACATTGTAATTCTGTCAGAGACAGCAAAGGACTTGGAAGAGCAGTTGAACGGAATGGACAGTGTCTTGAAAGGAGGATATAAGATGAACATCAACAAAAGCAAAACGAGGATAATGGAATGTAGTCAAATTAAATCGGGTGATGCTGAGGGGATTAGATTAGGAAATGAGACACTTAAAGTAGTAAAGGAGTTTTGCTATTTAGGGAGTAAAGTAACTGATGATGGTCGAAGTAGAGAGGATATAAAATGCAGACCGGCAATGGCAAGGAAAGCGTTTCTGAAGAAGAGAAATTTGTTAACATCGAGTATAGATTTAAGTGTCAGGAAGTCGTTTCTGAAAGTATTTGTATGGAGTGTAGCCATGTATGGAAGTGAAACATGGACGATAACCAGCTTGGACAAGAAATGTGGTGCTACAGAAGAATGCTGAAGAAAAGGTGGGTAGATCACGTAACTAATGAGGAGGTATTGAATAGGATTGGGGAGAAGAGAGGTTTGTGGCACAACTTGACTAGGGATCGGTTGGTAGGACATGTTTTGAGGCATCAAGGGATCACAAATTTAGCATTGGAGGGCAGCGTGGAGGGTAAAAATCGTAGAGGGAGACCAAGAGATGAATACACTAAGCAGATTCAGAAGGATGTTGGTTGCAGTAGGTACTGGGAGATGAAGAAGCTTGCACAGGATAGAGTAGCATGGAGAGCTGCATCAAACCAGCCTCAGGACTGAAGACCACAACAACAACAGTGCTGTTGATATGACCATGCATGGGTCTGATCAGAAACCATTCTCTACGTTTCGCTTCAGTGGCCCCACTATACAGATTCAGTCTTTACATTTGTCTTTTGACGTTTTCTAATTTCGCTGCCACGTTCAAACTTCTGTCATTTTACGTCTCGTTACCCCTTCGCTGGTTATTCAACCTTTTTCTTATGGTTGTCTCCGATTTGGCAGTCCCCTCCTAGAGATCAGAACGGGATACTAATCCCGAATCTTCTGCCAATGGAGAGCCCATCATGACACATTTTCCATTCCAGCGACCTGTCCCGTGGATACACATTATATCTTTACTCCAATGGTTTCCATCCTCCTCTGCACCTTCACTCCTTTGATCACTGCTGATTTTTGCACCTTGTAGGCGTAGCGCCCTATCCGAAGGCCAACAGTGTGCCCCCAATCTCTGTTCGCATCTCTGCCCTCTTTGACAAGGCCGACGGCAGAATGAGTGTGACTCCTTCCAACGGAAATCTTCGGCCGCCAATGCTCATTATCTTCATTCAGAATTTCAGTAGTGTCTTGGATAGATCGCAGCACCCAGGACGTTCTGATTACTACTCATAGAAGCTACACCTAGACCACGTGTACTTCAACATGCCCGAAAAGTGAGGTCTCATGTAATTATGCACACTGTGTCATTCGATGAGTTCTTGGTGCAAGATCGAGCGAACAATAAAGAGTACAATTTACAATTTCAAAGCCGTTTATGTGATACAACCCCATAAAAAACACCTCGATTTTTTTGGCGAAACAGCCCATGGCTTTTGCAACATGATAATTTACATATACACACTTTGTCTCTTCTTCGTGAAATTGTCGCCAAAAACAGTATTGTAATGATACCCCATCACCCATATTCCCCAGACATAGCTCCATGTGACTGTTATTAGTTCCCAACAGTAACGGTAACATAGAAGAGTCTTTCACAACCACAGTTCGGATTAAATACATTTTGGTGAGAGAGCTAAAAAGTTCTCTCCAAGATCTAGTTGCAGAAGTGTTTTAGGGATGGAGAAAAACGCTTGCAAAAGTATATTTTATCTGATGGGGACTATTTGTGTGCATTTAATATTGATGGAGACGAATAAACAAAATCCTTTAAACAAAAACATCACAATGCAAACGGTTCCTCAAACAATAATTGCAGATATGTGGTTGCAAGCCGACTCTGTCTTCAATATGAAATACTATGCTACATGTAAATACTTACTTAAAATGACACCAGACAGAAAAATCCAGAGGAGAGAGGTCAGGCGATCTTGTAGGCCAAGCTACAGCACCTACGTGACCTATCAGTCTTGCACCGTATCGATATTAAACTTTAGCTTACCTTCTTCTTAACGTAGACGTCTTATGACAGGTTTTAGCTGAAGGCTCTCTGTCGTATGCCGTTCTGAGCATCTTTCTTCTTTTTCTTTTTGTATGTTCGTCATCTTATAATGTCGTCCATTATTCCAATTCTCTTACTACCTCTTCCTCTCACTCATTCCACTTTCCCCTCTACCATTCTTTGTTGCAGACAATTCCTACGCAGTATAGTCCTAACCAAGAATTGTTCTTCTTTCTTTTTCTATTTTTTTATTGTTTCTTACGTCTGTCAGTCCACTTGTCCTTAATTATTCTTCCCCATAGTTTAATTTTTTTCTAAATATCTTTCTTCTTTCTTTTTGACTGTTCACGATTCACTGCTCTATAATGTTACACTCCAGACATGACATTTAGCAAAACTTTTCCTCGGCTCCATTTGAATTCTTCTAGATGTTGGTAATTATTTCATCTATTCCAATGCCCTCTTACCCATAGATATCCTCCCCGTTATTTTTTCCGTAGATCTTCCGTTATATCTCATTAAGCTTCGCAGGTACAGAAAGGATTTTATTTGTTCTGTGTTTTTTCAGTCTAGGAATGTGTTGGTGATGCCTACTTAGTTATTCTCTTCATTTGCGCCGTTCTTATATTTATCTTGATCCCTGTTATGGCCGTTTGCTACTTGTTACGACGACGCGCGGCTTGTTACGACCGATGGCCACTTGTTAGCAGCAGACACAGTGGCTGCGCCAAAGACTGAGACGGCGTGGAGTTTTAAAATTATTTATTGGACTTTCTTTGCAATTTCTCCCTCGTCGTCGCTGCCCAGACCGCCGGATCCCTCCGCAACTACGCAACTAGGGAGGCGGACACTCCTGATGGTAGTCGCGGAATAAAGATGTCGAAACAAAGATCTGTTACTTAAAAATCGAAGAAGCAAAAACCTTTTTTTCTGTGCAGGAATGACAAGTATCTCAGCCGCATACCACCGCACACTTCTCTACAGTGTGAAAATCTGATTCTGTATGCTGTTTAGAATCTCCAACAATGCGCGCCTCTCGCGCCGCTGATCGCACTCGGAGCCTCAGGCCACCGGTGCTCCGCTGAAGTCAGGATGCCCTGTGGCTGAGATGAACTAGTCGCCGCTGGGCAGCCGCGTCGCCGTGAGGTCAGGTGCCTACACCTGCTGCACCGGCGGCTGGGAAGCCGTCAGTCTGATGTCCGCGAGGTCCCGTCATGGACGGACCACGCGCCGTGGGGCCGGGTTGCCGTGATGTCTGGGCGTCAGCCCCCGGCGGCGCCTGTGACCAAGACCGCGCTGCGGCCGGTCCTGCCGGAAGTTCTCGCTGTAGTTAGTCAGCCATGGTGCCGACCGAACTCGGGCCGACCCCCAGAGCTGAAGTAGACATCCGGCGGCGAACGGATGACTCCTGCGAGCTGCAACAGACTTCTGGAATCGTCACCTACGAAGACTGAACATTCGGACATGGACCACGTCCATCCTCAGATCCGAACTGCTTCTGTCCGTTGCTGTGTGCGCTCCACTGTTTATATCCGGCAGGAGGACGTTTTTTACCCTCGGTGGCAGCTTCTTGTTATTACTCCCGCAGTATATTGCAGCGTAACTTAGCGTGCTGGCCTCACATCTTCTTACTCAGAACTCTCCAGGCTTCGCTTGGCGCTCGGTCTGTGTGTGTCCTTGCATCAGCTTGTTGGTAGACTGGAAGTCAGCAAGGCTATCTGTGCTGCGCTTACTTCGCAATGCCGCGATCGCCGGCTGCCTCTGTTTTTGCCCTTCTCCACTGCGTGAGGCAACGCTTACTACATGTGGCCGCAACATCCCATACTCCTCGTCCCTTCTTGCAACATTCTTGAATAACCGAGCGAGGTGGCGCAGTGGTTATCGCACTGACTCGCTTTCGGGTGGACGACGGTTCAAACGCGCATCCAGCCTTCCTGATTTAGGTTTTCTGTGAATTTCTTAAATCGCTTCAGACAAATGTTGGGATGTTTCCTTTGAAAGCGCACGACCGATTTCCTTTCCCAACCTTCTCTAATCCGATGGGACCGATGACCTCGCTGTTTAGTCCCCTCCCCCAAATCAACCAACCAACCAACTCTTCAGCATCTTCTGGAACTCCCCTTCTGAGTCCCTCAGCACTGCTAGATCATCCGCGTATTTTGTAGTCTCTGTCCTTTCTCCTCCAATTACAATACCTCTCGCATCCTCTATGGACGTACCTATCAGTTCATCTCCATGTACGTTGATTAACTTTGGTAACCTTGAACATTCTTACTGTACACGTGTTGCAATGCTCATCTCTTCAGTCTGCTCATCCTCTAGTGCCACTTTTTGCTTTGTTTACGTTATATCTTTCCAGTCTATACGAACATCCTCAAAAGAATCTGGGCAATATACTCCAGTTGACTCTATCGTAAGCCTTCTCCCACAACCTACAGCATCTTTTGTTCCTTAATACTTTCCGAACCCAACCTGGTCTTCCACAGGATTTCCCCCAATTTCCTTTTCAGCTTTCTTAGTATGACTCTCGTCTGTAACATGACTGATGAAACTAATTGAGCTGTAGTCTTTGCATACTTTTGCTTTGTATTTTTTTAAGTAAAGGTACCGGGTGGTTATAATTAAAGTGCAGTAATTCACAGAGTCCCAGCGTGGGTTGTGTTTACTGCATGGCACCGAAACTTGTTAGCTATTCTAATGCGCAAATGCGGAACACATTTACGGTGAAAAAAATTTACTTCATATTTTGGCCGCCAGGCACAAATTTGACGCTATGACTGAAAGGAAGACATACAAAAACGCTTAGGAACGGAATGTGAACAGAAAACGTCAAACAAATGAGAGAGGAGCCTTGCTGGCAGAAAGGTCTGAGGAGAGGCTCGATGTCATTAACTAGCTTAAAGAAGATGATAATGACATTCGAAAACACAGGTTGAGCTTGGTGTGTAAAGTGAAAGAGGAAGGCGTCGAATCCCAGAGGAAGTTATTCACTAGGTTGCTGTTGCTGTAACTGTCGATGCAGTACGTAATCCAGGTGGTGCTAGTGCTGGTGCAGTATCACAAAAATTGTTCATCTTATTGCCAACAGTACGGAAAGCTTTGCGGTCGATTTTACACTGGTACTCGCACAAGATCCAGACGGCGCAGCAGCTGAAACCCCATGATCCGCAGCAACGATTTAAATTTGCTCTTCGATTTCTGGCATGAATCGAAGTTGAAGACATGTGGCCGACCAATATCCTATGGAGTGACAAGGTGCACATTCGACTACAGAGAGCAGTGAGTACAAAGAACTGCCGAATTTCTGGGACTGTTAAATCGTTTCTAGTGCACGAAACGCCACTGAATTCACTGTGTGTGACTGTGTGGTGTGGATTCATAAGCAAATTTATTCGCGGTCCATTTCTCTTTGAAGAGAATACAGCCAGAGGGCCTGCCAGGTGTACCGTGACGTCTGCACGTTATCGAGACCACCTTGTACAGTATCTGATTCCTGCTTTGGAAGAGCACACTGTGTGGACACCACCGTTTTCATGCAAGATGCAACATCTCATGTCGTTCGCCTCGTGAAACATCTGCTTAATGCAACCTTCCACGAACATGTAATCTCCAGAGGATTTGTAGATGCATGGCCTGCAAGATCACCTGATCTGAATCTAGGTGACTTTTGCTCTGGGGATATCTAGAAGAACGCATTCGGTCTCTGAATGCCAGTGTACAGAAACGCATACTTCATATTCCACCGGAACTGCTGCGAACAATGGCTGATCACATCATTTTACGAATGAAGCATCTCGCCGACGGTTTTTTTTTAATTTGTGGTAAGATCCTAACAACCAAAATGCTGAGGTCATCGGCCCCTAAGCTTACACACTATTTAATTGAACTTAAACTAACTTACGCTAAGTACAGCACACACACCCATGCCCGACGGAGGACTCGAACCTCCGACGGGGCCGGCCGAAGTGGCCGTGCGGTTAAAGGCGCTGCAGTCTGGAACCGCAAGACCGCTACGGTTGCAGGTTCGAATCCTGCCTCGGGCATGGATGTTTGTGATGTCCTTAGGTTAGTTAGGTTTAACTAGTTCTAAGTTCTAGGGGACTAATGACCTCAGCAGTTGAGTCCCATAGTGCTCAGAACCATTTGAACCACCTCCGACGGGGAGAGCGGCGCGGACCGCGACAAGGAGCCCCAGAACGCGCGACTACCCAGCGCCGCCTGCCGACGTCTCTGGTGTTCATGTTGAACAAACTGCATCAGAAGGGTTGATAATAAAATCAACATTATTCCTTTCTCACATACAGAATCAGATTTTCACATTGCAGAGAAGTGTGCGGTGGTATGCGGTTGAGATACTTGTCATTCCTGCACAGAAAAAAAGTTTTTTTGCTTCTTCGATTTTTAAGTAACAGATCTTTGTTTCGACATCTTTATTCTGCAACTACCGTCAGGAGTGTCCGCCTCCCTAGTTGAGTAGTCAGCACGTCCGACTGAAATGCAGCAGATGCGGCCGGGTCGGAAATTTTCTCCTGCCGGGGACTGGGTGATGTGTTGTCCTCTTCTTCATTTCATCATCGTCGACGCGCAAGCCGCCTATGTATAGTCAACTAAAAAATATGCAAATCGGTGGCCTAAATTTCCCGTTGATCAGTTCCGTGCGATCATTCGATTTCGTTTCATCATCAGAGGTGAAAGAATCAGTAAATATAAAAACAAAATCCTAGGATTGGCTAGTGAGAAGTCCAGGCCTATGAATTTTTGGTCTGGCCATCTTACTACACAGTTTTTGAAACAACTATGTAGTACGTCACATAGACCATAACAACCAGCACTAAAATGTAGACTTTCACGGCCAGAAATGTCATGTCCATTATTGTGGTGTGCGTACTGTAAGATCTTCTGTACACACACCATCAAATTATTTGACTTGTCGCTCTAACGAAGTATGCGAGTGTCAGCAATATGTCTCATGGTCTTATTGTGGCGTGTTTATCTTCTGCCGTTAGGTCAGACGATAGAAATGCCACTTGCACATTTAGAGTAGCAGACTGACGGTGACCAACTTTAAACAGAACTTGATTAATTTTCACACACATTTATTAAAATAATAAAAAGCAAAGACATTATGTAACTTGATTCTGGATGCTGTTTACAATTGACAATCGGAAGTTCCTTTGGTCTTAGTACGTTAAGCTTATTCTCACATATATCTGATACTTGACAAAGTGTCTATACATTTATCTTCATGGCTATGTACAGGAACAAGATAATCTTATTAGGCGCAGACTGAAACTTGACTATAGACTGGTGCAGACTAACGCAGACTTCGGCTCTTCTAGAATGCAAACTATGGGACTTAACTTCTCAGGTCATCAGTCCCCTAGAACCTAGAACTACTTAAACCTAACTAACCTAAGGACATCACACACATCCATGCCCGAGGCAGGATTCGAACCTGCGACCGTAGCGGTCGCGCGGTTCCAGATTGTAGCGCCTAGAACCGCTCGGCCACGCCGGTTGGCTTAATGCAGACTGGTGCAGACTTGAGCAGACAAATGCAGAGTGACTAATCGAAGGTCTGTACACTCGTTATAATACCTCACGCGTTCAGGTATCACTGCGCAAGTGTGATCCGCGAGGAGAAAAGGTTCTACGTTAGCAGCAATCTCATTGGCTGCGTTACATATTAATACGCGGATCGGTGAAAGCAGAATTTGGTCCATCTCTAAGGCAGCGCCATCTCGTAGTGCAGAGACGAACGAGCGCTGCGCCTGCGCTGTTGTGCTTAGCGGGACGCGCTCTAGTGGGAAAGTTGTGTACGCGCTGACTACGTGGAATTACATACACAACAATTATAATTATCCAGGCTGTTATTATAATAATTCCAATCCCAAAGAAAACAGGTGTTGACAGGTGTGAAAATTACCGAACTATCAGTTTAATAAGTCACAGCTGCAAAATACTAACGCGAACTCTTTACAGGCGAATGGAAAAACTGGTAGACGCCGACCTCGGGGAACATCAGTTTGGATTCCGTAGAAATACTGGAACACGTGAGGTAATACTGACCTTACGACTTATCTTAGAAGAAGGATTAAGGAAAGTGCAAACCTACGTTTCTAGCATTTGTAGACTTAGAGAAAGCTTTTGACAACGTTAACTGGATTACTCTCTTTCAAATTCTGAAGGCGGCAGGGGTAAAAGAGAGGGAGCGAAAGGCTATTTACAATTTGTACAGAAACCAGATGGCAGTTATAAGAGTCGAGGGGCATGAAAGGGAAGCAGTGGTTGGGAAAGGAGTGAGACAGGGTTGTAGCCTCTCCCCGATGTTATTCAATCTGTATATTGAGCAAGCAGTAAAGGAAACAAAAGAAAAATTCGGAGTAGGTATTAAAATTCATGGAGAAGAAGTAAAAACTTTGAGGTTCGCCGATGACATTGTAATTCTGTCAGAGACAGCAAAGGACTTGGAAGAGCAGTTGAACGGAATGGACAGTGTCTTGAAAGGAGGATATAAGATGAACATCAACAAAAGCAAAACGAGGATAATGGAATGTAGTCAAATTAAGTCGGGTGATGCTGAGGGAATTAGATTAGGAAAAGAGACACTTAAAGTAGTAAAGGAGTTTTGCTATTTAGGGAGTAAAATAACTGATGATGGTCGAAGTAGAGAGGATATAAAATGTAGACTGGCAATGGTAAGGAAAGCGTTTCTGAAGAAGAGAAATTTGTTAACATCGAGTATAGATTTAAGTGTCAGGAAGTCGTTTCTGAAAGTATTTGTATGGAGTGTAGCCATGTATGGAAGTGAAACATGGACGATAACTAGTTTGGACAAGAAGAGAATAGAAGCTTTCGAAATGTGGTGCTACAGAAGAATGCTGAAGATAAGGTGGGTAGATCACGTAACTAATGAGGAGGTATTGAATAGGATTGGTGAGAAGAGAAGTTTGTGGCACAACTTGACTAGAAGAAGGGATCGGTTGGTAGGACATGTTTTGAGGCATCAAGGGATCACAAATTTAGCATTGGAGGGCAGCGTGGAGGGTAAAAATCGTAGAGGGAGACCAAGAGATGAATACACTAAGCAGATTCAGAAGGATGTAGGTTGCAGTAGGTACTGGGAGATGAAGAAGCTTGCACAGGATAGAGTAGCATGGAGAGCTGCATCAAACCAGTCTCAGGACTGATGACCACAACAACAACATGCCGTGGTCGGTTGATGAATTCAGTGTCAATTCCCAATTTGACACTGAATTCATCAACCGACCACGGCGTAACAGCCCGGATAATTATAATGGTAATAACAACCAGTGTGGAAGTCTGTTCGGTTTTCCTAGTCCAGTGAGCGTCTCCATTTCCTTGTAGCCTGCTATGATGCTACCAGAGTTATCCGAGAGGAGCGCACTGCTCGGTAACTCCGACTTAGCCGCCAGTTAGCTATATCTGCAGAGCAGCTCTAGTTCACATTCAGAAACGATTTTGGGTATTTCTCCTGTATGGTGTTTAATATTAACATAAATCAGTCTCCGACATCAAGTCCTCTCTTTGCCAATAATTTTTTAGGTTCTGTCCTTAGTTTTCTTGGATATCCGTGTCACTGCTACCTTCTCAAATGGATTCAAAGAGAAACAAAATAAAGCAAGAGAACTCGTGTAAATTAGTAGGGCTTGTCTCGGGCGCCATTGCTTTGTCTCCTTCTGCTTCATCTAATCATACTTTGACTAAATATCATTCTGGGCGTGGTGACGTGCGGAGCATTCCAAATAGCAAGATCGGGTTTTGTCACTGTTTCCCTCCTACCAGAAGCTGATACGCTTGATCTACATCAGTCTTGAGCAAACCACTGTCATGAGTAGTGTTGTGATCATTATTATGGGTGACTATGGAAATGAAACAAGCTAGCACTTGACCTGTTCGTCTGTACTGTCATCAGAGTAGAAGACAAGCGGAACTTTCCCGTTTGTCTGACGAATCGCCATTAATGCATTCACCTTAAGAGACACTGCGTACGAAACAAGAAGTTGAGACTTTAAAGTTAAGTCGATATTGCACGTCACTGGTGAGGAACACTAGCTCGTCTGCAGGAAGAAAGCAGCTGGCCTCTACACTAAACCATCGCGGCCATTTGAGGTGATTTTGGTTAAACCACGGAAAGCGTCGGTTTGTCTCCCATCACGAACAAAATTATTGCGAAATTAGTTTGTCGATACGTATCAACGGGATCAGTGAAACACGGATAACAACCCGTACTCCATCAGCAACTGAGCAGCGCCATGGCTCGCGCTGATTGCTACCGCCATGCAGCAGCGTACCTAAGTAGTGTAATGTAATAAAATAATATTTTTATTATTTTGTGACTGTTAGTGTAATGTAATAAAATAAAATATGAGCCGTGACTTACACAGAAAAAGAAACACACATTAATGCAATGGCTCAGCCTAAAAGAGAAATAAATGATGTAGGGATAATCTTAACAGTGTAATATGTTGTTTAATTTACCCCGATGTGTATAAGTATTTCGTAAACTAGCTAGGTTTTCAGGGTGGTTACGTAATCGTCGATAGTTAATTGTCCTTTTCTTATTTCCCAACACTACGGACACTATTACAGGTTCGTGAGAAGTCATGTGCATATTGCACCAGAGAATATTTGCCAAGTCTGTTGGATGAACACTACTGTGATATGTAATTCACCGTCGCTTCGTCTCGATTCCCCAATATAAGATAACAAGAGTAGCATCTACAAATGAAATCCTAAAATGGAACTGGAATCCCGTTACCAGACCTTTTCTGCCTGGGACGCTATCTCGTCATATATAGAAATTCTGCAAATAAAATTGTTAAATTATTAGTAGCTACCTCCGGTCTCGTGGAACCTGAAATAAAGTTCATTCTCCTAACCGACGGCACGTCTCGTAGATGAGCTAAAAGAAAAATGTTGAAGATTTTTCTAAGATGGCGCCTAAAAATGAAAATTCTTTTTAAGGCCCATATGGATTAAGGCAATCTAGGTATCAGACTCACAACAGATTGACCACATACACAAATTCTTTTGACAAAATAACCATCATATTTTTCGGGTTTTAAGTACAACTTACATTATCAGCTGGTACAGCGAGATGAGTTTTACACAAGAACGTCCTCTTAGGTTCGAATCCAAGCAAATAAGATAAGCGAATGACAAAGGAAAGATAGTTCATGCATAGAAGCGCAAGAGTCCATGGAATAACATGTCCATTCTAGTTCTATCTCTTCTTTTTTGGCGTACTTGTCGATTATTTATAAAATTTATCGTAATATTTAGTTTGCATTTTTTAACCCAAGTCCACCCAGGAGAAACAGTACAGTACTGGTCATTTTTCGAGTTTTAATGTCGCTGTTAATACATATCGAAAAAACAAATATTGCACTAATGTGAGACTGCTATATAGAATAGGCAAGTAAAATTTCGCTTTAAAAATCATTTCGTTAGTAATGAGAAACAAACCAACAATCCCGTCGACACGGGGCGTCGCATGAAAGACATGATAAATACTATTTGTTTGGACTGACACACATTTCGGAAACGAAATTGGAAATATCCGCCGAAACACAAGAGAAAATCCCGAGAAAATTCACCTGGCCACTCTTAGAGGGGCAGCCGGTAGATGCACAGCGGTAGTCAATTGGAACAAACCAGAGAAATGGAGCCCATTGACGTAGAAATCGTACAGTTCCTGATGATGAAAGGTTGAGGGAACTACAGCCACCTCTGAAAGTACAGAATATGAACAAATATGATTGTTATTGGAATACATATAACCAACGACAACTGACGAGTGATGATTGATTCGTCTGGTAGGACGCTGTTGGCTGGTAGTCATGTTGTGGTTGTTCACGTCAAACGAACGGGTGCCCAGCGATGTCTCTCTGCGAGCTCTCCAGAACACGTACCTACACGGAACTTCCTGTGAGAGAAATGTCGGAATCAGGACAAGTGGTGGGGGTGGGGGAAGGGTAGGGGGTCAACAAACTTGTTGCGAAATGCGAGACTGCGGACTGCACGCTGCGGGGCCGTCCCAGTCTTGCCAACTCGCGGAACGCAATAAAGGGCGTGCGTTCTTTACTGCGGCCGGCTTCTGCAAACAAGTTTCCCGCCGGCCGGCTGCGCCCTATCAGTTATTAAACAACGCAGCTGCCTCTCCCGAAATTTGAATCTCGCGTTCTTTCCCGGCTTCATATTCCGGAACGGCGGCGGGCGCGCACTCGAGAGTGATGTAGTGGACGGGAGCGGCCTGCGTGCTGCAGACGCCTCTGCGCCCTCATCGGAGCTTCCTCGGTCTCAAACAGCGCCTCACTGAGGCACGCTGCCGAGAGAAGCTTCGCGCATCGTGGACGCTGCTTTGTAATAAATTGTACCCCTACAACCTTTGCTTCAGTCTTTCCATTCGGTTATGCGTCCCTCGAAAAGCGAGGCATCCATTCGTACCGCCCGTGAAGACTTGGAATTGGAACATTAGAGAAATTGCAGCTGTATTCACTTATAGTATCCTGGTTTCGAATAAGAAAATATTCTTATTTGAATTTAGGGCTGCTACCGTTTGAGAAATGTGTGTGTAGGGTACGAAGACCCTTTCATAAGCTCAGCGAACGTAATACCACTCACCCCCTAAAAAGAGGCCATTGTAGCTGATGAAGAAGAGATAGCAGACGATCATGTGATCCTTTGCAGCTGAGGTTCGTCGCAATGAAGCGGTCTGATGACCCAGTTGGTGGCACGGAATCTGTCCAGTAAAATGGGTCGAGTTAGAAACGTAACAGCCAAAGTGTTTAGAATTGTCTATAACCACACTGTGAACGAAATTGCCCGATTTGTTGCTGTTTCAACACAGACGGTCCAAAGGGTCTACAGAGATTGATGCTCACCTAGCAACCATGTGACACCGCATAAAAGAAAGAGTAGTATCGCATTGTTGGTTGGGAGACCCCGAGGGGTTAATTCAGAAGCCTAATCAAATACAGTTTCCTTCCTCCAGGCACGTCGACCACTTTCCTCGCATGTACAGGATGATTCAGCTGCCCCTACTTATGCCGTTTCATGTAACCCGTAATGTTACACTACTGGCCATAAAATTGCTACACCACGACGATGACGTGCAACAGACGTGAAATTCAACCAACAGGAAGAAGATGCAAATGATAAGCTTTTCAGAGCATTCACACGAGGTTGGCGCCGGTGGCGACACCTACAACGTGCTGACATGAGGAAAATTTCCATCCTATTTCTCATAAACAAACAGCAGTTCACCGGCGTTGCCTGGTGAAACGTTGTTGTGATGCCTCGTGTATGGAGGAGAAATGCCTACCATCACGTTTCCGACTTTGATAAAGGTCGGATTGTAGCCTATCGCGATTGCGGTTTATTGTGCCGTGACATTGCTGCTCATGTTGGTGGAGATCCAATGACTGTTAGCAGAATATGGAATCGGTGGGTTCAGGAGGGTAATACGGAACGCCGTGCTGGATCCCAACGGCCTCGTATCACTAGCAGTCGTGATGACAGGCATCCTATCCGCATTGCTGTAACGGATCGTGCAGCCACGTCTCGATCCCTGAGTCAACAGATGGCGACGTTTGCAAGACAACAACCATCTGCACGAACAGTGCGACGACGTTTGCAGCATCATGGTCTATCAGCTCGGAGACCATGGCTGCGGTTACCCTTGACGCTGCATCACAGACAGGAGCGCCTGCGATGGTGTACTCAAGACAAACCTGGGCGCACGAATGGCAAAACATCATTTTTTCGGATCAGGTTCTGTTTACAGCATTATGATGGTCGCATCCGTGTTAGGCAACATCGCGATGAACACATACGAGGTGTGGCTAGAAAAAAACCGGACTAGTACTGGTGAAACAATAAAACGAATGCAATAAGGCTGAAAGTCGCGTGGCCTGTCACGTGACTCTCGCTCCGCCTACTGCTCGAGTTTCATCTGCCTCCTGCACTCAGTCTGCCCGTGGCGTCTGTTTTAAGTAGTTGACGTTTTGTCTGTGCGTCGGAAAATGTTGAGTGTACAGAAAGAACAGCGTGTTAACATCAAATTTTGTTTCAAACTAGGAAAATCTGCAAGTGAAACGTTTGTAATGTTACAACAAGTGTACGGCGATGATTGTTTATCGCGAACACAAGTGTTTGAGTGGTTTAAACGATTTAAAGATGGCCGCGAAGACACCAGTAATGACACTCGCACTGGCAGACCATTGTCAGCAAAAACTGATGCAAACATTGAAAAAATCGGTAAACTTCTTCGACACTTTCCTTGTCAACTCCTGTTAACTCAGAGACTGCTCTGATTGTTAAACGGCGATCTTGTCGAAGAAGTTTACCGATTTTTTCAATGTTTGCATCAGTTTTTGCTGACAATGGTCTGCCAGTGCGAGTGTCATCACTGGTGTCTTCGCGGCCATCTTTAAATCGTTTAAACCACTCAAACACTTGTGTTCGCGATAAACAATCATCGCCGTACACTTGTTGTAACATTACAAACGTTTCACTTGCAGATTTTCCTAGTTTGAAACAAAATTTGATGTTAACACGCTGTTCTTTCTGTACACTCAACATTTTCCGACGCACAGACAAAACGTCAACTACTTAAAACAGACGCCACGGGCAGACTGAGTGCAGGAGGCAGATGAAACTCGAGCAGTAGGCGGAGCGAGAGTCACGTGACAGGCCACGCGACTTTCAGCCTTATTGCATTCGTTTTATTGTTTCACCAGTACTAGTCCGGTTTTTTTCTAGCCACACCTCGTATTGGAAGCGTGTATTCTTCATCGCCATACTGGCGTATCACCCGGCGTGATGGTATGGGATGCCATTGATTACGCTCTCGGTCACCTCTTGTTCGCATTGACGGCACTTTGAACAGTGGACGTTACAGTTCAGATGTGTTACGACCCGTGGCTCTATCCTTCATTCGATCCCTGCGAAACCCTACATTTCATCAGGATAATGAACGACCGCATGTTGCAGGTCCTGTACGGGCCTTTCTGGATACAGAAAATGTTCGACTGCTGCCCTGACCAGCACATTCTCCAGATCTCTCACCAACTGAAAACATCTGGTCACTGGTGGCCGAGCAACTGTCTCGTCACAATACGCCTGTCACTACTCTTGATGAACTGTGGTATCGTGTTGAAGGTGCATGGGCAGCTGTACCTGTACACGCCATCCAAGCTCTGTTTGACTCCATGCCCAGGCGTATCAAGGCCGTTATTACGGCAAGAGGTGGTTGTTATGGGTACTGATTTCTCAGGATCTATGCACCCAAATTGAGTGAAAATGTAATCACATGTCAGTTCTAGTATAATATATTTGTCCAATGAATACCCGTTTATCACCTGCATTTCTTCTTGGTGTAGCAAGTTTAATGGCCAGAAGTGTACATCTGGCCTTCATAAACCACGCGGGAGATTTTCACATTCTCTCGCTCGGTACATGCAAACTATTAGTCCTACAGAAAAAAATGAGCATAATCTTTTTGTAGGAAATTTAGGGTAGTTGAATTTTATACTGAGATATGTTCCACTGGAGGCCAAGGTTTTTGAACTGTTGAAGAAGAACGTACAAAAGTAATCTTATCCCAAATCCATTGCTCAGTCCCCACCAGTCAGCACTTTCATTAAGTTGCTCGTGGCACTACCTTCAGCCACCGCACAAAGAATTCCTACTAGACGAAGTATCCCCGATATTCGACCATTGTTTTGGTTTCTGTTGAGTGGGCTATTACGCCACCAGCACAGTCAGTCGGCTATTTCACAAATGCGCCCGTGAAGGTAATGAAAGGAAAGCAACTTTTGTAAATGTTACGCTAAAGTTAATTACCTGGACATTTCGACCGAAACTAATCTTTCTAGCACAGTAATTAGTATTCAAAAGACCTGACGAATACAACGATGTAATTGTTAATTTTATGCTGTCAAAATTCTCAATTACCAGGTAAAATTTATACAAACTTCAATTTTACAATTTCTTTTAAGTTTGATCAACGAAGTCCAAATAAAGTCGAATGTGCGAAATTATTCGCGCAGTCGCAGATTTTTGTACAGTGGTAAGAGGGAGCGTCACGTACAACATACTACAAATGCTGAACAGCGGACATCTGGGTGTGCAAGTGGGGTGGCTCGAAGATGACTTTTGTAAGTTTTTTTCTGGATAACTCGAAAGCTACGACTTCTACTGGAAACGTATCCCTGTAAAAAAAATTAAACTACTTAAATTTCCTAAAAAATAGTCATGCTCATTTTTTTCTGTATGACTGATAGTTTGCGCTTGGTTAGCAAAAGAATATGAAACACTTGTGCGTGGTTTATGGGCCAGCCACAACATCGTGGGCTGCAAAAATCGACATCGGTTGGGGTAGCCGAATTGCCTTGTATACGAAAGTCGTGTTGAGCGTATATGAAAATGATGGATGTTTCTGTGGTGTGATATCATGTTTTTGTCGTTAGGTTGTGATGAAAGAAGGAAGATGGTGGATCCCAGTGCCAGCAAATAGACTGTTCAAAATGGTTCAAATGGCTCTGAACACTATGGGACTTAACTTCTGAGGTCATCAGTCCCCTAGAACTTAGAACTACTCAAACCTAACCAACCTAAGGACATCACACACATCCATGCCCGAGGCAGGATCGGAACCTGCGACCATAGCAGTCGCGCGGTTCCAGACTGTAGCGCCTAGACCCGCTCGGCAAATAGACTGTTCCTCACGAATAGCACCGGGAGGACGTCGAGCTTAAAGCTCCACCTGACGGATACACCACCATCAACAATGTCGCCTACCCTCACTTAATGTGACACTGCCGAGAGTTTTGGAATTTAATTCAGGACACTGGCGTAGAGACTGGCGATCAGCATGTTTACCCCACTACCACTTCTCCCCATGCGGACAAAACAGTGACAGTAAAAATTTCTTACACCACGAGGATCTGAACCTGCTTACTTCAGAGGAGTACTTCAGCTACAAACAAAGATCCTAACAGACAGGGATCGAAAACGAGTGTTACGCCTTGTCAACGATTATCAGTTTGAAATCCGAGCGAAATTGCTGTTGTCAGTGAATGCAGGTCTTAATGAACCACCTTCCCAGAGAACATTGCAAAAGAACAGCGCATAATGGACATGCTGAGTCGAATACCTCGGAAAAGACCATTGCTCATAGCTGCATGTATTCAGTCGGCGAAACAACATCGAAACTGGACAGTAGTTGAATGGATGAGCGTACTGTGGCCTGATGAGGCGCGATTGTCTCCTTTTTTCAAATCGTGCAAGGCGTCAAGTGCACAGACGCATGAGAGAGGCAAAGTGCGTGCAGGGTATACGTCTGGCAGCAGAAGCGTCTGTGACGTTTTGCTGGTGTTTCTCGTACCACGACTTGGTCTCAGTCATCGAAGTTAATGTGAAAATGAATCAGTACGTTTATTTCCACATTTTCGATGACCCCTCTTTCTACATCATCATCATGGGTAAAATGCGTGCACTCTTATTCTCAGATATGACAGAAACCGTGCTCACTTGTCTGTAGGCGTGTGTTCCTGATTTTACGATCACTTAGGCACTGCGTCACACAGCAACGGGTCCTCTAAGGCACTCAGTGTTAATTCGGTAGCCCGCAGTTTCGTATCAGCATGGGATCTTCTAAGTTTCCTCTTGTTTAGAGAGTTTACTGTACGGGATCTAATCATTGTTGAGTAGCTTCAGCTGATGAGACATACCCGTAGAAAAAGTTGTCGACTCTCTCCCTCGTAGACCTGAGTTCATTATCAAGGTTAAGGGCGGTGTTACACGGTCTTAAGCGTGAAGTCTCCTGTGACCAATCCAGTGTGCTGTATTTCTACTGTCGGCCGTGGTGGACGAGCGGTTCTAGGCGCTACAGTTTGGAACCGCGCGACCGCTACGGTCGCAGGTTCGAATCCTGCCTCGGGCATGGATGTGTGTGATGTCCTTAGGTTAGCTAGGTTTAAGTAGTTCTACGTTCTAGGTGACTGATGACCTCATTGCAAATTAAGTGTTTTTTAAAGCGAAATTTTACTTGCCTATTCCATATAATAGTCCCACATTGGTGCGATATTTGGTTTTTCGATACGTATTAACAGCGTCATTAAAACACGAAGAATGACCAGTACTCCAGCACCTACTTAGAAGCGCTGCTGCATTGCGGTAGCAATCAGCGCGAGCCATGGCGCTGCTCAGTTGGTGATGGAGTACAGGTTGTTATCCGTGTTTCCTGATGCCGTTGATACGTATCGACAAACTAATTTCGTAATAATTTTGTTCGTAAAGGGAAACAAACCAACGCTTTCCGTGGTCTACCTAAATCACGTCAAATCGCCACGAAGGATCACTGAAAAGGCCAGCTGCTTTCTTCCTGCAGATGAGCTAGTGTTCCTCACCAGTGCTCAGAGCCATTTTGTATTGTCTACTATGTACACAGCCTTGCTGATGCTTTGGAAGTAAAAAGCAATTCGTGGTGGCACGGTTCAGCTTCGTACAATGCTTTTACAAAACACCTGACTATACAGACTCGGTTCTTTGTTAAACTGGGATGGCAGATATAAACATACACAAATATATATATATATATATATATATATATATATATATATATATATATATATATATATATATATATATACTCCTGGAAATTGAAATAAGAACACCGTGAATTCATTGTCCCAGGAAGGGGAAACTTTATTGACACATTCCTGGGGTCAGATACATCACATGATCACACTGACAGAACCACAGGCACGTAGACACAGGCAACAGACCATGCACAATGTCGGCACCAGTACAGTGTACATCCACCTTTCGCAGCAATGCAGGCTGCTATTCTCCCATGGAGACGATCGTAGAGATGCTGGATGTAGTCCTGTGGAACGGCTTGCCATGCCATTCCCACCTGGCGCCTCAGTTGGACCAGCGTTCGTGCTGGACGTGCAGACCGCGTGAGACGACGCTTCATCCATTCCCAAACATGCTCAATGGGGGACAGATCCGGAGATCTTGCTGGCCAGGGTAGTTGACTTACACCTTCTAGAGCACGCTGGGTGGCACGGGATACATGCGGACGTGCATTGTCCTGTTGGAACAGGAAGTTCCCTTGCCGGTCTAGGAATGGCAGAACGATGGGTTCGATGACGGTTTGGATGTACCGTGCACTATTCAGTGTCCCCTCGACGATCACCAGTGGTGTACGGCCAGTGTAGGAGATCGCTCCCCACACCATGATGCCGGGTGTTGGCCCTGTGTGCCTCGGTCGTATGCAGTCCTGATTGTGGCGCTCATCTGCACGGCGCCAAACACGCATACGACCATCATTGGCACCAAGGCAGAAGCGACTCTCATCGCTGAAGACGACACATCTCCATTCGTCCCTCCATTCACGCCTGTGTCGCGACACCACTGGAGGCGGGCTGCACGATGTTGGGGCGTGAGCGGAAGACGGCCTAACGGTGTGCGGGACCGTAGCCCAGCTTCATGGAGACGGTTGCGAATGGTCCTCGCCGATACCCCAGGAGCAACAGTGTCCCTAATTTGCTGGGAAGTGGCGGTGCGGTCCCCTACGGCACTGCGTAGGATCCTACGGTCTTGGCGTGCATCCGTGCGTCGCTGCGGTCCGGTCCCAGGTCGACGGGCACGTGCACCTTCCGCCGACCACTGGCGACAACATCGATGTACTGTGGAGACCTCACGCCCCACGTGTTGAGCAATTCGGCGGTACGTCCACCCGGCCTCCCGCATGCCCACTATACGCCCTCGCTCAAAGTCCGTCAACTGCACATACGGTTCACGTCCACGCTGTCGCGGCATGCTACCAGTGTTAAAGACTGCGATGGAGCTCCGTATGCCACGGCAAACTGGCTGACACTGACGGCGGCGGTGCACAAATGCTGCGCAGCTAGCGCCATTCGATGGCCAACACCGCGGTTCCTGGTGTGTCCGCTGTGCCGTGCGTGTGATCATTGCTTGTACAGCCCTCTCGCAGTGTCCGGAGCAAGTATGGTGGGTCTGACACACCGGTGTCAATGTGTTCTTTTTTCCATTTCCAGGAGTGTATATATATATATCACAAGTTTGTGTGGGCACACTGTACCCAATGATTAAATTTATCATTTACAATTAATGAGATTGATGGAATGGATCAATAGGATTAAAACATTTAAATCTAAATCGTTCTAAAAATAAAATTACACTCGTGGTTGCACACTTGCTCTGTTAGTATTTTCCAAGTTCAAACACTCATTCACCGTCAGGAGCACAGACTTCTAGAGTAGCTTTGGCCTTATACTGCATCGATAAAGGCCAAGAAAGTGGCATAATCAAGGTTAAAATAATATTTTGTATTCATGTAAAGAAATGGAAACCAGAATTAAATCTGCTTTTTAACGGGTTATGTACTGCGCTGGACTTAACTCTGTAACTTAAACAAGTACTACACAATCAGCTGGAGTACAAGGTAGACGGTAGAGCGTGTTCGGTGGTGCAGTCACACCTTAGCAGTTAAATGTATTCCATTAGATGTGGCTACAGTTACCTGCGTGCCAGCAGCACTAACGTTTTGTGAAATATGAAAGTAAAAATATAGTGAAGGAAAACCAATACCCCCAAAGGTGACATCGGTATTTTAGCCTAGAGACATTTTGAATCGGTGAGTTGGAAAACGGCTCATGTCCCAGAAGGTAATTTTTTTCAGGAGACACAAAAAACCGTTTTACTACACGACGGACTTAAGCATGGTGTCGTGGAGTTGGCATATAGCAATTTACGCCAAGGTGTAATAATATACACCGTTACAGCATACTTTAGTCATCGACTGTGGTCACTAAACGAGTTTAAAGGTATTGGAGATAACCAAATTACGACTCTTTTACTTTAGACTCAACTAGCGTTCTGTTTGCAGAATAATGATTATATTGTGCAAGTTTATGTTATTCATATTCATTATAATAAAAGAGAATGTTTTGTGCACACAAGTTTATTCCTAACATATCCGAAGCATAACGACAACCACAATACAGCAAAGCAGATAACGGTGGATACGATTCAACTTTATCTTGTCCATCCTTCTCCGGCCGCTGACAGACACCGTTATAAAATGGTCTCTGCTCGTCATTATGTATTGAATAATTTTCTCTACATGGTCTAATTTCTTCTTTTTTATTGGAACAGGCTTACTATACGCTTGTTTATATGGACATGACCACTTCTAACTTAATACGCTTCTAAGGAGAACTACTGTTGATGGGACATGACCCTGTTACACCATACGATACCTACTGATGTAAAAATTAGTTAATTTGAAAAGAAAATGGACATCACCCTTTTGGCAACTCTCCTTTTTAGACAACTTTTCTTTCGCGAAATATGCCTGCGCGATTACTAGATAACCATTCAAATAGTTCACTCGTGAGTAATGACTTAAATTTTCACCTCTCTCCTGCTGCTCTGTTTCATCTATCATCATACTTCGTTAAAATAACAGAAGACACAAGAATTGCCACTGTAATTAATTTTTCTTCCAAGCAAGAACCAACCCTAGTTTCTAAAATCATAATGCTATAGAAGTAATTTTTGCTTAGTGGTCTTTATACCAGGTCTTAATATTACACCTTTACTGGTGGTACAACATTAGAATTACATATTTAATATGATAAAGATAATAAACTGCAGCAGTTTATCATGATATCATCTCCAAAAGCCTCCAAAAGAACTTTTCAGACCTACTTGATGTCTTTAGGTTGCTCACCTTTTGTTACTGCAGAAGCTCTCTATCAAGTCGCATAAACACCATATCCCGTTGACATAGAACTGATTTTGGGAATTATTATGCTAAATTACAGTGATCCTTAGCAATAGAGGTTTTTAAATTCCTTATACGTCTTACAAGTACCGTGTTCTACTAGAACACAAAATGTTTTGTCCTGCACATATTGACAATGACGACGTTTTTGGTTTATTATCAATGCAGCATGTCCTTAAAACGACCAACTACGTGTTCATATGTTCGCAGTTCTATGTATGAATTTTGCAGTACCACAATTGGAAAATATTATAATGTCGAAAAAGCGTACGAGCTACTCGATCTCCCCACTTTAATATAACTGCTTCCGATAGGTATTTTTCTGTACGGTGCTGTTCGCTCAACTCTCTTCCACAGCATCAGCAGGTAACGTAGAGATTGATAAAAAAATATTAAGTGCCAGCAGATGCTATGAAGGCATTATGCAGCGTAAGGTAGGAAAATCTAGAAAATATGTAATTAATGTCGTGAAGCTTTAAATATAGCAGGCTTTTCCCTTCTGTCTCTTAAGGATTGCATTACGTTACATAGCGGTTTCCAAAATGGCACCTGTTGTGTCGGCAGCTGGGCCAACACCTTGTAGATAGAGGTGGCTTAAAAAGGCACGCGAGACTAACGCAGACGGGCGTGAAGTACTGGAACAGGATACGTAATTAATGCTATGAAGAAAAGAACGGAGTTTCTCATATACTTATCTTTAATGTCTTCTTGTACATCTCTATGGTGAACACAAATGAGACTAATTACAATCACTGTAAGGCTAATGGCGCCTTGCTAGTTCGTAGCCATTAACTTAGCTGAAGGCTATTCTGTCTCTCGGCTAATGAGAGAGAAAGGCTTCGTACGTCTAGTCGCTAGCACTGTCGTCCGTACAACTGAGGCTCAGTTCGAGTCAGTCTCTCGAGACCTGCCTTGTGGTGGCGCTAGGTTTGCGATCACACAGTGGCGACACGCGGGTCCGACATGTACTACAGGACCGCGGCCGATTTAAGCTACCACCTAGGACGTGTGGTGTCTGGCTGTGACACCACAGCACCTATCATGATGCACCTATCTTTAAAATGTATCAGACGACTAGCGTAAAACACTTGGGCCATGCTTTAAACTGATTGCTTGATTAACACGCACAGAAATCGTCGCTATATCGCTGTTGGAAGGGATTATGCTGCCGCTGCTAGTAGCGGCCCACAAATTTTCCCCAACAAACTATGCGAACACTTTAAACGATTACTTCGATACTGATATTATGCCTTCATATCTCACTGTTCTTGTGCAGACTGGCTTGAGGCTGAAATCACCAATTATCTTTGGCACTGAAAACCGATGCAAAAAGAAAAGCAACTAGTAGTTATGCTACTTTCATGATTCGGCAGGCTGCTGCTGTAATTTCCGGTACTCGTGTCGTATTCCAACAGCGTGCGACCCGCCCGTAATGCGAAGCTCATTATTTCGTGACGTGATACTGCGTGCCTAGTTTCAGAGGCACTGAGTGGGCGACGGAACGAGGCCGACGCATCATTACCGAACACCCGCCCAGGCAACTGAACTTGCTGGATATGGCGATAATACAACTTTACACTCTGCACTGAAGCCCCAACAGACATCTACAATATCTATGTTTTACGTACGGACAGGTTTCCAGCGTTAAGTTTCAGTTCGCTTTTAAGTGAAATTCCGAAATGTGACTTTCATCTATTTTGTCAATGAGTATAAACTGATGTTCTGAAAGCGTGACATTCTATAAATGTTATACGTTAATGAAGCACCGAAAGAGAAGCATTGATATCGCAATGGTTGTCTATTTTTTTCACTCTACAGCGGAGTACTCGCTGATGTGAAACTTCCTGGCAGATTAAAGCTGCCTGCCAGACCGAGACTCGAACTCAAGGCCTTTGCCTATCGCTGGCAGGTGCTCAACCGACTACCCAAGGACGCTTTGCGTCCGCCTCGGTAGTTGCGCTGCACATTGCTAACCGAAGGGGTCAGAGTTCGATTCCGGGTCCGTCGGAGACTTTCTCCGCTCGAGGAATGGGTGTTGTACTGTCGTCTCATCATAACTAACACTTTTGAGATGGCTGTATAGGCACATCCAGAAAGCCAGTTAATTAGAGATTTTGCTTGCGAAAGACAAAGGTACCAGGTTCGAATCTCGGTCCGGCACACAGTTTTAATTTACCAGGAAGTTCCAGTATGAATGTGGTTTTTACCCTTGCCTGAAGCCGCGTTCCCTCCTCTACTTAAGAGACTCCACGGCTCGTGCAATACAGCTGTGGCACTGAGCTCTACAGTTCACGTAAGAAGCCAAAAATCTTACACGGTGACACTGTTTTCAGTATGACGTCAGCTGAGATAAGTCGCACGCTTATAAATGTTATCGTGCAGATTGTCGCATTGTAACTGGGGCAACCGTTATAGACTTAGAAAATACACTCAAATGTTACATACGAAAGCGGATTTTACACGGGAATTAACACATCTATAAAATAAATAACAATTGAAGTCGAAAATGCTGTCCCCTGTTGTTGTTGTGGTCTTCAGTCCTGAGACTGGTTTGATGCAGCTCTCCATGCTACTCTATCCTGTGCAAGCTTTTTCATCTCCCAGTACCTACTGCAACCTACATCCTTCTCAATCTGCTTAGTGTATTCATCTCTTGGTCTCCCTCTACGATTTTTACCCTCCACGCTGCCCTCCAATACTAAATTAGTGATCCCTTGATGCCTCAGAACATGTCCTACCAACCGATCCCTTCTTCTGGTCAAGTTGTGCCACAAACTTCTCTTCTCCCCAATCCTATTCAATACTTCCTCATTAGTTATGTGATCTACCCATCTAATCTTCAGCACTCTTCTGTAGCACCACATTTCGAAAGCTTCTATTCTCTTCTTGTCCAAACTATTTATCGTCCATGTTTCACTTCCATACATGGCTACACTCCATACAAATACTTTCAGAAATGACTTCCTGACACTTAAATCTATACTCGATGTTAACAAATTTCTCTTCTTCAGAAACGCTTTCATGCCATTGCCAGTCTACATTTTATATCCTCTCTACTTCGACCATCATCAGTTATTTTGCTCCCCAAATGGCAAAACTCCTTTACTACTTTAAGTGTCTCATTTCCTAATCTAATGCCCTCAGCATCACCCAACTTAATTAGACTACATTCCATTATCCTTGTTTTGCTTTTGTTGATGTTCATCTTATATCCTCCTTTCAAGACACTGTCCATTCCATTCAACTGCTCTTCCAAGTCCTTTGCTGTCTCTGACAGAATTACAATGTCATCGGCGAACCTCAAAGTTTTTATTTCTTCTCCATGAATTTTAATACCTACTCCGAATTTTTCTTTTGTTTCCTTTACTGCTTGCTCAATATACAGATTGAACAACATCGGGGAGAGGCTACAACCCTGTCTTACTCCCTTCCCAACCACTGCTTCCCTTTCATGTCCCTCGACTCTTATAACTGCCATCTGGTTTCTGTACAAATTGTAAATAGCCTTTCGCTCCCTGTATTTTACCCCTGCCACCTTTAGAATTTGAAAGAGAGTATTCCAGTCAACATTGTCAAAAGCTTTCTCTAAGTCTACAAATGCTAGAAACGTAGGTATGCCTTACTAAAGAGCAATTTCCTTGTAAATATCGTCTGCGGCAGCACGACCGTGGAACGATTTTGTTTCAGTAACTATGTTGCCACCACCCTGATTTATTGAGTCACTAGGCAGAGATGGTGTTTGCTCCCTCTGGGAGAAACTGTGATGTCTCGCGGATCCGGAATGTTGATGGGAACTCTGTTGCGAGCTGTGAAGGCTGTTGTTGCCGGCGCTCTGGAAGAGGCAATGGACAAGGAGCCAGTGTCCTTCCGGTCAGAGTAAAGACTTGGCGTTTTGGTACTTGGGGCTCTCGTGTGTCGTGTGGGCAGTTATGGCTGTGAATTATATGTCGAACAAGGGAAGATTCCCAGACCCGCCAGTAAATATGTTCATCACGCAGCTAGAGGGGAGTGCTACGGTCAGACACTTTAAGCCCGTGAGTCACTAATTCTGGCCTCGCTTGGGCGCAGTCACTGTATCGCTTTGGTTCCATGGAAACTGACGTAACTTGTGTATGTGTGTGTGTGTGTGTATGTGTGTGTGTGTGTGTGTGTGTGTGTGTGTGTGTGTGTGGTGAGTAGGTTATATACTTCACTTGCCTTCCACGCGTTATGGTTGCAACATTTCAGAACCTGTTTCGTCCTTCTATCCTACGGCGCAATGCTGCCACACTACCAACGTTTCAGAGATACATTGTATTCGTCAACATTATATTTTCAGATACTTCAAATTTTTATTTTATCCACTCTCACATTCCACGTTGGGTCTGTTTCCCACATACAATCCACAAATTCTAAATTTCTTGGTCTTTCAGGCCACGATATTTATATGATTCGCCTTTATTTATTCTTGCAAAAATATTAAACAGTAGTATCAGGCCGCTCTTCATATGTTGTTTCAGAAACTGCGAAATCGTACCCGCCGACCACATTTTGACTTTCATTTGATCAGAAAATGAAAACACAATGATATCTTACGAAAATGGTGCAGAATTCTGGTATTGGGAAATACAACCGCCAGAGGACAGTCGAAAGGTGCTATTCATTGCTGGGGAAAGGCTAATGGCATCACTCTTAGTGAAATGGAAAAAAAAAATGTTACCACTGCAGTGACGCCACCGAAAACTAGGTGGTCACACACGCAACTACAGTACCACGAGCAGTCCTGCCACTTTAGTTGCGTTAGTGAACGCGGCTTAAGTAGTAAGAAATTAATCCTATCAAAGAAGCAAGCTTACGCAAGTGTGCCAAGCGAGCAAAAGGGACCTGCCAATTACTGGTCTCAGAGAATGAAAATCCTGAAACTGTTGCGATGACGTGTGGTTTGTACAGAATTCAAAAGCAGACTTTCGGAGAAATCAGAGAACTAGAAACACTTAAAATGTATGATACAGTAGGAGAACATTATTCGTTAAGTAGATGAATAAAATAAAGGATGAAACGGTTCTAGATAGAACAGATGAAGAGAAAGCTCTTCGTAAAAGACTTACAAAAGTAATGAATGCCGGAGAGAGAAACACTTCAATGACTGAGAGGAAACAAAGGAATGTTACTGTTTAACGTCCATTGACTTGCATGTTGTTAGAGACGTGGAATTCGATATACATGAAAGGATTATAGCGTGATAGGAACAGATGGAAAGACGATATCAGGACAATAAAAAGAGTACAATAAATAAAAACGTTCTGTCAAACAAAGTCTTTCACTAAGGCTATTGGTTTCAGAAAACCTCCGCCGCCAGTGATTTTACCGTGGGCAATTAGTAGGCATATGTCAGAGGAATGGCTACGAACTTACACTTAGAGCAGTAACTCATCCTATGAGATGTAACTGCGAATGCCTACGACCAAATCCCTTAAGCTACAGGATTTTCGAAACCGATACTCTTTAATAAAGGACATTATGGCTTAGCCGAACGTTATTTCGTATAACTGATAAGGACGGTTGAGAATAGAAATGCTTCTAATAAAAAATTATGATTACTACTAAAAATTAATTTTGTTAAAATTGTGATGAGTTTTGAAATTATATTGCTAGTCGTTGTTCGAGCAATTAATCTCACATAAAGTTTTGTCACGTTCTTTTGGGAACAGAGGCGTAGAATTTCTGAGAATTTCGTATATGCTATACACACCAACCGTGTTCATAAAACTGACAATTCTGTAACTGGTCCAGAATTATGTATTGTCCTGAAACTGAATCCTAACTTAAAACTAGGGACCGGACCTGGAATGTAGACAACCCAATTATACTTTTAAGTTCTGCTTAGGGTTGTGAGAGATATTCAGTAAGTTGGAAGATCGGTCCCTGTGAAAGGTAGGTAGCTGTGTTCGAACGCTTTGACACTCCATGTAATGGCATGCACTTAAATCATTTCTGGATTCGAATGGTAACTACCATATTCTGTCACGTCAAACTTACTTTAGGTGCTTTAACAAATCAGTTGGAAAGTTACTGAGTTCGGTTGCTTTTGTATAGACTCCAACGAAATGGGGTTGTTATGATTGAAACACGCCCAACACGGGTGTAATATTCTGCAATATTTAATATTTGTTACACGAACCGCTTTTCGACTGTTACGCCATCATCAGGTACGAAGGTAAGTATGTGGTACAGTTAAAGTTTTGTTGGATCAAAGATTTTAAACTAGTGCATGTACAAAGTATCTCCATTTCCAGAGATGAAAAATGTTAGAGTTAGGAATAAAACAAGTGGGATTATTTCAGTGTAAATGCGATTTAAGATTATGTAACTAAGATAAAATATGTAACACCCTAAACTAATGAACTATATGCAAATTACAATAGTTGCACACAGAAGAACATAACGGAATAATAATCTTCGATGACATATTCCAAAGGTGCGGCTCAACAAAACAATCTTGACTTTCATAGATCCTAAATTACAAACAGATAAGATATAAAAGTGATCCTAAGTAGGTGATTGAAGCAACTGTGATTATGTAAAGTAAAAATTTTTTTAATACATACTTATACTAACCGAAATAAAGGAAATGGGGTATGTTACTAAGAGGAGTAATTTACAACATGGCCTGGATGCGATTAGGAGTAGTATCTCTAGTGGAAATCTCTAAACAGAGCAACCATAGATGTTGGGCAGACAAACATAAGAACAAGGAAGCTAACTACGATTGGGTAGCAGCAAAAATATTTCAATTAATTGCCGAAGGAACAAAGCACAAAAACGTTCAAAGAAAAACAAGAAAACAGCAATACAACTCACTTAGGAATCAAGTAAATAGAAAGTGCATGGACGCCAAGGCGAATTGCTGCAGGTAAAAGTGAAGGAAATCGAAAAGGAAATGAATGTCAGAAGAACTGACTCAGCTTAGCGAGAGATCAAAACAACCTTCGGTGACATTAATAACAAGGGCAGCAACGTGAGGAGTACAGCAGGTATTTTGCTGTTAAACGCAGAAGAGAAAGCGAATAGACGGTAACAGTACATCTAAGGTCTCTATGAGGAGGAGGAACTGCCTGATGACGTGATAGAAGAAGACTCTACACTCGCTATTCAAGGGATGGAGGATCCAGTATTAATCATAATTTAAAAATGCTTGGGGAGACCTCATATCAAATAGGGAAGAAAGAATAAATAACATTCCATCCGAGTTTCTAAAGTCATTGGAATTAATGGCAACAATACTACTATTCAAGGTGGTGTGTAAAATTTATGAGACTGGCGAAATACCATGAGACTTTCGGTAAAATATCATCCACACACTGTTGAAGATAGCGAGAGCAGATAAATACCAGCTTAACAGCTCATGCAACCAAATCACTGATGAAGATGATATCAAACAGAAAACTGAGTATCTATTAGATGACGATCAGTTTGGCATTAGGAAAGGTAAAGGCATCAGACAGGGATGCTGACGCTGCGCTTGATAATAGAAGTAAGACTGAAGAAAATTCAAATATACGTGCATAGGATTCTCGACTTGCAAAAAGCACATGACAATGTAAAATAGTGTAAGATGTTCGAAATTCGGAGAAAAATAGACAAAGTTATAGGAAAATCTGGGTAAATATTCAATGTATTCAAGAAGCAAGAGGGAACAATAAGACTGAAACTCGAAGAATGAAGTGGTCGGATAAAATAACGAGTAGGACAGGAGCAGTCATTGGCCTCTACTATTCAATGAAGCAATGACAGATTAAAGGAAAAATTCAGAAGTGGAATTAAAATTCAGGATGGAGGAATATCAATGATTAGATTCGCTGATAACATTGCTATCCTTAGTGAAAGTGAAGAAAAATTACACGATATGTCGAATGGAATGAACACACTAATCAGTACAGAATGTGGATTGAGAGTAAACCAAACATAAAACTAATTAGTTGCAGCAAAAAGGAGAGCAGAGAGAAACTTCACATGAAAATTGGTCTCCAAAAAGTAAATGAAATAAAGGAATTCTCCTACCTCGGAAGCAGAAAAACCTATTACAGATGAAGGAAGAAGGATATAAAAAGCAGACTAGCACAAGTAAAGAGGGTTTCCTGAATAAAAGTAGTTTACTATAATCAGACATAAGCCTTAATTTGAGGAAGAAAATTTTTAGAATGCGCTGCACTGCACTGCACTGCACAGCACTGTATATAGTGAATCATGGACATTGGGAAACACAGAACAGAAGACAGTGGAACGATTTGAGATGGAGTAGTAGGTAAAGGTGTTGAAAATTAGGTGAATGATAAGAAATGAGGAGGTTCTCCGCAGAACCGCAGAAAACAACACACGGAAAACAGTGACAGGAAGAAGGGACAGAATAATAGGACATATGTTAAGACACCAGGAAATGACTTCCGTGCTGGTAGAGGCAGCTGTAGAGGTTCAAATGGCTCTGAGCACTATTGGACTTAACATCTGAGGTCATCAGGTCCCCTAGAACTTAGAACTACTTAAACCTAACTTACCTAAGGACATCACACAAGCCGTCCGGGGTGGCCGTGCGGTTCTAGGCGCTACAGTCTGGAGCCGAGGGACCGCTACGGTCGCAGGTTCGAATCCTGCCTAGGGAATGGATGTGTGTGACGTCCTTAGGTTAGTTAGGTTTAATTAGTTCTAAGTTCTAGGCGACTGATGATCTCAGAAGTCGCATAGTGCTCAGAGCCATTTGACATCACACACATCCATGTCCGAGGCAGGATACGAACCTGTGACCGTAGCAGTCGCGCTGTTCCGGACTGAAGCGCCTAGAACCGCTCGGCTACAACGGCCGGCAGCTTTAGAGCGTAAAAGCTGTAGAAGAAGACAGAAACTGGAATATATACAACAAAGGATTTCGGACGTGTGATGCAAGTGCTACTGTGAGATGAAGAATTCGTGACGGGCCACACCAAACCAATCAGAAGGCTTTTATCCAGTGTGCTTAGTTGAACGAGGTCCTGAAACAATAAAGCCTTATCCCTCAGTTGGCTGTTCTTCATCAGGTTCCTCGACAAATATGACCTTCCGCCTGACAGACACATTTTGACACGTCCACATGAGATAATTTTCGCCGACCGCTGTAATTGACAGCAGTGTGGCCACGACATCGGCTTCCGCCTAGCTCCTGCCGCCAGTAATTGACGTGCACTGTGGTGGGAAATTGCGAAGGATTACCATTGTCCGGGGCCGCCTTCCGCAGCTCAGACGCGGAGGACCCTCGCCGCGACCTCTGGAGGATAGTCTGCAACAAGCCGGCTCCTAGTCTGACGTGGCGCCGGGTGAACCACAAATTGAGTCGCCAGCCAGATATATTGGGCAGTAAAGAGGGCCTCCACCGACTTTTGCCACCCGCGCGCCGTCGCTTCCCCTAAATCAATAAGCCAGGTCACGCTCACGGGCCGCGCGCCATTTTTACGATTTGCTACACAATTTACGTAACGGGCCAGCTCCGGGTTGCTCCTCGCGGTTATTAAACTTTTATTAATGCCCTAGTACGTCCGAAACGGGGTGCTGTAGTATCTTATGGGGTGCGTTACGCGGAAATATTAGAATACAGAATTTAATTAAGATTATGTACGAGCGCTGGCCACCGTAATAAAATGCCGACCGTTTTAATTCGCGCGCTGGAATGGGACGGCAGACGGCTTGGAGAGGCCGTAGCGGCGTCGTGTTGAACAGTTCAGTGGCGAGTCGCTGTTCCGACCGGCAGTTCGTAGCGGCACTGTGGTTAGGCCACCCGCAATTCAGAGTGCTTTGCCGCCAGCAAATAGAGAGTGTAGTGTTCCCCGCTACCCGCAGCGCAGTGTTCCAGTATGGCTGCATACAAGCTGCGGCCTTTCGCCAAATTTTCTCTTGCCGTCGGAGCTCTGGTAACCGCTGCTCAAATGATACAAATACGCTGTCGACATTCATATCAGAGGACCGCAGAGACTATCAACCTCCACTAGGTTCTTGTCATTAAATTACTACAGGATTACCACATTGTTCACACTTGTTGCTTCAGTTGACCGTTGAATATTCGTAACATTATCATTAATACATTGCCTGACAAAAAGGTGAAGCACCCAGGAGACAGAATCGGGTATAAATGAAACTTTGTTCAGGTGTCACCATCGGTGGATTGATAAATTATTAGAGTTCGTTATTATCAGTAGCTGTAGGGTGCATTAGTGTTGTTCGTGTTTGGTGGTGTTATCAAGCATAGTAGGGTCTATAAGGGGCGTGAAGAGTGTTAGGCTTGATCGATCATTGTGGAGGGCACAGAGATGCCGCACATTCGTATCAGACAGCGAAATCAACACCAGATAGAGTCTGATAAGGGGCTCATTGTGGGTCTCCGTTTGCCCGCCTGATAGAATCAAGTGTCATCAGGATTAGTGGAACATTCTGATCTTCCAGTGACCTGATGAACGACTGAATGGGAACGTAACGGCTGGCGTACACCTCGTCAAGGTTCCAGTCGATCAAATCTGCAACTACAAGGGTGGATCGCCGTATTGTGCACCAAGAGCATCGTAACCGCTTTACATCTGCGCCTGCCATCCGAGAACATGGTCTCTCAGCAACATTCTATGTCATCCCGTACCATTGGCCAGACACTATCAGCTGCCGAACTGGGTGCGTACCGTCCGACGCCGTTAACATCAAAACACAAACGGCTACTTTTGGAATGGTGCCGTGACCGGGAAGCACCGACTACTGATGACTGGCGTCGCGCTGTGTTCACCAATGGATCGCTGTTCTACACTACCCCGAATGACCTTCGTCGGTGGGTATGGCGGCGATCTGAGGAGAGGTCCCAGTCTTCCAATATTTCGGAGAGGCATTCCTGCCATCAAGCATGACTTCGGGTCAAGGCTGAGAACACTGACGGTACGTCAGTATGTCACAAACATCCGGAATCCTCATTTGTTACCTCCCACGCGACGTCATGACAGTGCCATTTTTAACCAGGATAACGCTCATCCATGTCTGACACACGTTTTTCTGAGGTGTCTTGATGATGTTGAGGTGCTCCAGATCCATCCCGGCCCAACATGTGAAGGAACAGCTAACACCTCTATCCTAGTGACAGTACCCATGATATTAAGAACCAGTTACAACAGTTGTTAACCAATTTAGTTCAGGTGAGGATACGACGGCTTTGTGACACCTTTAACAATCGAATCAGGGCATACATGCCGGCCAGAGGGGGTGCAACGTCATTCTGATACATGGGCCCGTACTGTCAAGCTTTCTGCAAATTTGGCTCAGCTTTGTAATTACGGAAATAACGTTGCATACCTTCTCATCCTGTTAAGCTTCATTTTGTTCTCTCTTCCCCTTCTAGGGGCTTCACTTTTCACGCCAAGTAATGTACGTATTATTATTATTATTATTATTATTTCTTTCCTTTCTCAGACGTTATGTCTGGTTATAAATGGAAAGTGACGCAGACCTTGATCAAGCGTGACTTCCTTTTAACTGTACGGTATATGTTACATTGCATTTCGGAACTTTCGGGTAATTGAATATGTATTAATAATTACAGATTTCTGTAGTTGTATATATACGTTTGGATGTAGCTGTATTGCGTTGATGTACTGGTGGATATTGTGTAGTATGATTCCTGTAGTTGATAGTACAATTGGTATAATGTCAACTTTATCCTGATGCCACATGTCCTTGACTTCCTCAGCCAGTTGGATTTATTTTTCAATTTTTTTCTCCTGTTATCTTCTGCATATTTGTTGTATTGGGTATGGATATTTCGATTAGTTGCGTTAACTTGTTCTTCTTATTGGTGAGTACGATGTCAGGTTTGTTATGTGGTGTTGTTTTATCTGTTGTAATGGTTCTGTTCCAGTATAATTTGTATTCATTATTCTCCAGTACATTTTGTGGTGCATACTTGTATGTGGGAACGTGTTGTTTTATTAGTTTATGTTGTATGGAAAGTTGTTGATGTATTATTTTTGCTACATTGTCATGTCTTCTTGGGTATTCTGTATTTGCTAGTATTGTACATCCGCTTGCGATGTGATCTACTGTTTCTATTTGTTGTTTGCAAAGTCTGCATTTATCTGTTGTGGTATTGGGATCTTTAATAATATGCTTGCTGTAATATCTGGTGTTTATTGTTTGATCCTGTATTGCAATCATGAATCCTTCCGTCTCACTGTATATATTGCCTTTTCTTAGCCATGTGTTGGATGCGTCTTGATCGATGTGTGGCTGTGTTAGATGATATTGGTGCTTGCCATGTACTGTTTTCTTTTTCCAATTTACTTTCTTCGTATCTGTTGATGTTATGTGATCTAAAGGGTTGTAGAAGTGCTTATGAAATTGCAATGGTGTAGCCGATGTATTTATATGAATGATTGCTTTGTGTATTTTGATAGTTTCTGCTCGTTCTATAAAGAATTACCTTAAATTGTCTACCTGTCCATAATGTAGGTTTTTTATGTCGATAAATCCCCTTCCTCCTTCCTTTCTGCTTTATGTGAATCTTTCTGTTGCTGAATATGATGTATACTATATTTGTGGCATTGTGATCATGCAAGTGTATTGAGTACTTCTAGGTCTGTGTCACTCCATTTCACTACTCCAAATGAGTAGGTCAATATTGGTATAGCATAAGTATTTTTAGCTTTTGTCTTGTTTCTTGCTGTCAATTCTGTTTTCCGTATTTTTGCTAGTCTTTTTTTCTATATTTATCTTTTAGTTCTTCTTTAATATTTGTATTATCTATTCCTATGTTTTGTCTGTATCCTAGATATTTATAGGCATCTGTTTTTTCCATCACTTCTATGCAGCCGCTGTGGTTATCCAATATGTAATCATCTTGTTTAGTGTGTTTTCCCTTGACTATGCTATTTTTCTTACATTTGCCTGTTACAAAAGCCATATTTATATCATTGCTGAATACTTCTGTTATCTTTAGTAACTGGTTGAGTTGTTGATTTGTTGCTGCCAGTAGTTTTAGATCATCCATGTATAGCAAATGTGTGATTTTGTGTTGGTATGTTCCAGTAATATTATATCCATAATTATATTATTATTATTTATTAACTTTCTGATTTTATTTGACGTTGATATGATGACAACGGTTTAAATGACGAGTATCACTAAATTTATTATGTTGTTGGGACTGTTCTAGACGTGTTCGCAAGACTGAGTAGGGTGCAATTAGCGTCTCCGACTGTTACTGCTTAATGGATCAATGAATTGCTTCAGATTCCACAGATATTTTTCGTGCAGCTGCTCACAGTCTGTCATCCTGTGCCTCTTTTTTCACGTAGGAGATCCTTTCAACAAAGGATTAAGGTTTATTATTATTATTATTATTATTATTATTATTATTATTATCAGTGCGATTGGATCGTACTGCGTCACATATAGTAAAGCTTTATGATTCATTTTGCTGCGCATCCATGCACGCCTCTTTCGTGTCCCTCTTTCTCTTTCTTCAGTACATTTTTTCGCTATTTTCTTGGCAGTTCCGTTCTCCGTTTCGTATCTATCAGTGTTTTCTCTGAATGAGGTTCTGCCCAAAACTTATTGAATCCATGGGACAGTTTTCAGTCTTTCCTTGTACATTAAAATTTCATAAATCTTGTCTCTGGGAGTCTGTGGATGTGTCCATAAAATTTTAATATTCTTTCTCCGATGTCCACCATGGACTTTTTGTTTTTCGGGAAATTATCTTTTTTTTTCTTTTTGGGCTGATAATATATAATTATAATATGATCATGATTATTAATATTATATAATTATTATGATTATAATCCGTGTCCTAATTCTGCTTTCCTCTGTTAAATTGTTTCCTTTTTCTTCTTTATTTGAACTGTGATATTTTCGCTGGCATACAGAACTTTTGGTTTGATAACTGTGTTTTAGAGAGCCTTTTCTTGTTGTGGATTTGATGAGTTTTTATTGGCCCTCTTAAGTTTTTAAGTAATTTTTGGGTGCTATTTTTTATTCCTCACCTGGTTCAAGGATGTCACCAATGTAGTCGAGGTATGGGACTCCCTCGATTTATCATACTTTGTTCGCAGTTTTCAGATGTCGAGTTTTGAGCAAATTAGTTGAGTTTTTAGAAGGAAATTTGTAAGCAAACTGTTTCAGAACATTCTTTGAAGGTTCCTATCTAACTAAAGTAGTATCATCATTTGGTAATACTGCCATATCGTCTGAAACGACTAGTTATACAATTTAGATCGTCTTTCTGTCGTCCTACATGTATTAATTTCCAGTAATTAGGGATTTTTGAATTATTTGTCCGACTCTGAGATGACTTTGTCCAGAGTGATGTTAAAAAACGGTAGAGATAGAGCGTCGTTCCGTTGACCTCACTTTCATTCAGAAAGTTGTCAAATACTTGAGCGGGTAGTTTCATTTTGCAGTTTGTAAGTATTTTACTTAACATCGTTTGTTACTTCATTAAACAATTATTTAAATTGTATTCCCAAAGGTGCAGCAATTATGAAAAAGATTGTTAAGATGTTTAACAGAACAATAATTTGATACTGTACTCAAGCAAGATGTTGTTCTCGTATTAAAGGTAGACAGATTTTGTGTAAGTCTGTAAGTTTACGTACTTTTGTTACTAGAATGACCACGGCACACAGTGACGATCAGGTTTATCCACGTCCGCTGGGTCATGACAGTTCAGCCAACAGGATACAAAAAGAATGTTCACAAACATTTATGAAGCAAACAGTATTGCGTATAAGACCCACAAAACATAGAAGCCCGTGCCGTGGGATCTAAACTTCTCGGCACTCATCCATAAATCCTTCCCCGGGACTGTACTGCACGGTCAACAAAGCTCATTCCATTCAGCATAAATTTACGAAAGCTCTTACTAGTGGAAACCACGCTGCGCTATAGAATTTCGTTTCCATTTAGTTCAACACCAATTCTTTAACTTAACTAAATCACATGCACTACATTTCTGTATTTACTACAGCTTATGAAAAAAATTCGAACATTGTAGAGTGTTCGACACAGTGGAATTAAGCAGCACAAAAATGTATATTAATGTTCTGGTTTGACACACAGATTTATTCGCAAATCGTATTGCTCAATGGTGTTCAGGTAAAGAGCGCAGCGTCTTCACGTTTTACACCCCTTGTGCTAGTTGGTGACCAATATCCCAAAATTTGGGTGAATCTGGCTAATTACCTACTATCTTTCAGATAATTATTTAACTTGCATGTGAATTTGGAATATTATACAAAATTCCATAATAGGTCAAAATACAGAATATTTTTCACGTGAATACCCCCCCCCCCCCCAAAAAAAAAAAATACTTCAGGTATTGTTACTGTCGAATCTAGGCTTAAAGTAATGCACTAGCATAACTATTATTACCCATTCTCAAAAACTTTAAAACATAATTTCGCATGTGGTGAAGCAACTTACCAAGTAGAATTGGTTCATAAAACTGAAAAAGCCGGTTGTATTTCAAGCATAAATTTACTCTAACTCTTTTCTGTGATGAGATTTTATATTCTGTCCATCTGAGTCTAAATATAAATGTAAAGGCTGTTTTATCATATGATTAACGGAATATTTTAGGTACATTATGACTTGCTTCTTTGTTTGAATTCACCTCCAGCACACTGCACAATGTCAGAAGCTTATTATTCAAAGTATGACATAAAAAATGTTTCCAAGTGCACTGTTGTGATTATTCCACGCAGTAAGTACATATATTTAGTAAGATAAATAAAACATTTGTTTCCTAATTGGCTGGCGATGTAATTGTTTAATTATCATTTTAGAAGGAAACTATGTTTCAGTTGAACAAAAATTTCACTACAATTTTGATACAATTCTCAGTGATTTCATAATAATACGTTAATTTCATGAAATCTGTTCACCATTTTATGCGTCCTCCACCCCATCCCCTTCCCGTAGCCATGTCAAATCATAATTTGACACTGTACAGCAAACGTTTGAATTACATTTTTCGGAGACATTTAAACATTTTAAAATAAAATCATGGTTGCCTCTGGCTATAATATTATTGATTTCTAAATTTTACTGTCAAAGGTGAGAAACATGTCCTTCAAAAACTTTTAAGTGAATGACCCCCACTAAGAGAATATTAACAATTAAAATGTATGATTTTCACACTCTGCGTTACCATAACCTCCTCATAAATTGGTTGTTAATTAACTTTTCAGCAAGCATCGGAAAAGACAGAAAGAGAAACTCAATGTCATAAACAATGACAAGGTGTTTGCAGATGCAGAGTTTTCTTCGAGTTTGTCAGATTCAACCGTGATAACTATATTATGAAAAAAATCATGCAACCATCATTACTCTCCTCATAACTATATTACGAGAAAATTCACGGAACCATCATTAATAATCTGATAGCTTTCAGGACTTTGCCTCCAGATCTACTGGTCAGTTATCAAAACTGACAAGTTAAGACAATAGCTCTGTTTGTAAGATGAGAATACCCAAGTGTGGAATTAGTGATAAGGCAATGCAATCTACAAAGAATGGTTGCATGAAAACAACAAACTTAGAATTGGTTGACCTCATAAGAAACGCTAATTTTCAGAACTATTACAAACATTTGAAGCCCAATACATAAATTTTAATCTGAATATGTGATAGAGGAGACATCAAAACACCACATCAGTAGTCACATTGCGTTCAGAACATTCTCACTCTTCAAAATGATTCAGATCGTACGTATTTCTTTGCCTGTAAGTGAAATATACTCACTAATAAGGTTGTTGCAGCTTTTAGACTCCATATCTCTATTCAGTCCATGGGCTCTGCGGTCCTGAAATAAATGTAAGGCTTAACAACCGTTGCAAACTGAGATAAGAAGAGTAGTTGTAAACTTTCAATTAACAGCTCAAAGAAGGTAAAGCTGCGTTTTTGTTCTTGTTCTTTGTGTTCAATTACGTCTGCAGTCATGGTATTGTTATGGTTGAGATTCCTCTGATACAAATAACTCACCTTTCGGTTATTCATTGCTTTCCAGGCAACTCGGACAGATACAGTACATCTTAATCAATAGCGGAAACAGACGCTGGTGAAAGTAGAGGAGAACATAAGAAAAGGTTCTCAACCAGTGCGTCGTTTGCGAGATATCTGTGAATCTGTTGTTACGAACCGGAACTGACTTCGTATGAAGTATTGTCCTCATTAGTAAACAAGTATTTGAAATGTATACTTTTAGGTTAAGTCCCCATGTTACTGAGCCTACGTTTCACCCGTGGCCCATGGATCAGAAATGGGGTACATACATCACAGGGCATCGGACATTTTGCTGTCTGAGTTCATCTTATCAAATCTCACTGCAGATACGAGTGCAGTATTGCACCCAAATGCAAGGACGACATATAAAATGGAGTGCAGATATCTTTTAAGGACTCTGGTTCGTGAACTCAAGAGAAATCATGAAAAATATGACAATTTTCTACATAGTGTAGTTCAAAGAATAATTAAATGATGCATGTTAATTAATTATGTACAGCATAGATAGAAATATCTCGAAATAAAAATAAAGTAGGAGACGGATTTTTTTCTGGAACTTCTTTACAGCATTATCTGTAAAGAAGACTTTAAAAAGGATGTTGCTGTCATAAATTATGGTTCAAAAATTTTTCTCATAATGATTTTCAAAAATTTCAGTAACTAAATCATAGCTTTTATTTAAAAAAGTCTTTAATTTTCAATTTTAATTCGTAAGAATAGTCAGCTTGTTAATTGGCTCTGAGCACTATGGGACTTAACATCTGTGGTCATCAGTCCCCTAGAACTTAGAACTACTTAAACCTAACTAACCTAACGACATCACACACATCCATGCCCGAGGCAGGATTCGAACCTGCGACCGCAGCAGTCGCGCGGCTCCGGACTGAGCGCCTAGAACCACGAGACCACCGCAGCCGGCCAGCTTGTTAATTAAGTATGTTTTAAGACAGTATATAAAATTTCGACCCTCTATCTTTATTAGTTTTTAACCAATGTTTACCAGAATATCAAAAAGTGAACTTCTGGGAAATTGAAGTTAAAGTTAAACCTCCGGTCTATGACAAATTTCTTTGCATACATAGTCCACCAGACACTTCCAACAATTCCATAGCGTTAAACCACGACACTGCACCACCACTTAAACGTAGCAGAGTATCCAGTACACCCATTTAAGAATTATTTTAGGACAGTTTTTGGTATTCGTTCCCATATGCAGTTGTTTAAACTGTCATTCGGCTTTTGAATCCTACCATGTAATTACTTTTCTAATAATTTTGGACATGGCAGCACTACAGGAACTGTGCATGCAATAGCTTCAATACACTCGAAATAACAGCCAACCAGTTGCAAAACATAAGTTTATTAAGCCTTGACCATGGTTTCGACGGTTTTAAAACCCTCTTCTTCAAAAGATATAGGACCTACTACCACGATTACGACATTACGTAAGTAACAAAGATAGCAACATTGCAATAAGCAAAATTACAGGAATGTTACAGAATTTTTTGCAGAGAAGCACACTCACGTAAAATCACATTATATATAGTCAAAGTGGGAGTCGTTGACTCTGTTTAGTACATGTCATCCACTTAATCACCATGGAAATACATGATATAAAAGTAGTAGCCATCTGCAGTAGGGATTTGTCTTGAAACATTAAATTTTTTTGCTAAACATCACATATTTGACTTAGGAACAACAGCATACAGTATGCTATTTGAAACATTTATATCAAAATGACATTTAAATATAGAGCGTGGCATCGGGTCCTATAGAGCGTCAATATGTTACGTTCAGAGCTAGTGACATGCGCCGATTGGCTGAAGAGTGGGGGCCACTAGCCTTAAGTAAACTCTGGTAGCTGGCATTCCTGCAGGTCCTAAAATCGCGTAGCTGCAATGAACAGAGTGTATGATTTTACTAGTACATGTTATTAACAGGTATTACATATTACCCAAATAGTTGAAAAGAGGAAGAGGAGAGGGGGTAAAACGAATGCCATAGAGATCAGGTAGCTTATAAAAAGCTCACAGGCTCAATAAACGCAGCAGACTGTTTAGAAAATGTACAAACCGCACAAGAAAACTTTGTGCGTGAATAGTCAACAATAAAACTATCGTGTTAACTGGAGTGGTCGTACTGATGAAGCATGGTATTTGAACAAATATACTAGGCGGGAGGTGTTACGATATGACTAGAAGAATAGCACACGAAGCCCCACTAACCAGTGTACATGCGTAGAAATCACGGTGTTGTAGGTAGAATAAAAACACACTAAAAAATGAAAGGTGGGTAGGAAATAGGTCTAAAATGATACGGAATTATCCGAATACGTTGGCTGACGGAAAACATGAAACCGACGCTGATGTTGAAAACGCGGAGCTGGACTTCCTCGATCTTAAAACATCTATAGTAGATAACAGCGGAACAATATTTACTGAACGGTTTTTTTATACCATCGTATACGTCCACCTGTTCCAGTTTTCTCTATTATAGTGACACACGCTATGTTGTACGCTTGGATACTCTCGTCGACTTGAAGAAGAAGAAGAAAAAGACGAAGGCTGATCAGTATTCTGTAGTGATGTGCCGTAAACACAGAGATATATAAATAAACATTTTTGTCGGTACTGTAAAAATCGTTGTGTCATTCGTTCCCATCTCTTGTTACAGACAGCTTTGCATGTTCGAAAGACAGTGTCTATGCCGTAATGGCCACGTTACCGTTTCATTTATGCCGTGCTAGGCACGGTACTGTTCATTTGAATTTCATGCTGACGCTGCCGATCGAGCAAACTACGTAATGTAGAAGGCGCTGTTGTTCTCGTTGTGGCCGATTTTGATGGACACTCACCGCCCATGAGGGGTATTCCGCGCGAGTTCGACTGGACAATAGCCAGCAGGCCGGCGTAACACACAGCGCACATTTCGCACGTTTCTGCCTGTGTCCAGACCACTCACTAATATGAGGCTGCTGTCTCCGACGCGCCTGCGATGCGGCGACAGAATGTTGCTTAGTTTTCTCCAAGGCAGTTACATATATTTCTAGTCGGTTATTGTTCGAAGTAGTCCTATTGCTCAGGTAATTTTGTTGTGTTACCACAGTGACCAGTTACTGGGAAACGTTAAGTTAAAGTTCTGACATTAATATTCAGTTGCATCTAGTCTATTATTAAGGTGTTGCTCTAGCTGATCTTGTGTATCGAGTTATTTTACTGTCATGAAATATTATTAGATAGAGCAGGTAGATTCTGAGGGTAGTCTTCACATTTAAGGTTGTTTAACAACTTGTTTGTCCGCCTTTGGAACGAAGTACATCACTGTTTCTGCGTATCAGGGATCCGACGGTTTGTTGATAGGTTTGTGGGTGTCTACGCACAGCTCATGTAATCCGAGTGGATAACGGGCCCTTGATTTGCGTAAGCGGTGATGGCGCCCAATAGTGACCCTGATGGGCTCCATAAGATTTATATGAGGTGAACTACCTGGCCGAGACATCAACGTGAGTTCACTATAATGCTTCTCGGATCACTGTAGCACTGTAGCACAGTTCTGTCTCCCAGACACGGACAATGATACTGCTGAAAGACGTCAAGCATGAAGGGATTCAGGCGTTTCGCAGCTGATAGTGTGTCTTCGATTACCAAATGGTTCAAATGGCTCTGAGCACTATGGGACTTAACTTCTAAGGTCATTAGTCCCCTAGAACTTAGAACTACTTAAACCTAAATAACCTAAGGACATCACACACATCCATGCCCGAGGCAGGATTCGAACCTGCGACCGTAGCAGTCGCGCGACGCCAGACTGTAGCGCCTTTAACCGCTTGGCCACTCCGGCCGGCTCTTCGATTACCACCCAAGTCCCATGCGAGAGCAGGAGAATGTCTCTGCTCCCACCAGCCTACCTCCGTGGCGAGATGCACATTTCGAGCCGCAGTTCACCTCGATGACAGCGTTTGTGGAGAGACCATCGACCTATTGTAGCAAAAAATGTGATTCACAGGAAGAGCCGACACGTTTCCATTGATCGAAGTTCGAATTCCGATGGTCCCGTGCCCACTGCAGTCGCAACTGACGATGTTTTTGGGTCAACATGTGAAGACGTGGGGTTGGTCTGTTGCGAAGCTCCATGTTCAGCAATGTACGAAACACTTGTGCGTGCACCAGCATTGTGCTCTTTCAGCAGGTATGCTACAGATCACCATCTATCCTACTTTACAGAGGAGATAAGCCTCCGAGCCCCACGTTCTGTGAAGAGTCGTGAACGTCCAACCATTTAGCTCCTAGTGGTAATTTCACTGTCCTTCTACATCTTTCCATACATGTTGACGGCAGTAGCACGTGAACATTCGACCAGCTTCGCCGTTTTTGAGATACTCTGGTAATAATAATCTACTCTTTGTCAAAGTCGCTTATCTCAATGGATTTCCCAAATTACAGCCCATATCTTCGCTAGGGTGATTCTCCGTCCGTGTCTGCTCCACTTACATACCTTTGTTACCGTGACACGTGTCCACAACGAGACCAGGAGGCATCCAACCTCGCATAGGCAGTGGTCATAATTTTTTGGCTTATCAGTGTGTGTGCATACTGAGTGGCTGTAGTGTCAGCTGTTTATTTGTCATGGTCATTGGCAATCAGATGGCGCTCAGCAAGGCGGTCTGCGAGCCCTCCGTTTTGACCCTACAGGCAGTAGCTGTGCTCATTTTAGAGGCAAAGAGTGTTTGCAACATTCATTCTAGAGTACAATCACGCCAGTCTGGCGAGTACATACTCCTGCTGAACAAATTCAGTCATTTTAACGGAGCCACATTGGGAGCCTGCGGGAAACTGGATGGACGTATTGACAGTATATTTGACCTGTTGGACACAATGTGTAGATGGTTTATCGCTGCTTTCAACAGTGGTTTGTGGAACATTCGAAACGGTCGTAGACCAGTTTCCCGAAGTCCACGTAGAACAGACACACGTAAAGGTGGATCCATTGTGGAGCAGCGGTGGCCGATCGGACATCATGCAGGAACGGAATATGACTACATGTTGCACCCACTGTCTTCACAGGGAGCACTGGGAACCGTCTGCTTGCAGAAGGATTAAGATCACGTGTGCCTCCGGCCAGACTACCACTGGTACCACGAAAACGCCAAGCACGGTTACTGCCGTGTCATGAATGAGGTGACTGGAGAGTGGTTTGGCACTCTGTTGTCTTCAGTGAAGAGTTTGGTTTCTATCTGTTATGAATGGCGAACGTAAATATGAGCTCCTTATTCCAGAGTGCATTAGCCCACGGCACACAGATCTTTACCCAGGCTTCATCGTGTAGGGAGCCATCAGTTATATCTCGCAGTCATATGTGTTGTTTGAGGAGTGTGAAGTGAGCAATGCCGGGTACACCGCTCAGGTATTGCCATTTCCTCGAAAGGAAGGTGATGTGCTTTTTCTGCACGACAATGCACGTCCATATACGGCTGCTGCGACACAACGTGGTCTTCGTGGTGAACAACTACTGCCCTGGCCATCAAGATCACCAGGACTCTCGCCAACTGAACACGCATGCGACATGATGAAGTGGGAACGTCCTCGTTCTCCCGGGTCTGCAAGAGCCATTGTGGAGCTGCAACAAAAGACGCAAGATGCTTGGGAAAGTCTATCGAAGGATGCCATTCGGCACCTTTGCTATCGTTTACCAGAGAGAATACTCGTCTGCGTTGCCGTCAGAGGGGTGGTAAACTGTGTACTGATGCAACTGTTATAGCAACTTCTACTGTTACGTGTGTGTTTCATTTCGTCCGAATTTGTTATCATATATGAGCCGTGGTAAAAATTGCTGTTTTGAAGAGCGCGCCGCAGCACGTAGTGTGAAGCAGTCGCCCTCCGTTTCTGGCGGTGGCGCCGCAGTGGCAATCGCAGCATTGGTGTCTCCCTCTGCTGGGAAAGGTAGCCTTGTCACGTGAATTTAAGGGGCGCTTTGAGCTCGCCAGTCAGTCAGTCAGTCTGAGCCGGTCAGTCGGGGTCAGTCTGGGTCTGTCTCTCGTCCGCATTTTGTGAGGCAGTTAGTGTCTGTCGGTCGGATGGCAGGATGAGAGTCTTTCCACTCCGCCAGTAAGAGAACTCAGCGAGTGGTCGCCCGGTCGGGGCTTAGTTCCTGCATTTGAGTGTGCGTGTTAGGCCGCCAGTCTGCTCGAGTTTGTTCAGGCAATGGTCATTGGCGGTTGGATCGATCGGTTGGTCGGTCGCGCACTGAGACACAAGATGACTTGTCCGTCTTGAGCGTAGGCGCACGTGAGGTCGCCACGTGAGTCCAGTGGTCCGCGGCGAATAGGGCGGGGTAGTGACTTCGCGGTCGACAGGAGAGCAAAAGGAGTCAACCCACGACATCAGTCTGGCCGGTGCGAGCTGCGACGCCTTGGTGTAACTGGTTGTCCGAGCGCTTCTGGGCCCCTTCAGTTACCATCTTGTGGAGCTTGGTTCGGTCTTTCCTGGTGCAAGGATGTCGTTTTGCCAGTGGGCGTGTTTCCTCTGCATGGTTGGGTTCAAGCCAGTATTTACGCCGTCGTATGTGTGGAAGTGAGTGGGACACGCACCAGCAGGAGGGCAGTCGCGATGGAGCAGCGGCAGTCGGTCGGTTTGTGCGGACCAGGAAAGACGGGAGATCGGCGCGCCTTCCTGCGTCCGTTGAGGGGCTGGCAGCGGACGGTTCGTGAGAGAGACGTGGGGCTGCTGCGCCAGGTCTTCTCAGGTAATTACAGTTTATTAGAAGTTAAGTGATATGTTGTGTGATTTACTCTTGTTAAATTTTACTTGTTTTCTTGGTCAGTCTCTCGTCCCCAGCTTGCTCGTCTGTCTCTCGTCCGCATTTGTCAGGCAGTTAGTGTCTGTCTGTCGTTCGGAGCTGCCTCTGTCATGTTTGTCGGATTCGGTGTGTTAACGAATTTATTGCTTGGAGTGTAACCCCCTAACTCCTGAAATACACTCCTGGAAATGGAAAAAAGAACACATTGACACCGGTGTGTCAGACCCACCATACTTGCTCCGGACACTGCGAGAGGGCTGTACAAGCAATGATCACACGCACGGCACAGCGGACACACCAGGAACCGCGGTGTTGGCCGTCGAATGGCGCTAGCTGCGCAGCATTTCTGCACCGCCGCCGTCAGTGTCAGCCAGTTTGCCGTGGCATACGGAGCTCCATCGCAGTCTTTAACACTGGTAGCATGCCGCGACAGCGTGGACGTGAACCGTATGTGCAGTTGACGGACTTTGAGCGAGGGCGTATAGTGGGCATGCGGGAGGCCGGGTGGACGTACCGCCGAATTGCTCAACACGTGGGGCGTGAGGTCTCCACAGTACATCGATGTTGTCGCCAGTGGTCGGCGGAAGGTGCACGTGCCCGTCGACCTGGGACCGGACCGCAGCGACGCGCGGATGCACGCCAAGACCGTAGGATCCTACGCAGTGCCGTAGGGGACCGCACCGCCACTTCCCAGCAAATTAGGGACACTGTTGCTCCTGGGGTATCGGCGAGGACCATTCGCAACCGTCTCCATGAAGCTGGGCTACGGTCCCGCACACCGTTAGGCCGTCTTCCGCTCACGCCCCAACATCGTGCAGCCCGCCTCCAGTGGTGTCGCGACAGGCGTGAATGGAGGGACGAATGGAGACGTGTCGTCTTCAGCGATGAGAGTCGCTTCTGCCTTGGTGCCAATGATGGTCGTATGCGTGTTTGGCGCCGTGCAGGTGAGCGCCACAATCAGGACTGCATACGACCGAGGCACACAGGGCCAACACCCGGCATCATGGTGTGGGGAGCGATCTCCTACATTGGCCGTACACCACTGGTGTTCGTCGAGGGGACACTGAATAGTGCACGGTACATCCAAACCGTCATCGAACCCATCGTTCTACCATTCCTAGACCGGCAAGGGAACTTGCTGTTCCAACAGGACAATGCACGTCCGCATGTATCCCGTGCCACCCAACGTGCTCTAGAAGGTGTAAGTCAACTACCCTGGCCAGCAAGATCTCCGGATCTGTCCCCCATTGAGCATGTTTGGGACTGGATGAAGCGTCGTCTCACGCGGTCTGCACGTCCAGCACGAACGCTGGTCCAACTGAGGCGCCAGGTGGAAATGGTATGGCAAGCCGTTCCACAGGACTTCATCCAGCATCTCTACGATCGTCTCCATGGGAGAATAGCAGCCTGCATTGCTGCGAAAGGTGGATATACACTGTACTAGTGCCGACATTGTGCATGCTCTGTTGCCTGTGTCTATGTGCCTGTGGTTCTGTCAGTGTGATCATGTGATGTATCTGACCCCAGGAATGTGTCAATAAAGTTTCCCCTTCCTGGGTCAATGAATTCACGGTGTTCCTATTTCAATTTCCAGGAGTGTATGTTTTGATCTTGTCTATCATCTTGAGAGGCGGTATCCGTGTTCTGTAGAGCATGTTAACTTGTTTGGCCAACCTTGTATAATTTTTTATAACATTGCATTTCATGGGCTTTTATTTAAAAGGTCATTTTAGTGTATAAAGTTGCCACCCTTTCACCGTAAGAGTTTTCTTAGAAGTTAAAAGCAGGTTGCACCTTCGGTGGCAAAGTTAATATTTTAAATTTTAGTGTTTTGTGCCATTTCCATCCCTCCTACGGTGTGCATAGTTTGTGTGCTTGTGTGAATTGTTAAAACTTTTAGTGTAGAGTAATCTGATGTGTTGCAGATTTGGACCAGTGTAGTCTTTCAGAGGTTGTTGTGAGCGGTCGTAACTAAGGGCGTGTCAAGAGGGAGCGGCAAGGTTCTCAGCCCAAAAGCTCATACAGTCAAAAATTGGTTTCTTTCTGCATCTGAATAAATTGTAACTTGATATTTAGAGGGTGCTTTCCGATTATAATTTTAAATCTGTTCCTTTTTTAAAAAATGCCTTAGGCACCATTAATGTGAATAAAAATCCTATTTGTTAAAAGAAATTTGCTTATGATTTCATCAGTTACTCCCTGGCAACTACTTCCATGCTTACATAGTGTGATTAAATGTGTTAATGTTCTTGATGAATCGCTAGTAAATAAAATAAATTCTTAAAAATATTTGTTTGGAAATAAATCGACGGTTCAATATACTTCTAAAATAATAAATTACCTGTCACATCACTTGTCAATAAAATGGCCTTGTCTTTGAGGGTGCTACATTTTGTTTTCGCGGCAGTTTAAATTATACGCCATCAGCGCATCTCTCTCGCTCCCCCTCTGCTCCTCGGTCGTACTGAGACAGTCGTCGTCGACCGATCGGTCGTCTTTTCGTTATGTTCCTTTAGGAGTGGAAGTCCTTGGCTAAAACTGTAGTAAATAGGTTGACGATATGCAAACTACTCAAAAGACAAAAGTATCCTTCAGCTCGAAACTATTTAATGGTAATTAGAAAAGAATACACAACGGAACACATTTCTCAATATCAGAATTCCATGACGGCTCGGAGTAAATCGCAGTCGATTTAACCGTTCCTGGCGGCTGACGCGGAAAGCCGTTTGACAGCTGCATCGTAACGGTAATTAATAAACACGCGCGCACACAACACAATCTATGCTGCATTACATAGCGGTGAGAGAGAAGTGCGACTCGGTCGCTAGAGCTCGATATCATTGTTTCAGTTGCAGCGCTGCGCTGGAATTTGGAAGGAAGTAACACTTCTGAATTCTCGTTGACCATAGAGTGGTATTGGCCTGTAGGTAGAAAGATAGCTCTCCTGTTAGACAGAGAAGACGTATTGTGTGTGTTGTTGTTTACGCGGTGAGCGAGATGTGCAGCCGGCAGCCGGCGTGAGAGCGGCGTGGTGTCGGGCTGTCGGCGGGCCGGCGAGCGGCGAGTCGAGAGGGAGACGCGAATTATTTCAATTAGGAGCCCTCTCTGCGGGCGGCGAGGGTGCTCGGCCGCCGCCGCTTGTTTAACGAGTGCCGGCACCGAGTGCTGCACGCCGCTGGCCCTCACGGTGGCGCCTCAATGGCGCCGGTCCACCTGGAGCTTCACCGGCCTCGCTCCGCACACTTGTTAAGGCTCGCCCAACTTTTGTTAACGTACAGGGTGTTCAAAAAGTAGGACAACCCTACAGCAAAATACTTGCCAACATTGGTGTTTCACGAACACCAAATCAATTTCGGTCGTTATAAAGGCTGCTGGTGGCACAAGATTTAGTGTCCGTTCACTTACGGACAATACAGAAATTGAAAAATTGAGGGTAGCAAAAAAAAAAAAAAGAAACGCTGAACTCTGTTTTCATATTTTTCTTTGCAGATGAAAACCCAGAAGTGTTGCTCCAAAGTACGCGGTCCAGTCAGTTTAATCTGACCATCGACAATGTTCGACGACAACATCTAATAAACACTCACAGACGTTAGGTGGCAGCGCTATAAGTAGAGGGTATATAAAGCGTCACCAGGGAACGCGGATAACAGTCCAGTCTTTGAGGAAATTCTATATCTTTTTTTTATTTCGTCTGCCTCAGTTTCATTAATATAGAATGAAGCTGTACTGGTTACCAGTTTCTATCTCCCGTTCTCAAAACAGACGCGTTGCTATTAACCGTAAGCCGGCTTGAGTGGCCGACCGGTTCTAGGCGCTACAGTCTCGAACCGCGCGACCGCTACGGTCGCAGGTTCGAATCCTGCCTCGGGCATGGATGTCTTTGATGTCCTTCGGTTAGTTAGGTTTAAGTAGTTCTAAGTTCTAGGGGATTGATGACCTCAGAAGTTGAGTCCCATAGTGCTCAGAGCCGCCGGGCGAAGTGGCCGTGCGGTTAAAAGCGCTGCAGTCTGGAACCGCAAGACCGCTACGGTCGCAGGTTCGAATCCTGCCTCGGGCATGGATGTTTGTGATGTCAAAATGCCTCTGAGCACTATGGGACTCAACTGCTGAGGTCATTAGTCCCCTAGAACTTAGAACTAGTTAAACCTAACTAACCTAAGGACATCACAAACATCCATGCCCGAGGCAGGATTCGAACCTGCGACCGTAGCGGTCTTGCGGTTCCAGACTGCAGCGCCTTTAACCGCACGGCCACTTCGGCCGGCCTTTGTGATGTCCTTAGGTTAGTTAGGTTTAACTAGTTCTAAGTTCTAGGGGACTAAAGACCTCAGCAGTTGAGTCCCATAGTGCTCAGAGTAATTTGAACCATTTTGCTCAGAGCCATTTGAACCATATTAACCGTAACTATTAATGCAATATTTTGCCGAAAGTCACAACAGCTTCTGTGTAGCAAAAGATACAGTGTACACAAGCTATTCGTGCCTTTTGGCATCAAATTTTATTAATAATTACGTTTAATAGTAAGGTGTGTGGTTTGAGAATGGGCGCGACAACCCTAAACCGGTAACTAAATCAAAAATATCTCTGGCTTCTGAAGTCATCAGTCCCCTAGAAATTAGAACTACTTAACCCTAACTAACCTAAGTACATCACAAACATCCATGCCCAAGGCAGGATTCGAACCTGCGACCGTAGCTGTCGCGCGGTTCCGGACTGCAGCGCCTTTAACCGCACGGCCACCCGGTCGGCAAACAGGTAACTGCTACCACTGAATTTGATATCAATGCAACTGAGACGGGAGAAACAAAAGAAATAATCCAATTTTCTCAGGATTGAGCAGTTTCAAACCTACGTCCCGTGGCAGCATACTTCGAATAAGCAAGTACAGTCGTTGTGAATCTTCAGGTTTTGGCGGCGCAAAGACTGTTCCATTAACTTTCGGGTGTGCAGCCGCAAGAAAGCTCCTTCTTCTTCCAATATTTCGGCTGTATAACGTTCAGCCATCTTCAGAGTGAGCCGCAAGACTGCCGCTCCAGTGCTCGCTTCGTCCCTTTATACTTTTGACAAAGAGATTTCAGCTTTATTTAAACATGTTCTGACCTTCACATATTTCTTATTTAACAACGAATTTTTTGAACAGACGGACGGGGTCGCCATGGGTAGTCCCTTATCCCCTCTGGTGGCCTATTTATTTAAGGAGAACTTCGAGGAGAAGGCGCTTGAATCTGCTGACTTGAAACTCACGGTATTCTGGAGGTATGTTGACGACACCTTTGTAGTTTGGCCCCATGGTGAAGAAAACTTGCAAGACTTCTTAAGACATCTGAACTCCCTCCACCATCAAATAAAGTTCAGAATGGAAATTGAAAAGGAGGGATGCCTTCCATTCTTGGATGTTTTGGTTCGGCACAGAGATGATGGCACTTTGGGACATGAAGTGTATAGGAAGCCGACGCACACCGATCTGTATTTACGTGCAAATAGCTGCCACTATCCTGCCCAGACAATGAGTGTTCTCCGAACTTTGACTCACAGAGCGCATATTGTTTCTGACGAAAGCAGTCTGCAAGATGAACTTTCCCACTTACAAAGAGTGTTTGAAGACAATGGGTACTCTCCACAACAAATACAGAGGGCACTGAAAATGAAACCGAAAGAGGCCACAAAGAAAGCAGAAGAAGATGAAACCTGTAAATCGATGACCTTCCTGCCATATGTGGGTAGCCTCTCATCAAAAATAGGACGCATTCTCGGCAGACACAAAGTAAAAGTGATTTTTCGTCCTCCACCCAAGACAGGTGCACTCTTGGGCTCCGTCAAAGATGATTTGCTGCTCCGAATATCTGGAGTTTACAAAATTCCATGTGAATGTGGCCTTTCTTACATCGGACAAACAACTCTTACTGTCCAAGAAAGATGTACAGAACACCAGAGGTACACACGGCTTTTACAAACTAACAAGTTGGCAGTGGCAGAGCACTGTATTGATAATGGTCACAGTATGTTGTATGACAACGTCGAAATTTTGGCAACTAGATCATCCTTTTGGGACTCGATAGTGAAGGAGGCAATTGAAATTCGCTTGACGACGAATTTAATTAATAGAAATAGTGGTTTCAATCTTGATAAATCATGGAATCCTGCACTTGCTGTAATAAACTCGCTAAGACGTCGTCACAGTGCAGCTCACAATGATATATCGATATGTCAACACAGATCAACTGCGGAGTCATAGATACAACTCGCGCATTATGCGTGTCTCTGCCGCCGACCAACGTCTCTGGCGCATTTGCATCTGTGGCCGCATGCGCAGTTGCGCGGTACACGAGTATAAAGAGACGAAGCGAGCACTGGAGCGGCAGTCTTGCGGCTCACTCTGAAGATGGCTGAACGTTATACAGCCGAAATATTAGAAGAAGAAGGAGATTTCTTGCGGCTGCAAACCCGAAACTTAATGGAACAAGTACAGTCGTTGCCACAATGCGGAAAACGACTGATTAATCTGACGTCCAAAACGACATGATCATTGACTTTCGGACTAAGGGTGGAAGCATTCATGAAACGGGTGAATTTGTAAACCGTTCACACGCTACCGTGGTTTCTGCCCAGCGCCATCGTGAACGTCTCACACGATGGGAAGGTCGTCACACTCCCTCTTAGCCACATTTCACACCTTCTTCTGACGCCTCGAGGATGGAAGTCAGAACAGCGACGCCGAACGTTGAACTCACGCGGTTTTCTTATGCGTTATCGACTAAAACATTTCAGACACAGCGCAAAACGGAATTGACTCGAATAGGCTTCACGATGTACAGAGAGGGGAATTCAGATTCCTAGTCACCGGTGTGAAAGCGTTTCGACACTCCTCCTGCCAGGAGGCGCTAGTTCTACGGCGTAACGTCACTCAGCTGCATGGTGTTGAAACGGTTGCCTGTTGTACAGGCGCCAAGGAATCAGTGAATGGCTGACTGTGTACGGACACATTTTAATGTGGCCATCAAAGGCCATCAAACGTACATGGGTGGTACTTGGGAGGGGGGAGGGGCGGGCGGGAGTGTGGCCATAAAGGGCACCTGCCGTCTTATTCACGCAGTCCCCCAACACGCCACCCACCCTCTGTGACCTCAACATGGAAGGCGCGAAACAAACAGGAGGGCGCAAAAAACATAAAACTGTTTGCTACTCTAGATCACTTTCTAATTTCGTGAATTCTTCGGAGTGGTCCACAGTGGTTCCATCCTGTACACCAGGGCAAAAATTGCAGTCGCATTGCACTTCAAACGGGTGCGATCATGTTCAGTAGGGTTGCAGGCCTCACGAAGTCCAGGTGAGAAGTGTTTAATCGTACGGGAGGCATCAGCAGAGCCAGATGTTGTCAAGAACGTCGTCCTGTTGCTCATCGCACTGCGACCTGTCGTTTTTGACAGCAAAATACGTATATGAATTCACGGGTTGTCAGCCGAGTAGCGTCGTCGTCTCGTTCCAACGTTTCGATGGACTGCGTCTCCATCATCTTCAGGCGAAGTGTCGGGATATCGTCGGCCGTGGGTTGATATTTCTACTGGACCGCTGTCCACTTCCCGCCGCCGGCCAATCACGCACCCGCGGAATCGCCCAATGCGCCAGGAGCGGCCGGTGGTGAGGGGGCGAGTGTGCGGGCTTCGAGTCCCGGCGTCCGTCTCTGTTTTCTCCGTCCGTGGCCTTTGGTGGAACGGAACGCTCTTCTCTGATTTTCCCGATTGCAGTCTCCCAGGCTGTGCTGAGATAGTAGCCACTGTCGCGGTTGATAGGTTGTCGTGTATCCGTATTTCTATGGACTCTTGATTACTGAGTCCCAAAATCCGTTTTTACTGCATATTTTCTTTGTGTCCTCGAAATCAAAGGTGTGCTTCTCGTCAGTCCTATGTTCCGCCGCAGCAGATTTGTTGGTCTTACCCAAGCGTACATGATTGATGTGTTCATTGCGGCGCTGTGAGATGCAACGCTGCGTCTGTCCTATATATTGCATCTCACATTCGCATCCGATCTTGAACACACCTGGTGCCATCAGACCTAGTGGATCCTTGGTTGAACCGAGAAGGTCTTTGATTTTTCCCGCTGCGCGGAAAACAATCTTCACTTTTTGTTTCTTGAGAATTCTCGCGATCTTGGCCGTTGGAGGACCCGCGTATGGCAAGAAGGGCACTGCATCTACCCCTCGGATTCCCTACCGATGATCTGCACGCCGCAGCTGAAATCCCACTCCTGAGAGAGAGTTTCCAAGATATGGCAAGGGCCTTCTACGAGGTTTCTTCCAGATCGGGAAACGTCCCCATCCACTCCCTAGGTCGGTATGACATGTCCCGCGATAATCACAAACGCCCAATGACGGTCTTCGACGATTAAGTCGAAGAGAAACTCCCAATATCCAATCCCTAATCCTGCTCCCTCACACATACTACCAATCATCATGCCAACGCCAACCTCAGGCAAGTACCAGACACGAACAGAACACACATCACATTTCACAGACACCAAAAATCACAGATAAAATCACACACACACACAGAGGAGTAAAAGCCGAAAGACTACAAACTCCCCCACACACTTGCCCAAAAAGGGGAAAGTATAAGATGAGAGTGAGAGCGAGGATATCCCGACACTTCACCTGAAGATGATGGAGACGCATTCCATCGAAACGACGACGCTACTCGGCTGACAACCTGGGAAGACTTCATATATGAAATTCGCCGAGAAAGCCTGCACTGATATATAGCAAAATACTTGTAAAACAACTCCCGAAGGGAAAGGGGGTTTCACTGACGCTCTTGATGGCTGCCCTGAAGGCCTTCTCGTGTCAATTCTGAGCGTCGAGGTGGCTGAAATATTTTCTTCAGCCATCCCTAAGAAAACGCTGGGCGTCGCGGTTCTGACCTCTGTTACAAATGCGTCAAAAGAAGGTGTGAAATGTGGATCTTTGCATCGTGTGAATCGTCCACGGCTGCGTTGGGCAGACTTATGGCGAAATTTGGTGCCAAAATGATATCACACCTCACATGGACTTCTGAGCTCTGACGGTTTTTCTTCGGGTGTGTCGACACTTCGCTGTTTGAAGTGTCAACGAGCTCCAGGGTCACGTCCCAAGGTGCCAGACATTCATATAGTTGCAGAGGAAGCTTTTAGACATCTTATAGCCGAATTTAAAACTTCCGTGTTGAAATGGGAAACAATAATGTGTTTTCGAAAAAGTGTCCATTTAATTATGTACGCATTGTAGTTTCCCTATGTAATGTTTCCATCTTTATGATAATTGAATTCAATGTCATAACTGCTCTTCCCCTGTTTCTACTAAACAAGTGTCTATAGCTCTTAAGGTAAGCGTTTCAGATCCCATATGTACTGGGAACTTTTTCTTCTTTTGGTCCATACTACCTCCTTTAAAAATGTGGAAACCAAAGAGCTTGCAGTAGAAGAGACACGTTTCACAGTATCGAGGATGAAGACGTGCTCATAGATCTTAAAGTACGCTACAACCTTAGCAACAACACTATCGGAACATACTCGTATATTCCGGTGACAGAGATATGAGAACGATATTCATTTATAGATTAATAAGAGATGGTACTGATTCCCCATGGTACACTAAACAGGTCATAACGTTGTTGCAGAAGCAACAAAAACAGCGTACCAAATTTAAAAGAATGAAAGTTCTCCAGATTGGTGAAGTTTTACGAAAGCTCGACATGTAGCGCGAACTTCAATGCAGGTTGCTTTTAACACTTTCCAGAAGGAATTCTTTCAGTAAGTCCGAAGAGATTCTGGCCCTTTGAAAAGTACACCAACGTGAAGACAATCAGTACCTCCACTGTGCGATATCAATGGTGATGTTACTGATGACAATACCACTAAAGCAGGGTTACTAAATTCGGTTTCTCCAAATTCCTTCGACGTAGAAGACGAAGTAAATATTGCAGAACTCTAACCAAGAACAGCTCCCAACACGAGTGATTTAGATGTAGATATCCTCGATGTAGCAAAGCTGCTAAAATCAGTTAAAAAAGACATGGAGTCCGGTCCTGACTGTATACCAGTCGGGTTCCGCTCAGAGTATGCTGATACAATAGCTCCATATTTAGCAATCGTATACAAGTGATCACTTTTTGATTGATCCGTACCTACAGACTGAAAATTTGCATAAGCCACTCCAATACCCAAGAAAGGAAATAGGAATAATCCGCTAAATTACAGACTAATATCGCTAAAGGGGACTCCCATCAGGATTTTGGAACATATCCTGTGTTCGAACATTACTAGTTATCTCGAAGAAAACGACTTATTGACAACCAGCCTACAAGGATTTAGCAAATACCGTTTCTGTAAAACACATCTAGCTCTTATCACGAAGTAATGAGTGCTATTGACCGAGAATGTCAAATTGATTCCGTATTTTTAGATTTTAGAAAGGCTTTGGACACCGCACCTCACAAGTGACTTCTAATCAAATTGTGTGACTACGAAGTATCGTCTCGGTTGTATTACTGGATTCGTGATTTCATGTCAGATAGGTCACAGTGCGTAGAAAATGACGAAAAAGTCATCAAGTAAAACAGAAGTAATATCTGGCGTTCCCGAAGGAAGTGTTCTACCCCCTCTGCAGTTCCTGATCTACATAAATGACGTAGGAGTGTGAGCAGCCCTCTCAGATTATTTTCAGATAACGCTGTCATTTATAAAGTCATCAGATGAACAAAAGAAAGTTGCAAAGCGATTTAGACAATATATCTGTATTGTGCGAAATTGGCAATTGATTCTAAATAATGAAAAGTGTGAAGTCATCCACACAGGTACCAAAAGGAACCCGATAATTTCGGTTACACGGTAAATCTATAGTCTGTAAGTTGAACTAGGGATTATACGGGGATTGCTTAGGGATTATACGAGGGTTGGCAACTATTTATTCGCAACCGATAAAAAAGAGTTACATGTTTGTACCTGTTACTGTTCAAAGTAGCCACCAGCGTTGTGTAAAACCCGTTGCCAGCGATGTGGAAGGCGTAGTATACCCTTTAGCAGAGACTGTTCTGTTGAAAGCTCAATAACCAGCTTTCTCCTCAGAGTGTGAAAACGGTTTTTTGGCGCCCTCTCGATAGAGAAGAATTATCGTCATAATAAAATAAGAGAGATCAGAGCCCGCACTGAAGGATTTAAGTGCTCGTTTTTCCTGCGCGCTGTTCAAGAGTGGAATGGTAGAGAAACAGGTGGTTCGATGAACCCTTTGCCAGGCACTTAGTTGTGAATTGCATAGTGACCTTGTAGCTGTATATTGTCACTTAAAGGGTTGAAGTGTACATTTTTCTTTAATTGGCGTAGCATTTGCGACTTGACGAAACAAACAAATAGTCGAACGGTATATGTAGCCTTGCCTTGCCGGCTGCGGCATCTGCCCCTCAGACAGTGCCGTTGCGAACGGAAATGTACAGCCGGGTGTTTCCGATGCGTCATCTCGCCCTGCTGCCTGCATATTGCGCTGCAACGTTTATGGACACTTCTCGTTTTCCGATCGCAGCTGGTGCGTGGGCACCCTGGGGGCGGCGCGGCTTTACTACCTGCTGGTCGCCGCCGCTGCCGCTGCCGCTCCTGCCGGCCTCGCCGCCTCCCGCCCCCCCCCCCCTCTCCCAAGCCACCACGGGGCCAGTAAACCCGCATCGTTACGTCCGGAGAGGCCCGTAAACTGCCTCCCACCCCGTCTTACATTATCCAATGGCGGCACCGTGCGCTGGGCGCGTAAATTTTAATACGCTCGTTTACCATAGGAGATACCGTGGCGCGCTAAACGAGAGCCTGTTGCCAAGGTGGGAGCACTCCCCCCCCCCCCCCCCCTCTTTCCCGCCCTTTGGAGAAATAAACAGCCGCTTCTCACAAATTAGGGCGGCCAGCCGCTGCAGCGAGATTTCTTTTTATCGTCCTTTTCAAAAGGACGTAATTCCTCAAAGACCGCCGAGAGACAAAACGCGAGTTACATAATGCCCATTGCGGCACTTCGGCAAAACGAGTCTAACAAGCGCACTGAAACCAAAATAGACGAGCGTTTATTCCTGCTATTCTTGAACCAAATTATCTCATTTACTAGGCCATGAAATAAAACTATTGCCACCTATGCACAAATATTGAATGACAGCAATCTCTTTGGAGGACTTCTGGAGCTTCCTCAAAAACGTACAGTGAATAACCTCGCCTAACAAAATATTAATTACCTACTTTACAACAGCATCTTGCTCGCTTTGGACTACCGTAGATAATGTAAAAATTGTTTCACCTGAGCCTCCTCTGGTAACGTAAGTGATGCGTGTGAAGCAGTCGATTCTGTTGAATCAGCGCAGTTACATGATCGAGTAACACTAATGTGACCATCTGTCAAAAGCCTGAATAACAATGTTTAGGAGCGCAAACGTGCAGGAAGAGTCATCGAGGTTCTGGAAGGTATCGACGGGGATGTGGGGTTATGCCGATTACAGTGCTGTGGCCAACTGCACTCGGTTTCGCGACTGAACATCGATGGTGCGGATAGCCCGATCGAGGTGACACCACATATTTCCAATGTGGCTTAAATATGGGGAGTTCGGTGGCCAAATCATCCTGGCGCTCTTCGAACTACCCACATACAAGGCAAGCTGTGTGACTCGTTGCATCTTCCTGCTTTTTGATGCCATCGATACAAAAACCAACTACATATAGCGGTGGACATTGTCCCCAAGGATAGATACATACTTTTGTTGTTCCACTGTGCATTCTAGAATGACATCACCAAGGGAATGCCACAAAAACAATCCTCAGCAAACAACGCTCCTTCCTCCGGCCTGGAACTTTCCGACGATTACTGCAGTAATGTACACGCCAACGGCCATTTGTCCGATGGAGCGTAAAACGTGATTTATCTGAAAAGGCCACTTGCCGCCACCAAATGCTCGTTCATTTGCGGTGTCGGTGTGCAAATTCCAGCCTTCGGCTTTTATGAACAGCAGTAGCATGGGTGAGTGAACCAGGCGCCTGCTACGGATGGCCACACGCAGCAACATTCGCTGAAAGGTCGTTGAGGAGACAGTGCTGATAGCCCTTTGGTACATCTGTGCGGTCAGTTGCTCAACAATCGCCCATCTATTTTCCCGTACACCTCTCAGCAGCCGTCGTTAACCCCTGTCATCTTTGCCCCGTGGTGCACCATAGTTACCTCGTCACTTGTTTCGGACAGCGCCATTTTGCCAGGCACGATATACTTTATCCACGGCGGCACGCGAACAGCTTAGAAACTTATCCGTTCCGAAAAACCTTCTTCCTTTGTCAGATAAATCACTCCGTCTCCACATTACGACAATGACTGCACCATTTTCCGCGTCCCCCGACACACTTCATATACCCACAACTGCTAGTGCTCCCATCTGCCGTCTGTAAGTGGTTACTGCACGACGAAGTCGAACGTAGGTGGCGGTCTCATTACTGTGACTGGACCGTGTATATGGGTCGAGGTGGAGACGTGACGGACTGTTAGATGATGATGATGATGATGAGGTCCCATACCCCGAGGAGCGTAGGGGACCACACCGCTGTACTAGGCAAGGTCCTAGCGGAGGTGGTTTTCCATGTGGTTTGCCATTGCCTTCCTCCGACCGTAATGGCGATGAATGATGATGATGAAGACGACACAACAATACCCAATCATCTCGAGGCAGGGAAAATCCCTGACCCCGCCGGGAATCGAATATGGAACCCAGTGCGTGAGAAGAGAGAATGCTCCCGCAATTCAGGTGACCGTGAACATGAACAAAACATTTCACTTCTTTCTAAAGGTCCGTGTTTACCACATAAATTGTATAATTCACAATTACCGGTTTTGGCCATTACTATCTTCAGATGATAAAAATATTCTAATGCAGATATCAACGTCAAAATCTGTATATCTAGGTAAATTGTGCGTTCCTTTACAAATAAAGGCCTTGTCAAGATCGCGGACTCATTTATAGACTTTATGTCGTGAGTTGATAAATGTTAATTTGATCGAGCTCGGTAATCAAACTGTTGCTCTTTCTTTTACATATTCGAGATGTTATGTGCACTCTTATCTTCTAAAATGGGAATAGTTACATTCCTGTTTTCACAAACACTCAGGCACACTTCCTCTTGATCGCTAAATCACATGCTATGTTTCCTACGGGAATTTTTTGGTAATATTTACGTACTGAAGAGCCAAAGAAACTGGTACACTTGCTTAATACCGTGTAGGACCCCCACGAGTACGAAGAAGTGCCGCAACACGACGTGGCATGCCACTCGACTAATGTCGGAAGTAGTGCTGGAGGGAAATGACACCATGAATCCTGGAGAGCTGTCCATACATCCGTAAGAGTACGAGGGGATGCAGATTTCCTCTGACCAGCATGTTGCAAGGCTCAGATATGCTCAATAATGTTCACGTCTGAGGAGTTTGGTGGCCAGCGTAAGTGTTTAAACTCAGAAGACTATTCCTGGAACCACTTTGTAACAATTCTGGATGTGTGGGGTGTCGCATTGTCCTGCTGGAATTTTCGAAGTTCGTCAGAGTGCACAATGGATATGAATGGATGCAGGTGATCAGACAGGATGCTTACGTACGTGTTACCTGTCAGAGCCGTATCTGGATGTACCTGGGATCACATGCCACTCCAACTGTACACACACCAACCATTACAAAGCCTCCAACAGCTACAACAGAGACTCGTGCGACTAGGCAACATGTTCCAGTTATCAACAGTCCAATACAAGCGTTGACGGGGCCAGGCGTGGAGTAAAGCTTTGTGTCGTGCAGTCATCAAGGGTACACGAGTGGACCTTCGGCTCCAAAAGCCATTATCGATGACGTTTTGTTGAATGGTTCGCATGCTGACTCTCGTTGATGGCGCAACATTTAAATCTGCAGCAGTTGGCGGAAGGGTTGCACTTCTGTCACGCTGAACGATTCTCTTCAGTCGTCGTTGGTTCCGTTCTTGCAGGATTTCTTTCCGGCAGCAGCCATGTCGGAGAGTTGATGTTTTACCGCATTCCTGATATTCATGGTACATTTGTGAAATAGCTGCACGGAAAAATCCCCAGATCATCGCTTCCTCGGAGACGCTGTGTCTCTTCGCGCGTATGCTGACTGTAACACCACATTCATACTCACTTAAATCTTGATAACCTGCCATTGCAGCAGCAGTAACCGATCTAACAACTGCGCCAGACACTTGTTGTCTTATATAGGCGTTGCTGATCGCAGTGCCGTATTCTGCCTGTTTACATATCGCTGTATTTGAATACCCATGCCTATACCAGTTTCTTTGGCGCTTCAGCAAGGGTGAAATGTAGCAATAAACATCTCAGTTATTTAGTAGCTCTAAAGGATTCGATCATCGAATAGTGCCTTCAGTTAGATGTAGTAAATCTCAAGAAAACTTGTGAACTTCCTCCCAGAATTGTGGCCGTTGTGAAAGCACCTGGCGGTGTTCCACGTTGTTAGCGTTATGTTTCTGGGGGTGTCTAGTTGTAGAGCTCATCGAAGACTCTCCGTTTGCGTTGCTGCAGCGTATACGCAACCTAGTGCGACACCGATGCAGGTATATAAACACCGACATGTAGGCCAGGCGTTAATGTGGCGTTCGAATGGAAACTTTTTGATCGCCTCTTATATTCGTCTGATGTGCTTCTCCAATCCATTCTCTCCAATCCGCTCCGCTAACTCGTTACTGAATAATTCTTTTTCTTTATTATGTTTAGTCAATGGCAATTTGAATCTTCTCACGGTGGAGAAAGGAGTAGCAATAACAACAGTTCTAGGGTTCAGAATGTCATTATGCAATAGACTGGAAGGACCACGCAGAAATACTGAGCTAACTGGTAACAGAGAGTCACGAGTCCGTCGTCCTTCGCAAAATGAAAACTTGAGGGCTGTGTAAAAGTCAGTTATGAAGAACGTGTATTATCGGGGACCCCTTAAGTTCTACCTGTATTGTGGAGGAATTAGTCCGGTGCAAGACTCAGGTAATGAGGCGGGTAGACTTCCGCAAAGCCGCATTTTGATGAATACACATTTGCACACTAGAAGGCACTGTACTCTGACGTACACAGTGTGGTCCAAATTTTTAAAGACTAATTTATATAGCTTTCTTATTCCGTTGATTCGCTCAACGGTTCAATTAGGAGAATGTTCCATTTCGACCAGTCAGTTTGAGGGACGTTGCAATAGTACCCGTGGCTGATGAGTGTGGACCTCGCCGGCCACTGTAACCGAGCGATTCTAGGCCCTTCAGTCCGGAACCGCGCTGCTACTACGGTCGCAGGTTCGAATCCTGCCTCGGGCATGGATGTGTGTGATGTCCTTACGTTAGTTAAGTTTAAGTAGTTCTAAGTCTAGGGAACTGATGACCTCAGATGTTAAGCCCCACAGTGCTTAGAGCCATTTGAACGATTTGAACCAAATGTGGACTTCTCATAAACAAGGACGTTGTACGCTTCAGTGTCAGATTTGAGAGAGGGACGTCAAGGAAGATCGGCAGGTAGGAATTACTTATTTGTAAGAAGCTCATTTTTCACCAAAGAACAGATTCGGGAAGCGTTCTGACTAGGAAATCCGTTCATGATTAACACAAACTATTTCATGAAGGCTGGAGGACTGAAAACACAGCGAACTTCCAACAACAGCTCGCATCAGTGACAACACCGCAACTATAGCTATGCTGAGTAGTGAGATCCAGAAAACGACGTCTCGGATGAATGCAGAATCACTAAATAGGGGAGTTTGTATTACGCGCTCTGGTACCGGAGTAAGCGGACGTGCTAGTCGTGTATTGTTACGAATGATTAACTATAATTGACCGTAATGGGAACAATTCTCCATGACAAGACCCTGAAACAAACGGCCGAGTTTAGAATTGATCGATCATTTATTCTCTTGACCGAAGTAAATGTTCTTAAAAATTATGTTGACCATACTTGCCTGTATCAGTGACGTTGACAGCCAAAAATTAGCGCTTCCTGGTGAGATTGTAAGGAACTGGAAAACGCTCTTTAGCTCGAATGCAACGAGCTCGGCCCAGTTCGCCTCTCCTGATTTCATCCTACTGCACAACAATGCACGGACTCATACGGTAACAAAACTCGCCATTTTTCTGTTGACAGCAAGTCTCAGTGTTGTACCATCTATCTTTCCAGTTTATTTAATACCGCATCTAACCAACAAAAATTCGGAAATTGTCTTAGTCAAAGAGATCTACAAATTCAGAGGTATGTCTGTGGGGCCAGGAAAGGACTGAAAATTTATACTGGGCGATGCAGGGCGGAGCGTCAAGTGTGTCTCATTGTGTTTAAGTAAACAGTAAAAATTCGTCGCCATTAATTCTAGAGAATTGAAGGCCATATTGCGTAGAGGGGTTTTTACAATTCCTATTACAGCCTTCCAGTGGTTCTAGAGTGGACATAGCAAATACCGTTTTGATAAATAAGTCATTGCCAGAAATGTACCAATTGGATGTAAAATAAGGTTGAAGATGAGATGACTTTCAAATCTCTCGCATCAAGGTACGCACACAAACTGAGATGAGGGCGCCATCGTCAGTCGATGTCATAATTATGACACCACGTCCTGTTTTGTTTTGACTTTAACAACGGCTGCAATAAATTGGTACGTTCCTAACGCGGAAGGATGACTGTGGTGCTCCATGGACGCACCGCACTCTCGACTATGAAGAGGAGTCCTTCGTCAGGTAGAACAGCTCACTGTCTTCACTGTGCGCGTACCCTCAAGCGGGAGATTTGAAAATAATCCGATCTTCAAACTTATTTTACATACAAACGGTAAATTTCTGGCCAAGAGTTTTTATTAAAACTTTTTATAATAAAACTCCTCTACAACGTCTAGAAATCTGTAACAGGAATCGTAAAACATCTTGCATATACGAGTGCTGCGCAAGATTCTGTACAGTCTTAATGACAATGTTAACAATTACTGTCTACTTTGTAACAAAGTATAAATGTGTCCCAGTAGATCTTCAAAAGGCAATAATCTTATCTTTTTATGATGCCCTACCTCATTCGATAAAAACGGAACCCTAACGGGATTAATCGGTTGTTCGTCTGTCTGTCTATCTGCCTGTCCGACGGTTAAAAGACCCCCTTTTGCCGCGCGGGATTAGCCGAGCGGTCTCAGGTGCTGCAGTCATGGACTGTGCGGCTGGTCCCGGCGGAGGTTCGAGTCCTCCTTCGGGCATGGGGGTGTGTGTGTTTGTCCTTAGGATAGTTTAGGTTAAGTAGTGTGTAAGCTTAGGGACTGATGACCTTAGCAGTTAAATCCCATAAGATTTAACACAGACACAAAGCCCCTTTTCACAGGAATGGGTAGACATATACAACGATCTACAGTCCCTTGGCGCTACAACAACCACAAGCTGCTAAGTCAACGCAGCCAAAAGATACGGCCTTTTATGTTATATAATTTAATACTCGCAAACTCACTCATCAAAACTTATTGCGTACTTCCCCCTGGTCTATAATCATAAAATCTGACAAGAAGCAACGTTTCGCAGGATAATCAAAGGAAAAAAAATCCGAAGGTTCCTAATTTGTAATTATATCATATAAAAAAATACTTCCTTTGTTATTCGTTATCCGACTTCAAACATAAATTTAAAACATTCTCGAAAGTGTTGGAATCCATGGGGCCGATATTTTTTCAGTATCGATGTCGATAAAAGCCAAAATCGCCGAGATACATCATTCTCGGAATGGGTGAACTGTCTATATATATATTTAAGTTTTGTATGGAACCCATAGTGCGTGAGCACTGCTCGCATGTGGTCAAATATTTGACTGTCCTCACATATTTCATGGAAGTAACTGCATTGTTGTGAGAACATCTTTGTTAACTTCTCATATGCGCTATACTGATGGAATGCAATCCTAGCTCGCTTCAATGAACTACCAGGCCAACTTGCTAAAATCTCCAAACGATTAGATTCTACATCTATATTGATAATAAAACAGTAAAACCGTCTTGTCTGTACACTGAAAATGTTTGCCAAAAACACTGCAGGTGATTCAGGAAATCTAACAGAATACCATAAGATTATTTCTAAAACCTTTGTCTGCCTTTTTGTCTGTTTACTTGTCTGAACAAGCTAATCTCCAAAACCACAAGACGAATTTTCATGATGTTTTCACAAGTAAATTGAGCGTAGCTTGGGGCGACGACTGGTTTTACTTCATCGAAATCGGATCACGGAAAAGAAAATCTTGATATAAAGTTTTTGGATTCTGCTCAGCTTAGTATTTCGGACATTTACCTCAGTGACACATCATCACGACATAGTACACCAAAGGACTACTGTTTGTTTTGAAGTACAACAAAACACTAATAGATACCGCTGTTTGTTTTTTCATCTCTGTGAGAAGTTTTTTCGGAAGTTAACGTCAGTGACAGTATTAACCGCCGCAATCTTATCTTTATAAATACAAACTAATATTTGATTTACTTGTCTAGGATATACAGATCTGCTGATTTCACTTCGTGTGTTAAAAACTTAACGAAATTGCTTTGCATCTTTCGACAGGTTTTATTTATATTTGGATTTGTGACTTGGAAAAACGAATTAATTGAGTTTGCTTTGTGATTTGGGTGCCAACTTATTAAATTCTGATTTCGTTTTGTTTACGAATAAAATGCCTAGAAAACGGTAGAGGCTATCTCAATACACTAGAATGCCTAAAAGACTGAGGACTATCCCGTGTCAAGAATTCAATGAAGAACATGAAACAAGACTTTTTGCAGCTCGAGAACATCATGCTTGAACTCGCTCTCCGGAAACTCCTTCTGAAAGCGAGCTGCTATGAAAGCCTGATCCAAAGCGTCATGCATTATCTCGCTTCTCATTACATATGATAAAATAAGTCGCCTGGTCATATATACTTAGAGCTACCCAAGCGGAGTGGAGGCAGGTCGCTAATCCTGAAATATGTGTTATTAGAATGTTGCCTATACTTCACTTTTTCATCCTCCCATAACACAGATAAATCTGGCTACAATTCGCCTTCTGCTCATTTTACGCGATCGTTCTGTTCACCTTGCTTCTTACTGTGATCCTTAGCTATTTAAATAGTTTGATGATAAAATCTTCTGAAGCGTAATCATGCATCATATTTCTTGTCAGCCTTCTCCAGTAGTCGACAGTTCGATCCCTCTACTTGCATCTTCTTCAGGATTCCATTGGTGTTGCTGGATATTACTTTTGTCATGTCGTCTCGGTTGTTTCGTGTCAGTTGTTATCCTCACTAAGACTGGCTGTTTACTACCATGATACCAGGTAGCCACGGAGGTGGAAGCCTGTATTCGTTATCTCTATTGAAATTGTATTCATTAGTCAGTATTTCGGCTGCTTCGCAGACTTTCCTTGTAAAAATATTACATACTGCGGCCTGTCATGCGTGTGTTCGTAAAATTCATAACGTGGTATCTTTCTTACTGACTCCCTGGTACGGCTTATTTTACATTTTGTATTATATGTGTGTAGCGTTCGTGCTCTTTAACGCGTTCTTATATTGTCCCCTGAGTTTCATTGATAAATGATTTACAACAACCACACGTCACTTTATAGACTCCTGGAGCGCACGCGAAGACAGTGTTCAGATCTGCTTGCTTCTGGGGTGGGGGTTGTGCGAGTAGATACTTGTTTGTGTTGCTAGGTTCGCTATAAGCTCTGTGACGTAGAATATTGTCAAGTATTCTGTAGAGCAGTACATCTTAAGACATTCCCCGAGTTTTATTAGAGGGCAACAACTGTTATAAAAATTTTTTCCTACTGTTGCACATGTTATTGCAGAGTATTTTATCCTATGAATATTATTGTTGTAAGGACTAATCTTCCAAATAATAATTAGTTAGATCTATGTCTTTCGTTCAGTTTTTCAGTCCTGAGAGTGAAACACCCGATGAACACACCAAGCTACGACGGCTAAATATCGTGCTGGGAGGACGCGAACCACCGACAGTACACCCGACTCTTAGAGGTGATAACGAATCGCCGGAAAAGTCTAAGGGCAAAGAAACATATTAATTGCTAATTCATGGATGACAACTGTTATCTAGAATCGATGCCGCCTGCATGTTATGGTACTGCCTGGGGGAGGTATGGACACTATTTCGGGGCGATAATATTTTCTCTGCTAGGAGAACTGATTTACTGAGTCAAAAACTCCAGAGCTGACAGTTCTTTGGGCGTTTCGCCGCTTTCATGGAGTTACAAAAACACAGAGAAGCAAGTAAACAAAGCGTTTTGTAGACGAGAGCTTTGTAACGGAAATCGCCATCTCGGCGAGCACGATCAGAGGCAGCGCAGGAGCAGAGCCCCACAAAAGGCTGGCAGGCGGGTAGCGGACCGTGCAGGGGCGGGGAGCGCCGGCCATCAGCCGGCTGTCTGGCTGCCTGGCCCGTTTAGCTGCGGGCGAGGCGACGGAAGCGTACGCAGATTTCTGAAAGCGACTTTTACCACGCAGTGGACCGAGCCTCGTTATGATTACTGTCACAGATTGAAACAGTGAACCACTGTAACCGACATTTTTGTCGAGAAAAGAGAAAGACGTGGATCAAGTCTCGAACCGTAATGAATTTTTTTTTTTTTTTTCGCGCCAGGATTGTTCTTTCATTGACTCAGGGAGCTACAACACCGATGTGTGCAGCAATGTATTTTCTCTTCTCTTTTGACTGTCTTGCAGCGTCGTCTAACGGACTGTGCCGCATGTATGTTCAGTTCGGGAACCAGCTCTTGGGATTCGTATTTCCTTTACAGCTCTATCTCAATCGACACTTCCGTATTTATTCATATAATTCACGTGAATTGCTCATCGGTGAATATTTATTAGTGAACGATCGTTCTTCTTATGCGATGTGGATGTAGGAAATACAGATAACGTCTTTAATATAATTCTTACGACCAGAACCTTTCAGACAGTTATTTCTCCCCATAAATTCAAACATTCGATCATACTGACATCACCAAAATGATTAATACAGGAATATGAGATCTGAGCGGCTACAGAAGAAGTTTTAGCTCCTTAATTATCGTCAGTCCTTCCAGTCCCATCAAACTACTCGTATTCAAATATCTCTCCAGAGATGACACTGCGAGTGACCTACTGCACTCCCTTGCCCTACCAGTGGTCAGGCAGAGCACTTAGTTCCACAGTAGCGTTCAGGAACTGCACCACGTGCCTCACTCTCGAGAAGATGTTGAAGACCTCCCTATGGCGTCTGTCTTACTCTCTGAAGAAGAGGGAGTACGTGGAGAAAGAGTACAGTGTTATGGTAACGCGAGTGTACCATGTTCAAAGATTTGAGGTTAGCACGCCCACGCAACATTATGACTCACTATAACACCTGGACCGCCAAAACGATAATGTTCGACAATGTTCCTGGGTGCATTACGTGCTCCCGCTTCTCTCCATATGAGGGTACGTAACACGGCCAGGAACACTGACGCACATGACGGTTTTGGTGGTCCAGGTGTTATGGTGTAGTGAGATACAATGTTGCACCGGCGCACTGACCTCCAAATCTTCGAACGCTCATTATTGTAACACTGTTCTCTTTCCTTGTGTGCTTCTTTCCAGGACATCTTTCGACTGTGACTTCAATTTTAGGGACGTCAATTCGCGACCACATTGAAATGTGCAGACGGCGCAGCCCGAGAGGATATTCGGCAAATGGACTGGTCTGTCCATTCCTCCCTCTTAAATTCCATGTACCACGTGTGGGACACGTGCGTGAGACATATCGTAGCACATTCACATGCACCAACGATGAACCGACAGTTGTCCACCACGCTGGCGGAGCAACGAAACGTCCCACCACAAGAACTCGTTACTACCCTTGTTGCCAGCCTGGAGCATGTTGCAGAGAATCTCTTGCCTCACACTATGTTTAAGAACCATGTTGCGACGTTTGGGACTATCATGAATCGCGGTAGCTTCAATGTAATTACTGTTTTTGAATGAAAGTCTCATTGCCGTTTGTCTCACTGCGTATTGCTTTCAGTTACCTTCTATGTATGGTCCAGTTTTCATGGAACTATGTTGCTTGGCAGTAACCCATCATGCGGAAGTTGCTTCCGTCCTAAACTGTAGAGTAGGGGAGCTAATTGTAGTAACTTACCGAAACGGAAATATTTAAGAATGACGCCATTGCAAAGGATATTCCTGGAGATATTAAGAAGTGATAATTTTTTTAATTTGAATAAAATCCTTTCGGGAATCAGCTCTCGCCATTTTTAACACTGAAAATAGCTACAAATAAAACCAACGCTCTAAAAATATATAAACCCGGTGTGCATAGTTCACAACAGCTAAACTTCTGAAATGGTCAAAAACTAAGATTATAGAATTTCTGCAAATGGTTGTTGGAAAATTATGAAAAACAGAAAGGTTGTCAGAAGAACGCAAAGTTTACGAAATGAGTTGAATAACGATGAAGGAGTATCTCTCCTTCGAGTTGCGTAACACATTAAAAAGGAAATAAAGTTCCTGTGTGCGACCATGATCATTGTGAACACAGACCGCACGCAGTGAACGGAGGTTCGAGTCCTCCCTCGGGCATGGGTGTGTGTGCTGTTCTTAGCATAAGGTAGTTCAAGTTAGTTTAAGTATTGTGTAAGTCTAGGGACCGATGACCTCAGCGGTTTGGTCCCTTAGATATTAACACACATTTTTTTTGTGAACACATTATTAATAAAACCGTTCAGACCGCTTAATATATGTCTTCATTTATAACTTCGTTTCAGCTACTGCCATCATCAGATTACAACATAGAACTATTCAACCATATTCAGCGTCAGTAACAATATAATCTATGTCTGATCGGCAAGTTTTATTTTGTAATGTGGTTGAAGCGAAATGAAGTTGTAAATAAAGACATATGTCAAGAGAACAACCCGCTTTTATTCACAAAACTTATCAAGTACATTGAAAAATTCTTTACTAAAGGCGGATTCTGCCGAGAACAGATACTCAATTTGAAATCCATAGGTAGAGCGGTTCTAGGCGCTTCAGTCCGGAACCACGCGGCTGCTACGGTCGCAGGTTCGAATCCTACCTCGGGCATAGGTGTGTGTGCTGTCCTTGGGTTAGTTAGGTTCAAGTAGTTCTAAGTCTTGGGGACTGATGATCTCAGATGTTAAGTCCTATAGTGCTTAAAGCCATTTGAACCATCTGAAATCCATCTTCCGTCTCACTCTGCTATACTCTGAAGACAAAGTTGTAACGTCTCTTGATTTCAAGAAGACCTGTCTCTGTTGATGCGGAAGCTCTAGTAATCCGGTAATCTGTTGTTAAAATCAATCTAGCCTATTTATTTTATGAAACGATTTCAAATACGTTCTCAAAACTCAAGTTCATGGAAGAAATTTCTAGACCCTTTAAAATAGATATAATTGGAAGACAAAATAAAAGCTTACTTGCAGTCCTCCTCAACCATGTATTGTTAAAAATATAATTTGGGAAAATATAAAATATCACCTATAAACGACGTCGAAAGAAACAATGTATGGAAGTATGCTCTGGCATTTCCAGAAGATTTTGCTGCACTATCTAAAAAATCTAGTAGATGCATAAATACATGTCGATCTGTTGCAACAACCAGCCAGCTGAGCAGCTTTTGGAATCTCCGCAGAGAAAATCAAATCTTTCTCTCGGAATCAAAAGTACGGTACTTATAATTTTACCTACAGATGTTGATCAAACAGAAAAGGTCAAAAACATTAAGTACGTAATTCGAAAAAACGGGTTAACACAATCTGTTATAAATGAAAGGATACGAGAAACTCAAAGGCCATACATGATAATAAAAGCTATGTACAATAAAAATCACATTTCCAGAAATGTAAAAATAATACATTGCAAACCGGTGGTGAAACCAGAATATCTGTGCGTCAGCGAACGCATAGCGTTAATTTTTAAATTATACGAAATAGAAATATTATAAGCAATAATTAAAATGAAATTTTTGCATTCAATAAAAAGCAAATAAATCTGGAAGTTAAGAAGTGATTATGAAACACATTAAATTATAGAGAAAACCAATGCTGCACTCGTCTTAAAAATGGTCCTCTCCAGAAGAAAGATGAGGAAGATTAATGTTTAACGTCCTGTCAACATCGAGGTCATTAGAGACGAAGCACAAGCTCGGAATGCGTCAAGGTTGGGAAGGAAATCGGCCGTGCCCTTTCAAAGAAACCATCCTCACATTTGCTTGGAGTGATTTAGGGAAGTTATGGAAGACCTAAACCTGGAGTGCCACACGTGGATTTGAAACTTCCCCCCTCCCTCCCCCCCCCCCCCTTGGTTCTCCTCTTCATGGCGACAAAATCTCTGATATTTGCTTTCTCTACTTCAGCCCCCAGTACCACAAATAAATCGCGTTGATGGCAGGTCTAGGTCCGAGTTCGTGAAGATAATGTGACGAACTAGCTGAAAGAGCTTAGATTTCCAAATTCGACATCTTTGACGTGGATAGAGCGTTGTTCAGTATTCGTGTTCCTCCAATGTTATCTTAAATAACGCCTGAGGGCAATGTGGGAAGGAGCGGTTGTTGGATGTCGTAGGATCCGTTGAGTCTCATCGCAGTGTTTGTGTTCAGTTTCATTTAAGAGAGCACGCTACCTCTACTCTAAAAACAGTTCTCCTTGTATCCCTCAACTATTTTTCGAGAGCATTGTCTGAATAATGAGCTCAACTGTCTTCATCAGTATGATACAATTATTAGTTGTTCAGAGGAACACGCAAATGATGAAATGACGCTAAGAAAGACAATGCCGCATTTCTGAGACGTAAATAGATAGTAGTTGCAAAATATTAATACAAATTGTTTCCAGAGGAATGGAAAAACTGGTGGACGCCGGCCTCAGCGAATATCAGTTTGGTTTCCAAAGAAATGCAGGAACACGCCAGGCAATGCTAAACCTACAGATTACCTTAGAAGATAGATTAAAGAAAGGCAATCTTGTTTTTACGGTGTTTGTATATTTAGAGAAAGATTTTGACTATGTTGACTGGAATACACTGTTCAAATCTCTGAAGGTAGCATGGATAAAACACTGGGAGTGGATGGTTTTCATAGTTTGTACACAAACCGTAATTCAGTAATAAGAGACGAAGGACATCAAAGGGACGCAACAGTTGAGAAGGGAGTGAAGGCTGTGCCCTATTTCCGATGATATTCAGTCAATACAATGAGCAAGCAGTAAAGGAAACCAAGGCTAAATTTGAAAAGGGAATTGAAATTCAGGGAAAAGAAATAAAAATTGTGAGGCTTGATTATGACACTGTAATTCTGTCAGAGACAGCAATCTACTTTGAATATGAGGTGAACGGGATGGATAGAGCCTTGCAATATGTTATAATATGAGAATCAACAAAAGAAAAACAAGGGTTATGGAAAGTAATCGAATTAAATCAGATGATTCTGAGGGGATAAGTTTCGTAAATGAGACATTAAAAGCAGTAGATGAATTTTGTTATTTGAGTAGTAAATTAATCGATGATTGGCGGAGAACAGGGAACATAAAATGCGGATTTAGAACAGGAAGAAAATAATTTCTGGAAAAGAAAAAATTGTGAACATCGAATACAAATTTACGTTAAGAAATCTTTTCTGAAGATGTTTGTTTGGTATATAGACTCAGGCGCAAGTCGAACATGAACCATAACCATTTTGGACAAGAGGAGATTAGAAACTTTTGAATTGTGATGTTGCACGAGAATGGTGATGATTAGATTGATAAATAGGGAAGAGGTACTGAATCGAATTGCACAGTAAAGAAACTTCACTTAAAAATAACATATATTGAGGAATCCACGAATTTTATAAAGAAGGGATGTGTTGATACATTTTTTGAGGCATCAAAAAGTCGTCAGTTTGGTAATGGAGTACGTTTGTATAGCGTTGGGGGATGGGTGGAAGTAAAAATAATATAGAGGGAGACCAAGGCTTGTGTAGAGTAAGCAACTTCAACTGGATGTTGGCTGCAGTAGTTATGCACAGACGAAGAGATTTTCACGGGACGGAGTAATGTAGAGATAAAGCATCAAACCACTATTCACACAGTAGCACACCAACAGCAATTATTAAAGCAGGATACCCGCGTAACAAGGTATGTAAACGCTCCTAACCTCTGATTTATTCTCACCTTACACGGTTACGACCCTCGACTGCCAGAAGCCGTGCGAAATGATCAGGCATCGTGAGCACAGTGCAGACAATATCGTAAGCCTGCGGAGTGAGCGGACGTCTGCACGGCTGGCGCCTAGTCCATAGCCGGTGTGACAATGGACCAAGTAGAGCGGAGAGTCCGGCTACACAGTGGCTGCCGGACTGCTAATCCGCCGTGCCGTGAAACGCGCTCAGTGCGGTGCAAAGCGTCTAGCGTGAGGCACAAAGGCCCGCTGCTACTGGGGAGCCCACCACGTAGGCAACTCGCTACACACAAAGTAGATCCGCTGCTAACCACATTTCCTTATCAGGCACAGTGTCCAGAGTGGGTGTAATGTATTATATAGTCGTTAATCATTTAATCATGAGATGCGTCATATGACGCACCACCGATATTGTCCCCTCAATGTGACTCCCGTCATATGATTGACCGATCACAGAATGCCCTCACTAAGGGGCGAAAAAAGCTTTATAAGCTATTCGGTATTATCAACGTAGAGTTAAAAAATGTAACCGAGCCAATAAAAGTTTCAGTCTCTTCGATCTATTACTTTTTGATTTTCTGGCGATGTGTTTTGAGTGAAGTAAGATGACTACCATTATCAGTTCGGGACATACACTGATGATCCAAAAAATGATACTGTCTACCGCGAGACTCAATGCTGCGTGGTTGCGTAACGAAAATATACAGGGTACCTTAAACCTTTTGGGTCAAATTGAAACGTAATAGTGGATCCACAGGCGGTTATATTGAGATAGAGTTCTAACGATCGGAAAAGCATATTTATTGTGTTATACACGGACACAACGTACACAGCATCACAACAACGTAGCTCACAGTAAGTGTTCAAAGTTACGACCACCAGTTTCAGTGCATCCACAGCAACGCCACATGACATTGTAAGGCATTCTGGCGTCTTCAGTACCAGGAGACAGGCAGCTTGGACACCATAAAGCAGGTCTTCACCCGCTTCTACGGGTGTTTCATATACCAACGTCTTGACACAACCGCAGAGGAAAAAGTGAAGAGGTGTGAGATCTGATGATCACCCTCCCATGGGTCAGGACTTCCCCTTCCAACCGAATGATGAGAGTACGTATTGTTCAGGTGCTTGCAGAGATTTACGTCGAAGTGGGCTTGTGCACTGCCGTGTTAAACCACACCCTTCCACGGAAAACAAGAGGTACAGTCACGAAAAACTGTGGGAAGACTTGCCCAGGAACACTAGGTTCAAAAATGGTTCAAATGGCTCTGAGCACTATGGGACTCAACATCTTAGGTCATAAGTCCCCTAGAACTTAGAACTACTTAAACCTAACTAACCTAAGGACATCACACACACCCATGCCCGAGGCAGGATTCGAACCTGCGACCGTAGCAGTCCCGCGGTTCCGGACTGCAGCGCCAGAACCGCTAGACCACCGCGGCCGGCGAACACTAGGTAACCGAGACCTGTCAAAGGGGGAGGCAGGAAATAAGGTCCTAATAGGCCTTTGCTGGCGGCCTCCGATACGGGTGGAGTGGGTATTGCCCTCACTCCAGACATGACTGCTGCGTCTGTTGAAAATATCATCAGATATCACTCTGAAGAACTACTAAGAGCTACATTATTGTTATGTGGTGTACGCTGTGTATGTCCGTAACACAACAAATATGTATTTCAGACCACAGGTTCTCTACCTCAACATAATAGGCTGTGCATCCGCTTTTACATGTTTGAGTTTGACCCAAAAGTTTTAAGTACGCTGTATAAGCGAAGCAGAGACAGATGTGGCCGGCCGTAGTGGCCGTGAGGTTCTAGGTGCTACAGTCTGGAACCGAACGACCGCTACGATCGCAGGTTCGAATCCTGCTTCGGGCATGGATGTGTGTGATGTCCTTTAGTTAGGTTTAATTGGTTCTAAGTTCTAGGCGACTGATGACCTCAGAAGTTAAGTCGCATAGTGCTCAGAGCCATTCAGAGACAGATGTGGGAACACTCTACCGACGATGAAGACCGCAAGTGGAGAAATTGACAGACATTAGCGAGTTTTCTATGTTCTTATGACCCGGCGCCTGAGAACCAGGATCTCTGAATTGCAAAGGTGGTCGTGGATCAATGGAAGCGTGTCGACTGTATGATTCTCCTTATACCAGGTCGATGGTCATGTCGAAATACGTTATCGTCCTGACGAACGGCAGCTAGAAACATGCACTGCGTCGTTTACAATGACTGTGGTGGGCAGGGGGGCAGAGGAGCATTATTATGTTATGGGGGACAATCACCTGCGCGTCATCGGGACTTGTGTAAAAATCGAAGACCCGTTGAAAGCTGTGGACTTCCTAACATTATTACGGACACCTGGATCACTTCACTCGTGATGTCTTCCCCGACGGTCACGGCATCTTCCAGCAGTAGAAATGTCCGTGTCACAAAATCAGAAGGTGTTACAGTGGTGTGAGAAGCATAATAAAGAACACGCATTAGTGTCTTGGGCACTAATTTCACCTGATCTGAACACGATGTAACACATTTGACACACTATCGGCCACTAGTTCCCCGCCAACATATCACCGTCCCGTAATTTCCGGCAGTTATGTTATCTGTGCGCAGATATGTAGTGCAGGATGTGTCGAATCCGTGTGACAAAGACTCGCTCCTGTACTGCGTTCCCAGTGTCGACCAATAGCCTTCTAAGCAGATGGTTTTAATACTCTTTGTGTCTTTTGTTTTTCTCTGTTTTTACCGTCGATTGATAATAAAATGAAACATTAAAACTGCGGCTACAATAAATCGTACCAAATAAAACTAAATACCAATAAAAATGCAGAAAAAAATAGTGGCTCAAGCGCAAATCACATAATATGGGAAACAATTTTTTTGTTGTTGTTTATAACTGGATGTTCTTTTCCAGAAAAATGATGTAGTAACATACACTGTTATTTTTCACATACATCTAAGTCTATATTTCATATAAAAAGTGATAAAACCTAATAATTTACAAGTTAAAAGATACCAACATAATACATATTTCTAAAACAGCTAGTACCGGTCCAAATTCCAGCCCCAAAACAATGATGTTACATGCTTTATTTTACGAAATGGATTCGCAAATTGCGTACACTGTTTGACGTCAGCTGGGTATTTCATTCGTGACACATCGAAAATTTCTGCCGGACGCGGACTCGAACTCGGATTTCCGCCTCGCGATAAGCGGGAAATTCGGACTCGAAGCCCGGTCCGACACAAATTTTCGATGTGTCACGAATGAAATACCCAGCTGACGTGAAACAGTATTCGCAGTTCGCGAATCCATTTCGCAATATTTACAACAGCTGTTAATCGTCAAAGTCCGCCTCCTTCGGTGAGTGGTCAGTGTTGATGACTGTCATGCGGAGGACCCGGGTACGATTTCCAGTACTGCCAAGCATTTTTCCTTGGTGGTATCACTGGTACGGGGTCCTCGTGATGACAACTGAGGAGCTACTGGACCGAGTAGTAGAGACTCCACGGTCTGAAAAGTCGGAAAAACGGCCGAGAGAGAGGTGTGCTTACCGTATGTCCCTCCATACCGCATCCGCATGACGCCACAAGGCAGACGATATCACGGCGAGGGGTAGACATACATCGAGCCTTCACTGCCTGGACGAGGAACTCGTGAAACGCCAAACAGTATATGTTTCTTCAGACATGCATTCATTGTGAAACAATCTACAGACACCGTATAAACACAAACAGTGTGTTGATGAGTTTCCTATTTCGTCGCGCCTAATCGCCGGTGTTAAAAGGGGAAAGCTTCAGCGAAGTGAGAAGGGGGCCGCTGACGTCATATCTAAAGGACTGATGTTATAAAAATATTCTGTGTTTCCTTCGTGACAAACATAAATTGTGTTTCATTGGAGACATCTTTCTCAAATTCTTTCGGCTACAACAAATTGTCATGTAGATCCACTGGAGTAACGGAGGCGTAAGTAAACCTATATTCTCAGTGCGTCCAATTGCGAACGAAACATCGTGGCTTAAGTACTTGCCCAGTCTGTCAACGTCCTTCGATTATTGGGTCCAAACTTATATCAAGCAGGCACTGTTACTTTACGACAAGAATGGTTGTCATTATTGAGAGTTGCCCGCGGCATTGACGCATCCCACAGTGAAGTCTTTCGAGGGTCGAACCGAGGCTATGACAAGATAAATACCCGACAAGGGCGCTGGCTCAGACAGCCCAAAAACTGACCCCCTCCCCCAAAAATAAAAGACGATTTAAGAGTTATCCAGAGATGTATGCTTCTTCTACCGCACCTATTCCTATTTTGTACCTGTGACAAACCGTTCCCTTGGCCAGAGACAATAAACGCACGCTGTTATCAGAGTGTCATTTCGTCCAAGTAGCATAATAAAGAAGTCATTACTACCCAACAGGCGTCACTTGGGTTATGTGTCAACAGTGCCCTTGATTCATACAGCTGCCGCCTACTCATTTTGACAATGGAGTTCTTCCTGCTACTTCGCTACGGTATTGTAGAATCTCAAAGGCTGGCTAGCGAGTGCTGAAGCAAATTTGTTATTTGACGAAATGCTTCCCATTTTGCCGATTTCTGCACACTGAAGACCTGAGTGATACACTTTAACCAAAAGTGCTTCAAAGTATTTGATACAATAGTAAATGAACTGGCAAACAGATCTCACATATAACCTACCATTCGATCTCACTTTAAGGATACAGGGTACTTTTCTGGCTCAATATTATGTAAAAATCAACACCTATTTCTTTCAGGTATTGTTCACAATGTATACGTTTCACAGATTTTTTGTTGATATGAGGTAATACAGTACACGTTCTAAACAAATTAGAAGTATTTTGAATATTTTTTAACTTGATTAGGGTTATTAAAAATTACAAAGAAACTGATACAATTTTTTTCTCCAAAATGCTTCCTCAAATTGAGATACGATTTAATCCAATATTATACATTTGAAGGAGACCAAAGTTTTACCAGATATGCATGACACAATGGCTGAGGTACTAGACCTATTTAATTCCACCTATTATGTATATTACAGGGATAAAAAAGTTATTACACCTTATTTCAATATTTATAATTATTTTCCTAATAAAAATGTTATTTTTTCTATAATTTAGTTGATTCTGCAAAAAAACTTAGGTCTTCTACATAAGTATCGACTATTGCAATTTACAGAAAAAATAGAACAATACTTTATAAACTTTAGGAAATATGTGTACTTGAATTCTGAAAAATACAACATGCGGGAAATTGTGAATGAAGATATGAGTCCAATTGAACTGTGCCTCAGAGCATACATGAAGCGTAGCTTCCTCAATCTAGCACCCATCCTCTTTTGCAGATGCCCACAACACTCCAGTTTTGTTAACAAGGTATCACCACAAACGTTGAACTCATTAATTTTATTGAAAGCTTTAGAGTCCCCATCGACTAGGTACTTCCTATACCTAACGTTATAAACGGGCACTGACCTCTGAAATATTTTTAGAGCTCCATCACACTCCATGCCTCCACTGTAACCATCATAATTCTTAGAACACTGATGTCCAATGTGTCATTCAGTGTTACCATGGCAGTTGTGGCAATACTTAGATAAGCACTCAACATCAACAACTTTTCCATTCTCCAGAGAAGTAGCACTTACAACACCATTCAAGGAATGATGTCCTCGACGTTGCCATGTCCCATCAAGTACAACGGCAATCTAGCTGGTTCCACTAATATTTCCAGTTTCTTCTACTGCACGTTTCATAGATGCTTTAGACACACCCGTCAAGGCACCTAAAAGTATTTTTATGTAGTTACTGAACCTATTGGGAGGACGAGGAAGGTCTATCAAACAACAAAACGTCTGTGCAGCCTTTTTTCTTTTTCCTATTGCACGCATTGCGCACACTAACTTCAAATGCACATCATATGAATTGTGCACAATGTTCGAAGTCATTTTCGAGGTAGATTTAATGCAGGATCTAAACAGAACAACTAATTTTGACGTTAAATCTTTCTTGCTACTTTGTTGTCAGTTATTTCCAGACACCCTACACCATCACATTGTTTACATTTTGCCACTTCCTTACTCAAAGAACAACAAATCCACTACAGACAATGTTATTGTTAACACAAAAATTTGAATCACCAGGAGGTGTGTCATGTGAGAGTTTCCTCCCTGAAGAACTGGTACATAGGTCACATTCAACAGTGTGGCTTGCTTTGTTTGTGAACTGGTTACCACGGAATTTCCTTTTATTGAATTTCTTGATGCGTGGAATAGTTCGTATTTATTGCACACTTCCACAAATATATCTAGTACTTGGGCTACAAACATTCAGTAACACGTGAACAAACTGCTTCAGCGAAACGAAAGTAACTACTAGTAAATATAATTATTTACAGACACTATAAACTTTCACTGTTACCAACATATACAATGTATCATACGTATAATCGGTGGAAACAGAAATTTCACAGTTATTTTCGAAATAATACTGGTTTCTGTAACTGAAATAATGTGGGGTGGCGGCATTAAAATTTGGTGTATATAGGTAATTTTTCATTTGAAACCCTATAATGTACATATCAATGTAATCAGGAAAGACTATAGAATGTAATAAAGTCATAACAAATATTTCGATTTTTCCACCCTGTATCCTGAATTCACTGCTGGAATCATCTTAATTGAGGGCGCTGTATTTTAGTTTGAAAGATAAACAGCAGATTTTGTTTTGGTGCCAAATATAGCGGAAATATCGATAAGGCTGAGCCAGTTAACGAAACAGTGTCTATCAAATTCCAGTAGAAAGAGCTGACGACGAGCACTGACACATTTTCCCTTTAGGATATTTTGAAGTTTTTTCTGTTTTTTACTTATTAATGTATTTCTTTTTAGAGGATGGCATACGAGATGCTTATCCAAATAGCGAAGTAGTTTTGAGGATATTTATGAAAATTCCAGTAACTGCAGTATCTTGCAGGTGGTAACTCGACTATAAATGATACATACTGTAAAATTCAGTTGTCAATGTAATCCGACACAGCTGCTAAATTTGACTTCAGTGGTATAATCTATGATTTGCTTCGCTCAAAGGCAGTGGTCAGTACAATTATATTAAAAACTCAATTCTTGCAAAGGAATTTGATCTCAGCATTTATTTATAGCCCTTTTTTCTTTTTACCAAGCGAGGTAGCGCAGTGGTTAGCACACTGGGCTCGCATTCGGGAAGACGACGCTTCAAACCTGCGTTCGGCCCTCCTGATTTAGGTTCTCCGTGATTTCTCTAAATCGCTGCATTCAAATGCCGGGATGTTTCCTTTGAAAAGGCATGGCTGACATGCTTCCCTAATGCGATGGAACCGACGACCTCGCAGTTTGGTCTCCTCTCCCAAGATCAACCTACCAACCCTTTTCCATTGGTTTCGAATTAATAATCTACGTGGAGGAAATAAAATCTGTTCTTTATTACATATCATATTAAAGTACAGTAGCTGCTATAAGCAATATGACATAGATTTTCTTTCACTTTCATTTTTTTAGAAAATTTATAACATCGGTAATTTAATTGTTAGAATAATGTAGCTCCTTTCTTGTGCTCAATATGTTTCATTTATATAACTCATTTAAGTAATATTATTAATAACGTTTTATTTTTATCAAACCTACCTTACAAATTACCCAATTTCCTAAATACGTGAAGAAAAAAGTTCAGAAAAGCATTTTTTTCTGGGGTGGAGGGATTATAACGTCGATACGGCTCTGCATCTTTCCAATATTCGACTACCGTAGATGGTGCAAGAAACTGAAGAGCTACCTTGTAGCGGTCGTCCATGGCTGTTTGGTGTGGATCACAACACAGCAGGCCGAGACGACGTGTATATAAAGCCTATCGACACCTTTCGAACTTACAGACGTCGAAAAATGTCGAATCGTTAGCATCAGGGGCAGGGGAGCATTTTACCGACAGGTAGCATAGATAGTTAATTGTAATGGAATGACAACAGAATGCCTCAGAATGATAGTGTGGAAGTGAAGCAGACATGGGTGCTTCCAGGCGGAGTACACCATGGAACTGTTCGACTATGTCTGACGAATACACAGAAGACAACAGCTGAATTCCGGACAGACTTTACAGGCTACGAGTAACGACGAACTGTATGGAACAGATTGCAGGAAACGGGCTTAACTTCTCGAGTTGGCACACATCGTTTACTACCGACGCCGTACCACTGGCAACAGATACACTGTATTCACAGTTATTGTTAATTTTATTGCACACCCAAAATACTGAGCTTTCATGATACAGGACTAATTGTCGTCTTTATACTGGCAATGGAGTAATGTTTCCCATTAGCAATGACTCTGAGAAGTTACCAACATGTAAGCTTAGGTCGCTCCAGCATAGCTGTCCCACGTTGATCTGAATAACACTGGTAATGATCCGTTGTTATGAGCACCTGCAATAAATTTGTAGTCGTTTGTCTTATAAGGTCTTGCAAGCAAGGGAGTCAAACTGTGTGACAGGATATCTCACTGTGTGGAGGTTAAGAGGATAGCTGTCCTAGAGTTGTATCTCGAATGGCAATTAAAGAAATATTTACCCAAGCAGGTGTTCACCTGAAAAATAAAGGAGAGATTAGGTTAAAGAAAACGTGTGGAACATACCTTACATTATACGCACATATACTCCGTTTAAATCAGTCTACTCCACAGCAGGACGTTTTTCTTCTTTGTTCAAAAAAAATGGTTCAAATGGCTCTGAGCACTATGGGACTCAACTGCTGTGGTCATAAGTTCCCTAGAACTTAGAACTACTTAAACCTAACTAACCTAAGGACAGCACACAACACCCAGCCATCACGAGGCAGAGAAAATCCCTGACCCCGCCGGGAATCGAAACCGGGAACCCGGGCGTGGGAAGCGAGAACGCTACCGCACGACCACGAGATGCAGGCTCTTCTTTGTTATTCAAGAAAATTTTAAATACTTGTTACCACAACAATCAACGATTACGATGGGTCAAATGACTTCAAGTCTATTCACAATCGTTACTCTCACAAAAGGTTTTAGTACACCCTTCCTCTCTCTTTTACAAGCTTAAAACAAGGAATAATCATTCATTCTATTTTCGAGCGCATAGTGCTCCTACTAATGATTCATTGCTACAATTCCTGGCGTATTGCATAAATTTTACACTGTTTAAAACTCTTTCCTAACTCTTGCCAATAACGCAGTTTCACTATGTCTTTTATGTTTCTCTTTACAATAACAAAAGGGGATAGCACAGAGAGACTGGTATCGTGTAGAGCCAAAGCCAACCGGGACATTTCTTGGCATTCTTCGCCATTCAGTGATGAGGCTCGCTTCTGTGGTGGTCAGATCTATTCCAACGTTCTCTAAAGGACCTGGTGAAAGGTCACAAGAAGCGGAATTTTCGAGACCCATACTTCTCCAAGTTCTGGGATCATGGTGTGGATGAATCTTTGCTGTTTGTTCGTCATCTCTGAGTTTCTACTATCGTTCCACTAGCTGCCATGGCCAGATAGCACGTGCTGTTAGTTCCATGCAGTGCGAAAGACAAACCACGCGATGTACTGTTCAGTAGCCTTCTTGTGTTGCGGACGTGGATAATTTCTATGTATTGCTACACATACTGTCAAGCTAAATAAGGACCATCAGCCTCTGCTTCGCCTGTGAGACAAGGTTAAAAATAGTTCTTCTGTACCGCCAATCAATTCTCAGTAGCAATCCACTTACTTCCAAAAAATTGGCAAGTCCGACCACTGGATTGAACAATAAAAATCACAGGTACTACATCAACACCACTAGGTGTAAACAACAAAGCATCACACTTTAAAGTCACAGAGGATAATGACATACGCAACAACTCCACACTTCAAATTTCCATTGGAGCACACTGCAATTTGCGTCCTTCTAACAACCGCGCCACGTCCGTTGCACTCATACTCCAGCTAGCCATTTGCTCCATTCTCTGTTAGGTACTTATGTCCTTCTCCAAGCTGCACAAAGTTCCCGCAATAGACCAGAAGATTGCTGCGTTATTCATTTTGCAACAATAAAAGAACTATTTGACTGTACAACACAACAATAATTACGTAATGGGTACTACACTTTAGTCGGTCCTATACTGCTTTATTATTATTATTATTATTATTATTATTATTATTATTATTAACAGTAGCAGTGGTCACATACAAAGCATTGACAGCCTGAAGTCTTTCAGTTTCTGTTAGTTTAGATGTACGGACTGAAGCAATCAAGTGATCTACAAACAATAGGCATAAGTACTGTGCACACATTTTAATTTCACTGATTTTAATGGGCGTGCAGAGTACGAGTGAAGAAGTGTAGCTGGCAAGAGGAGTGGTGCAGAGAAATCCTGTCGTGTAACAAGTGTCTACCTTCAGCGTGGGCAGTTACCTTTCTTTCCTGTGAAAGAGTTGTAGCTAGCACTCGTAATGCACACAGAATTGCCTCACTACGCTAAATGAAAAAGGTTGTTTCAAATAAGCAGTACCTATTGCATCACAGATTCATTAATTCGTAGTTTAGTGAAACATTTACAAAAACTAAATATCATTTTCCTTCGTCATCTTAAAAAGACGGTGTTCAAAGAAATTTTTCCTTTTTACAATTTTATTAGCGCTATTTTGATGATGATGACGGGGAACGGGAGTGATGTGGGAGGGTATTAGCTAACATTAGTGGTAATCGTCTCAAAAATGTTGGGAACGTCTCTACTAAACAGTCATTATACAGCCGCCTAGAAAATGGACAACTGATTAAGCCAGTACGCACGCACGCGCACAGGAATACACTTGCGAACACTTTCTAAACTTTCCACACACACGAACAGCCTTATGAATGTTTTAAAAGCAATTTCCTCCATTTCTGATATTTTGTGGCATTTCAACCTGCATTTGAGAATGGCTATAAAGCAAAATCGTAATTTCATGTTGATAGTATTCGTTTTGTATATAAAAACCGCATTTTTCTTACTGCAATGTACTTTATTTAGTTCGAAACGCGTTTCACCTTTTACTTAACAGTATCTTCAGTGGAATAGTTAATTTTGTGAGTAAAGCCCGCATTTTTCTCTCTAAAATGTATTTCATCTGTTCCACACGCGTTTCGTCTTCTACTTTAGGGTACCTTCAGTGGAATATCAGTTCTTCTGAAAATGCGTTAAAGTCGTAAAACGCGTTTCCGACAAATAGAATACACTGAAACAAAAAGTCGGTCTTTATTTACAAAACGAATATTTATGTGCTTGCTGCGGATGATGACCACGCAGACAAACAAGAATTGTAATTGACATTAAAATGCCCGAATTTTTTTTTTTTTTTCAAAACATTCCAGATGACTATAGTTTCACAATGAAGGAAAAATTATTTCACTGATCCCTTACTAACGACTACCGGAATACACAGTACAACGCTCCAACAGAGCTCAAAACTCGCCTCCTACACCTCACGAGGATTGCTGCCTGTCTCTTAGACCTCCCCCACTACCGGTCGTTGCACCAATTATTTTAAAATGCAAGAATTTGGGCAAATCATTCTCCAGAGAAGATTATAGGCGTTTTGATCGGCCACCTCCTGTTAACGCATATACACGGTCCAGCCACATTATTGTGACGACTGCCTGTACTTGACGTCGACATACAATAACTACACACAGACTGCAGGTGGCAGCACTAGCGGTGGAAGATATATTAAGTGTATCGGGGGACGCAGAAAACAGAGCAATAATCGTCGTAATGTGGGAATGACGCAATTTATCTGACGTACAAAAGGGCTTGATCATTGGCTTTAGGGTCAAGGGTGGAAGCGTTTCCGAAACGGCTAAGTGTACAAACTGTTTGCGTGCCGCTGTGGTTAAAGTAAACAGTGCCCGGAAAAGCTCCAACACCACCGCCGAGGCCACTGTGGTGGACTGTTGTCCATAGATGCCAGGCGTGAACGGCGGCTGCGGAGATGTGTATGTGCGATCAGAAGTGCAACTGTTGGGTAACTGACCTCCCACATGAACCAAGCGGCTGCAGGAAGTGTCTCATCGATGACCTTTCGGGGAACGTTACTGCGCGTGGGCCTCCCCAGCAAAAAATGGTTCAAATGGCTCTCAGCACTGTGGGACTCAATATCTGAGGTCATCAGTCCCCTAGAACTTAGAACTACTTATACCTAAGTAACCTAAGGACATCACACACATCCATGCCCGAGGCAGGATTCGAACCTGCGACCGTAGCAGTCGTGCGGTTCCGGACTGAAGCGCCTAGAACTGCTCGGCCATCGCGGCCGGCCCTCCCCAGCACATGCCTTGTTCTTGCGCCCATGGTGACTGCTGTTTATAACCATTGAAGGCTGGAATTGGGTGCCAATACCGCAACTGGACGTCCACTCAGTGGCGATGTGGTGGTGGTGGTAAGTTCCTACGGGACGAAACTGCTGAGGTCATCGTTCCCTACTTACGCTACGGACAACACACACACCCACGCCCGAGGGAGAGCTCGAACCTCCGATGGCGGGAGCCACGCAAACCGTGGCAAGGCGCCTTAGACCGCGTGGCTACCCAACGCGGCAGTGGCGATTTGTGTTCTTTTCAGATGAATTACGTTTTATGATCCATCGGACACAGGTGGCCAATGGCGTTTGCGGTGCGAAACGCCTGAAAGCAAACACCAGGCAACCAGGAGGGAGCATTAATGTCTGGGGAATGTTTTCGTCGCATTCCCTGGTTGATCTCGTCATTCGGGAAGCACAATAGAATAATACATGAAGGTATATATCGTTAGGGACCGTGTCCACACCTACGTGGAATTTGTCTTTCCTCGGCACAATGGCACCTACCAACAGGACTATGCAACGCGTCACACAGCTCGCAGTGTATCTGCATGGTTCCTAAGTGCTCCCGGATGAGTTTACCTTACTCCTGGCCACCAAACTACACGGATTTAAAGCCAGTCGAAAACCTGTTGGACCACCACGATTGGGCTGCTTACATCATGGCTTCTCAGCTGAGAAATCTAGCGCAGCCGGCAGCAGCACTGTAGTCGGCAAGTCTCCGCTTTCCTGTCGGTAAGTTCCAGAACCTCACTAACTCTTCCGGCAAGTCTCGCAGCGGTTTGCGCTCGTAAAGGTGGTTATTCAAGGTGGCCACAATATTGTGAGTGGATATAGAAGAAATGCTTGCCGATTCTAGTAGTTTATTCGAAAAGAGTTGAAGAAACACTAGCTATGTGATGGAAAGAAACCTCACCTTGGAAAAAAGGCGGGTTAGGTATACGTCATTTTGGCCCGATTAGGGGAACTCCACCCTTTATCCCCAGGCTGTAAGTTACCCAGTCCGCCCGCAGCTCGTGGTCGTGCGGTAGCGTTCTCGCTTCCCGCGCCCGGGTTACCGGGTTCGATTCCCGGCGGGGTCAGGGATTTTCTCTGCCTCGTGATGACTGGGTGTTGTGTGATGTCCTTAGGTTAGTTAGGTTTAAGTAGTTCTAAGTTCTAGGAGACAGATGACCATAGATGTTAAGTCCCATAGAGCCATTACCCAGTCCCGCGGAAACCGTTTACATTAGCGAGCAGCAATAGCCAGATTAGGGCAACCCCATCCTTTACTTCCAGAAGATCTCCAGTCCCGGGGAAACCGTTGAAAATAGCAACCAGTTTTATCCGACAAGCATACCCTGGAAATGATAAGATACATGTGGACCTTCTTGTATTTCATAAGACAACAAGAATGATTTGATGATTGCTGAAAGGTAGCTGAATGCTCACCAGTTTCTGGCAATCGTAAATCTTATACCATATCCTCCATCATCACAGAACCTATTGGCGTATTGCAGCAGAATAACGCAAAATCCCACACTGCAGTTCACCCCCAAATACCTTGATAAAAGCCCTAATTCTTCGAAATTGGAGACTGGTTTCTTCCATGCCGCAACGAGTACTTGAGTCGTGGGTCAAACTTCATACTGATGTTGAGGACGCACAAGAGCTTCGAATAGAATGAAAGTTAATCATTTAATACACGTTATGCGATGAACGTTTCCACAGTTGGATATAATACGAGGGCTGTCTAGAAAGTAAGTTACGATCGGTTGCGAAATGAAAACGACTATGAAAATCCGATAAAGCTTTGCAAAGATGTGTTGGGCAGTGTCTCTAGTATGACTCTAGGTAGAATTATGTCGCTCTTTTCATTCCTGAGCTCTTAGTGAGCGCGTAAAGATGTTATAGAAAATAGTGTCTCCCGCCAAGTACGAGGGGCTGGTGAGAATTTTCCCCTGAAGCTATGCAACCAACATTATATAACTGTCGTGCGGTTTCTTCTTCAAGGCAATTCTCAACCTCATTCTGCAGGGACAATGAAGATGTTCCTGCATCGTTTCAATTGGAAATGTTTGGTTACCCACAATACAGCCCGTAATTGTCTCCCACTGAGTTTCATCTCTGCTCAAACGAACCGCTGGCTATGAAGACAACATTTTGACACAGACAACGAGCTTTAGGCCAGCGTAGAGATTTGGCGTAAAGCACTGGCGGCTGCCTTCTATGATGAGGGTATTGGAATGTTGGTACAACGCTACGACGAATGTATGAGTCAGAACGGCGACTACGTAGAGAAGTAGCTGAAAGGTGTAGCTAACTGTTACAAATGAAACATTTCTGATTTTCATTTCGCGATCAATCGTAAGTTACTTTCTGGACAGCCCTCGTAAAATTGTGGTGTAAAACGATCTATTTCCATCAATGTCATTCGATTTGACAGTGTACACCAAAGGATCTTCCGGATGCACCGCTACGGGCCAATGTCAGTTCATAGCCTACAAGTCATCCAATGATCCGTCACACTCTGAGACTGAAAGCGTGGCGATCACTTGCTCGGTGAGCGGTGTACAGCTCCGGCATCTCGCAAGTACAGACGGAAGCGCGGGAGAGGAGGGGTAGGGGTGTCTGATGCCTCTCCAATTAGCGCCCCCACCACCTCATTAGACAGCGGCCGCCGCAGGCGCCACAAAAGCTGCGCTGACGCGCGCGCGTGTCAGCATAATAGGCGTGCGTTAGGCGCGCCGCGCCGCGCGGCCCGCAAGCCGCCACGCAGTGCGCCTCGTCTCGCCTCGTTAGAACGCTCAGCTGCCGCAGGGGCGCAACCACGGCACGCGTCGTAATGAAGCCCGCCACCCAGTAGGCTCATTGTCACTGCGCGTCCAGCGCTCGCGGCCCCAGAGCACATTTCACGCGCGGTGCTGGCTTCCGGCTGGCCATCCCACAACGGCGCCGGGGCAACACTGTAGTGATGACACGGGTGAACTCATTTTCATACTAATAGAATAATTGATAGTTTATTCAACGGCCTGTATGTGAAGACTACAATATGGAGAGAGAGAACGGTCTGATTATGGTGGCCAGCAATAAGTAATTAAGCCTACAGAAAGAAGGCATAAGCGTAGCCCCAGAAGAACACTCTTTTGCAGACTTTATTAGCAAGAATTCCGCAGTCAGCTGTATTTTGAACCAGTTCTGCCAGCGAAAGAAATGCGAATATGTTTCCATTTATTTAAAAGAGTCTGACTGGAAAGAGGAGCACTAGCTGCCTCCTTCTACCTTCCTCAGCACCTCTAAATTGTTCCCAAACTTTTGGTTTGCGAACATATTCGCGCTTTTTTTAACTTGTAACTCACCTCAAACTCCCACAACCTTAATTAACTCATACTCACTAGTCCATCGCCGTAAGTCGCTCCAACCCATCCACTCCCAGTTCCACTTTCACATTCACACATTCAACCCAGCTCATTGCCGTTAACTCTTTTTGTCTCTGGGTCATTGTCTCCTGTGTCACTGTCGCAGTCTCCTCCGTTCTTAGCTACTCTTACTGGCTCCTGTCACTGTCTTCCTTTTGCTCTTTGTTACTACTCTCGTTCTTTCCTTCCTACAGCTGCTACTCCTCCTGACTGTCACTGTCCCTCTCTTCCTCGCTGTCCTTGTCACAGACTCTGTCTCATTACCAGTGGCTTTCACCCACTTCCACTTTCTCTTTCTCTTTACTTCCCTTCCCCCTTCCCCACACTGTCTCTGTCACTCTTTCCATAGAACTGTTCTGTCACTGTCAACTATGATACACTTCCACTGTGCCCCTTTCTCTCACATATACTGCCATTTTCTCTTTCGCTGAAATGAAATGATCGTATGGCATTGTTGGCTGGGAGGCCCCATCCGGGGAAGTTCGGCCGCCGTATTGCAAGTCCTATTTAGTTGACGCCACTTCCACGACTTGGGTGTCAATGATGATGAGATGAAATGATGATGAAGAACACACAACACCCAGTCATCACGAGGCAGAGAAAATCCCTGATCCCACCGGGAATCGAACCCGGGATACCGTGCGCCGGAAGCGAGAACGCTACCGCAAGACCACGAGCTGCGGACTCTCTTTCGCTCTTTCTATAATACAACACTGTCTATTATCTTCCAGTATGTATTGCTTTTCTGTCTCTTTGCCACTGCCACTGTCTTATTTTCTCTCAGAACAGAAAAGCGCGAATATGTTCTCAAACCAAAGTTTTTGGGAAAATTTTTAAAGGTGCTGAGAAAGATACAATGAGGCCGTTGGCACCCAATTTTTCAGTCAGTCTCCTTTAAATAAACAGAAACATATTAGCCTTTTTTGTGGTCCGACAGGAGCTTTTTTTCGCTGGTCGTCTCCTATTCTCTGCTACACCACGGCATATAACTCATATGAAAACAAATGTACTGCTCAGTAAAATTTTGATAGCGTGTTTATGTGAAACTTAAATAACACAAAGACCAGTTTTACATCTCAGATTGGATTTGAAAAGTAATAAAATTTTGCATGTGTTTGAGAACTGCGACAAAGTGTTACCAGATGATAACGGAGACGTTTTACAACATATTACTCTATGCCACGTCACTTCATACACTATGTTTTCGCCCCGCACGGGATTTGACGTGCATATTTTACGTACACAAGTAGGCTAATTTCGAACCTTTGTATCTCGGAAACGAATAAAGATATGAAGAAAATTTTCAAGTTCGTTCGAGATCTGGATCTTAGAAATACATCGCAAAAACCTCAGTCATTTTCTGGGCATATCCTTCTTGGTATCCTCGGCTGGATTTTCGTCCGCTGGTGACGGCGAAAATATAGCAAAAATTTCTTGTTTGGGGTTTCCCGAGAAACCAGCCATGAAAAAATGGTGCCTCCACAATTCCCATGAAGCCTACCGTAGACCAAATCAAATGTAACAAGAAGCAACCGATTTGCTCTGTTCCTCTAAGTAGGAGGAAGAGGGTTACGTTTCTACTTTCACCATGTACTGATGGATAGTGACACTAAGGGGACCCTTCTGTTGAGTATACAAGAGGTCTCCAGTCCAAGAGCTGTCCAAAACGCTTGATCCTACCTTTTATCACCAACAGAACCCTGGATATGAGTACCGGTAAATCCCGTTTTATGAGCGGCGTTTTGGAACGTAGTAGTTACGCAGGTTGTTGCATGTGTACCAACTAATATGCTACAGGTTTCTTGGCCTTTAGCCTCATCATCAGGTTCATTTGAACAGTAAAGCGTGGTAACGAACACGGCGGACGATACAGAAAGCCCAACTTTCATAGATAAAAAGGTAGTGTCCATAAAGTGGAGAGTCAGTGAACCAATAGACAGAAAATTTCCTACGCCATGTAGCAAGGACTTTGTTTCACCGCGTCACTCCGCGCGTGTAGTGTACCATGCGGTTGCTGCTTCTCAACTGGCTAGCTCGGCGTTGTGCTGAGTCGCTGGTGCATCCTTGTTACATGGCATAGGATGTTTTCCATCGTTCAACTTATCATTCATTGAATACCAGCTCTACGGGCATTATGGTTTTAATTACGAAGGTTGGGTCTTTTCTATTCTTCTACATGTAATTTAACATGTTTCAATGTTTACATGAATCAAGTGATGTAGTTATAAGCCACAAAACCGGGAATGCCTTAATAAAATAGGTTCAAAATACAGCTGGTTGCGAAGTTTTTTGCTAAAAACCACAGCTACTACAGCTGCGGATCCCCCGACCACACAGTCGTTTGTACTCTTTTTGTAAGAACGGGAAGGACAGTGATCGCCAAGCTCGTTAAGTGACATTCCGTCAGACTAACAAGAATGGTGAAAGTAATATATTGCAATTCTTCAGGTTTTCCCTGCGATCTGTCGACATCTTAATGAATCCCGTATTCTGCAGGAGATCAGCATCATTCATGAACAATATTTTGACAACGTGATTAGTTATCTTCGTCAGACGTCACCTGAGACAGTCTCACGTAGCACCTGATCGAGATAACCGGTCACGTTGTCGAAATATTGCGCATGAACGATGACTATATCCAGCAAAATACCCGACACGTCAAGATTTCAAGTGGGAATATTCGTCATCTACGCAATCACGTGACACCAGGTGATACAGACCAGTTCCGTAGAATAGTGTCTGAAATCAGTGGGTAGGAGATCACATGCAGAGACATCCAGATACTGGAATACAAAACGTGATCATATTATTGCCCTAACGAAGAGCGCAATTTCACAATATAGTCGGCCTCTAAATAGACTGATAACTCGATGTCCTTAGCGTCGGTGTCAGCCGTCCAGGGACCACAAACTTCCCGGAGAGCTACGGACACGTAATCACAACACTGTCGGGTTGAGTGGTATAACGTAGTGTTTAAGAGAAAATCCTCGGTTCTAATAAACCTACTCTAATAGTCACAAACGTAAAAGATATATTAAAACAATAAACTTAGTCATTAGTTTTTATTCTGGCCCACACGCCTCTCGAGGTCTTACTCCCTCATAGTCAGGTGGATCACTGATTTACATTATATTTTTGTTTCCTGTATGTGGCCAGTTGTCTGATTTGAACTTAATTTCGAAGATTTTCCAGCAGAAAGTATACTGAAGGTCGTTATAAATATACATTTTCATCATAGTCACACAAACATGAGATAACACAAACAGTCCCACTAGCTACGTCCATCAAACAAAAATATTATGGAATCCTCTAACCCGCCTGAAGATCAGGGGAGTAAATAAAGCCGGCTGACATAAATAATTCTTTTAATTTATCTCATGTCATTAACAGTTGTGGTTAACAAAACGCAATCCAACATGAGCGACATAAAACCATAAACTTAAACATAAAAAACGTCACAGTTGCAATAAAGTTTAAAAGACCTGAAAAGTATGGACAACTGTTTCATAGTCAGATAGCCTCTTTTTATGTTCACCCGCGTTAGGCTGGCAGCGGTGGCCGAGCGGTTCTTGGCGCCTCAGTCAGGAACCGCGCCAATGCTACGGTCGCAGGTTCGAATCCTGCCTCGGGCATGGATGTGTGTGATGTATTTAGGTTAGTTAGGTTTAAGTAGTTCTAAGTTCTAGGGGACTGATGGTCTCAGACGTTAAGTCCCATACTGCTCAGAGCCATTTGAACCATTTGAACCAGAGTTAGCTTGCGATGTTGTTGTTGTGGTCTTCAGTCCTGAGGCTGGTTTGATGCAGCTCTCCATGCTAATCTATCCTGTGCAAGCTCCTTCATCTCCCAGTACCTACTGCAACCTACATCCTTCTGAATCTGCTTAGTGTATTCATCTCTTGGTCTCCCTCTACGATTTTTACCCTCCACACTGCCCTCCAATGCTAAATTTGTGATCCCTTGATGCCTCAAAACATGTCCTACCAACCGATCCCTTCTTCTAGTCAAGTTGTGCCACAAACTTCTCTTCTCCCCAATCCTATTCAATACCTCCTCATTAGTTACGTGATCTACCCACCTTATCTTCAGCATTCTTCTGTAGCACCACATTTCAAAAGCTTCTATTCTCTTCTTGTCCAAACTGGTTATCGTCCATGTTTCACTTTCATACATGGCTACACTCCATACAAATACTTTCAGAAACGACTTCCTGACACTTAAATCTATATTCGATGTTAACAATTTTCTCTTCTTGAGAAACGCTTTCCTTGCCATTGCCAGTCTACATTTTATATCCTCTCTATTTCGACCATCATCAGTTATATTGCTCCAGAAATAGCAAAACTCCTTTACTACTTTGTCTCATTCCCTAATCTAATTCCCTCAGCAACACCCGGCTTAATTCGACTACATTCCATTATCCTCGTTTTGCTTTTGTTGACGTTCATCTTATATCCTCCTTTCAAGACACTGTCCATTCCGTTCAACTGCTTTTCAAAGTCCTTTGCTGTCTCTGACAGAATTACAATGTCATCGGCGAACCTCAACATTTTTATTTCTTCTCCCTGGATTTTAATACCTACTCCAAATTTTTCCTTTGTTTCCTTTACTGCTTGCTCAATATACAGATTGAATAACATCGGGGAGAGGCTACAACCCTGTCTCACTCCCTTCCCAACCACTGCTTCCCTTTCATGCCCCTCGACTCTTATAACTGCCATCTGGTTTCTGTACAAATTGTAAATAGCCTTTCGCTCTCTGTATTGTACCTCTGCCACCTTCAGAATTTGAAAGAGAGTATTCCACTCAACATTGTCAAAAGCTTTCTCTATGTCTACAAATGCTAGAAACTTAGGTTTGCCTTTCCTTAATCTTCCTTCTAAGATAAGTCGTAGGGTCAGTATTGCCTCACATGTTTCAACATTTCTACGGAATCCAAACTGATCTTCCCCGAGGTCAGCTTCTACCAGTTTTTCCATTCGTCTGTAAATAATTCGCGTTAGTATTTTGCAGCTGTGACTTATTAAACTGATAGTTCGGTAATTTTCACATCTGTCAACACCTGCTTTCTTTGGGATTGGAATTATTATATTCTTCTTGAAGTCTAAGGGTACTTCGCCTGTCTCGTACATCTTGCTCACTAGATGGTAGAGTTTTGTCAGGACTGGCTATCACAAGGCCGTCAGTAGTTCTAATGGAATGCTGTCTACTCCCGGGGCCTTGTTTCGACTCAGGTCTTTCAGTGCTCTGTCAAACTTTTCACGCAGTATCGTATCTCCCATAGCTTGCGATGTCCACTCGAAATGCTTCCTTAAGTAACAAGTGGTGATTGGTATGCACGCATCATGGAGATTTTGTGGATATTGCTTGATACTGTACCCTTTCGGTGTCAGTAAGGTGAAAGGAAATTGCTCATTTTTGATAGATAACGGAAAAAAAATTGGTTCAAAAGGCTCTGAGCACTATGTATAAAAACGTGACTCCCACATCCCTGCATCAGGTGTCACAGTTGAAAGATAGAATTCTTTAGACATTTTTATCACTGAATATGCCTTTTCATATCACTCATACTGTCAAGAGAAATTAATTGTCTAAGTAAGAACAGGATTCTCATAGTAATTCTCTCCCTCTCTCTTTCTCTCTATCTATCTATCTATCTATCTATATCTATCTATCTATCGATTTAACTAGTTATATATCTCCTTTATTTAACATTTTCTTCAAGGTTACACTAGTAACGGCTGATTCCAATGTTATGATTCATTTCTGTCTTTACCGAAAATACGACCCATCGTTTGGTTCCTATGAGCATTAGTTTGTACAGCAAAGAGCCTAAATTGGGCCGCTTATCGGCAATCATCATATGAATGATATCTAAGCACCACCTAAACGTCGAAAGACATAGTTGCTAATAAAAAGGAAAAAAAATAGATTTAGTACCGTGAATAACATGCATCCATGTCGTGCTTATATGATGTTTGTAGAAGCTTCATGATTTTCAACATTTTAAACATACGAGCGTCAGGAAAATTTATGCTCAGTCTGAGTGCAACCGTTTTCCGTAACATACACTGAATGCTGTCCTTCCATATTTAAAATGCGTTTACATACTATATCGTCCTTACAACAGATTTCATTTCTAAAAATTACACGAAGAGAATCGAAATTGGTGCAGAATACTTTTGGTGTTGTAGAGCATAATTTGTAGATAAAGTATTACACAGTAACCTACTCCAATAATACGTGAATTTTAGAGAAACGAGTGTTTTGATTTTCTGTTTCTGCTGAGTTAGACAAATTTGCAACGTCCGCACTTTACTCTCTCTAAATTTGTCAGCAGTATTTCTACACTATCTTGAAGTGCAGAATCCACATTTTGCCCCGAAAACCACATCTCAACGCATCCTCAACACCAATGTACACCAGTGTGCCTCGTTTGAACGCGGCAGCGAACGTCCTCAGTGGCCCTTTTACATGGTCCTGGTCAAAGTGAGCTTTTGCTTTATTTTCAAACACGTCGCACTTAGTGGTGCATTAAAACTGATAAAAAATAAAAAGTAATGCCTTGCAAAGAAAAAAGCAAAATCGTTCCACGAGTTCATAGGGGCGTAGCCCATCGTAAACTCGTTGAGCTGCAGAATTTACGTATAAACTGGCCCTTTTCCAGGTGAGCAGAAACCTTAATTTAGCCTCGCGTGGCGGGTCACGCGTCAGCGGGCGCCAGGGCGAGCGTGTGGAGCAGACGACAGCACGCACGGCTGGGCGCGCAAAGGTCAGTGGGCCGCGCCGGCGGGACGGAGTCCTGCAACACAGCGGTGACAGAAGGGTTGCCGCAACGCCAGGGGAATCACACCTCGCTCCGGTGGTAGCAGTCAGGTGTCGCCCAGCGCTCAGGTCTTACGCTTCACAGGAACCACTCCACTGTTTATGCGAGTCATTAGACATCCACACAGCGCTACGTTCCTGTGTCCTGCTGCTTCCCAACGGATTTTAGTACAGGGTTATTTATTATTACCTCCAGGTTTCAGAAAATGACAGTGATAAAAATACCTGAAATACAGAAAAATTACACATGTCAATGCATAGACCATCTTTCCAATTTTCGATTCGTAATACTCGCCGGGGCGCTAGTGTGCAGGTATGCAAGAACACTTAGACCAAACATTCACTCCGTATTGTCTCATCGCATTAGTTTATGGCTTCAGACAGACATCACACTCACAATGTCTGCCAAATCTGACAGCTGTGATGTCTTTTCGGGTATTTTGTGTCAGTGACTTCAACGAATTGCATGGACGTATTGAAGTTTTACGCATCGGTAACGGTGGCCATATTGAACATCGTATAATGCGAGTATTTTCGGTACGTATGTAATTTTCGTGCAGTCGCCTTCCGAAACACCAGAGGCACTTATCATTAACGCTTTAAACAGCAGGAATGGTCAGTATGAACATTATCATTAGGAACTGCAACCTTATGAAATTGATTCGAAACGAATCGTGCAGTTTAGAGACGGTTAGGTAACATCAACCCTCACGGGGACGCCATCGTTCTCTTGTGTTTGCGAATGCGCGGTGTACTTTGTACTCCATACCAATCTACCACAGATCACTTCAGTGGAGCTGTATTTAAGGACTACGTCTTTTGTTAGTATTTTATTATTATTTCACGTTAACTGACAGACTTTGCTAAGTTGGCGTGCTTGTGGTAGAATTATGTATAGAGATCCATAACATATATAAGTCTCCTAACTTTATGAGATAAATAATTTTTGTGTTATTTAAATTAAATGGTATGTTTTGTTAGAATTCACTATTTGTAATCTTATTATATTAAACACAAATGTTGTCACATTTTTTTCACAATGTAGATTTTCTTCCATTTACTCACTACAGTCTTCTTCGAGATCGTATTCCTGCTCACTTCGTGAATCACTCTTGCGTTGAGAATGGATTTATCTTATTCATGAGAACTGTCGTCATCATCATCTTGATGCTCTATTTAATCATCAGATTTCGTACTTAATGGCTCATACAGTTTGTCAGTTGTGACGTTTTTATGAGACTTGATCAAGAAAACCGTCTTTTGTACTTTACACACCTCCTGAATACAAAACCAGACGCAAGACAGTAGCTATATTAATGAAAATAGAAAAACGAAACGGGAGAAATTTTACTTACATAACCATCTCCGTTATGTATGTTGTACGTCTAAAGTGACACATTCACTTTTAAACTTCTCGAAGTCGCACTACAGGTGTTCGACAATGAGGACAACTTATCAGCACGTATCCCGAAACAATAATGAAGGAATAGCTGTTTGCTCAGATCCAGCAAAGAACCTAAACTCGCAAAAAATAAACTTAATTTGCATTTGGAGTACTTTATAAGTCAGCGCACCTGCTGGAGAGTTAATGAAGAAACGTTTTTATTTCAGTTACTAAAAAATATTTTTATTTCGTATTTTTTTTTTTTTTTTAACTGAGACCATTGAACAAAATTTCCTGTAAACAACCTGAAATAAGAAGAAATTCTGTTTCGTGCATGTTAGAGTGTTCAGTTTTGCTGTGGACTGTTTGAAATCCGGTTAGTAACAGCTGAGAAGAGTTCACTTCATTGTGTATCACTTACCTCAGATCGATATTTGGAGTTAACGAATATGTTTGTTGACTACGTCATTCATACAAATAAGTGGTCCCAAAAATTTATATCAACCTCTTCCCACACTCTTAGTTGGTGGGTTCTGAACCTTATTTCAGTCCTTTAATCCTTCGTCCTTTCGTAGTTCCAGTCGATCCAGTTCGACAGCTGCTGAATTTTTTATGACTGGTAGTGAAACGGAACATCTGCCACTCACAATAGTAGCAAAAGGACTTTTCCCGAATGATAATGAAAGTTTAAGCGTCGTCTAATCAGTAAACATGTCATTCGATTTTTCACCGAAGTCTGACAATTTACATGAATAATCTACCGTTTTTGCATTTTTTAAGAAGAGTTTCGGCTATTTTCGTCGACATATGAATGCGACATTGCTTCATTCTGGAGGTCTATCCTACGACTTAATTTGTTATGAAAGTTAAACACACTCAGTACGTATACGGCGTTATCAAGTCAGCGCAAGCCACAAAAAAATGGCTCTGAGCACTATGGGACTTAACTGCTGAGGTCATCAGTCCCCTAGAACTTAGAACTACTTAAACCTAACTGACCTAAGGACATCACACACATCCATGCCCGAGGCAGGATTCGAACCTGTGATCGTAGCGGTCGCGCGGTTCCAGACTGTAGCGCCTAGAACCGCTCGGCCACACCGACCGGCCGAAAGCCACACCTGTTAGACGAAGCGCTGCGTGCTGCTCGCAAGTCATGCTGTAGCCATCACTGGTATAAAGCGACAGCGTGAAGTTTACAAAATTAAAAGCATCTACAATATTAGTCATCACCACAAGTCGTGCTCATCGCTCAGCGTCGTGACCCCATGTACCAAGCGTCTCCACCACGGACGTTTGCCAGCTTTTCTTAGAAGCTGCTTACGAGGTAGACCCAAGATTTGATTTGATCAGTCCAACTGTTCGCTGCTCTTCCTCTCGGTCTTTTGTCCTTGATCTTCCCTTCCATGATTATTTTCTCTAGCTTTTCTCCATCTCTTCTCATAATATGGCCAAATAACTGGGGAATTTTTTTGGTTGACACCAGAAGAAAGGTGCGTGAAGATACTGAGCTGCTCAATAACGGAAAAATTTGTTCTTCTTTCAGTCCATTTTATGCACAGCATCCTGCGTCAGCATCAGTGCTCAAAAACATCAATGTACTGTTTGTCTCTGCTTTAAGGGTCCATGTTTCGCATGCATAAACGAAGACGGAAAAAACGAGCGTTTCAACAAGCCGGACCTTTTTGGTGTTCGCTATTGCTCTGTTCTGCCAGAGCTTGGTGAGCTTTTTCATAGCCACTCGTCCTAGAATGATATGTCTTCGTATCTCATCTTCACAGATTCCCGTGTCACAGATGGTTGACCCGGCATAGATAAAAGAATGCAAGACTTCCATTTCCTTTAATCGACGTATGAGTTGAACCTGTTCTTCTCGATCAGTTATAATGAGTTTGGATTTTCTGAGATTAATGTCCAATCCATATGACAGAACAATGTCCTTTGCTTTTGTTGACAGCTCAGTTAGTTCATCTTCGCTGCTGGCTAAAAGCACGGTTCATCAGCAAATCGGAGGTTATTAATTGTTCTACCACTAATTGAGATGCCTTTAGTCCAACCATCAAGAGCGTTTCTAATGACGTGTTCTGCATAGATGGTGTACAGTTATGGGGATAGAACGCAAAATGTCTGAAATCTTTTGATACACTGAATAAGTCAGACGTGCCACCACTTATTTTCACAGCTGCGAGGTGATCATTGCACAGACTTCTGATCCGTGCTGTCAAATGTGGGGGGACACCGAATTCTGCAAGCACCTGCCAGAACCTCTCCCAAACAGCACAGTCAAAGGCTTTCCTATAGCAAAGGTAGCTGGTGAAAACAGGAAAACAGAACTCTCGCGACTTATCGATTATTTGTCGTATGTTGAGTATCTGTTCAAGAGCTCATTTTCCTTCAACAACAGCTACTTGTTCTGTGAATTCGTTGGGCTGAATCTAAGGCTTCAAACGCTGGTTCAGGATGGAGAGCAAAATTTTGCTTGCGTGGGATACGAAAAAAATGCTTCAGTAGTTTGAACAGTATCTGATTGACTCTTTCTTCTGTAGTGGAATGAAGAGAGATTTAAACGAGTCTTCTGGCCATTCCTCACTTTCCCATATTCTTTTACACATTGACTGAAGCACATCAACACCTTTCTGCCCCGTTTCTTTGATCATCTCACCAGATATACTGTCTAGACCAGGGCATTTATAGTTCTTCAGATGTACTGCGTTCTCTATTTCGCTGCGTAAGACTGTAGGTTCACCGCGCGGGGTAGCCGTGCGGCCTACGCGGCGTCCTGTCACGGTTCGCACGACTCCCCGTCGGAGGTTCGAGTCCTCCCTCGGGCATGGAAGTGTGTGTCGTCCATAGCGTAAGTTAGTTTAAGTTGTGTGTAAGCCTAGGGACCGATGACCTTAGCAGTTTGGTCCCATAGGAACTTATCACAAATTTCCAAAACTGTAGGTTCCAAATGTAAGTTGCTCAAATACTTGACCTTCCCTACTGTTTAATAGTAGATATTATAACATGAAAATCATGCTATGAACCCTTTTCTAAAATAATACATCCAAAAACTATTACGTAGAGTCTCTCTTTCATGGGTGTCCTACATTTCCTAACAGTCATAAAGGCTGTTAGAACTATAGCCATAGATAATGTGATCGTTGGTACCTTAATATCTACCACCTCATTGTGGTAGTTGTTTTTTCCTCTGCGCCTTTCAGTCTTCCCGCAAACACATCACATGTGCATGGTCGTAACTGCACTGCGAAGTGGTCTGATCCTGAGTGTACGGACTATCAGTTTTAGTTTCACGTGTCCACACATAAATGCCTGACTTGCTTCCCTGGTTAAAGTAAACGTTAATAGCTTGATTGTGCCACACATAACTAGAGGTACTAATCAACCTAGAAACATACTACTCGTAATATCTGTAATTATTAGTCTGAGAATGAAGTGAATACTGATGTAATGTTGTTCAGTACACTGTCCTCAGTCATCAATAGAAATATGTGCCCTTTAAACTCTAACACGCTTCATGTTAGTTCTACATTGTTTTTACTGTATTTAACTTCACTTTGAATGTATAATCTGCTCAGGGCTTAGTGAAATTTGTGTTAGTTCCAAATTTCAGTGAAAAGTCTTAGTGACTTCTGTGAGAATTTAGAGTGGGTATATGGACGTCTGAATAAAAAGATTTTCGGAAAAATTTTGATTTATTCCAGATTCATGGAGAGTGCAGTTGTTAATAACACTGTCTTACGAAGAATGTTGCTATAAGTGCAACAAACAGTAGAATATAAGTAATTACAATCTGCATATTACTCTGAACGACTTCAACGACAGCATTAAAATCGGTCAAAGGACAATGTACTATCATGCATTTACAACTCATTTAATACATGTGGAACCATTAATATTTTATTTTTAAATCATTCTTTTACGAATGACAGAACTATGAAGTACCCTCAAAGATCAAAATTACTTAACAGATCAGGTCTAGAGCCCACTGCATCTCTTTTCGCTGAAACACTGAAGCCTTACTTCGTCACGTAACTTCTCTACCACTTCCACCTCCCAGTACATTGCTCCTGTCATCTAAAAGTCATGTGTACGAATAGTTACACTAAAGCAACAACTGGTAAGTACTAGAAACAACGCGCACCTCCTAATGCTGCTGACAGCTGTCTCACCCTGCGTACCTAAGATATGAAGATGGCGTTGTTCGGTCGAACAGGGTCACAAAAGTAACAAGCGTCATCATGAATATGCTGTATTCTGATTATCACAATATAAGTTAAAAGAAAACAACAGAGAAGAGGTATAGATGGAGGAAGAAGGAAGAAGCAGAAGAAAAGAAAGTACATAGAGTAGTGGAGCAAAGGAAAGAAAAAATTGTTCGGAATGCGACAATATGGAGACGAGATAAGAGAGTCATCCTAAATATTGACGTCATCATACTAGCATTTTAGGTTGTTGCTTGCAGAATTATAGGACGAATTCGGATGGGACTACTCTCTCTGTAAGCTACTCTCTCTGTAAGCTACTCTCTCTGTAAGCTCCGAAATTTACGAGTAGTACAAGATCCTAAGCCAAGTACTTCGAGTTAAGATACGAAGGGCTGGAAATGAAAACTTTTTTTATTACTGCCATCAACAAATTACACGTTAGATCTTCGATTTAAGTTCACATGAAATGTTTGTATTTTTAAGCCCCACCTACAGTTTGTTCACAACGTCCTGACCGATTCTCTGAGCGGGCGGCGGACGAGGGGGAGGGAGGTGAAGTGGAAGAACCAAACTCCGCTTCCGATGCCCAACACAAACACACGCTGAGAGCCATGGGGAGAGTGAGGGTGTAACAAGCAGCAGTTTCGTCACAACATGACGATCACTTCGTAATAGCTGCTGTACAACTGGAACTAAACTTTTAGATGGCCAATATTAGTTGTAGCCGATGACAAAACACTCCTGGCTTCTGCCAACTTCATCCAATCCAGAAACAGGGAGCCCTCGTTCTGGACGTTGCGACAAAGACAATTTACTGTTCCTATCTGGTTGCCTCTTACAGGTTAAAATAAAAGCTTTTCTCGATATCTTGCCGCGTCATACTGCATAACGCTCTTTGAAATCGTCATATCGGTCTCTGTTGCAGTAGCGGATGCAGAGGAATGCCACTGAGAGCGTGACCGAAAAGTCGGTTTTATTCAGTGACCGTTGCTGTGCAATATGACCGGGCACAATACTCAGAAAAACGTTTACGTTAACTGACTGACCGCGAAAGCCCATGGAGGTTAACCACCAAAACGTTAAGGTGGATTAGGCTGATGTGCGATCCTGAATCACAACAGCATGTATACGACTTCGATTGCAAATTCTTGGCGCACCAGCCCTGCAGCTGTCAGCAAATTTAAAAATTTAAATAATAATTGTAATCCAGACTCGTTAATTCTAATAGCCAACATCAACGTTATCTCAATAAGGTTAATCAGACATTTATTTTCCAACTAGAGCAGTGAAACTGATGGATGGTGATCATACAGCGAAACAGAGAGTACTAATTGAGTTTAATGAAACAAACGAGGACATAACTGTGCAGTTAAATCTTGCATGCTCATGTCAGCAGATTTCCTTAAGCAATTATTTCAGTGGCAAGTAAATGAGAAGTCTCGAAGCTTCTCAGCTTCACCAAAGCCAAACACTTGGTCCGGAAAAACAATTTAATGTCTCACGGCACTATTCTACACTCCACACGTGGAATGTTAAAGGCTTCAAACAGTTTTATACGGCAGTTATCAACAGTTAACAAATATTTCGTAAGTTTCACGGTACTCAGGCTGATTGAAAATATATATTCCACGACCCCTTTTGATCTCAGATCACCACCATAGTGTTAATACTTTCAATTTTGCTAGTCCATCAGTACTTCATAAAGTACTATTGTAAACACAGCGTAGCCCGCATCTCGTGGTCGTGCGGTAGCGTTCTCGCTTCCCACGCCCGGGTTCCCGGGTTCGATTCCCGGCGGGGTCAGGGATTTTCTCTGCCTCGTGATGGCTGGGTGTTGTGTGATGTCCTTAGGTTAGTTAGGTTTAAGTAGTTCTAAGTTCTAGGGGACTGATGACCATAGCTGTTAAGTCCCATAGTGCTCAGAGCCATTTGAACCATTTGATTTTTGAAACACAGCATAAACATGAAAACGGACCTCATAATATTAGTAATGAATAATCTCTGCCACGTGAAATCGAAACTGTATAACTAGAGGACAACAGAAAGACAACAAAATTTATCTATGCACCTAATCCCATTCATGAACATGATTTGTTTTCTTTTGGATGGCTCCTCCTTTACAGCCAAGCAATGGGCGTTAACTTATATATAACGTACTGCTAAGTTGACGGGTGCTTGTTGACACATCTTCTCACACATGATCCAGCACCGTATCCTCATATTTTATCATAACAATAATTGCTTGCCGATATCCTTGTGCAGCTGAAAAATTCTGCGTATTGGAAAACTTGACTCCGTCCATTCGTTTGGCTCTCCGGTCATCACAGAGCAGCGCAGTATAGGAGAGGTTGTTCTCCTGCATGTGTTAAAAAATACATTGTCTTATGACATATTAACTGAGCACAGCAACTCTGTAACTCTATTTAGAGACGGGTCTAAACAGGAGGACTCTGTTGCTTGCCCTGTTGTTTTCTCTGATCGTGTCAGGTTCCGATTGCCTCACAAATTTTCCGTATTCGACGTGGAACTATACGCAATCTTCCGGGCACTGCAGAAGGTGAGATATGTTACAGCAGATAAATTCCTTGTTTGTTCGAATTCTCTGACTTCCTACAAATTTTGTACCCAGTGGATAAAGTAGTCCAGAAAATCCAAGGACACGTGTGGACATATTCAGTTAGTTCAGTGTACCATCCCCTGCTATCGCCTCTCTGTTGAGGAACATAGCCATTGTCGGTGGGAGGAAGAGCGATTGGAAGTGGCGGATAATAAAGTGCGTCTAGTAAATGCACAGCACGGCCCAGGCGGGATGAGCTCCTCCTTACTCGTCTTCACGTAGGCCACACTCACGTCACGCATGACTTCCTGTTCTGGCGAGAGGATCCTCCAATGCGTGGTGCTTCTCGTGTGGAGATCACTGAGGTCCGCATGTTCCTAGGTTGCGTTCTATTTTCAGACCAGGGGACAGCGGCCATTGAGCCGACAGGTCTGCCCTCTACTTCAAACGAACGTGGCGAGAGTTTTAAGGTTTTGCAATATGTCCAACTTGTTTCCAAAGACTTTAAGAAGATGTTCTTAATATATTAACAGGATGACTGGCTGCCTCAACTTATTTTTTATAAGTGGTCAGCTAGTCACATTTCCCTGTCCCGTTATTTTTGCTCCTATGGCGTTTTGCTTATGTTTTAATCCCACGTAAAGCATCTAAGCCTTTCTCGCTCCTTAAGGAATATGAGATAGTGGTTGTGTGAGTCAACAGGAGTCAGGGGGAGTGAATAATTAGGTTTACTCCTCACTACCTGATAAATCTTTTAGAAATTTTATCCACATTCGTGTCTTTTAATATTTGTAATATCGCTAACATTATCGCAGTTGAGCGCCCGCAAGCTCCAAACACACACACACACACACACACACACACACACGTACACTCATACATTAAATACATGCCTGTAAGTTATGTAATCAGTAACATTCCATCTTCTATACCCTGTCGTTAGTTGTAGAAAGAGCTAAATACGGTACTGAACACATCTCGTTCCTTAAGGAGTATGAGATAAACTATACTTTTATTTCCATTGCTCATGTTTCCGAAGAAATTATTTCATGCTATTGTACTTTTGTTTCTCCTCAATGGGGTAGAATCTACTAAGCAGATGGCAAGTGTCAGTCTTGAAATCTTTTTCAACTCAAGGTATAATTTTCGCTCCTTAGACGCTCCTTAAGAAACCAAACTAACACCTTTTTCGGTTCTCGTTCTTGTTGTGTCTTCAGTCTGAAGACTGGTTTGACGCCGCTCTCCACACTAGTTCATCCTGTGCAAGCTTCTACGTCTCAACATAACTGTTGTAATTTACAGTGAACCTTTCTGTCCTTTGACAATTTTTACACTTCCCTCCATTACATAATCGATGGTTCATTGATGCCTCAGGATGTTTGCTAGAGGCCGATCCCTCCTTTTAGTCAAGTCGTCAATAAATTTATTTTTTTCCTCCAGTTCGATTCAGTACCGCCAAATTATTTGTTCTACCTACCCATCTAATCTTCAGCATTCTTCTGTAGCACTACATATCAAAAGTTTCCAGCTTCTCCCTGTCTGATCTCTTTAGTGCCTCGTTTCACTTCCATGCAAGACTACACCCCAGGTAAATACGTTCAGTAAAGACTGCCTAACATATATATGTATACTCTATGTCAACAAATTTCTTTTTCAGAAATACTTTCCTTGGTATCGGCAGTTCGCATTTGATATCCTCTCTACTGATACTTTTAGCGCCTCGTTTCCTGATTTAATGGCCTCAGTACTGCCTGATTTAATTTGACTACATTCCGTCACCTTGGTTTTAGTTTCGCTGATGTTCCTCTTACAACCTCTTTTCAAGACACTATCCATTCCGTTCTACTGTCCATTCAAGTCATTTGTCGTCTGCGACAGAATTACAATATCATCCCAGAGTTTTTATTCATGCTTGATTCCACTTTAATTCCATTGCCAAATTCCTGCATTTTATCCCTGCTACCTTTAGACTCAAATGAGTGTATTCCAGTCAATCTTGTCAAAAGCTTTCTCAAAATGTATAAATGCTATAAACGCAGGTTTGCCTTTTTTCAGCCTATCTTCGAAGATAAGTCGCATGATCAATATTATCCAGCGTGTTCCTTCATTTCTCTGGAACTCCAAGTGATCTTCTCCGAGGTCATCATCTAGCAGTTTTTCCATTCCGCTATACACAAATTGCGTCATAATATTGCAACTATGATTTATTAAGCTTATGGGTTAGTAATAGTCACACTTGTCAGCACTTGTCTCCTTTGGAACTGAAAATATTTCATTCTTCTTGTAGTCTGAGAGTATTTCCTCTGACTTGCATATCTCCTTCACCAGGTGGAATAGCTTAGTCATGGCTAACTCTCCCTAGAATCACATTAAGTCTGCCGAAATGTCATCAACTCTAGAAGCCTCGTTGCAAGTTAGCGCTTTCAGTTTTCTATACAATTATCTCGCACTACGGTATCTCCCATCTCATTTTAACTTAATTCCGCTTCCTTTTCAATTGCCTTCACTTCCCCCTCAGATACCTGAAGAAAGAGGAAGGAGAATCAAGGTTTAACATTCAGTCGGTGACGCGGTCGTTAGAGACGGATGGGTTGATGGGTTACGGAACAGCAGCACAAAAACTTTGCAGTGGTAGAAAAAAGTTGAATAACGTGCCATAGTTGATGATGAAGTACTTTGTATGACGACGGAAGACGTACAGACGAGTAGTAACAGCCGCTTCCCCGTGCCTGTTGCAGCGTGCAACCGCACCTACTACGGCGACCTGGGGCGGACGTACGAGTTGGAGCTGCACCGGCCGCGGGAGGACCGCCTGCCTTTCGTCTGCAGGCTCACGTTCACCGCCAGCGGCGGCGACCTGGGTGACCTCGTGCAGGTAACGCTCTACTCATTCACAGTCTTGTCAAGTCTCAAGCTAAAGTCTGTCAAGTGCGCAGGGTGTCTGTTATGCCCCATTGGCATACTGTACGTGGTAATTCGTAAGTGACTCCAGGGTTTCAGAAGATGACTGCCCGAAAATTACAATACGTGTAGAAAATAGATACCTACCAATGGATACAGCATCTCTCAAGGCTTTTAAATCGCATTACAAGTGATAAATATGGGCACAACTTCAGACGCGTTACACGCCGACAGGAGTATAAGAGCACATGTGTACAGTTCATTGAAGTCATTGCTGCCCAAAAAGACACATCCCGCTTTGGAAATCTGTTCTCTGGTTTGCCAATCTGCACATGTGAGCGAATTTGGCGCAAAATACAGAGCAGATGTTTAGTCTACAGGTTCTGACACGGTTGTCCGTAGTGGTGTCCTCTACAACTGCGTCACCGTGCGTGTTACGCATTGAAACTTGAGTTGCTACACGCATCGGTACATGTCACTTTTCTGTGTGTAGTTTTGGTGCCGTCGTCTAGTGAAGCCGCAGCGGTGTTTATGACAATGCCGGTATTTACCGTCCCTTGGGAGCAACAACACAATAAAGAATATTAAAGCTGACTCTATTAGAGATTTTTATTTTCACAAGTCCGTCTTGATCACACAGATTTCATTACACTTTATTACCGGTTTCGGCTTACCGACATCTCCAGATCTGTTGTAAATATAAAAACTGTGTAAGCGACCCGGTTCAGTTAGTTAAGACTAAATCTATACAGTATTAATCATGCATGAAATATAAAAATATGAACTATTTATAGCCATGTATAGCAGCCATACATACCGTTAAAATATTCTGAGAAAAATCATGTGAGTACATGGTACGTGCTGATAATGCTCAGATTGCGTCAGGTATTTATAGAAGAACCTACTGCCAGCAGAGGGCACTTTAGCTAGAGTATATAGTAAACCAGTGTCGCCAATATAAAGATTAAAATGCAGTATTCACTGTCTTTAGTTAAAATTTTTCTTTGGCTAAATGAGTGTCTGACATTAAAAACGTATGCTGAATACTACATGTGAAATTTCAAGGATGAATCCAATTTCACATATAGTATATCAGCGTATGTTTTTAATGTCAGCCGCTCATTTAGCCAAAGAAAAATTTTAGCTAAGGAGAGTGAACACTGCATTTTAATCTTTATATTGGCGACACTGGTTTACTATGTACTCTAGCTAAAGTGCCCTCTGCTGGCAGTAGGTTCTTGTATAAATACCTGACGCAATCTGAGAATTATCACCATGTGCCATGTACTCACATGTTTAACTTGACGATGATTTTTATCAGAATATTTTAACAGTATGTATGGCTGCTATACGTGGTTATAAATATTTTATATTTTTATATTTCATGCATCATTAATACTGTATAGATTTAGACTTAACTAATTGAACCTGGTCGCTTACACAATTTTTACATTTACAACAGATCTGAAGATGGCGGTAAGCCAAACCCGGTAATAAAGTGTAAATAAATCTGTGTGGTCAAGACGGACTTGTGAAAATAAAAGTGCCAAAAATAAAATGGATGCGGATTCATTTACAGACTTCATGTCTCCAATTGATATATTAGAGATGTTATAGTTTATTAATACTTCGAAGTTATTATTCCCTCTGGTACTACTTATCATACGATAGAAAACAGTCTTACAGAAAAAAAGTAGCATCAGATTAGTTAACGAAAATACAGCTGTGTGGGTACTGGGATTAAAATACACTCCTGGAAATGGAAAAAAGAACACATTGACACCGGTGTGTCAGACCCACCATACTTGCTCCGGACACTGCGAGAGGGCTGTACAGGCAATGATCACACGCACGGCACAGCGGACACACCAGGAACCGCGGTGTTGGCCGTCGAATGGCGCTAGCTGCGCAGCATTTGTGCACCGCCGCCGTCAGTGTCAGCCAGTTTGCCGTGGCATACGGAGCTCCATCGCAGTCTTTAACACTGGTAGCATGCCGCGACAGCGTGGACGTGAACCGTATGTGCAGTTGACGGACTTTGAGCGAGGGCGTATAGTGGGCATGCGGGAGGCCGGGTGGACGTACCGCCGAATTGCTCAACACGTGGGGCGTGAGGTCTCCACAGTACATCGATGTTGTCGCCAGTGGTCGGCGGAAGGTGCACGTGCCCGTCGACCTGGGACCGGACCGCAGCGACGCACGGATGCACGCCAAGACCGTAGGATCCTACGCAGTGCCGTACGGGACCGCACCGCCACTTCCCAGCAAATTAGGGACACTGTTGCTCCTGGGGTATCGGCGAGGACCATTCGCAACCGTCTCCATGAAGCTGGGCTACGGTCCCGCACACCGTTAGGCCGTCTTCCGCTCACGCCCCAACATCGTGCAGCCCGCCTCCAGTGGTGTCGCGACAGGCGTGAATGGAGGGACGAATGGAGACGTGTCGTCTTCAGCGATGAGAGTCGCTTCTGCCTTGGTGCCAATGATGGTCGTATGCGTGTTTGGCGCCGTGCAGGTGAGCGCCACAATCAGGACTGCATACGACCGAGGCACACAGGGCCAACACCCGGCATCATGGTGTGGGGAGCGATCTCCTACACTGGCCGTACACCACTGGTGATCGTCGAGGGGACACTGAATAGTGCACGGTACATCCAAACCGTCATCGAACCCATCGTTCTACCATTCCTAGACCGGCAAGGGAACTTGCTGTTCCAACAGGACAATGCACGTCCGCATGTATCCCGTGCCACCCAACGTGCTCTAGAAGGTGTAAGTCAACTACCCTGGCCAGCAAGATCTCCGGATCTGTCCCCCATTGAGCATGTTTGGGACTGGATGAAGCGTCGTCTCACGCGGTCTGCACGTCCAGCACGAACGCTGGTCCAACTGAGGCGCCAGGTGGAAATGGCATGGCAAGCCGTTCCACAGGACTACATCCAGCATCTCTACGATCGTCTCCATGGGAGAATAGCAGCCTGCATTGCTGCGAAAGGTGGATATACACTGTACTAGTGCCGACATTGTGCATGCTCTGTTGCCTGTGTCTATGTGCCTGTGGTTCTGTCAGTGTGATCATGTGATGTATCTGACCCCAGGAATGTGTCAATAAAGTTTCCCCTTCCTGGGACAATGAATTCACGGTGTTCTTATTTCAATTTCCAGGAGTGTATGATGCACCTTTTGTACCATAACAAGCGAAAATAAAGTACCGTCAAACAGTGCCCAAACCTATGTGGTTATAGACTGAAGTTGTTATAAGAATGTAGCAATCTCTTTGTATGAAAGACATGTAAACCCAGATCTCTGTATCACCCAATTTTTACATCCGTCAATGTCTTCTATTAATTATTAAGTTAATATTACACCTAGCTGTAAAGTTCCTTTTCAGTTAACACCCTCACTTTACATCTAGTTTCTGTTAGATAATATTATTTAGTGGTCGCGTTTACCCACGGAGGTGTAATAAGAAGGGATAGCACTGCAGAGTTACGCTGTACGTTGCTTTAAGCCGGCGCTGCCACTTTTGATGCCCGAAAACATTAGCAGACTACTGTTTACAGTTGCTTCTTATTGTAAATTTCTACCTTGTTTTAAACGCCAAGTTTTACAGTACTTTGGATAATAACACAGTGTCAGGTACACATATTCAGATTTTTTCTGATATCAAATGCTTATTCCATCCAGTAACATGATCTATTTGGCCTGCTTAATGTAATTTTCTTTTTGCTATACGTTTCGAATAACCAAGAAGAGAAATATGTGATTTGAAAAGACTGCTTTCTTAGTCTACTGTTTTCCTTAATACGGAGTGACAGAAATGACGTTCGGTCTACGTTTTTTTCGCAAAAATACTAAGAACATATTTTGCTATATTTGGTAGGTTTCCAGTCTTTTCTTCTAACAGCGTTCATCGACAGAACTATTCAATGTGATTTGATTGGAAATATAAAGTCAGATAAAGAAATAAAACTACTACAGTGAAAGTAACAGCCCAGCCACAATTCCTGTATATAAAAGAAAATATCGCATCAAAGAGTCCATTTACAAATGAAATGCATTTCCTTTAAAGTTTACTCTATAGTCAGAATGATTAGTACACCTATAAAACACTTCCACCGGGATTTAATGTTTGCGGCAATCGACATGACATGGCGCACGTCGACTTCAAGTTTGTGACGTCATGATAACTTACCTTATTATACCTCCATACATTTACCATTGTCATAGTCTATAAATCTCCTATGAATAAAATACGCAATTTTGCAATAGATAAAATTATTGCCCAGCTTCAGGCGCCACTCTGTGTCGGGGTTGGCGCAGAGATTTGACTTACAGAAAATTTCAACTTCATAGTTCTAAACGATGGCTCTCCTACCATGATACCTAATGTAAACAGGAGACGATCGACCATGGATCTGACATTGTGCTCTACTGACTTTCACTGTGTAACATGTTGCACAATAAAATGTGAATCTCTTGGGCCACAGCATACCCCTCTGGAGATCTCAATAGATTCACTTACAAATCCAGTTAAAATGATCTATCCAAACAGCAGGGAGAAAATCAAAGACAGGTCGAAGTTCACAGCTACAATTCAACGCAAGTTTGGAACCTTCAACAACTTGCGAAGTGCAAAAGTTGCCTATAAACAACTTGTTCCTGTTATTGAAGAAACTGCATCATCTTTAATTCCAATAAAACAGGGCATCTCTCTTTCGAAGAGATATAGTGCAGTGAAATGTTCACATAGTAAAGTCTGTAAACAACAAAGTGTAGAAAATTGCATTCCACACAGAACATAGCATCAAGAGTTCTAAGAGAGTCAAAAAACCATAAAATGGACAGAAAAAACTGTGAGTCCTTAAGTAATAATGTATGTATAGTTGAACAATGGAAGAAATAATTAATATTTTTTGAAAACAAGAACTCAAATAATAATCACTCACAACATATACATGGCTTTAAGAATTTATATTTAAAAACTGCATCTTACATAGCTCAGCAGCCATTTCATTCCGCAGAGCAAAGGGATTAGTTATCCTCTTGCAGTACCGTTTACATACAAAGAACTGATGAAAGGCATTAAACAGTAGGTAAACTCCCCATCCAGAAAGTATGACAGAAAATCTCTCCGGTGCAACACTGTTAAAACGTTTACAGAACTTCCTGGAACCCCACGCAATAGCTGTAGCATCAAGTTCTACAACTGAATAATTCCGATCACATCTAGTGAGCAGCCACCTCACAGAAGCAATCGTATGACACGTCATTACTCCATTCACTTTACATTTTTGGGAAAGCTTAGTACCAAGAACCATCTTAGAATTATCTGAACGTAGACAAAACTCTGGAAGCAACAGGAGAGAGGCTTCCAGAAGAGCATGCTTTAACCACTAAAATTCAGCCCCTGCTTTAATATCTCATTCCCAAGAAGTTTCCCTCCCAGTCAGTGCACACGATCGTGTCTCTCTTCAAAATTAATTATACTCAGAAATGCTCTAAATTGTTTCTTTGTCTTAGGAATAGGAAAGTTCGCAATTGACTGATTCTTTTCAGGATCAGGTAGAATCGGTGGGAGAGATACAATATGTACAAGAAATTTCACCTGAAGCCTACCAAATTCTGGCTTTCTTAAAGTAATAGTTACATCATAATCCTGGAAAATTCACAGCAACCTATGTGAAACCTCATCATGTTTCTTACAACTCCCCTCTGCAATAAACATATCATTGACAAAGGCAGTCAAACTTTATCTCCAGTCAACTGAAAGAATGTTATTAAAACCTCTGCTAAATCTAACCAAACTGAAATTCAGTCCAAATAGTAACTTCCGAAATTGGTAGCGAAGGCCCTAACACAGGAATGCCGTTAATTTATGGGATGAAGGGTGCATCTCAGTCTGCCAATAGCTTGTTCATAGGTCATTAAAAGAGTGGATTTTAATACACTAAATTTTTGGAGCAATTTCTCTAATGGAAACTGTCTATATATATTCAATAATAGTACTTATTTGTCTGGTTGTCTAATGCCATTCCACTTCTTAGGCACCAAGACAACGGATTTTATAAGTACTCACACCAGACTGATCACACCATGATGTAACATTTTATCATGCTCTGCCTTAGCGTTTTCTTTATAAATTATTGGGATAGGATATAGCCTGACAACGAATTTTTTATGTTCCTTCACCTTAAACGGATGAGGAAAATCTGATTGTACCAGAATGTTCAAAAAATACTGCAGGATATCGTTGCAGTAAGCCACACAAATTCTCTTTCGTTACCTCCTTAACACAGTCATCCTGATACCCTATAGCTTGTTCTGCACAAACATTTCTCTGGCAATGTAGTAATAGAATTACGTCAGTCACACTCTTATTCCAAACAGACTCTTTGACTCAAGAGACAACGTTACTTTCATGAGAAATTTAAGATGGTGATTCTAATCATTCTCAACTAAATGAACAGACATCAAATCTCAACTTCATTTTGGACTCATTACATTTCAATAACATGTTACAGCAACCAAATTCTATCACTGCTTGGTGCTTCGACAAAAAACCTACCCCTAAAACTGCATCAATCACCAACTTCAGCTCTATCACAAAATTCTCAGATAATCTCCTACTCTGACGCTTTTCTTGTCACCTTTACACTTTTTCCAGCGTTGACCCCTTCACCTTAGTTCACTGTAAAGGAAGTGTAGGCTATGAACCTACACCTTCACACCTCTGAAATGGCTATTTGTATCAAAATCACAACACAAAATCATTAATATATATCTGAAGCTGTGGACTCAGAAAATAATTTATATTTGCCTTTCTCTCATCAAGAAACAACTCCCTCACAAGTTTTAAATTCAACACATTCAATTGTTCATAGCTAGTCACATTCACAATACCCTACTCAGTTGATGACTATCAGCTGATCGTATCTCCCAAATGCATGGGCCTGAATCCCCATCACTCCCATGAATATGTCCATCATTAACACTGCTAATCTGAAATTACCAAAATGTCCAGCATTCCAACTGACTCTGCCTCTCCTATAATCACTGTCTTGTGATCTGGTCTATGATCCTGATGTCTCCATTTGCCAATGCCATACCTATCGTGTCACATACCATATCGCCCATGCTTCCAATTTCTACTCTGTCATGGCCTATGGTCCAGATAAACAGATTCATTATTGTTCCTGACATGACCATTTTCATCACTAATCATACTCCAACTCCTATAGCAATCTTTGGAAACCTTCCAAGTCATCTTCCACATCACCAGCAAGAATAATTTGATATATATGTGACGGAAGTTCCACAAGACAAAGCCCAATCAATTCTGCAGAAATCTGAGGATGGTATAAAAATTGATTTTTCAATATCGTAAGTTCAAAGAATCTTGCTCAGCTGGTATATTCAGAACTGCTGAAAGTTTCCATCAACCTAATGCTGTGTTTGACCCTACCTCTTACTGCCTCACTCCAATACGCAGACAAGAATAAGTGCCTAAATATGATTCACCGTTTTTAATCATTGTACACATGTACAGCAGGTCAAATTCCAAATAACCACAGACAAATTCAATTTTGTTGGCAGCAGGCCAAATATGTGGAAGTGAAAAATTAAATTGCTCCCTGCAAGGGAGAGGATAAATATCATTGCTTGAATTTATATATATTTGAAACTTTTTTACAGTTCAAAAATGGTTAAATCAAAAATAGACATGGTCTCATCAGATACATTATCTCCATGAAAATCACTATGACTGGGTTGTATGCTCCTCCTCTCTTAATGAGACAAATTATCTGGCTCATCATCGTGGCCCATTCTTCCTCATCACTAGATACACTAACTTTGCTATCACATGGACCTTCACCAACATCTTAACCTATCTTCTTTTCAACCTTGGATGATCTCTCATTTAATTCTTGTACTAATTACCTTCACCTATTAATCTCCATTTGAAACTCTTTAAGCCTTAACATTTATCTTATTTTCTCTGCTCACCAGTCCTGACAGACTGTACCACTAAGACTCTGCTCAGAATTGACCTCTAGTTGAGCAGCCGAAAATTCAGCTCATCAACCTTTTTTACTGTTTAATCTCATTCTCAGTTCTAAGAATTAACTCTTCAAAATTCTTTTCTAAACATTGTCGAAGTGTTGAATGACTAACATCTCAAATCTCTCTGGCAATTCTTATAACGCTCACATTCTTCCCTTAAATTATTCAAATTATTTTGCAGTTGCTTAGTTTAATCATAAATAACCAACTGAAACTGACCCTCGCCTTTTTCAGATGTAGCAATTTTGTCTTCAATATTAGAAATTCTACCACCAGATGGTCCATATAACTCTTCCCCTAACTCTGTACCTAATTCAGTAAGTTTCACTGTAACCTCTGCAGTAATTGACTCACACCTTTGTCCTGAGCCATGGATTTGTTTTTGTAAAGTAGTAGTATTGCTCCTGCACTAGCTTCTATTTTTTCTAATAACACCTTTCCTAACTATCTATTATTGCTCTGGCTATTAACCTCCATTTTTTCACATTGTATATCATTAATCCCTAGACTACTATATATCTTTTATTAGCTTCTAGTCATATACGGAGTCCTCTTGCACCTACTCTGTTTTCCTCCCTCACGGTCAGTAGTAATTCCTAGACAGACAGATCCAAATACACACCCGTGGATATTTTGAAGATCCAAATACAGTTTTGAAACTGTCCTAAGGCTCCGCTGTTCAATCAGAACAGGACAAGCAGTGGAAGCGGAATAAGAATCTGCTGATGCGTCACAACTATCAGTAAGATGAGGTGGCTGAAACACGTCAAAAATTGTTGATTGCGCTCTCATGACAACACAAAAGATATCTTGACTCTCAGTAGTGTCATCACTAGCTGAACACACACTGACCGCTGGGCAAAGAAACTGAATCACCATTAAAGACATTATCACTTTTTGCGTAGCAGTAATTGGCAAGACTTTTGAATCAGAATGATCCATAACCGGAAATTCTTCTCGTCAGGGTGAGTTCTGCTGGTCTCTTTCCGACTAACTCTAGGTTTCTCCACTGTACAGGGTGATTCAAAAGTAACTGTACACACTTTGTCACTGTAATTTGTGCACTAAAATGAAAGTAAATTGTTAAATAAAGTCTTAACTGAAATTGCCTTATTTCAGAGCTTTGCAGCAGAGAAGGCAACGACACGAGGGGACCCGAAATTCAACACAACTAATTACTGTACATTTACCTCAGAAAATGTTCGAAATGATATCCGTGTAGACGGAGAGAGTGGCGTGCTCGACGTCATGTCACTCTGTTTGAGGCTCTGTTCATTTCATTCTGCATAGCTGCACAGCCACTTTCAGTTCGCTGCTGTAGTTGTGCTACATTCTCAATTGAAACACCATACACGAGCTTCTGGAAACGGCCCCAAAGTTAGAAGTCCAGACAGCTAAGATACGGCGATTTGGCGGGCCAAGCAACTGGTCCACTCATCGGGATAATAAACACGCACGCTCTCGCCTCCTATTGAATTTTGCACGGGTTCCATCGTGCATAAACCATAAGATGTTTCGTGTAGCGAGTGGGACATCACGAAGCAGACTTCCCAGCTCATGTTTCAAAAGCACTCGATACACTCTGACATTCAGGCACTGTGGAGTAACATGACGTCCAAGAAACTGATTGTCCACTGCACCATATCAAATGTTCACTCCAAAACAATGTTCATATCCTCTTACTGTAGTTACGCGAAGATGCTCATACAGCCACACATACATGTTATGCGTGTTCACGATATCCGCACGACTAAAGAGGCTCTCAACTGCAAAGTGTGCCCGATGACCGAACAGTGGATCAGCAGCATGGTGCTCGAGTATGCACTGATAGAAATTTTGAGCTCCAGGATAATATGCAGGTGTCAACTCCTGCAGCTTCTGCAGATGAAATGGGTGGAATTATGGACTCCGAAGCAGGCGCCACACAGTTGATTGAGGAACCCCTACAGTAGCACTTACATGGCGAGTACTTGTGCTCATATCATCATCTACCATTTTCAGCACGTTCTCAATACCCACTCCATCCATTTGAGACTGTCTTAACAGTGGCGCATCACGAGTGCCACATTCTTTAGACGTCTTCCACAGCTGTGAAAGTCTGACATTTTGGTTCTCTTCTGTTTGGAAACACTTCCATATACCGTCGCCTTGCAGCTCGTTCACTGCCTTCTGCTGCGTCGTAAAGGTAGTGGAAATCCGTGTGTTCACCGTCTGAGTACGCCATCGTACCGTACACGAGGACTGCAATCTATGAACTACTGGCTGAATGAATCTACGCAGCACGTCTAGTGCCGTTACACTACAACAACGTCATAGAATACAGCGGACCACACCGATGTCACATAAACAAAAGCATTTCCTGTTAGTATCAACTGAGCACTGTTGAGGTGTGTATAAAGCAAGTCGATATGCAGGTGAACACGACATGCCAGAAGCTTGTATTGGCCCATGATGCAATGCCTACCACAAATGATATTATGCATCATAACTTGCGACTAAAACAGTTTCAGACAAAACGTTATCTAACAAGTTATTATTATTTTGATGCATACATTAAACCCACGAAGTGTATACAGTTACATTTGAATCACACTATATACTAGTTATTAATATCACCAAAAAGAAAAACAAGCAACCATCTGAAAATCATCTAAGAAGACATTAAGTTATAAAGAGATTTATGAGTAGAAAATTGCTTAAAAATTAAATGCTGCAAAAACCAGTTTTTAACACCGAGAACATACTGCCACTCGTTGCAAGGTAGATTTTATCAGATCAGCACAGAAACCTTCAACAATGTTCAGCCTAATGGAAACTCATATGTTAAGCAACGCATCCCGTTAACTTCCATAAAACAAAACCCCTGCTCTTTTACTACTGGCAGGAAATTCGACAGAAATGAATAGTGTGTTTGTTGTTTAGAAAGCGCCAAGCATTTTCGAAGGTAGTGCTATTATAGTCATATTCAAAAATAAAATTCTAACGCCCATGCAAAGATCTGACCTGAAACAATACCACAATAGTCTCCACACACTTTCATACAATTGACAGCAACGGATGTTAAAGGACCAATATGTCTCAATACACTCGAGAATATGTAAGCGACTTCATGAAGGTAACAGACACGTCTAATTTGTGTTTGCTTCACACTTCTAATGATAGGCAATGATGTGCAACTATTTCCCCAAGTATGTATCTATTTATGCACGATGGATGCAAGAGCTAAGCATAAGAATAAAAATTATTGAATAGAAATCCAAGATGTCACTTACGTAAAGAAAACAACTTCCTGTTTGTCCACCACTCGCCTGACCTCAGCTCAACGAAGTAGCTGTGCTCTGTATGCAACGCATTTAGAAAACACCGATTAACGCTAGAGATGACTGTTCAACACGTGCTGCTAAAAATGAGTATATTGAACTTCACACAACACAAACGCAAATTACAAGTTTACAGTGCGAATCGTGTACATATCCAACTTTATAAAACAAGCTTACAACCACAGAAGTATAATATGACTTCCAACCTCAACTCTTTGTCATAAAATGTAGCATGAAACATTTGATAATAAAAAACAGAATGAATTAAACCTACAAAGAATTCGCTATCCACCTTCTCAACACTTAACAGTTCATACCTGCTCTAAGCTTACTCCTCCGCAACTGGACTCGATTAAATAAATAAGCATTCTAAGACAATAAAACCGAAGCTCCACGTAGACAGGGTCCGAATGGGACGTAAATTCGTACATGTACAGAAAACAAGTGACTACAATTTCAGAAAAGTTGGATGATTTACTCAAGAGAAAGAGCTTCACTAATTGAGGAAGACAATAACGCGTTGCTCCATCACATTGACCAATTTCTACACCATTTGGATAATGCTTTCATAGCGCGTCTCCCTTTCTTTTTCTTCTTTTTCATTCTCCATCGAACAAGACTGATTCATTGTAGAAACAGCATGTTACTTTAGTTATGGCTTCCGAAGTCAACACGTATTATTACTACAAACACTTTTCACTCCAGTCCGCCAGGTTGATATCCTCTACAAACATGAAGCATGTGGTGAACGCTGCCTCCAAGGCCTGTAATTGGCTGTGAGACAACAGCCCACAGTGTACAAACGAACAAATGTGTAACGGAGTAGGCTAGTTAGTTACCTCGAGATTATTATAAAAGTCACTACTATGAATCCTGGAGAAGCAAAACAGATGGCGAGAAAATGAAAGAGCCGACAAAAGGCACTTTTCAAGTACATGGCAGTAACAATTGTTCAGAAAGCTATAATAGATGACGGTCAAAATTTAAACCAATCTTTTGGAAAACAATAAATAGTACGCACGATTTAAATAATAACAGGTCAAAAATTAAACTTAACACAGTGTGGAAAGGTAAGGAACAGGGGCATTTAGTACGATTAAAATGAATCACAGATATTTGTGACTTAGTAGCAAATTGCTCTACAGTCATCATGGTTATCTGTGACTGCATTATACCACAAAAACCTCCACCATCAGTCACTGCAGTTTCTTCAACGAATGGTATGTCGCACCTCACCCGAAACGGAACGTGTCACCGAAAATTTGTAACTGTAATTACTGTTAGCTTTTTCTAATGTCATTGTAATGACTGACCTCTATGTTGTAAGCATTACCTGTTACTAGGCCAGAAATGACCCCGCTCCCTTCATTCAGGTTTTGGCCGAAATATATATGCTGAGCTATTTTCATTTGTGTGACTTCCTGCGATCAAAAATTTGTTAGTACAGTGTGATTCCCTTATTAAATAGCTCTTTCTCATATAGCTGTCATAGGCAGTACTGACACAAACGCGACCTACTGGTGAAATAGTTTACCTCATACTATATCGTACTCATGGATGTGTGTGATGTTCTTAGGTTAGTTAGGTTTAAGTAGTTCTAAATTCTAGGGGACTGATGACCTCAGATGTTAAGTCCCATAGTGCTCAGAGCCATTTGAGCCATATCGTACTGCCTATCTCATTTTGCGCTCTGATGGTGTTACTGCATGAAGTAGGAAGATACTTTGTATTTACGTTTCTCAGCTTCACTGCCTTGTTGCAGTGTATGACTTTTCTGTATTTTCTCCAATATGTATGTTTCATACAACAGATCTAACGACAAGGTTCTCCCGAAATGCGTCATGAGATAATAAATAAAGAAATTGCTTTGGGTATCAAGACACGTGGATTCTGATGTAATGCGAAAGATGGTTGCAAATCTAGTGCAAGGCTTTAACTTTATGTCTTGTGAAATATGATCGAGTTAGTATATTCCAACTACCCTTTTAATGTGAAAATGTTAGTAGATGAAACTCATATTCTTGTGTCTCATTCATTTCCGCTAGCTCAGGTTCTCCAGCCGTTTACTATCTCATATTATTAGCTTCCAGTATGTCAGAACGCTGTTATATTTTTATTCAATATTCGTCAGTTTAAGTACGTCTGATCACATGTCGTGACACTGACTTCTCAAATGAAGAAGTATCCTTGTGTAATGGCGTGTGCTGTTAGATTTCTTGGATTCTGAGGAGGAAATTTATATGATTCTCTTTCTCCCTTTTAATGTCAGTTGGTAACCAAGGGATTTTATTTTTCATTTTAGCTTTATTTCCAATTATTAGCAAAATAAAATACTATTTTTGAACACGTTTCTGATTCAACAATTATTCCTTAATTTCACGTTGTGAGGCCTCCTAATAAATATATAACCTGCTCACGTTTTTTTTTAGTTTCCCTCTGCTATTTTGTCTGTCGAAACCGATGTATCCTTACACGCTTACACGAACGCTGCAGCATAACCTAGAGAAGAGGAATTGCCTGGAGTCGTCACTGCTTGGTTCCCAGCCTGGCTCTAACGAGATTCTTTGCTGTCTCCAACACAGAAACAACGACTTTCAGACTGTCTGCATTCTCTAGCTGCGAAAGTAAACAATAAAAGGCGAAGAAATTCACGAAAAAGATTTCCTTCGGTCTTGGCCGTATGGAAGCAGAACATAAGCTGAGTGGATTTTACGCTTGATATTCGCAGAAAAGAGTATCTTTTCACGTAATTTTAACCTTAAAGAAAACTACATTAACGAAAAGTCTCCTTTAAATGAACTTCCAAGATTCCTAACGAGCGTGAAAGCTTTTAGCGAACATTTAGCACAACGGTTGTCTGCAGAGACTTCTGAAGTTCCAATTATGGCGAACTTAAAGGAGTCGTGTGCCTCAAAGATCGTGGTTCTTCGTGTTCTTCCTATTAGCAGAGGGAAGAGAAACAGAATATCCTTTTCCGTGCACGAAAGAAATCTTAAAATCATCCCTCTCATGAGCGAGAGCATTATCATCGGGAACGGTTCTCTTGACGTTGTGACTAACCAGCGGGTTGGCTGGTATTTAGTCAATTTACTATTAACAGTGCGGTAAGAATTCTTGCATTTAAAATCGCTACCAGGCGAAAACTTCAATACACAAATAGGAACGTTTGTCAGAGATTATTTCGAATAATTATACAGTACTCAGCACACATTCTTAAGCACAAGTCACCAGAAGTTATGGTGTTTATTACCAAATGAACTTCGCGTAGCTTACTGCACTGAACATTTAATTTCATGATGTGACACATAAACCAGACTTTTATTGTTATTGTTAAAATGAACATCAACTATTGATCCGATGGTTTTTGCGGCTAGTCATGTTGGTTATTGAGTCTTTCTCGTTGTTTCAGTTCTATTGTGAGCATACTAAAGGAAGGGAGGGAGATAAGGATTTAACTTTCCGGCGACGAGGTCATTGTAGACGGGGCACAAGATTCACATACTGAGTATAGGGGATGGAATCGCACATGGGAGAATTTGTCAGTTTGCCACCCATTAGTTGGTTTTCTAACAGTTACATATTGTTGGTCAGATTGTTCGGAAGTCGGCTGATAGGTACTTGGTCTGTCATGAAATTAGAGTTCAACTTACTTTTCCTACAATGTGAACACTGATAGTTACATAGCAAATTGCCCGATTTTTCAATGCACACAATTAAGAAGTATGTTTACAATTACATATGTGTGTAATCGTTGTTAATCCTGTACATTTAACGTCTCACTGTTGATAAAGCGTTTTTCGTGAAAGTTGTCTGGGTATTTGTTGTAATCCTGACCTTAGAGCGAACACCATTTACTGAACACAGATACTGGTAAACTTTCTGTAACAACAGAATAAAATCGTCTATTTGTCTACCAAACCAAACCGTAATAGCTCTTGATATGAATAACAAAAGTGATAGTTCCAGGTTGAAATTGACATAAGTTCAAGCACTACTCCGTCGTTATGTACCAGTATGTAATTCAAATTACTAAGCACAGCGTCACTTACATCATGCGGTGGTGGGAACCACACGGCCGAAGCACAATCCTGTACAAGTCGTTTTCCCGTTACGAAACTCCACGTGACCAGCTTGCTGAATCGGCGACACTGCCGCCACAGACGCCCTCGCCGGGCGTGTGCTACGTTGCACACATCGATACGCCCGTATCTCATATTTGCACGTACGGCAGGATTACTAAATCACCCATAAATAAAAAGTGTAGTAGTAGTATATACTAGGAGATCATGCTCTAATTTTTGTATGTATTACGCATATTTCGTATATTCATTTTACCAGTACATTATTTTTGTAAAACTTCAAATAGTCTTTGTTCTTTATTACATTCAAGCTACAACAAGATACAAAGAAATACAAGAATTAAGATAAACAAATATCCATCCTTTTTGTAGATTATATAATAGCCTTCGCAAAATAAGTAGAATCTTATTATGGGAGATATTGACAAGAAGAGACATGACAGTAAATCATATGCAGGTAGTTCAGAGGATGTATAATAATACAAGAATCCAAATAGTTGGGCCGGCCGAGGTGGCCGAGCGGTTCTAGGCGCTACAGTTTGGATCCGCGCAACCGCTACGGTCGCAAGTTCGAATCCTGCCTCAGGCATGGATGTTTGTGATGTTCTTAGGTTAGTTAGGTTTAAGTAGTTCTAAGTTCTAGGGGACTGATGACCACAGCAGTTAAGTTCCATAGTGCTCAGAGCCATTTGAACCATTTGAACCAAATAGTTGGGGATTATGACAAACAGAGGCTATTGAGTTAGGAGCTCTGCAACGTTACAGCCTTTCGCCACTGCTTTTTAATGTTTGTATTGAGGAAACTGAATGGCAATGTAAGATGAAACTACGGAATTATTCAAGACATTTTAATCAACCACGTTGCTATTCGCGGATGACCAAGTTTTAATCTCGAACAATGAAGATTCTCGAACAGTGAAGATGGACTACAGAGAGCAGCCTTTGAGATAAATGAAATATTTCAGATACATACCAGTAATATTTCAGTATTAATGCCGGTAACCAAACCTATGGCTTTCTCTTTGAAAAATCCAGTAAGGACAAAAACAGTAATAGAAAACAAGATAAGAGAGCAACCAGACAGACTTCAATCACTGTATGGCAGTGAATCTTGGATAGAGATAAGAAAGGTAAAATTACATTACGGGTCAGAGAAATGAAATTGCTCCGGAACATAACAAGGTAAACAATCGATTACAAAAGAAATATAGATATTAGAAAGTAACTGAAAATATTTGATATACCTGAAAAGGTCGAAGGAAATAGCCACAAATGGATATCCCACCTGGTGTGAATAGAGGAGTTGCTATATCCACATACACGTGGCGCCTATTATATGAGTTTTCGGGCGTATTTTCTCTGCTGTTTCGGCAGATATCGGTAATTGCTTTTTCGCAATGACCAGCTGGAGTTAGCCCGAACAAACACTGTTCATCATGCGACATCCAGTTATTGTTATTGTTATTTCAAGTAAAATAAAAAGTAATGCTATATCTGGTGATATCGTTTTACTCCTTACGCTTTTGTCTTTGAGAAATCAATTTTGTGTCCACTCCGGCTTCCCCTGTAACCGCTGCTCGGGGCTGGAAAACTTCTTGCAGCCGAAACATTGGTCATCGGCAAGAATTCCCGAAGCCCTCGTATAGTACTTCTAAAAAAAGTAATTTTTTATGTTTTAATTTCAACATACTTTCTATCTTTATACAAAGGACAATTTAAAAATATTAAGTTCTAATGAAATATTGACGTGTTGAAACTAATGTCATTTTCTTCGCCCACAAAATTCAGACAGCAGCGTGCTCCGACAATGGATTTTTGATGTTATCAAAAACGCTGATAGATAATTCAATTTAGAATGCCAACATAAAATTCTGATTAAAAACGTATGTGCTGTTTTGAAGTTACATTTACCGTCAATATGAAAAAAAAGTTTCGAGAAAAACGTACTTAAAGTTTTGGGCCACATTTTTCGTAGTTAAATTAAACATGGATCTAGTCAGCGATTCCTGGACCATACACAATCCTTTCAGATCCAAAAGGAGGTCCTCCTCCGCGGTTTTCGTGGCCATGATGGTCCTGTAGGCCTCTTTGGCAGCTTGCGAGACCCGCTGCTCTGCCCGTTCCATACATATTCGTCCGCTTTTGTGCAGAAGTTGTAATAGGCTGGTCCGATCTCAGGTTCGAGCATGTTGATTATTTCCATAATTCCTGTTAGGCTGTCGTTGAAATTACATATAAACCATTTTTCCCGCAGTGAATGGTTTTCGGGGACACTTTTTACAAATCGCTTTGTAACTCGATGCCGGAGTTTATGGCGATATTGAGATGAACAATACAATAAATCAGAAATCCAAGAGACCATTTTAAGCAAAAAAAGTCAATTTTTGGGATTTTCAAAGCAGTCTAACCCCATAAAGCTGAATCTGCGTTATTTGGTAACGCTGTCCGTTTTACAATTAACAGCAATGCCTGTAGTTGCTTGTACAGTGAAGTTTGAAATAATCCACAGATCAGATAGGTCATATCAGCAAAACCAATGTAAAGGAAAATAACTAAATTGACAAAATTTAACATTAACAGTAACTAAATCTCTCTTACATTACGGAAACAAAGATTCACAGAGAGTGGTGCCAGGTTGCAATAAATTTAAAATTTCTAAATTAACTTTCTCAGTTCATTCATAATATAGTATAAAATCAAATAGAGATGAACTTATATTTTTGCATTAAAGAAAGGTAGTTCAGAGTCAAGAGTACCACTACCTTTTTGGTGATATATTCCGCAAGGTAAAAGATGTATTGGAAGACCACTAAAGATATGGAACGACCAAATATAGTTACCTCAGGCCGGGCAGAGCCTAACGCGTGACAGTAGAAGAAGTAATTGCTGTGACAGTACAATAATAAGTTGTTATTCCATAATAGCACCTAAAGTGGAAGGTGACTAAGATAATGAAAATAAGTGAAACTGTTAAAACAGTAAGAAAACTGATGTCTCTTTTCCTGTGACAGGAAAAGGACTCCACACTGCATACAGAAAAATTATGCTATAGAAAACAGCACATACGTAACTGTGTGGGAAGTCTTCAGTATGTTCGTATAACAGTTGAGGGGGTAAGACAACACAATAGATTTAATATGATAATGTTTGTAAATTTAGGTAACCGTAATGTTGTATCGAGGAACACATCCCATTCAATTGCAAATACAATAATGAGTTCCTACACAATTTGAAATTTGAATTGTAATGGTCTACTTTTTTACAGAAATTGAACAATAAAATATTAATAAAAAATTCCAGGACATTATGAGACGTGCGGAAACGAACATAATCAAAGAAAACAGAGTTTGGCCTTTCAATGTCATTTACTCCGATGGTAGACACCATTACTCAGATACTCCATAACTTTCTGAATGTAAAACGTCAAAGAAAGTACTACTCGCATTTTTAGTGCCATTAGTTAAAAAGATCTACTTCACCGATTACTTGGCCATTTTCTGTTAATAATATATGCCTTCTGCGAGAATCTTGCAGCTCCAGAAGATAACGTTTATAGGAAAAGAGATTTTCATCCATTCCTGCCGTATGTAGCATCATTGCCTACTTTGTCCTTGTCTGTTACCACGACGTATCCTGCACCTCCACCCATGTCTGTTTATAGCTTCCTTGTTTTCCATTTCTTTCACCATTTTCTTGCCTCGATTCACTATCTCTCACTAGTCTTATAGTTGGATGGTCGCTGAGGTAGCGCAGTGGTTAAGGAACTAGATTCTCCCTCTGGAAGAAAGGTGTCGAGTTACATGCATTCCGACATTTCCTTTGCTGAGGCACATGCAGCGACGTCGAGGCAGCTGTTGCGCGCCACCCTAGCCGACACAAGGCCGGGCTACGTCCCCAGTGACCCCATAGGCGATAGAGTGTTGAACCCTGATCTTCTTTGCTTGGCTTGCTTTTCCTTTCCCGCTAACCCTCATTTTTTTCTGCCCTCATCTGTTTTATCCTTACACAGGACACTGTGTTCGCGGGACCTACCGATCGCCGTGCGTGTTAAAAGTGACGCTTTCGGAACGGGGAGGTGCTCCAATCTCGGATGGATCATCCTGGTGGATTAGCGAAAAGGGTCGTTGTGCCGGCCAGCCTGGATGTGGTTTTTAGCCTGTTTCCCACATCCGACTACGTCATTATTCTCCACACCTTTTTCACAAAGGGTCGGAAAGCTGAAAGAAGGACGAGCGTGAGCCGCATCATCATGCTGTACAACACTTTCAAGCCAAAACGAGAGCTGTGGGAAAAAGGACGAGGAACTCCGTTCAGCATTCCGTGTCAATCATGGGTGAAATGTCAGTAGACGCCCCATGATAAGGAAACAGCTAAATGGGCATGGGAAAGGTGCAGGCCATTTATCACAAGTCATTTGTTACTTCACAAAGGTCTAACAATATTTTATTGCACAAATACCAAAAAAACAATAAAATACAAATGATTGAGGAAGTTACTCCCATATTTCTCCAACTGAACCAACTGTTGAGTAATTAGTTAATTTAAACGAATAAAATGCATCAATTTAGGAAGGACCAACAAGCAAGTAGTACGATCAAACATAACTCAATCACCGCCTAGCTCTGGACAAACAGTGACAGCAATGATGCTAAAGATTACAATTCCAACATTTGGCTGGCTAAGAGGGTGCTTGACGTTAATGAATATAACTTACAACAAGTGTAGTAACATAAAATTACACAATTTTGGTATCTGACGAGCTGAGGCCCGTTCTAATACTTTATGCTTAATCCAATATCTGATCAATCAGAGAAGCCTCTTGGGCATAATCAAGACACTGACATGGAAAAATAAAAAATTACCTTTTCACAAATTTTGCATTATACCAATATTAAAAATATTACGTTAGAATCAAACTTAAGTCTGAATAATACGATTTGGAATAACAGGCGCTTCTGGTTAAATTAACGCGCAATTGCTACGAGCTAGAAAGTCAAGAGGGATGCCGTAGCAGGCGAGGAGGTAGCAACGTCTCAGAGGCTACGGTGAGACGGGAAGCGGCGCGCCGCCCGCGCGGACATACACAGCCGACGCGAACAGGCTACGCCCGTGGGTAAGAGATAACACCCTGTATCAGCGTCTCCAGACGCTACGAAGAGTTCGGAGAGCCGAGAGCAAACAACCAAACATATAATTCATGCATAATAATTATAGAACATGTGGCTCAGACGAAGACAAGAAACTCAATGTGAGCGTGGCCCCAAGACTCAACCAAACCTTACGTATTACAACAAGAATATTACACTAAGAATTACTAAGAGGATTAACCGGTTAATCTTACAATAAAATGTAACAACAAGTTAATGTAATAAGCAAGAAATCACAGGTTACTCAAACATATTAAGTGATTTAAAAGGTAACAGGAGAATCTTGAGGGCTAAAACTCAAACAACACAATATACACTCCTGGAAATATGAAATAAGAACACTGTGAATTCATTGTCCCAGGAAGGGGAAACTTTATTGACACATTCCTGGGGTCAGATACATCACATGATCACACTGACAGAACCACAGGCACATAGACACAGGCAACAGAGCATGCACAATGTCGGCACTAGTACAGTGTATATCCACCTTTCGCAGCAATGCAGGCTGCTATTCTCCCATGGAGACGATCGTAGAGATGCTGGATGTAGTCCTGTGCAACGGATTGCCATGCCAATTCCACCTGGCGCCTCAGTTGGACCAGCGTTCGTGCCGGACGTGCAGACCGCGTGAGACGACGCTTCATCCAGTCCCAAACATGCTCAATGGGGGACAGATCCGGAGATCTTGCTGGCCAGGGTAGTTGACTTACACCTTCTAGAGCACGTTGGGTGGCACGGGATACATGCGGACGTGCATTGTCCTGTTGGAACAGAAAGTTCCCTTGCCGGTCTAGGAATGGTAGAACGATGGGTTCGATGACGGTTTGGATGTACCGTGCACTATTCAGTGTCCCCTCGACGATCACCAGTGGTGTACGGCCAGTGTAGGAGATCGCTCCCCACACCATGATGCCGGGTGTTGGCCCTGTGTGCCTCGGTCGTATGCAGTCCTGATTGTGGCGCTCACCTGCACGGCACCAAACACGCATACTACCATCACTGGCACCAAGGCAGAAGCGACTCTCATCGCTGAAGACGACACGTCTCCATTCGTCCCTCCATTCACGCCTGTCGCGACACCACTGGAGGCGGGCTGCACGATGTTGGGGCGTGAGCGGAAGACGGCCTAACGGTGTGCGGGACCGTAGCCCAGCTTCATGGAGACGGTTGCGAATGGTCCTCGCCGATACCCCAGGAGCAACAGTGTCCCTAATTTGCTGGGAAGTGGCGGTGCGGTCCCCTACGGCACTGCGTAGGATCCTACGGTCTTGGCGTGCATCCGTGCGTCGCTGCGGTCCGGTCCCAGGTCGACGGGCACGTGCACCTTCCGCCGACCACTGGCGACAACATCGATGTACTGTGGAGACCTCACGCCCCACGTGTTGAGCAATTCGGCGGTACGTCCACCCGGCCTCCCGCGTGCCCACTATACGCCCTCGCTCAAAGTCCGTCAACTGCACATACGGTTCACGTCCACGCTGTCGCGGCATGCTACCAGTGTTAAAGACTGCGATGGAGCTCCGTATGCCACGGCAAACTGGCTGACACTGACGGCGGCGGTGCACAAATGCTGCGCAGCTAGCGCCATTCGACGGCCAACACCGCGGTTCCTGGTGTGTCCGCTGTGCCGTGCGTGTGATCATTGCTTGTACAGCCCTCTCGCAGTGTCCGGAGCAAGTATGGTGGGTCTGACACACCGGTGTCAATGTGTTCTTTTTTCCATTTCCAGGAGTGTATTTTTCGCAAGAGAATTTAGCAACGATGTTGATGTTTAAAAAAATTATATATTTTATTTTTCCGTCTCACTACATAATACAATAGTCTGAGGTGTACTTCCTGTATAGGAACCACGCCATACTTACGCTGCAACAAAGATCTGAAGATGACGGACTGTGATCGGAAATAGTCAGCTAGTAAAAAAATATGCAACTCAGAGCGATAAATAAACGATATTAAAATTTTAATTTATTTCCGTGAGTTGTATCCTATATTAAATGTAAGTCTTTTTTAACATGTGTCTATTGCGGACATGAATTTAAAATATGCAGAATGCTCGATTAGATGTAAGAGAGGGCCTGGTGACGCAAATCTTGACGAAATAAATCAGTAAATTAACAAATAAAAATTCCAGCGTACATTATGATAAGTAATACAATCTTATGTAGACCGTATACGTTTCGCTTTATTTCAGTTCAACTTCAGTGATCGCTGCAAGAATGTGGATTGTCTTAAAAAACACAATTAGTGCTCACGATTTTTTGTTTCCTACTTCATTCCTTATGTTCACCTATACATAGGAGTTCAATTATAGCACGCTGTTTTCCACTGACACTGAATACATTTGCGTTTTCATATAGTGTAGAGCCACTTCATTTCGGTACTTTTTGGTGGCGTGACATATCATCACGTTTATGCGTGTGTGTGTGTGTGTGTGTGTCTGTGCGCGCACGCATACGTGTGTGTCTGTTTTTGTAAGGAGAGATGACGTATCCTACGTTCTGTGTTCACAAATTATTATTATTACTTTACTATCGTACTGTGATCATGAGTGGGTATGTTGGCCTGTTTAGGTCATAGTTTTTGTGACGGCTAGAGGGGTTGCTATTTATTTGTTATATGTTTTACTAGTTAAAATGACGTTCGGTTCATAATATTTGGTCAATTATTATGTGCTTCTTTAATAAGTTGAAATTTTCTTGTGTTAGATTTTTTTGTGAGGAAGGGAGGAGGAGATTAGTGTTTAACGTCCCGTCGACAACGAGGTCATTAGAGACGGAGCACAAGCTCGGGTGAGGGAAGGATGGGGAAGGAAATCGGCCGTGTCCCTTTCAAAGGAACCATCCCGGCATTTGCCTGAAGCGATTTAGGGAAATCACGGAAAACCTAAATCAGGATGGCCGGAGACGGGATTGAACCGTCGTCCTCCCGAATGCGAGTCCAGTGTGCTAACCACTGCGCCACCTCGCTCGGTTTTTTTTTTTTGTGAATCTGATTATTTTAGTGTCTATTTTTACTGTGGAGAGGAATTTCTTTTCTTGTCAGAGGACTTCTATAAATGCTGAACGGCTAGTTTTATGCGCTTCCTACCGTATTTCAAACGTTCTGCTGACCTGTCCTAAGTATAGAGCATCACAGCTCTTACACTGAAGTTGGTAAACGCCAGATTTTTTATATATGTTAGTGTCATTTTTCTTATTTAAACGTCTCCGTATTGAGTTATAACTTTGGTAGGTTATTTTTGTTCCTTGTTTCTCAAGGATGTTACCAATCCTGTGTGTCAGTTTGTTTCCAGATATAAACGTGTACAACCTTGTCTGCTGAGTTTTAGTGTAGTGTACTTGTTATGAAATAGTTGTGTTGTTGGTGTGTTTGTGATGTAGGTCCCTGGATTTGTGTTGATGGTTTGTTTACTAGTTTAGCTGGCTTTATTTTTATGTCTTCGTGATTTCTCTTACTTAATTTTGTAACTGGAGGTTCTTGGTATCCATTGCTTTTTGCTACATGAGTTGTTATGTCTAGCTCTTTACTGTACTTCTGTTTGTCTAAAGGTACAGTGTTTAATCTGTGGACCATTTGTCTGATAGCCGTTTGCTTTTGAGACTGTGAATGGTTTGATAACTGGTGTAGTATTGTGCCTGTGTGGTGGTTTTCCTGTAAATACTGAATCAATGTTGTTTCTTTGTCTTTGCGACAGATATATCTAGAAGTTTATTTGCCCTGCTTGTTCCTTCCCTTACGTGAACTTTACGTTCTTGTGTGTTTATCCCTGTGTGTAGTTGTTGTATCTTCGTGTCTGGTTCCTCTGTCAAGCAGAAAATGTCATCCATGTACCTCCATCAGTGTAACAATTGCAATTTAATACTGTTTAATCACGGCAGTTTAACATGAGAAGTGTTTACGATCTTGGAAGGCAAATTTGTAAGAAAAACCACATTGTTACAGTGACCACCGAAGACACTTTGAAATAAAGCAAAAGGCGTACAGTCTAAATTAGACTTTCGTCAAAGTCGCAGAGGACAGTATATAAACTAGTGGGTGGTTACAATTAAACTGTGTTTCTAGTGATGTAGTGCGGGCTTTATACCGGTAGATCACAGGAGCTGTAGATATGTTCATTAATGGGAGCGCTCACGGAGTACAGTTCCATTTTCTGCCACCAGGTAAAATAGCGTACTGTAAGCAGTCAGAATATAGTATGGGTGCAGCAAAAGGGGAGGAACGGTCTAACACATCACAGTAGTGGTTCTGGCATTTTTATTAAGATATGGTCACGAGTTACAACATTTGTTTAGTGTAGTGTCTTGACTCAGCAACAAGCTGCATCTGTAACATGGCGTAGTCGACAGACAGCAGCTCGCAGCGTATCAGGTGTAATGAGAGCGGTATGTTATCAAACGCTATCCTTCAGCTCAAGAAGAGTCCTGATACATCCCTGATAGGCACCCTCTTTCAGTTATCCACACAAGCAGAAGTCACATGGCTCTAGGACAGGAGATATGGAAGGCCACACATTTTGAAACTGCCTGAACCTGATGTGGTCGCTGCCGAACGTTACTCACAGAAAATCTTTCACCTGATTAAACGAGAACGAAGGAACTTGTGAAACCACATCACACAGTCACGTAAGCTGAGTGCAGTGGATGTTCCTGCATAACACACGGTTGAACAGAATCCCATATGAGACAGTTCCATGCATTCACGGCACCATGCTGTTTAAAATGTGCCTTGTCCGTCCAAAGAATAATCCCCTGGCACATGTCATCCATTCCCATTCGTGCCATAAAACAAATGGTAAAGTCAAGGCGTTGTAGCCTATCTTGGGGCTTCATTTGGTGCACATTCTAAATCTTTTAGTGTTACATGTGCGCCAAAAATCTTTTGAACTGTTGACCAGTAGAGAATTCCCGTGACACAACTCGAGCACTGACTGCAGAATATGAGGCGTGTGCTGCAAGGTCAGCCGTAGATACAGCAACTTCATCAAAAACTGCCATCGTAGTCGGCCGCCTCCCCGCTTTGCCTCCTGATTCCTCAGATTTCTTGATCATATTCTTTAGCCCGTTTATTGACATGGATCTTCTTCGCAGCTGTTTACGTCGGCGATAGTCCCGCAACCCAGCGCTGTTGTCGCTGCCGTTCTTATAAACCATTTTACCAGCAGTGCACGGTCTTTCTTCTCATAGCTATTCCGTTTCGTACAGGAAACTTAAGCCTTCTTAACCCTTTACACCAACTGCACAAAACAAACCAACATGCGTCACCAAGCCGTACAGCATACTGACGTCAAAACAGGAAACATTTCACATTCTGCTACTTACAGTGCCATATTTTCACCTAGTGGCAGAAAGTGAAGCTATATTTTTTTTCAACACACTCCGCGAGTGTACCAGTAAATGAACAAACCCACAATTTTTGAATTTAAATACAGAACGTAGGTACGTTTAACATTTTATTTCGTTTGTTCCAATGTGATACAAGTACCTTTGTGAACTTATCATTTCTGAGAACGCATGCTGTTACAGCGTGATTGCCTGTAAATACAACATTAATGCAATAAATGCTCAAAATGATGCCCGTCAACTTCAATGCATTTGGCAATACGTGTAACGACATTCCTCTCAACAACGAGTAGTTCGCCTTCCGTAATGTTCGCACATGCAATGACAATGCACTGACGCATGTTGTCAGATGTTGTCGGTGTATCACGATAGAAAATATCATTCAACTTTCCCCACAGAAAGATCCGGTCAACGTGCGGCCTTGGTATGGTGCTTCGACGACCAATCCACCTGTCATGAAATATGCTATTCAGTACCCCTTCAACCGCACGCGAGCTATGTTGGAAGTACATCGCCATTCAGTCATGCAGTGAAACATATTGTGGTCACATCGGTAGAACATTTCGTAGGAAATCAGAATAAATTGCACCATTTAGATTGCCATCGATAAAATGGGGGCCAATTATCCTTCCTCCCATAATGCCGCACCATACATTAACCCGCCAAGGTCGCTGATGTTCCACTTGTCGCAGCCATCGTGGGTTTTCCGTTGCCCAATAGTGCATATTAGGCCGGTTTACGTTACCGCTGTTGGTGAATGACGCTTCGTCACTAAATAGAACGCGTGCAAAAAAACGTGTCATCGTCCCGTAATTTCTCATGTGCCCAGTGGCAGAACTGTTCCCGACGTTCAAAATCGTCACCATGCAATTCCTGCTTCATAAAAATATGGTACGGGTGCAATCGATGTTGATGTAGCATTCTCAACACCGATGTTTTAGAGATTCCCCATTCTCGCGCAGTTTGTCTGCTACTGACGTGCGGATTAGCCGCGACAGCAGCTAAAACACGTACTTGGGCATCATCATTTGTTGCAGGTCGTGGGTGACGTTTCACAAGTAGCTGAACACTTCCTGTTTCCTTAAATTACGTAACCATCGGGCGAACGGCCCGGACACTTGGATGATGTCGTCCAGGATACCGAGCAGCACACGTAGCACACGCCCGTTGGGTATTTTTATCACAATAGCCATACATCAACACGATATCGACCTTTTCCTCAATTGGTAAACGGTCCATTTTGACACGGGTAATGTATCACGAAGCAAATACCGTCCGCACTGGCGGAATGTTACGTAATACCACGTACTTATACGTCTGTGACAATTACAGCGCCATCTATCACAAAGCCAAAAACGTGTTCCAACTAAAACATTCATATTTCTTTACGTACTACACGAATATGTAATAAAAATGGGGGTTCCTATTTAAAAAAAAACGCAGTTGATATCCGTTTGACCTCTGGCAGCGCCATCTAGCGGGCCAACCATAGAGCCCTCCGGTTTCCCCATTCAAGCTAGACGAGTTTCGTTGTTTGTAGTTTTTTCGTTTGATGCTTGTTTCGTGAGATATTTGGCGCAGTCACTATCAATGGACCACCCTGTACAGCGCGCCCCGCAGCACTCTGAACACCGTCAGTATAACCAACCCATATAAACATGTAACTGCCGCAACGGAAACGAGGCCTAACGACAAAAACGACAGCATGTATGCATTATGATAGACGACGTAGCTTAGTCAGCAAATGCACTGTCAACGGTGGGCTGAAAGATTGGAGCCACAGCAGGTGCACTCAGTTGCGGTTTGCGCATAACTGGGTTCCGTATCAGATGAAGAACGCCAGCCGCTACACGTGTCCGGGCGCGATTTATTCACCTGCGTGTGTCCGTTGTCCCACTTCCCGAGGCCGCTCCCACTGCGCACCACTCCTCCATAATGCACGGTGCGGGGCTTCCCGTTCAGCGGAGGACTCTGCAATAAAAGTGACACGCGAACCAATATTTTTGAAATATACGCGACGACTTCGTGCACAGAGCCAGATCGGAAGGCCTATCAATACGTTACAGGAGATTTATTCCATAACCCCCGCGAGACTGGTGGGGAGGGGGGATAAAGATACCCGGGACGCCTCTTTCCGAGGTCTCTGTTACCCGTACCGGTAGCCGTGATGGATGGGCGCTGACAGAGAGATCGCTTGGTCGCTTTCGGGTGCCTAGTCTCGAGTTATGCGCTCCTGTAACGCGCTCAGTATTCGTGTATCATTGTACTTTCCTCCTTTACGGTGGAGATCGGAGTTCCACTAATCACCTTGTGCTACTACCTCTGTCGTGACTGTTCAGCTACTAACATTAAGAACAGTAACTTGACAGTAAGTGGCTCCTTCTAAGATAAAATACACTCGAAACTTAAATGAAATCGCTCAGTGGGAACATAAATCGTTGTAGGTGAACAGCTCAGAAAGCATTCGCATAAACAGTCGTATATATTCTTACTCAGTCCTGTAGCAAGCACATATCGATCTAAAAATACATTACTTGATATCTTCACATTCGATTATCCGTGCATCTAACAACATTGGCTGTTCTCTGAAAAGCGTGCACGTTTTCGTTATCTTCAATAGTCAATATCTAACACCTTTCTGCAATAACTGTAACATTCGTCCATTTACTACTTCTGTAGCAACTGTAATTACTCTTAGTTCCAGGCTTTTGATAACTTATTGTCCATTCCGAATGAAAAGAATACGTATTTTATACCAGTTTCTCACTCTCTGGATACGATTTCAGTGCCGGTGTAAATAAAATGATTATATTTTCAATTTCTGGGTTCTTGCAGAAAGTGTCTGCCCGCACTCGGTTTTTCAAGAGAAGGTGCCATACAGTGTTAACAGAGAAGTAATGTTATTAGAAAAAAATTGTTCAGATGGCTCTGAGCATTATGGGACTTAACTGCTGAGGTCATCAGTCCCCTAGAACTTTGAGCTACTTAGACCTAACTAACCTAAGGACATCACACACATCCATGCCCGAGGCAGGATTCGAACCTGCGACCGTAGCGGTCGCGCGGTTCCAGACTGTAGCGCCTAAAACCGCTCGACCACCGCGGCCGGCTAATGTTATTAGAGATGAATCACTGACACAGCTGGCCAGAGTAACTGAGGGAAATGATAGTAACCTTGTTCATGGAACCAATTTCGCATTCATCTGAACTGGTTTAGGGAAACCGTAGAAACCTCAAATGAGAATGAGCAGACAGAGGTTTAAAACCCGTTCCTGAAGGCGTAAGTTCGCTGTTTTCACCTTTGTGTGGCTTCGCTCTGTGAAATACACAAATGAAATCTTAGAAACTAATGTTGAACGTTGAGAATTGTTCATGCACTATTTTAACGCTTCTGTAAGATGAAAATAAGCGAGTGAGATAGAAAATGAAGACGCTGATACTTTCACTTTTATGGCATTAAATGCAGTATCTCCTTAATGGTAGTGGCTACGATAATCTCTTACAATCAGATCATCTATCGTAATGCTTTTGACTACAGCCTTGAAAGTCACTGATGGGCTTAATATGCATCTATTGAATATTGTGTCATCAACAAAAAAACAAAAACGGTACGAAAGGAAGCATTTATAGTGAAGATGTTATTGGCAAATCACATAGAAACGAAATGAATGTAGGGAGAGTTGGCAGTGACGCTAGCTGCACAACACGTGGACTGTCGACGAAGGGAAACGTGTTACGTGAATCGAGAGGGTAAAGTCCTTCCTACTGCTTAACTCTTAATGCAAGATAAAGTATAAACCATAATTTGAACGATCATCTCGTGGTTGTCAGTTAATCCTAACGTAGCTGGTTAAGTCTGTGGGACAATTTTTACTGGTCATCGTCATTCAAAGGGCAGACATCGTTACCCCCTACTGACTGCATCTTGCTAGATGCCAAAGAAAGAGAAGCTTTCCTATTATGCTGCAGAATATTCAGTGTAGATCGACCACATTTCTTTGGCAGAAATACTATAGCAACCCATTGCTCACCATTCATGTTTTACCCCGCATTAATACGTGGTACGAGAATTCCGTTTTGCTTGCCACCCGTACAGCTGTTGCATCTTCAAATTATTTTCAGCGCTGGACATCAACTGTTCAAGTGCTATACCTTTGTCAGTTCACATACTGTCTCACATCAGTGTCGTCCCTAAATGAACAAGTTTGCGCCTCCTCGTCTGTTATGGAATCCGTTGACTTCATATGGCCCCAGTAAGCATTCGTTCTTTATCTGATGACAAGAGGCTTCTTCCTGCACCCACTGATCTTTTATCTCACCAAAATATTAGCTTGTCACGATCATTCACTGTAGCTCAACGCAATATAAAATCTTCCATTCATTTAAGCGTCCGCCCGGGTGAAGACACGATACGTGATGTGTCAAAAGAGCAGTATGTATCAAGTAATGTCATTAGAGGATCAAAACTAATTGGAAAATGATTTATACAAGATATCTTCAAGGTGCAAAAAGTGTCAATTGACTCTGAATCGTGAAAAGTGTGAAGATATTCACATGAGCACTAAAAAGATTCTGCTAAATTTCAGTTAGACGATAAATCACAAAAATCTAAAGGCTATAAACTTAGCTAAATACTTAGGGAATGCACTTACGAATAACTTAAATTGAAACGACCACGTAGATAATACTGCGGGGAAATCAAACCAAAGACTGTGATTTCTTGGCGGAATACTCAGAAGACCGTAACGCATTTTGTAAAGAGACTGCTCACACTTCGCTTGTCCGCCCTCTTCTGGAGTACTGCTGGGCTGTGTGGGACCAGTACGAAATAAGATTGACGGAGGACATCCAGAAAGTTCAAAGATTTTTGTATTATCCGAAATAGGGGAGGGAGTGCCACGGATATGATACACCAATTGGGGTGACAGTCATCAAAACAACGGCTCTTCCCGCTGCGTCAGGACCTTCTCACGAAGTTATATCACCAACTTTCTCCTCAGAGTGTGAACATTTTTTTTTTTTTTTTTTTTTTTTTTTTGCGCCCATCTACGTAGGGAGAAGTGATCACCGTAAGGAAGTAAGAGAAATCAGAGCGCGCACGGAAAGATTCAAGTGTTTGCTTTTCCCGCACGCTGTTCGAGAATGGAACGGTAGAAAAGTAGCGGTTCTATGAACCCTCTGCCAGGCCCTAATTTTGAATTGCCTAGTAATCATGTAGATGCAGATGTAGATGCAGATGTTATAGCTGTACTGAAATACAGTGGAGACACTGTGATGATCTCGGATCGTTTCTGTCACTGATTGTTGACTATGGCAGATTTCAGAACTGAACGTAGGTATCTATCCCCAACGTTCAGACAACAGCATAATTTCTCAGACAAGGGTAACAGTTTCCATTGACAGCAGCAGCATAATAAGGCCCATAAAGCGTGGTTAAAAAAAATTAATGGACATTTTTGACAAAAGCACATGAAATTTCTTTCGGATAAACTATTGTTTCGGTCGCTTTTTACTTGTCACATCTGTTTACCTGTAAAGGCTTCAATAAGTATGCAGTATTACAAGAATAAGGGAAACAATTTCGACCTTCAATATTCCTAAGTTATTCGGGAGCTTTCACCGAATATCAAACGCTTTAGCAGTAGGAAATGGAAATCCTAAGTACTGCAGGCTGTTTCAGTTACGAAGGAAGCACAGTTTCCGGGCCCGCATCTCGTGGTCGTGCGGTAGCGTTCTCGCTTCCCACGCTCGGGTTCCCGGGTTCGATTCCCGGCGGGGTCAGGGATTTTCTCTGCCTCGTGATGGCTGGGTGTTGTGTGCTGTCCTTAGGTTAGTTAGGTTTAAGTAGTTCTAAGTACTAGGGGACTGATGACCATCGATGTTAAGTCCCATAGTGCTCAGAGCCATTTGAACCACAGTTTCCGGCGTTGCGCGGAAACCAGGGCTGGTTGTGAACTGTCAATGGCATTCCGTCCAGTTGCTGGGACAATGTGGCTTGTGCAGTGGCGCTTTTAGCCGAGAGGACGAGTTAGCAGAGGCGTTGAAAAGAAGGCTCAGTAAATCATGACACCATTTAGCAATTAAACTCATATATCAATAGCATATGGTCACAGATCTAAACTCATAAAGAAAAATTACAGAGTAACGGTATTATTATTACACACATGACAAAAAGATTTGCATCGCCCCGGTTTCGAAAACTCCTGAAGATAAACGTTGACTTAGGATATTGTATCACAGACACAGTCCCTTTGACTTTTCAGAGATGTCACTAAACCCGCACAAAGATGTAAACAACCATTCATGAGCAGAGCCTATTAGACCGAGGGGGTCCGACAGCCGATCAGTTCCAGTCATTCCACCAGGAAGGAGGTACCGGGCTCGTGTTGTCTGTAGTTCAACCATGCCTAGACGGTTCGATCGCGTCCGCTTTGTTACTTTGTGCCAGGAAGGGGTCTCAACAAGGGAAGTGTCCAGGCGTCTCTGAGTGAACCAATGCGATGTTGTTGGGTCGTGGAGGAGACACAGAGAGACAGGAACTGTCGATGACATGCCTAGCTCAGGCCGCCCAAGGGCTACTGGTTGACCGCTACCTACGGATTATAGCTCGGAGGAACACTGACAGCAACGCCACCATGTTGAATAATGACTTTCGTGCAGCCACAGGACGCCGTGTTACGCCTCAAAATGTGCGCAATAGGATGCATGTTGCGTAACTTCACTCCCGACATCCATGGCGAGGTCCATCTTTGCAACCGCGACACCATGCAGCGCGGTTCAGACGGGCCGAACAACATGTCGAATGGACCGCTCAGTATTGGCATCACGTTCTCTTCACCAATGAGTGTCGCAAATGCTTTCAATCAGACAATCGTCGGAGATGTGTTTTATCGGCATATTTCATCAATCACTTTCATATTTCATCAATCGATTCACTACCGTTACTGCAGTATACAGAACATGCCGTCCCCCAAGATCACAAATTTTCTCAGGAAAGTTAAAGGTATTACCAGGGAAGATCTTGAAAGAAATGAGGATATTAAGAATCAATAGATATTTATAATATTACTGGCGAAAATAAAACAATTTGGAACATCACCTACAGCAAGTGAGTGTAGAAGGTCTTCCTTTTAGGCTATGCATTACCAGACAAGAGGAAAAATGGACTTAGAAAGACCCAGATTGAGTGGAAAGTAGAGATGGAAGAAGTATAGTGTGCTTCATTATTCTACGCTGCGGATTTTTTAAATAAAATGAAGAGTCGGAATGGAAAACATTCTAATTTCCATTTTTCATGAAATACATTTTCGGTACCACTGTGTTCTCGATACCTGGACTTTATCCAGGTGCCAGATCAAGGAAAAGTCTTGCAAACATACGTTAATAGATGGCGCGGGGTCTTTGCGCCAAGCTGTACCTCCCTCTGGAAATTTCAAAATTTAAGAGGTAGGAGAAGTGGTTATCGTTGACTATAGTCCCACTAGTTAAAAACGTAATACTGTATTTCCATACTTGTATTATCACAGTTACAAAGACAGAAGGTTGAGATAACAACTATGTATAGGATAGAAAGTGATGGTTCGAGTATAAGATGAAACTGAAGAGGTGGACATTGGAAGAGTTGAGAGAGAGGGTTACTGTGTATTACCAACATTTTTCAATGTAGATGAAGAAAACCTAATCAATAAGGCCTTGAAAAAATCAAAGGGACTTGTTCCGCGACGAGAAAAAAATAAAAGACATGAAATAAGTTAGTGATATGACCGTGCTAGCAGAAACGGAGGAAGAGTTTGATGGAGAATATTGTAAGTGTGGGTAAAGAGTTTGCAATGAAACGGAACATTGGCAAGACCAACATGATGAGAATAGGAAAAGAATACGGCACGATTAATACATCACTGAACAGAATGGTAGTAGAATAGGTTCAGTTATTACAGTATTTTGGAAGTTTGATAATTTTCAGTGGAAGCTGTACAGAGGAAGTGAGACGCAGAATCTCCATGGGAAAGAGGGCTTTCGGGAGAGTCAAAGGTTTGCTGACATTTTGAAGCATCCTCATTAAGAAGACGTTTACCAAATATTTAACGTGGAGTGTGGCGTCTTATGATTCTGAAACGTGGGTAATCACAGAAAGACCAAAAATGTTTGGAAAGTTTTGAACTGTGGTTATGGAGAAGAATGGAGAAAGTGAAATGGATCGACAGAATGAGAAATGAGGCGGTGCTGAGTAGGGTAGGAGAGGAGAGCAACTTCATGAGGATGATACAGAAAGGGAAAACATCTTGGACGGTACAGATATTGCATAGGAATTGTCTACCATGGAAAATCACGGTGGAAAAATTGGTGGAAAAATTAGAAGGAAGAAGAGGGAGAGGAAGAAGAAGGTTTGGAATATTAACAGATGTGAAGAGAGGAAGAAGTTACAAGCAAATTACGGAGGATGCTCAGGATAGAGGGATATGGAGGGCTTGCAGTTGATACCTGCCTGAAGACAAATTTACTGAAAGAAGATTACGCAAGTAAAACGTAGTGTCTCGTTGTTAACGGCACTTACAACAAACACTTTTTTCCTGTTAATTTGTCCCAGCAACTAATCACTGTTAACACTATTATTTATTCACACAAACTGCGTCATTGCTGTATCGAACCTACAGGTTCACCTCCAGACAGCTGATCATGCTCGCACTTCATTTATTGTTGTTTACATTAATTGCTGTAACCAAACCAGCCTACAACTAACGTAAACAACAAGAAATGTAATATAAATGTGAACAGCCGTCTGAAGAGGAAGCCGTTGGTTCTAAACTAGTAACGGCACTATTTTTGTAAATAAATAGCATTATTAACGGTGGCTGGTTGCTGGTTTCTTCTTCGTAAGAATTGACTAGTAAACCTTTTGTTATTGGCGCTTTGAGCCCAACAATTTGCTGGGACAACACTTAGAAAATCTCTAATAACGTATTAATTTTCTAATTTCTCTCAGTATTTTTTGCTTCGAAGAGGCGAGCAGCATAATTCTATAGTACGAGAATAGCTTTTCAATTATTTTTGGATACAAATCAGTTATGTGTAAACAAAGATAAGTTGTTTTTTCATTCTCCTCACAAATGCCCCATCCGGCACTTAGAACTCTTCAAATCATGGAGACAATGTAGACGCGATACTGCGAGTAGAAATACTGTGAAACGATCAAAGAGAGGATAAGAGAGAGGGTAAGAGAGAGAGCTGCGCTATGTAAGGAAAAAACCAGAAACCCACTGCTGTTCGTTTTAGACGTCAGCGAAGCGAAAAATTCGCAAGAGGTGTCCACGCAACGTGGACCAGCACCCCTGTAGGTAGGCTGCAGCCACCGCATGGCGCTCCGGCCCGTTGCTGGGGCACAGTGGCAGAGACCGCAGTGCTTTTAACGAATTATTAACTGGGTGAGTTGGAAGCGGCCTTGGAAAGAAATCAGGGGAAATCACTGCACCTATTAGTACTTCAGACTGGTGCGTCAGTGGCTCACAGAGCTGCACACGAAGTCTCACTGAAACAGTACAAAGTAAAGGTGGTGCATCGAGAAATCAACGCGGATACTATTGCTGCTATATTGCAGGCTGCTATTGCAGTCTGCCAGAGATAAATGTTCAAAAAATCCCGTGGTCAAAACCGCCTAGAAATACTGTCTTAGAAACATGAGCGGCATGTCCTTTAATTTATCCTAAGTGAAGTAGCCGTAAATTTTTTAATTACTGTGTAGATATCTGAAGAAAAAACAGCACTACACCAACAGATCAAAAGCATCCGGACACCTATTAGTGGGCATTAATATAGGGTCTGCCACCCGTCGCATTTGTGACGGATTGAAATCTGCTAAGGACAGTTTCAGTGAGGTGTCTGAAGGTCTGTGGTTGAATAGTAGCCGATTTTTCCTCAAGCGCCGAAACAGAGAAGGTAATGATGTTGTACACTGAGCTGTAGAGCGAAGTCTATGTTCTAACTTACGCCAGTGGTGATCGATTGCGTTCATATTGGGACTCTGGACAAACAATCATCGTCTCCAAAGTTTTCTTCTCCGTACGTGGTACACAATTCCTTAAAAACGTGATCATATTTTTCAGTATACAGTGTTTTCTTAAGCGCAATAAGGAGATCACTTCCGAAACACGAGAAACACGCTCATATCAAAACATCATCTTCTCCGCACTTCACTGTTGGTACTAGACGTGATGCCAGATAACGTTCTTCAGGCATTCGCCATAACGAAACGCTTTCATCGGAAGGCCACAGGGTGCAGCTGAATGATCACTCCAACTCACTCTTTTCCAGTGATCCACCGACCAGTGGCGTCACTCTATACACCGTCTCAAGTGTCACTTCGCAGTGCGTACAGAAATGTGTGGCCTGTGGGGAGTCATTGTGCCAGCTGGACTGTTGGTAACACTTTGGAGCTCACAAGTGATTCCTTCCTCTGATTTCATGTGAGTTTTGAAAACCGCCCTCTGCAATTTTCAACGGTCTCTTACCGCCAGTACACTAGGTCTGCCTGATCTTGGTTTAGATATGGTCAGTCCCTCGCGGTCTGAGGCGTCTTGTCACGGTCCGCGCGGCTCCTCCTGTCGGAGGTTCGAGTCCTCCCTCGGGAATGGGTGAGAGTGGTGTCCTTGGCGTACGTTAGATTTAGTAGTGTGTAAGCTTAGGGACCGATGACCGAAGCAGTTTGCTCCCATAATATCTTACTACTCTTCGTTGGAAGTCAAGGTGCTCTCCCCAGCGATCCATTCGGCAGTTACTGCATTTCTACTGGCGATGCTGTACTCTGCGTCTCCTTTTATACTGATGGTTCTGCCTATCTCGACTTCTAGTGATCAGTTCCGCATGACGTAGGTGCGTCGGGACACTTTTGATTAGATAGTGTATGGTTCACACACGTATAAGAAGTTATCGTTTGACAGAAAAACATTGTTTCATTAATTTGTGTTTTATAGGCTCTTGATATAGCTGACGAGGATATTCAGAACTGCAGTTCGTACTACGAGTTCAGAAACCACCGTAAATGCAGCTATATTTCATCAATCACTTTCATATTTCATCAATCACTACCGTTACTGCAGTATACAGAACATGCCCTCCCCCAAGATCACAAATGGTTGGAGGAACCACGGGCAACGCTAGGAGTAATCCTAGAAAGAGAACCTTCCACCACCAGGACAACAAAAATAACCAGTCCAAAAGGCTTTTACCAAAGCCAGGTCTGATGGAAGTATTTGTACTTGTATTTGTAAATAATTATACTGTACCTTCCTGGATACGAAAATAATACACACATCAAATGGTTCAAATGGCTAAGCACTATTGGACTTAACAACTGAGATCATCAGTCCCCTAGACTTAGAACTACTTAAACCTAACTAACCTAAGGACATCACACACATCCATGTCCGAGGCAGGATTGGAACCTGCGACCGTAGCAGCAGCGTGGTTCCGGACTGAAGCGCCTAGAACCGCTCGGCCACAGCGGCCGGCAATATACAAATGAAAAAAAGTTTTGCATCACCTCGGGTCCGAGAGTTCCGGAACCTGTACCGAAAATTGGAATAGAGATCAACATAAACATAATTTCCGCCCTTTTTATTGCTCATGAAAACCACACATTGCATGTTGTACCACCACACAGTGAGACCTTCAGAGGTGGTGGTCGAGACTGCTGTACACACCGGTACCTCTAATACCCAGTAGCATGTCCTCTTGCATTGATGCCTGCCTGTATTCCTCGTGGCATACTATCTCTCGGGAGGTGTTTCTCATTGCGAAGTAAATCAGACATGGCGTCCGCCATGGTTACTGCGAAGTCTGAGAACGACCCGCTGCATCTCACTAAACGTGCTCATCGTGATTTGCGACCCCAGCCATTCCAGCGGCAATTGTCGGCTGCGTGTGGCGCAGTTTGTTTACGAAAATGGACGTACGTAAAATAGTTGCCCTAAATCTGTTGGTGGTCGTCGAAGGAGGGCGGAGACAATCGCAAAGAAGATTGTGGACCCGTCGATGGCTTGGTCAGTGAATTGCTGGTAGAGGAACCCTACATACGCTACATAGCGATCTGAGATACATACTACACTTCTTGACAATTGCTAAGGAACAGAGATATTTTTGGACAGGAATAATCAAAGGCAATGATGGTCGAAACGAAACACAGTACATACGTAATAAAAGTGGATTGGTATACTTACAATGGAAAATGGTACAGATTTCACCAAATAAGAAATCAGGATAACAGATATAAATAACGTTCTTGTTAGACACAGGTTTCATTCCCGACAGAAATGTCGATATAGGACTCTCATAATGAATATGCCCTCCTCGGGCATCAATGCACATTCTGCGCCTGTTGTTCGTGCTAGCTGTCAAACGGTAAAGGAGTCGTTGAATGATATTATTCCAGTCCTTTCTCAAGGCGGTTTTCAATCTTTGTAAATATCAATATTTGATATTTAACTTTGACGAACTGTATCATAAACGACACGCTTTTGATAAATCATCATTGTACCATAGCACTGTAACGGTGTACGAATAGTTTCATATCGTACAAGTTATAACGCAATCAAATACGAAAACCCTTTAACTTATGGTACGTAGTTTCTTGTCATTTTATTAAAATAAATCGTTCCTGAAACGACGAATTTTCGAGAGAGCCTTAATGCGCTGAAGCCGAGAAACAGTTTATGTTCATACCACTTCCACTGTAACACAAAAACCGCCAAATAAGGAGCTCAGCTCTGTGTGATTTCATACAAGTTGGCGTTTCCTAAGAGCCTCTTGTGACGTAAAACCGATGTTGCGTGTGTCAACGTTCCTCTCCACGAGGGAAAAATATGACAGGGTAGATTCTTCCTTTCACACTTCGCATTGTAGTGGAATGTGGAATCCCACACTGTGACATGTCGGTTCCTCGTCCACAAACGTTTTCGCGTCCCGTGAAACAATTCCCTTACTCTGCGAATCTAGTCAAGGAAGGGCAATACGAGACATCAGCACAAGTTAGTGGCTGTCCAACGAATGGAATGCTCCATCTCCGAAGTCGAGCGGGCACCACGGTTTCGTTATTCACTTGCCGTGTACGCCGAGTATATTGAATAAAGGGACATCACCGCCGCTAGAGCCTATCATTGCGTACAACACTTTGTTGATGGCACTGACCGCAGTCCGTCACCGCGGCTTCCAGACGGATTACAGTGCATACAGCCAGTCAGCCGCCAGTTCAGTATAGGATTGCAGAGGGTCACCAATCCGCCGCGCGAATTCGATCAAGGCCTATATCCAGGTCTCACTAACAAAGTGACTGACATCTAGCTGTTTATAGGGCTGCTACTGTACAACAGCCAACCAGAGAACGCATTTGTCCACTCCTCCTGTTGCACTCGCCGTTATCTAATCTCTCTGCAACTGCAGGTAGCGGCTACTGTAGCCACTTGCAGACGACGCCCGCGACTGGTAACATTAACGGTGGTGATTCGTTTCGTTGTGTGCGTTGCTGCTCTGTGCTGAGAGTTTATTTTACGCTATAGAATGGTCGAAACTTGCAGGCACACGTGCAAGAAAGTGTTGTTGGTAAACGGGAAGTTCAGCGGTCTGCTCGTGTTTTGTGTAGTCAGATACGTGAGCTTGCGTGCTTCGTGCGGGAATATATCGAGAAGAAGACAGTGGTGCGACTCTTGTGGCTTCTAACGGAGGTAGTCGAAAGAACTGCAGACGCTTTGAAGATGCATAGAAGCTCTGTGGTGAAGGTCTGTGAGGGAAAGTGCTGTGAAGAAGAGGAAGAGCCTGGTTCATCTAAACTTCGGACACCCGCTAGAAAGTGGACGGAACCACAAGTGACATACTAGGACTCTTTTGAACAAGATGCTGTTCGTCGTCGCATATACTAATATTATGAGATAAAGAAGATCCAACTGTAAAAATACTGTGCGTTACTCTTCGCGAGGCACAGTTGTTCAGTGGCAGCAAAACTCATTTGTGAGCGGTTGTCAGAGCCCTCGGTTTTTCGGTACAAAAAAATTAGGAACGGAAAATTATAGCAGAGGCAGGTGACATGGCAGCGTGGCATTACCTATTTTTAAGAAATATTGTTAAAGTGTCTTTTGAAGACACTGTGTTGCTTGACGAAAACTATACAACCGCCTGCCATTTCCACAGAGAAGACTGGACAGGAGGTAGCACATGTGGAAATTCTGCTGTTCCCGTGGAACTGCAAGAACCACAGCGTCATGGATTCCCCCTTTGCAGTCCAGCGCCGTAACCACATAACCACCACACCGTGGTTACTGGTGTGGACACGATGTTGCACATCTTCGAGCGTTCACTGTTTCCATTTTGCTTCCTTTATCGCAGTTCAGTATACCTTCTTCCTGTTCAGTTTTTAACAGGTTATCCCCTGGGCCATCTTACCACTAAATCTGAGGGTGAGTTTCCCTTGTAAGAAACCGCACACCTGTTGCTGCTAGAGCCATACAGCGCGTGAGCGCACTAGCGAACCAACTTCGCCCCCTTTCTCATCGCCCAATTGTGTTTCGCTGTCAATCACTTTGTTATTCTGATCCGCTTATAGCTCACCCCCCCCCCCCCTTCCCTGCGCCTCGTATACAAGCAGGTCGTCGGGAGAGTCAATACAGAACCTCCGCATTACAGTGGGAGCAGCATTTTACGGCTGGAAGCAACTTCGAAGTGAGAGAGTGGTGGAGAGGTGGAGAGCCAGACTACGGAGAGGTGGGATGCGCGAAGAGTGGCGGTTGTGGCGATCCTCGAGCTGCGGAGACGCGCCGACCGGAGTGCAAATTGAGTGCGTGGGCCCTGCGGCTGTGGCCTGTGTCTGGGGCCCGCCGTGGTAACGAGGCCCTCGCCGCGCCCGCCTGCTGTGTAACGAGCGCTCCAGGCCCCGTCGGCCGGCGTCACTCCAGGAGACGCTCTCCAGCCAGCGCGACTCCACCGCACCGTTTCCGCCCCCTCATCCCGACACTGTTCGCTGGAACTCGTAAGTCAAATAACATGCGAGCAGAAAAGCTCCCCGAGATCTGCAAGCAGGACTCAGCCAGCGATGCCCTCTACACGTGTGCGCTTCCATTTCACTTCGGACAGCAAGGAACCTTGCATTTTTTGTGAGGGTTCAGTTTTATGTCATCTGAAGCAGGGGTTGACTTAATACTTACAAGGAGACGGCACGACCGCGGGGTCGGGGATTTGTCCGAAATTTTGTGTGGTGGAAGAGGACCCCTAACACCTCACGTTATTAAAATATTAGGATCTCAGGAAAAATCGATCCAAGGTTTCTTAGGTGCCGTATGAGTATAAAATGTTAGTGCCTTGCCGAGCCGCCGTCTGTCCTAGATGTCACTCATGCTTTTGTACCCCGATAAGACTTTCTACCCCTCCGCCAAAACTCACTCTTTGAATTGGATCTGTGGCCACACGATCCGCTATCTTTTTACTTCTGGCGACAAGTCTACGCTAGGATATTGGACTTATCTCAACGAACGACACTGCGTCCTGATACGCAACCCACGCTATAAGCAATGTTTTTCCAATTTCTTACGGAGCACCTACGATGACCCACCTCGTAGCTGGAACGTCCAAGCCCTGAGAAGCTGAAAGCTGTATTAACCGTGTAAGTAGGCTGTTTAGGTTTTTTTATTAGTAACGCCACCTCTGTATGAAAATCACCGGCTGTGCCGTGTGCAGTCTGTGGCTGCTTTGCATTGTTGTAATACTCAAGCATTGTAGTGTTAGGCAGCTGGCTGTGAACAGCGCGTAGCGTTGGGCAGTTGGAGGTGAGCCGCCAGCAGTGGTGGATGTGGGGAGAGAGATGGCGGAGTTTTGTAATTTGTCATGATATCAAGGTAAATACATTGTTGGTTCTCTATTAATATCTTTTATTTGCTAACTATCCCTATGAGTAGTTAGTGCCTTCCATAGTTCGAATCTTTTATTTAGCTGGCAGTAGTGGCGCTCGCTGTATTGCAGTAGCTTGAGCAGCGAAGATTTTTGTGAGGTAAGTGATTTGTGAAAGAGATAGTTTAATGTTAGTCAGGGCCATTCTCTTGTAGAGAATTTTGAAAGTCAGATTGCGTTGCGCTAACAAAATATTGTGTGTTGAAAGTCAGATTGCGTTGCGCTAACAAAATATTGTGTGTTGAAAGTCAGATTGCGTTGCGCTAAAAAAATATTGTGTGTCAGTTTAAGCACAGTCATGTATAAATGTTCAAAGGGGAAGTTTCATATGTCGACCCTTAGCCGAGGATACCTCACTGGAATCTTCTGATTTTTTCTTGTAGTTTGTATAATTAGTGTAGATTTTGTTTATTGCTAGCGCGTAATTGTAGAGAGAATCTCCATTGTAGTTGTAGTTTTTCAGTGTTGTATAGTAAAATAGTTGTGGCATGCATGTAGATTTGCACCAAGTATTTCGCAGCTGCAATTAACTAGATATTATTTTCAGTGTTATGTTAATGTGTTCTCTTATTTTTGCTCTTCAAATTGTGTTTTTTCTGTGTTGTCGTGTGAAATACTGTGACAATAATGGCGTGTGAAAAGCGTAACACTAGGCTCCAAAGTAAATTGAGAAACGACAGCGAAGACGAAAGCAGTATGTTAGCGCCGCAGAGTAATGAATTAACTAATGTTAAAAGTAGTAATTTGGTAATTGCGCATAGGGAGATGGAGCGGGTTGCAAACAATGGTGTAGACAGCGAAACAATTAGAGAACAGGGAAGCATTATCGATCGATCGGTCGGCAATAGCTCGGCTCAGGAATCCGAAATGACACGAGACGATCTCACAAATACTGTAGATTCAGGTTTTGGATCCTCACCGTTTTCTCAAATAAGTCAAGACACATTTTCTGCTTGTCAAAATGTGAATGTTGCCGGTGAAAATGCACTGCAAAAAAGCATAGAGAAACAGATTCCAGACACTAATACATTATTATTGCAATTAATGCAACAAATGGAACAAAATCAGAGAGAAATGAAACAAATGGGACAAAATCTTCAAAAGTTAGACACAATGGAACAAAATCTTCAAAAGTTAGACACAGTGGAACAAAATCTTAAAAAGTTAGATACCACACTTGAACAAACACGTGAGGATTTAACTAATGAGTTACATCACATTGAATCGAAATGTCAAAAAGTCTGTAATGACGTAAAAACACAAATTTGTGAACATTTCCAACCTATTTTTTCGCGGCATGAAAATGCACTACAGAATCACGAAGCAGCCATAAAAGAACTGCAAACTACTGTTCATGAAAATCATGAGACCTTGCAAGCTAAATTTGACTCAGTTGCATCTACCGATTCGGTTACGCAACTTGCAAAAACCCAGGAAAACTTAAAAGACACAGCAGAAAAACACACTGAGGAAATAAGTACATTATCGGATAAAGTAGCCGAACTTTCAGATCAGTTCACTAACTTATCTACGAGGGTAGATGATGATCTGAATGACACAACACCTGTAGCCTTCACTGACACAGAAGAGTATGAACAAATTAGAAAATTCAAACAAAATCAAAATCAAATTAATACGCAACACCAAAGAGAAATCCGCGAAGTACAAGATCAGCTGACACAGGTAATACAAGAATTACGTATTTCAGAGGACACTCGCGCCCCAACACGGGAAGAGGGACATAGAAATACGGAAAAGCCGCAACATAATAACACAGGGCACTTCGGAAATTATGAAAGAAATTGGCAATGTGCACCGAATTTTGAGATGGAACCGCCGACACGACGTAACAATGACCGGTATGCTACTCGCCGACACGATGATTTTGACTATAAGCTGTTCATTACTACACGTAAATTTAAAACATTTAAGAATTCTGCCAACGACATTCATCCACAAGCATGGCTCCATCAATTCTCTCATTGTTTTCCTCCCAACTGGTCGTTAGAACACAGATTAGAATTTATGTGTGGCTCCTTAGAGAATGAACCAGCTGTAAGAATGCGATCGGTCATTCACGATTGCCACAGTGAAGGAGAATTTTACCATGCCTTCCTCTCCGCATACTGGTCTCAAGCCACACAAGACCGAGTAAAACATGGCATCATAATGATGAAACATTTCGAACAATCTGAATTCTCCAGTCTTGTGAAATATTTTGAAGACATGTTGCACAAGAATCAGTACCTGTCAAACCCATACAGCCCCTCAGAACTCATCCGCATTTGCTTAATCAAATTACCTGAACATTTAAGACATATTATTTTGGCAGGACGTTGCAAAGACGACATTGAAGCTTTTCAGGGACTGTTACAAGAACTGGAAATTGACACTGACAATCGCGGAACGCAGGAGCACAACAATTACAGATTACATCCGTCGCAATTACGCGATGAAAGAAATAATAACTGGACGCGACAAGGCTACTCTCACAACACAAATCGTGACCAAAACAGACACCACCCTTATGACAACCGTTGGCAGAATAATAGTTACAGAGAAAGATCGCATTTCCGTAGTAATGACTATGACAGAGACAATCATAGAAACAGACAATATGGGAACCAAAACAATTATTATTATCAAGGGTGGCAGAATGACTTCAGACGCGACGGTTCGGCGCGCAGTTGCGATTCCGGGAGAGATTCTCCACCACATGACCGACAAACAAGAAACTATGTAAACTACCGACATAACGACAGACCTGAATTGCATCAGAACTGGCGGGATTCTAACAGAGCTGGGCCCTCTCGGCAAGGCGAATTTGTGGAGGTTCGGTCTCCGAATCCCATTAGCGACGCGCGCCAGTGGAGAGACAGACAATGACCCGCACCGCAGGCAGACACCTGCGCCGGCTGGCTCCAAGAAAAATAACATAGACGCTAACCTTGAGAAAAATTCCAATATTCTTTAACGACGTATACCGCATGATAATTGCATTGTTCAAACTCTGAGTACTAGGAAGAGCAAAGGTTTACACCATATTTCACACGTAAAACCGTTTATTGAGAGATAATGTGCCTTTTTAACTTGAGATTTTAATGCAACATTTTGGTTTACTTGAAAATACATTCTGGAGTTAAAGTACTTTCTGAGAGATACCAGGTGACACAGTGGTTAGTTTATATACAACCGCCTGCCATTTCCACAGAGAAGACTGGACAGGAGGTAGCACATGTGGAAATTCTGCTGTTCCCGTGGAACTGCAAGAACCACAGCGTCATGGATTCCCCCTTTGCAGTCCAGCGCCGTAACCACATAACCACCACACCGTGGTTACTGGTGTGGACACGATGTTGCACATCTTCGAGCGTTCACTGTTTCCATTTTGCTTCCTTTATCGCAGTTCAGTATACCTTCTTCCTGTTCAGTTTTTAACAGGTTATCCCCTGGGCCATCTTACCACTAAATCTGAGGGTGAGTTTCCCTTGTAAGAAACCGCACACCTGTTGCTGCTAGAGCCATACAGCGCGTGAGCGCACTAGCGAACCAACTTCGCCCCCTTTCTCATCGCCCAATTGTGTTTCGCTGTCAATCACTTTGTTATTCTGATCCGCTTATAGCTCACCCCCCCCCCCTTCCCTGCGCCTCGTATACAAGCAGGTCGTCGGGAGAGTCAATACAGAACCTCCGCATTACAGTGGGAGCAGCATTTTACGGCTGGAAGCAACTTCGAAGTGAGAGAGTGGTGGAGAGGTGGAGAGCCAGACTACGGAGAGGTGGGATGCGCGAAGAGTGGCGGTTGTGGCGATCCTCGAGCTGCGGAGACGCGCCGACCGGAGTGCAAATTGAGTGCGTGGGCCCTGCGGCTGTGGCCTGTGTCTGGGGCCCGCCGTGGTAACGAGGCCCTCGCCGCGCCCGCCTGCTGTGTAACGAGCGCTCCAGGCCCCGTCGGCCGGCGTCACTCCAGGAGACGCTCTCCAGCCAGCGCGACTCCACCGCACCGTTTCCGCCCCCTCATCCCGACACTGTTCGCTGGAACTCGTAAGTCAAATAACATGCGAGCAGAAAAGCTCCCCGAGATCTGCAAGCAGGACTCAGCCAGCGATGCCCTCTACACGTGTGCGCTTCCATTTCACTTCGGACAGCAAGGAACCTTGCATTTTTTGTGAGGGTTCAGTTTTATGTCATCTGAAGCAGGGGTTGACTTAATACTTACAAGGAGACGGCACGACCGCGGGGTCGGGGATTTGTCCGAAATTTTGTGTGGTGGAAGAGGACCCCTAACACCTCACGTTATTAAAATATTAGGATCTCAGGAAAAATCGATCCAAGGTTTCTTAGGTGCCGTATGAGTATAAAATGTTAGTGCCTTGCCGAGCCGCCGTCTGTCCTAGATGTCACTCATGCTTTTGTACCCCGATAAGACTTTCTACCCCTCCGCCAAAACTCACTCTTTGAATTGGATCTGTGGCCACACGATCCGCTATCTTTTTACTTCTGGCGACAAGTCTACGCTAGGATATTGGACTTATCTCAACGAACGACACTGCGTCCTGATACGCAACCCACGCTATAAGCAATGTTTTTCCAATTTCTTACGGAGCACCTACGATGACCCACCTCGTAGCTGGAACGTCCAAGCCCTGAGAAGCTGAAAGCTGTATTAACCGTGTAAGTAGGCTGTTTAGGTTTTTTTATTAGTAACGCCACCTCTGTATGAAAATCACCGGCTGTGCCGTGTGCAGTCTGTGGCTGCTTTGCATTGTTGTAATACTCAAGCATTGTAGTGTTAGGCAGCTGGCTGTGAACAGCGCGTAGCGTTGGGCAGTTGGAGGTGAGCCGCCAGCAGTGGTGGATGTGGGGAGAGAGATGGCGGAGTTTTGTAATTTGTCATGATATCAAGGTAAATACATTGTTGGTTCTCTATTAATATCTTTTATTTGCTAACTATCCCTATGAGTAGTTAGTGCCTTCCATAGTTCGAATCTTTTATTTAGCTGGCAGTAGTGGCGCTCGCTGTATTGCAGTAGCTTGAGCAGCGAAGATTTTTGTGAGGTAAGTGATTTGTGAAAGAGATAGTTTAATGTTAGTCAGGGCCATTCTCTTGTAGAGAATTTTGAAAGTCAGATTGCGTTGCGCTAACAAAATATTGTGTGTTGAAAGTCAGATTGCGTTGCGCTAACAAAATATTGTGTGTTGAAAGTCAGATTGCGTTGCGCTAAAAAAATATTGTGTGTCAGTTTAAGCACAGTCATGTATAAATGTTCAAAGGGGAAGTTTCATATGTCGACCCTTAGCCGAGGATACCTCACTGGAATCTTCTGATTTTTTCTTGTAGTTTGTATAATTAGTGTAGATTTTGTTTATTGCTAGCGCGTAATTGTAGAGAGAATCTCCATTGTAGTTGTAGTTTTTCAGTGTTGTATAGTAAAATAGTTGTGGCATGCATGTAGATTTGCACCAAGTATTTCGCAGCTGCAATTAACTAGATATTATTTTCAGTGTTATGTTAATGTGTTCTCTTATTTTTGCTCTTCAAATTGTGTTTTTTCTGTGTTGTCGTGTGAAATACTGTGACAATAATGGCGTGTGAAAAGCGTAACACTAGGCTCCAAAGTAAATTGAGAAACGACAGCGAAGACGAAAGCAGTATGTTAGCGCCGCAGAGTAATGAATTAACTAATGTTAAAAGTAGTAATTTGGTAATTGCGCATAGGGAGATGGAGCGGGTTGCAAACAATGGTGTAGACAGCGAAACAATTAGAGAACAGGGAAGCATTATCGATCGATCGGTCGGCAATAGCTCGGCTCAGGAATCCGAAATGACACGAGACGATCTCACAAATACTGTAGATTCAGGTTTTGGATCCTCACCGTTTTCTCAAATAAGTCAAGACACATTTTCTGCTTGTCAAAATGTGAATGTTGCCGGTGAAAATGCACTGCAAAAAAGCATAGAGAAACAGATTCCAGACACTAATACATTATTATTGCAATTAATGCAACAAATGGAACAAAATCAGAGAGAAATGAAACAAATGGGACAAAATCTTCAAAAGTTAGACACAATGGAACAAAATCTTCAAAAGTTAGACACAGTGGAACAAAATCTTAAAAAGTTAGATACCACACTTGAACAAACACGTGAGGATTTAACTAATGAGTTACATCACATTGAATCGAAATGTCAAAAAGTCTGTAATGACGTAAAAACACAAATTTGTGAACATTTCCAACCTATTTTTTCGCGGCATGAAAATGCACTACAGAATCACGAAGCAGCCATAAAAGAACTGCAAACTACTGTTCATGAAAATCATGAGACCTTGCAAGCTAAATTTGACTCAGTTGCATCTACCGATTCGGTTACGCAACTTGCAAAAACCCAGGAAAACTTAAAAGACACAGCAGAAAAACACACTGAGGAAATAAGTACATTATCGGATAAAGTAGCCGAACTTTCAGATCAGTTCACTAACTTATCTACGAGGGTAGATGATGATCTGAATGACACAACACCTGTAGCCTTCACTGACACAGAAGAGTATGAACAAATTAGAAAATTCAAACAAAATCAAAATCAAATTAATACGCAACACCAAAGAGAAATCCGCGAAGTACAAGATCAGCTGACACAGGTAATACAAGAATTACGTATTTCAGAGGACACTCGCGCCCCAACACGGGAAGAGGGACATAGAAATACGGAAAAGCCGCAACATAATAACACAGGGCACTTCGGAAATTATGAAAGAAATTGGCAATGTGCACCGAATTTTGAGATGGAACCGCCGACACGACGTAACAATGACCGGTATGCTACTCGCCGACACGATGATTTTGACTATAAGCTGTTCATTACTACACGTAAATTTAAAACATTTAAGAATTCTGCCAACGACATTCATCCACAAGCATGGCTCCATCAATTCTCTCATTGTTTTCCTCCCAACTGGTCGTTAGAACACAGATTAGAATTTATGTGTGGCTCCTTAGAGAATGAACCAGCTGTAAGAATGCGATCGGTCATTCACGATTGCCACAGTGAAGGAGAATTTTACCATGCCTTCCTCTCCGCATACTGGTCTCAAGCCACACAAGACCGAGTAAAACATGGCATCATAATGATGAAACATTTCGAACAATCTGAATTCTCCAGTCTTGTGAAATATTTTGAAGACATGTTGCACAAGAATCAGTACCTGTCAAACCCATACAGCCCCTCAGAACTCATCCGCATTTGCTTAATCAAATTACCTGAACATTTAAGACATATTATTTTGGCAGGACGTTGCAAAGACGACATTGAAGCTTTTCAGGGACTGTTACAAGAACTGGAAATTGACACTGACAATCGCGGAACGCAGGAGCACAACAATTACAGATTACATCCGTCGCAATTACGCGATGAAAGAAATAATAACTGGACGCGACAAGGCTACTCTCACAACACAAATCGTGACCAAAACAGACACCACCCTTATGACAACCGTTGGCAGAATAATAGTTACAGAGAAAGATCGCATTTCCGTAGTAATGACTATGACAGAGACAATCATAGAAACAGACAATATGGGAACCAAAACAATTATTATTATCAAGGGTGGCAGAATGACTTCAGACGCGACGGTTCGGCGCGCAGTTGCGATTCCGGGAGAGATTCTCCACCACATGACCGACAAACAAGAAACTATGTAAACTACCGACATAACGACAGACCTGAATTGCATCAGAACTGGCGGGATTCTAACAGAGCTGGGCCCTCTCGGCAAGGCGAATTTGTGGAGGTTCGGTCTCCGAATCCCATTAGCGACGCGCGCCAGTGGAGAGACAGACAATGACCCGCACCGCAGGCAGACACCTGCGCCGGCTGGCTCCAAGAAAAATAACATAGACGCTAACCTTGAGAAAAATTCCAATATTCTTTAACGACGTATACCGCATGATAATTGCATTGTTCAAACTCTGAGTACTAGGAAGAGCAAAGGTTTACACCATATTTCACACGTAAAACCGTTTATTGAGAGATAATGTGCCTTTTTAACTTGAGATTTTAATGCAACATTTTGGTTTACTTGAAAATACATTCTGGAGTTAAAGTACTTTCTGAGAGATACCAGGTGACACAGTGGTTAGTTTATTTGACAACTACACGACTATATCACGACGCTACTAATGAGTGACAGTTTACAATGTTGCTTTTGCGGTGTATCTGTTTTATATCTGCACAGTTTTTCTGAATTCTTCTGGAAAGAAAAACATGTTTTAGTAGTAACTTTTGTGGTATAGCAATAATGAGGCAGCCTTTTTCGTGGCACAACAATACGTTACAGCACAGTACTTTCTTCATCACAACAATAAGCATAACTAAGATATCTATACGCAAAGCATTTCACTTTTGTGTATCATCAGGTAAGTACATTGACTTCTGCAGAACTTAGCTTTCGGAGGACGATAACTACGAGACTTCCACAGAGATTATCTTACAACATGACGCACAGTTTAGCGCTACAGGACACGTATTTGAGTGATTAATTTTGTACTTAAAACATTTATTTTTAAAGATTTTTGAATTACAAAGAAAGTTTTCTGAGATATATTTCACTCCATTGCTGTAATCTGTAACACCTGAGGGTATAATTACATTAATCCTCAGGGGGGTACACGCTTACTTTGTGTACCATGTGTGTGGCAACCACAAGGAACCCTAGCTAATATGGTATTTGCTTATACAACTTTACACATCGGTACCATATTTCTCCAACACAGTATTACACAGCTATCAGATCATTTAACTGAGAGAGACAAACATTTTTTTTACTACGTCAGTGACAGATGTTTACGTAATTACACAGTTGAATAACTTCATACGTATGAAATTGTATTTTGTCTGTACTTTGTAAACTGTTCATATTTTTTCGGAACCATTGTGATACAATGTGAGCTTTGAATGATGTGTTTGGTATGGAATCATGATTTTAAAGTACGTTTGAGGCAGATGACACTTTTGAAATGAGCAGAGAATTTTTTTTAGGTTTTGAAACTATTGGAGGAGGCTACGACGATTTTGAGATTTGACTGAGGTGTTACGATGTTATTTTTACGACGACGATGTGTATTATGCTGCTGAGGTATGTTTATGGTCAAGAAGCTGATGCTATATGAGTTATTTGATTATGCTACGTATTTATTAACAGGAAATATTGAAGAAGCGTCGACGAATTTGTATATGTGTAATAAGGTAAGGAGTAATGAATAGTGATTTAGGGACTCTGATTTGTGATAAAGGTTGTTGGAAACCAAGAATCGTACTTTAAGAGTTGTGAAATGTGTGTAAATGCGTGAATGTATCACAATGCCGACGAAAATTTTTTTGGACACTGTTATATCAATAAGATTTTGTTTCTACAGATTTGCAACGCTAATTCTTGACCTGTGAAATATTTTTATGTGAGACTGTCACTGCCTTAAATATTTCAGTAAGAAAGGTAAGTGACCTTGAAGTAATGCGTCTTGAGCGGCCACCTGTGCCAGCCACCTGGAGAAACAGCCATTAGGTGGAGAGAAAAAAAAAAGGGGAGGCCATTAGCCTCGCTATTGCCGTTCCTTTGTAGCGAGCATCGCAAAAACGACACGGTCGAACTTGAAAACATATGTTGACACAGTGGAGCTCTTAATTTATGATTTTTACAGAAATGCCTTATGAAATGACAGAAATATTTTTACATCTGCACACCTGATTATGACAAGCGTCTTTCTACGAGAGTTGAGAGAATTTCTAACTTATGAAATGTCACATGACTATTGAATGATATTTTTTTGTTTTGGTTTGCGTAATTGCTTATTTCATTTAATATCTAGTTTCTAGCTGCACTGCAGCATTGGTAAAAATAAAATTTTATAGATGTATTAATGTAAATATTTTCTGTCTACAGATCGAGTAAATAATTAAAAAAAATGAGGGAGCAAAAAAAAAATCATTTACCTTCACAGGAACTGCATACATAATTTTCTTTTCTAGTACTTAGTAATTCTTTGTAGAATTAGTTTTTATGGTGCACCACTTTAATTACTTAGACATTAAGATGTGATTATACATTTCCCTTATCTGCATTGTTGTCTTTACTGTAATATTTTTCTGCTTGAGCGTTGTCATGTTTAGATATAATTTATTGCTTTTGCTTCTGCTGTTTGCCAGGCATAATGTTACTGAATTTGACTTTGTATTACGCTGTTAAGCCAGTTTTACTAATGATTATTTTATTGTTTGCTGCGCATTGCCTCATATTAGTTGTAATGTTGAATTGCTTGGTAATTTAGATTTACTGTAGCTTGCTTTGCCAGTTTGAAATTTTTGTCATTGATGTTGATTGTTTTATGTGATGCTGCATTGCCTCGTCCCTTGGTATATATATCTGAGCTCAGTAGATTTAAGTTAGCTTAAGAGGGGGTAGACTTTATAAGAAACTAACTATGATGAATTGGAAGCAATGCATTGACAAGGTATATAAAAAAAAGATTTGGGCCTAAATGAGTATTGTACAATGAGCCATATTTATTTTGAAAGACTTATGGTTGGAATACAGAAAAGAGGTACAGATAGGACTTTTTGGGAATAATGATGAACACAGGGAGATCTCCAAGAACAAAAAAGGTTTTGTTCGCACAATACTGCAGTACCAAAAGTTACACTGAAAACGAACCCTATCCATTCCTTTTGTGTCAGCCCTGTATGTGTTTGTGTACCCTTGTGTATTTGTGTTTTTCCTGTCTTTATGTGTTTAGCTGATTAGAGCTATGTTGTAGAATTTTTCTAATACTATGTTATTTACTTGGTAAATTCTGTTTTGTTGCTCATATGTGGAGGTGATGTTTCAAAAGTTATTCTGATCTTTATGTAAGTACTTATGTCATTATTTTTGTAACACTGATGTATATGTTTATTTCTATTCTTTTGTAAAGCCCCTATTACTACGAATGTTATCTCTACTATTATGTTTTTAATGATGTTTTCTGTACCCTTGTAATTGTATTCTTATGTTATAAAATTGTAATTGACACCAGGTCATCAAATTAAGTAACTTGTAAGTTACATTTCACTGCACACGTTTCTGTTGGTCATAGTATATGGACAATATGTGAGAAGTAGGGGGTGATAGTGTTTGCATGTGATTTAATGACTCAGCAAGGGACTGGATAACAGCATTGCTGGTTCTGAGGACAATTCCAAAAACTTTGTGAGTGCACAAGTGATGGTTATGGACTTGCTACATTATCCGCAAGACTCTTCGATGGTGATTGTGCACCTGCACAGTCACAACAGATGGTTGCTGGCCATCTCTACAAGGACTACAGTGGGTCTGCACCTCTGGTGGCCCACCAGTACCGTCATTTCTACAAGGACTACAGTGGGTCTGCACCTCTGGTGGCCCACCAATACCATTATTTCTACAAGGACTACAGTGGGTCTACATCTTTGATGATCCATCAATACCATTATTTATACAAGGACTGCAGTGGGTCTGCGCCACTGGTGGCCCACCAATACCGTAATCTCTACCAGGACTACAGTGGGTCTGCTCTGTGATGACCTACCAAACGATATTCTTCAAAACTTCGATAGACTACGCTGTGGGTTTGCTCTGTTGTGGCCCATTACGTGTCAGCATGTCAAGAGTCAGCACTGTCTTTCCGTTGGAAGGACAACGATACTTCTTCAAGACTGCATGGAAATCCACTACGTCTATGTGCATTTTCTTTTACTGCTCAGACTTTGAGAAAAACACTGCAATGTGATGAATGATCAGGACTGTCTTTATGGACTGTGAGAAAATTTTAGCTTTTGACCAACATTGTATCAATAAGTGTGTGCATTTGATTTCTTAGTTATTGTAATTATGAAAAAATTTTTCAAATCTGTATTGGGCACTGCCCAACCCAATTTGTAAAATTTTTTGTGGGGCGCATGGGGGCTATGTAAGTAGGCTGTTTAGGTTTTTTTATTAGTAACGCCACCTCTGTATGAAAATCACCAGCTGTGCCGTGTGCAGTCTGTGGCTGCTTTGCATTGTTGTAATACTCAAGCATTGTAGTGTTAGGCAGCTGGCTGTGAACAGCGCGTAGCGTTGGGCAGTTGGAGGTGAGCCGCCAGCAGTGGTGGATGTGGGGAGAGAGATGGCGGAGTTTTGTAATTTGTCATGATATCAAGGTAAATACATTGTTGGTTCTCTATTAATATCTTTTATTTGCTAACTATCCCTATGAGTAGTTAGTGCCTTCCATAGTTCGAATCTTTTATTTAGCTGGCAGTAGTGGCGCTCGCTGTATTGCAGTAGCTTGAGCAGCGAAGATTTTTGTGAGGTAAGTGATTTGTGAAAGAGATAGTTTAATGTTAGTCAGGGCCATTCTCTTGTAGAGAATTTTGAAAGTCAGATTGCGTTGCGCTAACAAAATATTGTGTGTTGAAAGTCAGATTGCGTTGCGCTAACAAAATATTGTGTGTTGAAAGTCAGATTGCGTTGCGCTAAAAAAATATTGTGTGTCAGTTTAAGCACAGTCATGTATAAATGTTCAAAGGGGAAGTTTCAACCGAACCGAACTCAATAGATGTGCTAACCAAAACCCCCGCCTACGCAATGAGAAGACACGTTTGGACGAGCTGGCCTGCTGTAGGCGAAGACACTTCAGGAGCTCCTGTAAGAACTGGTCTTTAAATACAAGTCGCACGACAACCTTTTCCTTATTTATTCCTCATCATTTGTTCTTAAAGGAAAAAGAAATTTGATTTTGGCTTTGAGAAACGTTTTTTGTTCCAAAAGACTGTTTCTTCGCCATCAAGACGAAGAAGACTAATTTTTGTTTACTGGAAGGAGAAACCAGTATAATTGGAGTATTTGTTTTCTTTTGAATAAAAAAAGATGGATAGAGCGTCTGCCAAAAAAAAAAAGTTTAGTGCTCGGACTCTTACGCCAGAGGGCTCGGGTTCGATTCCTCGTTCGGCACTTGTTTTTTCTGTTTCATTTTCTTTTGTGATTCCACCAATTATTCAGAATGTTTCTCAAACATACATTACCTTTAACAAATTAGTTACATTATTGAATAAAAATTATTTTCTTTTTGTCCAACAACACAATTCATGGCGGTGGGTTTTCCATTTTTCATCGTAAATTATATGACGAGAAACATTTTAATCAGAAAAACAAAGTCGATTGGGAAACATACAATTTTTATACATTTCATAATTATAAACAAAAACCGCAGTGGTAACTACCGTAAAAACAAACAAAGCAATAATTTTTGCGACATCTTGCGCAACACATAAAAGCGGATTTTTTACTATCACAGGGCGTTTGCAATAAATCTGTACAAAAGCATGCCCCATTAACGTTTACGAAAATGTTTTGAGTTTCTGATAATTTTGAGGCAAACCAGGAATATTGAATCACGTCTCGGAATATTGGTGACGATAATTGATGGTGAATTATGGAATGAATTTTTATACAGTCTTCATGGGAATTAATTTCACGATTCTCCTGTAACAATGTGCTGCAATTTTGCAAGCAACAGAATAATATAAAGTGCCGGAGGAGTAATCGAACCCGAGACCTCTCGCTTAAGGGCCCGAGTGCTAACGATGTAGGCCAAACGGCGGCTCGGCAACGGACTAACATTTTATTCTCATACGGCACCTAAGAAACTTTGGATCGATTTTTCTCGGGATTTTCCGAGTAGTGCGTCCTAATACCTTAACCATGTGAGGTGTTAGGAGTCCTCTTTCACCACACAAACTTTCGGACAAATCCCCGACCCCACGGTCGTGCCGTCTCCTTGTTAGTAAACTCACTGCTCTGATAAACAAGTGCCTCCAGCATTTTGTATTTTTTATTTTATTTTATTTTATTTTTTTTAGGGTCATACTTAAGTGATTCAATAAAATCACGTGAGTCTGAGACTCGTCGCTCAGAAAATATTCACAGTAAAATTTTCAAATAAAATTCAAAATCTGAGGTGGTACGAGGGTCACTCCAAAAGAAATGACACTATTTTTGTAAAAATTCTGCATGTGTGATAGTTTTACAGTTTGTAGATACATCCTTCCCACTTGTTTTCAAACTTAGTCAACCTGTTCCCGTGAGTGGCGCCGTCGCAACATGTCTTCAAGATGGCTGCTCCAATTGACGTTCGTCAGAAGCAAGGTGCTGTCATAGAATTCCTGTGCTGTGAAAACGAGACAGTGGGAAACATCCACAAGAGGTTGAAAAAGGTGTATGGAGATGCTGCTGTCAATCGCAGTACAGTTAGTCGGTGGGCAAGCAGGTTACGTGATGAAAGCGGGCACGGCAATATTGAGGATTGTCCTCGCAGCGGCAGGCCTCGTACTGCGCACACTCCAGACAATATGCAGACAGTTAACGAATTGGTGACTGCTGACAGACGCATCCACAGTGAACGAATTGTCACGCTACGTTGGGATAGGGGAAGGAAGTGTTTTCAGAACACTAAGTGTTGGCGTTAAGAAAGGTTTGTGCCAGGTGGTATCCCAGGATGCTGACAGTGGCTCACAAAGAAACAAGAAAAACGGTATGTAGCGAACTTTTGGAACAATACGAGAATGGTGGAGATGAATTTCTTGGAAGAATTGCGACAGGTGATGAAACATGGCTCCATCATTTTTCACCAGAGACGAAGAGGCAATCAGTATAGTGGCATCATGCAAATTCACCCAAGGAAAAAAAATTCAAAACCACACCTTCTGCTAGAAAAGTTATGGCTACGGTTTTTTTCGATTCCGAAGGACTCTTGCTTGTGGACTTCATGCCAAGTGGAACCACCATAAATTCTGATGCATATGTGACGACACTGAAGAAACTTCAAGCTCGACTGAGTCGTGTTCGACCACATGGGCAAAAGCAAGACATTTTGCTGTTGCACGACAATGCACGGCCACATGTCAGTCAAAAAACCATGGAAGCGATCACAAAACTCGAATGGACAATACTGAAACACCCGTCTTACAGTCCCGACCCGGCTCTATGTGACAACCATCTCTTTGGGAAACTGAAAGACTCTCTTCGCGGAACGAGGTTTGAAGATGATGACTCCATTGTGCACGCTTCCAAATAATGGCTCCAACAGGTTGGTCCAGAATTTTACCGTGCGGTTATACAGGCGCTAGTTCCAAGATGGCGTAAGGCAGTTGAGAGGGATGGAAATGATGTGAAAAATTAAAATATTGTTCCTAAAGGATGTATCTACAAACTGTACAACTTTAAAACATGTAGAATAAAAGATGGATTTAAAAAAAATAGTGTGCATTTCTTTTGGAGTGACCCTCGTATTTATGCGGTATTTTTTAAATTTAAATTTAATCACGTTTCCTATTTTTTCTGAAAAATACAATTATAAATGGAGTAAAAACTATACCATATTGTTCAGCGTTAGACATAAAAATAGTATGAGTAAACTGTTCACGGTATCTTCAATGAAGAGCCGCAGAAAAAAAGTAAACAGAACAGCGACAACATCAATGAATCGTGACCAGGCCGTTGTCAATCACGCGCTGTTTACTTATCGAGGCAGCCCGTGGCAACCTAAGTACAGCGTGAGCTTAAATATTTATTATGTAAATAGCTGTGGCCCGCGGTGTTACCCGGGATTAAACAGTTATTTATAAAGACATTTAACTCCGAAACCCACTGTCGACGTGTTTGCGCCATCACAAAAGTTCTCTCTTGCAGGTACAGCGACCCAGCAAACTGGGCGACATCTAAGAAGATGGAAGAAGCTGACAGAATACATGTCGCTGACAATTCACTCGTCTCCTAAAAGAAAAAAAAAATACACGACATAGTAGCGAATCACAAAATGCGGCGGGAAAGGCAGAAAATAATTTCACAACTGTTTGCGACCTACCTTGCACGGAAAAGATCATAATTGTCTAGGTGCGTGTGCAGTAATTCGTTCACCATCGCACGTGAACAGTGAACTTTTCTCGTAATAAAAGGTAGGCTACGGGTTAATTCTGGGTATAGGCTATCTCCATTCCAAAGTTCGTTCAAATCCGTCCCGCCGTTTCAGCGTGAAGTAGTAACAAACATGCTAACTCGACAATAAAAGGAAATAAGCAATTTCTAGTTCGGTGCAGCGCAAATTTTATAACGTTTCTACTAACAAAAAACGTCATCTGCCCTCACGTGTTTGCTTGTTGCCAGTAGATACGCTCGCATATCGTATCCAAATCCAGCCTCACTAGAAGCCTTCCACTTTCTACGTCTTAAAAACACGTCGTCTCTTTATGGCACAGCATTTAAATGACACCGTCGCTTTGACTCTTCAAGCGTCTCAGAAGCTACAAGATATGCCTCACGCTCAACGATTAAAATGCGATGGGCGTGTATGGAAGTATGGATTAAACACTTTGAGTATTTTACAAGCATTGTATTCATTACGTTGAGTGGTACTATGTAGAAAATATTGAACAATAGAAGCATTTTCCCAAAGACGATACAGTTCAAAACTCAAAGAGGAAATAACTTTCTCGAAGAGTAAGTATTGTTCTGCATTTTGCGTCGTATTCTTCAGATCAATAAATATCTTGTAGTACATACTTTTAAAATAGATTATGAGTTAATTCATTATATAAGCTAACTCCTCCATTCTACATTTCTTCGAAACTCGCCAAGTCGTTTCATCTCTTAGGAATAACGTACATACTCATATACAAACTTTCGCATTTATAATGTAATCGTAATATTTTTTCCACGTTTCAGACACGGGGCTCTATGAGACTTCGAACTGAAATATAGGTCTAATAAAAACAGGGTCAAGCCTTTTCAGAACAGCTGTTTACAAGGGGATTTAGTAAAGACTCCTCTTGTGTGGGATCTGCTCGGATCGATGACACCTCATTGGGGTGGACCTTTTCATGGAGTTGAGATCGATCACCCAAGATTAGTCAGAGCCACCTGATACAGATTCGCCGCAGTGTTAGACATTCTCTTTCTGGTTCCACACACAAATGTAGAAATGAAAAAACGACTATTTGCATGCTTCCGTAGGAGCCCTGATTTCTCCTATCTTGTTTTGACAGTCGAACACAAAATGACAGCAGTCGAATCGTGCAGCAGTCTGTCGCAAATGTTAGTTCTCTAAACTTTTTCAATAGTGATTCACAAAACTCGTTCCAGCGACCCTCATTTTAGTTTACGGAACATTTCCGTAATACTTAAGTCATGATAGAACCTCTCGGTAACAAATCTAGCGCCACGCCTCTGAATTGCTTCGATGTGTTACGTAAATCCGACCAGAAAATCCAAACAAACAAACAGAAATGAAGGCTTTCACGACCGAATGCATTAGCTGCTGATGTGTCCTCTGGGTTGTATGATCGTGGTCGAAGAAACTTTTCACAGCTGTGGGCGAAACATCAGGAACCGAAAACTTTCCTCGACCACGGGCGCACAGCCGGGAGGACTCATCAGCAACACGACCAGTATTCAAAACATGGTCGCCCAAGGATTTTTCACATTGACTGCTTCATAGACGAGCTACATTTTTTCCCTAGAATTCTTGCAAGAAACCGGACCGTTTGCCTTCACTCCAATCGACATTATGTGTTCGTTCCATTTCATGTCGCATTACAACGTTACGCGTAGATATTTAGTCGACTTCACCTTGTCAAGCGGTGCACCACTTATGCCGCACTCCAGTACTGCAGGATTGGTTTTCCTACTCATGTCCATTAACTTACATTTTCCCACATTTAGAACAAGATGCCATTCATCACACTAAATACAAATTCTGTCCAAATTACCCTGCATTATCTAGCCTTACGAATAGTGAGAGACGAAGCACTGGCTGAGTTCACTGTGAGTTGGTTGGCTGTTGGTCGTTGACGTGATGAAGGAAATTTCTACCGATTTTAATGGAGAGATTAAGGGAGCTCATAGAAATCCAGATCAGGATTTCAGACGGGGAGCCTAACCACAGCAGTGAAATGAAGCTATCTTAATTTTTATACCAGTGCAATATTGTTTCAGAGAAAATGTCGCGGTCGCAGGTTCGAATTCTGCTTCGGTCGTGGATGTGTGTGATGTCCTTAGGTTAGTCAGGTTTAAGCAGTACTTAGTTCTAGGGGGCTGATGACCTCAGATGTTAAGTTCCATAGTGGTCAGAGCCAACCAGAAAATATCGCGAACTTATTGCGCGTCTTTACTCGATTCCCTCTTTACTTATGAGACTTTCCTTTGTTATAAATGATCAAGCTATGGCGTAGGAAAGAGAGACAATTTGTCTAGTATCCTTAACGTGCGTGGGTCGATAATCAAAAACAAAAAACAGACTTCGCCGCAAATTAAATCGAAGTCTAACTCACCACACATCATACGTATCAATTTAGTGTCAGGAACCATATGTCATTAAATTAATGAGTTCCGCCCCCTCTATCCCGGATACCCATTAGTTCATATCAACGGTACAGGTAGGTAATGGGTACTCTCTTAGTAACATCCAAAGGTTTCGTGTTCTTTGATAACATGGTAACATGGGTTGTTTTATGAGGTTGATGAACCATGTGGCCAACGGTGGAGAGAAATGATCATAGAAATAAAATAAGAAAAATCAGAGCTCGCACAGAAAGATGTAAGTGCTCGTCTCTCCCGCGCGCTCTTGGAGAGTGGAACAGTAAATAGTCTGAGGGTGATTCGATGAATCCTCTATGTTCAAATCTGTGTGAAATCTTGTGGGACTTCACTGCTAAGGTCATCAGTCCCTAAGCTTAACCTAAATTATCCTAAGGACAAACACACACACATGCCCAAGGGAGGACTCGAACCTCCCGGGATCAGCCGCACAGTCCATGACTGCAGCGCCCTAGACCCCTCGGCTAATCCCGCGCGGCGAGGAATCCCTGCCAAGAACTTTAGTGTGAATTGCACTTTAGTCATGTAGAAAACATCACACAATAATGCAGTGCCAAGCATATTCAATAACTCATCATTTTCTTGGGGGCTTTGTCCCACTTCAACGCGGGGTCGGTCCTGTTGCTATGGATTTGGCGATGTTAGTGTCAGAGGGTGGCCGGATGCCATTCCTGCCGTTACCCTGGGCCCCTCGGGACGGAAATTAGTATGCTCCAGCTGTCTGTATCCACTGTAAGCCATGAAATAGGGCGAACGTTTTCAAATGTCTGCGAGTCGTGCAACTTAGACGGGACGTGGGGAACAGCCGGTATTCACCTAGTGGGATGTGGAAAACCACCTAAAAACCACATCCAGGCTGGCGGGCACACCGGTCCTCGTCACTAATCCGCCGAGCGGATTCCTTCTGGAGCCAGCACGCCTACCTGTGTCCAAGAAGCAGCGCATTAGCGCTTTCGGCTAAACTGTCAATCAATAACTACACGCTACATACAATTTTCAGTCAATTACTGGGCGAGAATACTGTTAACTTTTACAGGAACAAATCGATAACGTAACTTTTTTCCGCTTCTCGGTAACGGTACGGTAACTGGAGCGGAGTTAACAGGCGTAAATTTGATACCTCCGTATCGATTATGCCGCGGCGCATGATGCGCCGTATAATGAGAAACGGCTCTCGTTGAGAGGCGCCAAAAAAATAAAAGAAAAAAGAGAAAGCATCCGCGGAGCGGCGCAGCCAGCCGTCGGTCCTCGGCCCTTCAATGACAGCAGCCGCGATCCTAACGACGGGACGGCGTATCGCGGTCGTCGGGCCGCCCGCGTTTTACGGCCAGCCGGTCGAAATAATGAAGCAGAAGCGCCCTTAAAGGGAACGGCCGCAACCCTCAGGACCCCCGCACAGCCGGCTGAGGGCGCTCTCACTCAACCGCGACCACAACTTCCATCTCGTCGAAGCTTTAAACTCTCCCTCCTCGTCCCTTCCCAGCATACTCGAAACTTCTACAACCGTTCATGGACCACGACTGGGTTTGTAGAATGTTGCTGATCTATCCTCTGAAGCACACAGTTCCACATAACATAATGCGATTTTAATAGCTAGATACTTTAGTAGTGACTTTATAGAGATAACAGGGTGAATCCTTGAATGTCTCCGTGACCTGTGCTTGGGCAGCATAACTGGTGAAGCATTGCCCACAAAATCCAAGGATCCAGTTTCGATGACCCGCACAACACTGTGTTAACTTGTCGGATGTTTTTATTCACAAGGACAGTCAGAACGTTTGGTAGCATCAAACTCTAAGCTTCATTCTACTTGACACGTAAATAACGGATAATTTCATAATTGTTTCCTTTATTTTTGCATCTTATTGACTGTTTATTATTACCCAACAACAAATGAGATAAGGCAATGTCTTCCTTCAGCGAGTGCAGTAAAATTTCAGTTCTGCAGTTCAAAACGTGTCATTTCCACATTCCACGAAAACGCAGAACCAACACGTCCTTACCTTCCGCTCTCGTAGCGATCGCGCACAGAAACTTGCAGAGTTCTGTACAATATCCGCCATCCTCCCTAAGGACCGAGGACCTTTGGCTTTTCTTACAAGGGAACTTCATGCAAGGTGGCAAGTGTGTAGATGTGTCAAAATAATGCAATATGTATTTGTTCGTTTTTGCCCTATCACTTAAACACACCCTGGAACGTAATTTGGTATATTCGGTTTAGAGGGGATTTCTTCAAAACCATGATGTATAAAAAGTGCGTTTCACGTAAAAGTTGAAATATAATTAACGTTCTTAAAAACTTTATTATCAACTTTCGTAATAATTTGAAATTTTGCAAAGGACCTCACCACCATGAATTAATTTTGAAAAATGAAAAATTTGTCAGGTCTATTGTGTGAAGAAATTTCATTCATTTTATGCGCATACTGTAAAAGAACGTTATGTTTTAAGCATTGCTTTTGCATATTACAGTATTACAATGATTTATATTACAATGAGTTGGTTATTATTTTCAATTAACAAAATGCACATACGTGAAGTGCTAAATTAATAAACAAAAAAATTAATGTAAAACGTAAAATAACAATTTCAGGAATAAAAAATAGTAAAACAAATAATTAGAATAATATGAACTTTCGGATATTTTAATCAGGTATGTTGAAGATACTCATACAGTGCACTTTGCACAGTTTACTTCCCACAAATGGTATTTTAGAAACCAGCATTATTACATATGAACAGATGTGGCTTGAAAGTTTTCATTTTTCAAGGTTAATTTAGGGTGGTAGGGTATTCAGCAAAATTTCAAATTATTACAGAAGTTGATTACACAGTTTCAAGAGTGTGAATTACATTTCACTTTTTATATCAAACACATTTTTTGTGTATCATGGTTTCGAAGATATCCGATCTAAACTTAAAATATGCCAAGTTACCTTTCAGAGTGTGTTGAACCCCTTAAATATGAAGTTGGGCAAAAACGAAAAAACACGTATTGCGTTACTTTGACTTCTCTAGATAACTGCCAAGTTTCATCAGGATCGTTTACTTACGTCTGGGAATGTTCCTTTGTTAGTAATAGTGAATAACACTATGTACAGCCACATCGCTGTTCAGATTCAGCGTGAACTATAGCCCCTTATACATGCCTGACAGCCGGTGCATACGTAAGTCTGAGAAAGTGAAAGGTCTATCATGTCCGTTAGCACAGTGTCTAGAAAAGCATTGTAGTGTTCAAATCGACGTTGGTGTCTTACTTCATCACCTGAAAACTGCTAGCTTCGGCAGTCTGTTGCTTTAACATTTTTTCTGTAAAAATAGCGTTGTATGATAGAAAATCGCCCGGAGGGGGGGGGGGGGAGTTCACCCACGCGTCGGCAGTGATGGTCTTCTTCCGCACACGTTGGCTCCTTTCCTTGTGGATATGTGGGAGTTGTGTTGTAGGTATATCTGTGGATTTTAGGTGGGTATAATGGATGCATGTGTAGCGCAGTGTTCAGTTTGTGTTGTATGATGTTTATGAGAGAAAGAAGATGGTGCAACACGGTGCCAGCACTTAGCTTACCCCTCTCTAATAGTCAATGGCTTCATGCGGTGGAGTGATCACCATCAACAGTTACAAGGCCTCACCTCTCTACACACTGCGCGGATGTTTGGATTTAGTCTGGAACATTGGTGCAAAGACTGGTGATCAGGAAAACCACCACTTCTTCGCCCCTTTCCAGCCAAAAACTGGTAGTGAAAATTATATCCACCACCAGGAATCGAACCAGTTTACATCCGAGGCGAGCGCCACCCCACAAGAGTGCGTCATCCATCTAGGCTACGGAAGCCGGTATATTTCTTTACTAAATGTCACCGACAGCTTGTCAAAAAAGCCTGTGAAGCATCTTTCTAATTACAACTCCCGAAGGAACAGTGAGGGAAAATAAGAAATCATGCACGCTGGTCATTCAACCCACGTCAGACCTCAGTAGGCAGTGAAACAAATAGGAAACCTTGCCGTACACAGTGGCGCAACTAGGGAAGCAGGCGCCCAGAGGAAATTGCGACAGTGCAACCGAAGACCCCTCGCGACAACTCCCCACCTTTTAGTGGTGCGCTTTTCGATATTCAGCCGAGTTGCTGATTCCATTTTCCTGAAACTGGAGTCAACATCCCGGCTGAGCATCCAGAACAGCATCATTATGCTCAGGAAATCCTAGAGATCAATTCTGAATTTTTGTTTAATCTTCACCGCTTTTTAGCCTTTGGATTTATTGAGATCAACACAACTTTAAAATGAAGCGAAAGCTACACATTTTAATAACTATTCTTTGTATCGGTAGTTATAATTGAAGTACACCTACTCACGAAAGTACAGTGTGAGCTATAATTATCATTTGGCAGCGAAACTTATAGACATGCTACTCCATTAATGTGGAACAAATTTGCACCGGAGAAACATTAGAATTTTGGCCTATAGGTGTAAATCTAGATCCGTGAATTGAAGAAAGACACATAGAAATTTTTCCATACGTAATTGACTAGGAATGAGACGTGTGCAGAAAAGGTGAAACAAGTGAGAAAATATTAACATTGATTTTATTATTAACCACTGCTAACACAATTTGTTCAGTATAAGCACCGGGGACGTCTACGAGATGCTGGATCCGTGCTGGACCCGTAAAATGACGAGGTCAACAACGCCAGATTTGCACCTGGTGGCCGAAATTGGATTTTTTTTTTCTAGTCGTAAATCGGTTCTGCTTTAACACATCAGCATATCTGCCAAGTTCGCTGTCATATGATAAATACAGCCAACACTGGACCTCTGTGAGTAGTTGCACTCTAATCGTGAACACCACGCAATCCAAACAGTAGAAAAGAGTCCAAAGTCACACTGCATGTAGCAATAACGTGAGTCCTTTTTCATTGTTTCATGTCAATGCGAAGCCATAGTAAACAAACAACAATGACGAAATAAACTCTCTACGCTTTCGTTGTGTTGGTTCACTTGGCATAACGAGAGAGTCTCCGCCTAGTAGTTGAAAAAAAGAAACAAACTTCTCGGTCTTATGGAACTGTTGCTGAACACATTCCAGTCCGAATCTCCTCGTGAATTCCCTTCACACGCCTTCGTCCCTTTCCGATTCTAGCCCCTTTCTATCCGTTCTCCTACTTCTGTCTCTACCTCTACTCCATTACCTTCTTCCTGTTCCCCCCGCCAGCCACCTACTGTGCCTTCCCTCTTCTCATTTTATTTTGCCCTTCCACATTTTCCTTGTTCTGTCACAAAATTGCACACCCACGGGAACGACACCCAGAACTCGCTCCCCGACTGCGACGACCAGTTACAGCACTGGTCATAACTTCACAGCGCTGAGAAGAGTACTGACGCAAATTAAATGTAACTTAACAAGTTACGACCGCATTTTGTGTTTTAAGTAACGACTATAGATTCGTATTTACTGAATGTCTTCCCAGTTGCGATAAGAAACGGTAGCTTGAATACCATATAGGACAAAATGGTTCAAATGGCTCTGAGCACTATGGGACTTAACATCTGTGGTCATCAGCCCCCTAGAACTTAGAACTCTTTAAACCTAACTAACCGAAGGACATCACACACATCCATACCAAAGGCAGGATTCGAACCTGCGACCGCAGCGGTCACGCGGTTCCAGACTGAAGCGCCTAGAACCGCACGGTCACACCGGCCGGCCGTATAGGACACCGCCTTTCCATTTTGTCTTTTTTGAAGTATTGAATGTTCTATTTTCGTTAGTCTGAATTCAACAACATCTTTAATTAATTTAATAAGAAATTCTTGAAGGAACACAGAAATTATGTTTTATGCTTATAGCATGTCATGATCGCTGATCAATATGAAAGAAAACACCTTGTGATGGCGTCGCTCATCGCCAATAACAATGCAGCAAAATCAAAGTAGCTACAAGTACAGTATCACATTTGTAAAGTTCTGTATAGAAAATGAAAAATTGCAACCTTTATTCGGGTTTTGTGAACTTACGAACATACACAACGTGTTAAAATTGTTCAGCATAACAACTGAATTAAAACAACACTGTGTGAGAGCGTCTAAATATGAAATGTATGCTGTTAATGTAACAAAATCTATATAACGTTTGCACATTCTTTCATTCTACAAACAGAACTTCACATCTGTGATATATGTAGTATTGGTGGCTAACTGGCCCTTCCGTAAAATACAATGCGGTATAGTGTTGTTTATATCCGACTATTGCATCGGCTATTGCATCATGATCTCACACTGAATGGTTAATCACGTCCACGACCTGATCGACTGTTGATAACTGGTTCATATGGTAATAAATTTTTTATGTTTGATTTATCATTATTTACACTACTGTCAGGAGAAAGCTCGAATATGGAAAACTGTGTGCAAAGTGGCTACAGAAAATGCTTACCAACCAATACAAAGTGAACCGTGGATTTATTTTCAAAGAATATACTTAAGAATTTATTCTACTTACTAGCGATTCATCAAGAACATTAACACATTTAATCACACTATGTGAGCGTGGAAGCATTTGCCAGGGAGTAACTGATGAAATCATAAGCAAATTCCTTTTTTAACAAATGGTAATTTATTCACTTTAATGGTGCCTAAAGAATTTTTTTAAAAGAAACAGATTTAAAATCATAATCAGAAAGCACCCTCTAAATATCAAGTTACAATTTATTCAGAGGCACAAAGAAACAAATTTTTGACTGTATGAGCTTTCGGGCTGAGAACTTCGCCGCTCCCTTTTGACACGGCGTAGTTACGAGCGCTCACAACAACCTCTGAAAGACTACACTGGTGCAAATCTGCAACACACCGTTACATTAAACTAAAAGTTTTAACAATTCACACAAGCACAAAAACTATGCACCCCGTAGGAGGGATGGAAATGGTACAAAACACTAAAATTAAAAATTAAGTTTGCCACCGAAGGTGCAACTTAATTTTAACTTCCAAGAAAAGTCTTACGGTGGAAGGGTGGCAACTTTATATACTAAAATGACCATTTAAATAAAAGCCCTTGAAATGCAATCTTATATAAAATTATACAAGGTTGGCCAAACAAGTTAACATGCTCTACAGTACACAGATACCGCCTCTCAAGATGATAGGCAAGATCAAAACATATTTCAGGAATTAGGCCGTTACACTCCAAGCAATAAATTCGTTAACACGCCGAATCCTAAAAACATGACACAGGCAGCTCCGAACGACAGACAGACACTAACTGCCTAACAAATGCGGACGAGAGACAGACGAGCAAGATGGGGACGAGAGACTGACCAAGAAAACAAGTAGAATTTAACAAGTAAATGAAACAACATATCACCAGTCACTTAACTTCTGATAAACTGCGATTTCTGGAGAAGACCTGGCGCAGTACCCGCAAATCGCTCTCCCGAACCGTCGCTGCCAACCGCTTCAACGGACGCAGCAAGGCGCGCCGATCTCCCGTCTCACGGCGTCGCAGCTCGCACCGGCCAGACTGGTGTCGTGGGTTGAACTCCTGTTGCTCTCGTGTCGACCGCGAAGCCACTACCCCTCGCTATACGGCGCGGCCCACTGGACTCACGTGGCGACCTCACAAGCGCCGACACTCAAGACGGACAGGTCATCTTGTGTCTCAGTGCGCGACTGACCGACCGATCGATCCAACCACCTTGACCATTGCCTGAGAAAACTCGAGCAGATTGGCGGCCTAACGCGCAGAGTCAGATGCAGGAACTAAGCCCCGACCGGGCGACCACTCACAGAGGTCTGTTACTGGCGGAGTGGAACGACTCTCATTTTGCCGGCTTTAAAGGTTGATCCGAACGAAAGACATCCTAGCACTCCGGAAGACAGACAGACACTAACTGCCTAACAAATTCGGACGAGAGACTGAATAGCAAGCAGGGGACGAGAGACTGACCCAGACTGCCTCCGACTGACTGACTGGCAAGTTCATAGCGCCCCTTAAAGGCACGTGAACAGGCAACATTTCCCACCAGAGGGAGACACCAAAGCTGTGACTGCCACAGCGGCGCCACCGCCAGAAACGGAGGGCGACTGCTTCACACTACGCGCTGTGGCGCGCTCTTCAAAACAGCAATTTTTACCACGGCTCACAAAGAGCAAAGATCAAACGAACAAGCTATCGACAAGATGGAGAGAATATGTTTTCCCACGTTGTTACGGGTGTCGATACGTGGAATCCTACACCAACGCAGAATGAAAATAACATTCAACACAGTGGCACCTACCTCCTCCATCAAAACCCAAAAAATCAAGCATTATCCTTACAAGAGTCAATAAATGATGGACACTGTTTTCTTGAAACGAATAGAGTGTTCTTTTGTTTGATTTCATGGATCACGGGTCAACATTTCCTGCTGAGGTGTAATGTAAAACGCGCACCAAGCTGAGCGCTATCGTCCAAAATTGACGGCCAAAGGAACTCCTCCGAAATAAGATATTGCAGTGCCTGTGTTGTGCAGAAGTACGATGCAAAATTCCTCTCGAAATTATGCACGTCCGAAGGGACTTTGCCTCGCACTTCTGAACATGCATACAAGTCCAAAAAAATTTTGCATCATACTTATGAACAACACAGACATTGCAGTATCGTATTTATTCGCCGATGCTGGGCAAAGCGACTTTCAATTAAAATTGTCTCCCTGAACGGTAACATACATAATGGATGTACGACTGCAGGTTGTAGACGCATGACTGACGGCCTATCGAAGTTTTGGTCTGGTCGTGAGGCGTGGTCGGATAGCCTAATGGTAAGGCGACCGCTCGCGATATGCCAGAAATCAGGGTACCAGTCCCGGTTCGACACAAATTATCATTATATGAAGATGGTATCTGTTCTTTCGGACATGTCCGAAAGAACAGATACCACATTCATAGCCAGCCGGTGTGGCCGGGCGGTTCTAGGCGCTACAGTCTGGAACCGCACGACCGCTACGGTCGCAGGTTCGAATCCTGCCTCGGGCATGGATGTGTGTGATGTCCTTAGGTTAGCTATGTTTAAGTAGTTCTAAGTTCTAGGGGACTGATGACCTCAGAAGTTGTCCCATAGTGCTCAGAGCCATTTGAACCACATTCATATACTTGAGGCTAACCGGCCATTGACCTTCGTCTGTGCGGATGCAAACGCATTGCCCAAACTCCTACGGGACTCGGTAAGATTCTGCCGCGAGTAATGAGTGTAATGGGCAGGGGCACTAGGAATGTAGTGTGTGGACGTTGAGTTGGAAATGTGGGTCTCACGGGACACGTGCAAGGGATAAATCCCTGCAGTTGCACTATCCTCTGTGCCCTCGGTGGCTCAGATGGATAGAGTGTCTGCTATGTAAGCAGGAGCTCCCGATCTCGAGTCCCTGTCGGGGCAAATTTTTTCAACTGTCTCCGCTGATGTATATCAACGCCTGTCGACAGCTTAAAGGTCTTGACTTCATTATCATTTCAAATTATCATTGTCGTCATTCCATTATACAGCCGATGGTTGTTAATATTATATACAAAGACCAACCCATCAGCAGGATAGTGAAATTATCCAGAGTGAGGTTTACTGTATGGTTAAATGATGATGGCGTCCTCTTGGGTAAAATAGTCCCCCATTCGGATCTTCGGGCGGGGACTACTGAAGAGGACGTCGTTATCAGGAGAAAGAAAACTGGCGTTCTACGGATCGGAGCGTGGAATGTCAAATCCCTTAATCGGGCAGGTAGATTAGAAAATTTAAAAAGGGAAATGGATAGGTTGAAGTTAGATATAGTGGGAATTAGTGAAGTTCGGTGGCAGGAGGAACAAGACTTTTCGTCAGGTGAATACAGGGTTATAAATATAAAATCAAATAGGGGTAATGCAGAAGTAGGCTTAATAATGAATAAAAAAATAGGAATGCGGGTAAGCTACTACCAACAGCATAGTGAACGCAATATTGTGGCCTAGATAGACACGAAGCCCATGACTACTACAGTAGTACAAGTTTATATGTCAACTAGCTCTTCAGATGATGAAGAAATTGATGAAATGTATGATGAGATAAAAGAAATTATTCAGGTAGTGAAGGGAGACGAAAATTTAATAGTCATGGGTGACTGGAATTCGAGAGTAGGAAAAGGGAGAGAAGGAAACATATTGGGTGACTATGGATTGGGGGAGAGAAATGAAAGAGGAAGCCGTCTGGTAGGATTTCGCACAGAGCACAATCATAGCTAACACTTGGTTCAAGAATCATAAAAGAAGGTTGTATACATGGAAGAATCCTGGAGATACTAGAAGGTATTAGATAGATTATATAATGGTAAGACAGAGATTTAGGAACCAGATTTTAAATTGTAAGACATTTCCAGGGGCAGATGTGGACTCTGACCACAATCTGTTGGTTATGAACTGTAGATTAAAACTGAAGAAACTGCAAAAAGGTGGGAATTTAAGGAGATGGGACCTGGATAAACTGACTAAGCCAGAGGTTGTACAGAGTTTCAGGGAGAGCATAAGGCAACAGTTGACAGCAATGGGGGAAAGAAATACAGTAGAAGAGGAATCGGTAGCTCTGAGGGATGAAGTAGTGAAGGCAGCAGAGGATCAAGTAGGTAAAAAGACGAGGGCTAGTAGAAATCCTTGGGTAACAGGAGAAATATTGAATTTAATTGATGAACGGAGAAAATATAAAAATGCAGTAAATGAAGCAGGCAAAAAGGAATACAAACGTCTCAAAAAAGAGATCGACAGGAAGTGCAAAATGGCTAAGCAGGGATGGCTGGAGGACAAATGCAAGGATGTAGAGGCTTACCTCACTATAGGTAAGATAGATACTGCCTACGGGAAAATTAAAGAGACCTTTGGAGAAAAGAGAGCCACTTGTGTGAATATCAAGAGCGATGATGGAAACCCAGTTCTAAGCAAAGAAGGGAAGGCAGAAAGGTGGAAGGAGTATATAGAGGGTCTATTCAAGGGCGATGTACTTGAGGACAATATTATCGAAATGGAAGAGGATGTAGACGAAGATGAAATGGGAGATACGATACTGCGTGAAGAGTTTGACAGAGCACTGAAAGACCTGAGTCGAAACAAGGCCCCCGGAGTAGACAACATTCCATTGGAACTACTGACGGCCTTGGGAGAGCCAGTCCTGACAAAACTCTACCATCTGGTGAGCAAGGTGTATGAGACAGGCGAAATACCCTCAGACTTCAAAAAGAATATAATAATTCCAATCCCAAAGAAAGAAGGTGTTGACAGATGTGAAAATTACCTAACTATCAGTTTAATAAGTCACAGCTGCAAAATACTAACGCGAATTCTTTACAGACGAATGGAAAAACTGGTACAAGCCGACCTCGGCGAAGATCAGTTTGGATTCCGCAGAAATATAAGAAACACGTGAGGCAATACTGACCCTACGACTTATCTTAGAAAATAGATTAAGGAAAGGCAAACCTACATTTCTAGCATTTGTAGACTTAGAGAAAGCTTTTGACAATGTTGACTGGAATACTCTCTTTCAAATTCTGAAGGTGGTAGGTATAAAATACAGGGAGCGAAAGGCTATTTACAATTTGTACAGAAACCAGATGGCAGTTATAAGAGTCGAGGGGCATGAAAGGGAAGCAGCCTTTGGAAAGGGAGTGAGACAGGATTGTAGCCTCTCCCCGATGTTATTCAATCTGTATATTGAGCAAGCAGTAAAGGAAACAAAAGAAAAATTCGGAGTAGGTATTAAAGTCCATGGAGAAGAAATAAAAAAATTGAGGTTCGCCGATGACATTGTAATTCTGTCAGAGACAGCAAAGGACTTGGAGGAGCAGTTGAACGGAATGGACAGTGTCTTGAAAGGTGGATATAAGATGAACATCAACAAAAGCAAAACGAGGATAATGGAATGTAGTCCAATTATGCCGCGTGATGCTGAGGGAATTAGATTAGGAAATGAGACACTTAAAGTAGTAAAGGAGTTTTACTGTTTGGGGAGCAAAATAACTGATGATGGTCGAAGTAGAGAGGATATAAAATATAGACTGGCAATGGCAATGAAAGCATTTCTGAAGAAGAGAAATTTGTTAACATCGAGTATAGGTTTAAGTGTCAGGAATTCGTTTCTGAAAGTATTTGTATGGAGTGTAGCCATGTATGGAAGTGAATCATGGACGATAAATAGATTGGACAAGAAGAGAATAGAAGCTTTCGAAATGTGGTGCTACAGAAGAATGCTGAAGATGAGATGGGTATGTCACATAACTAATGAGGTGGTATTGAACAGAATTGGGGAGAAGAGGAGTTTGTGGCACAACTTGACAAAAAGAAGGGACCGGTTGGTAGGTCATGTTCTGAGGCATCAAGGGATCCCAAATTTAGCATTGGAGGGCAGCGTGGAGGGTAAAAATCGTAGAGGGAGACCGAGAGATGAATACACTAAGCAGATTCAGAAGTATGTAGGTTGCAGTAGATACTGGCAGATGAAGAACCTTGCACAGGATAGAGTAGCATGGAGAGCTGCATCAAACCAGTCTCAGGACTGAAGACCACAACAACGAGGTGGGCGGGACATGTGGCTCGTATGAATGATACAGAAGTACCAAAAATAATATTACAAGGAAAGCCAGGTGGGCCGAGAGGACTTGGTCGACCAAGAGCCAGATGGGAAGATGGAGTAATTGAAGATCTTAGGAAGATGGACTATAGAAACTGGAGAGTATTGGAAAGGACCGAGAGAAATGGAAGGAAATTGTAGAAGAGGCCAAGACTCATCATGAGCTGTAGAGCCAAGAAAGAAGAAGAAGAAGATTATTAACATTCGCAAATGCGAACACATTTCATATACCCTCTGAAATAGTCGTCCTCCACCAGAATGCCAGAATGCACGTCCCCCACATCGCCACTAGTATCAAGGATTTTGTTGATCGTTTCAGTTGGGTACTTCTTGATTACGCATCCTACAGTCCCAATGTCGCCTCCAGCGGCTATTACATTTCCTCTAAGTCGACACCATTTCTTTGGTAGACAACAGTTTGAAGGTGATGAGTGTCTCAAGTGTTCTCTTGTCGCCACGCGGTTCGAGGCGCCCTTCACGGATTGTGCGGCCCATTCGGCCGGGGGATCGAGTCCTCCTTCGAGCATGGGTGTATGTGTTGTTCTTAGCAATAGTTAGTTCAAGTTAGTTTAAGTAGTTTGGTCCCCAAGTAATTCCCACATATTTGAACATTTTTTCTCTTGTCCACCTGGTTTAGTTGTCAGGTGGAGAACTTCTATGCGAACGAATGGATGCATTATTCTTCCGTTACGAAACGCTTAGAAGTGAATATTGGTTCGATGGAAAAATGAAGGGGTTTGTAGGAAACTAAAACTGCCAATAAAACCTTTTACAAACGAATAGATTTTTGTTGTTGATGAATACATCTCATATTTCCTGGTTTTCAGGCAAGTCTAATTCGTTGACAGGAATGAGAAGCTGTAACAGCGTATTCACTACCAAAGTACCGAGGTCACATTGTGTGAATGTTCGTCGATTATCAAAATGCACACCGTTCATTTACTGTAAGAGGAAAGCGATGGATCGCTAGCGGACACCGCTCCAAATGTACAGCTGCGGACAACGACATCTGAAACAACAGCGTTCTGTAAACGACCAAATTCTACTCTCGGATAAACGCAAATCCGACGCTGAACAGTAGCACAATAAAAGCCGAAAATGGAAAACACTTCGCCCGCGGTCGCGCCCCAACAAGAGGAACGATTTACGGGCGTCACGGATTGCCAGATAAAGGCAACGCGGCCGCGTCCGCTAATCCCAGCGCAGTCCGCGCTGCGACACACACATACGTGTCCCACGTGCCTGCCACGTGCGATAGCCGGCTCAGTCCACAGCGCGGAAATGGCGGCATCTTTCTGCAGCTCTCCGTTCGCTCCTAAACCGCAATTTCGCTCTACCGCCAAATGTCGACGCGGCGTCGCCTCAGCGTTAACGGGGAGAGACACAAAGGGTCGCTAATGACTTTCAGCGCGGCGGATCAGTTCTGACCGCAGATGCGGCGCCAGCCACTGATGGAATATCGGCCAGCGCCACGCTCCGCTGCAAGACTCGATAATGACGCCCGCTCTCCGAGAAAAACCGCGCACAATCGACGACGATTCTCTTCGATTTCAGTATTTCTCTACATTATTCAATGCTACTGCAGTAACGATGATAAACCTCAAAGAAGATCAATTGACTACTGTCTGTGTTTCACAACTTCACAGATATTAAGCTTATCGAAGATTTTATACCCAGGTACGTTCTTATTGAAATTTCCATTGCATTGTTCACATAGTGTACATCAAAATATTTTCCATCTGATTAGGGACGCGGAGTTTAGAAACGAAACATGTTGTTGTTGTCTTCAGTCCAGATACTAGTTTGATGCAAGTCTCCACGCTACTCTACCCCTGTGCAAGCCTCTTCATCTCGAAATAACACTACTGCAACCTACATCCTTTTAAATCTGCTTACAAGGGAACCTCCCCATCACACCCCCGTCAGATTTAGTTATAAGTTGGCACAGTGGATAGGCCTCGAAATACTGGACACAGATCAATCGAGAAAACAGGAAGAAGTTGTGTGGCACTATGAAAAAAATAAGCAAAATATACAAACTGGGTAGTCCATGCGAATGATATGCAACATCAAGGAGAGTGTGAGCGCAGGAGCGTCGTGGTCCCGTGATTAGCGTGAGCAGCTGCGGAACGAGAAGTCCTTGGTTCAAGTCTTCACTCGAGTGAAAAGTTTACTTTCTTTATTTTCGCAAAGTTATGATCTGTCCGTTCGTTCGTTGACGTCTCTGTTGACTGTAATAAGTTTAGTGTCTGTGTTTTGCGACCGCACCGCAAAACCGCGCAATTAGTAGACGAAAGGACGTGCCTCTCCAATGGGAACCGAAAACATTTGATCGCAAGGTCATAGGTCAACCGATTCCTCCACAGGAAAACACGTCTGATATATTCTGTACGACACTGGTGACGGCATGTGCGTCACATGACAGGAATATGTTGTCGATCACCTAACTTGTACACTTGGCGAATGGGTAAAAAGATTCTTCTACCTTGCCCGATTTAGGTTTTCTTGTGTATGTGATAATCACTCCCAAAAAGGTGATGAAAACATAAGAGTTTGTCACATAAACTGCAACAAATGAATGCAACAGTTTCACAGTCGCACAGTTTTCCCTGTGCTCTGTCAAAACATATGTTTTTAACGTTTTCAAATTTTTCCGTGTGTAGACCGTCAAATCCTGCATATGTCCAAGCAAATCTGAACATGTCCTGGAATTTCGGAGAGCGAAGTTGATTATGTGTGAGTGCCTGAACTTTGATAATTGACACACGATCACGTAAATTGACACACGATCACGTAAACAATACTGCTCTGTGTACCTGTGCAGCTTCGCAAAATCATAGAATCTTTCAAAGTATTTCACTTGCCGAAAACCAAACACATCTAACGGTTGCATAAGACGTGTACAACCTGGAGGAATGGTAATCACGTCTACTTCCACACTAAAATTGTCTGGAAATAAAAAATTAAACTTTTCACTCGAGGGAGGACTTCTCGTTCCGCAGCTGCTCACGCTAACCACAGGACCACGGTGCTCCTGAGCTCAGAATATACTTGATGTTGCCTATCTTACGCATGGACTACCCAGTTTGTATATTTTGCTTATTTTTTCCATAGTTCCACACAACTTCTTCCTGTTTTCTCGATTGATCTGTGTTCAGTTTTTCAAGGCCTATCCAGTGTGCCAAATTATAACTAAATCTGAGGGGGGTGCGATGGGGAGGTTCCCTTGTTAGAACTACTTAAACCTAACTAACCTAAGGACATCGCACACATTCATGCCCGAGGCAGGAGACGAACCTGCGACCGTAACAGCAGCGCGGTTCCGGACTGAAGCGCCTAGAACCGCTCAACCACAGCGGCCGGCCGATTAGTTACAATTTTTGCGTTTAAAATATGAAATATTCGTCTACACTATCGTGTTTCTAAATAGAGTAGAATTTCGGAAAATCGTATTTGCAAGCCGTATTACCACCTCTCCTGCACTTCTTGCTCCCACCTTCCAGTACTTACACTCCACACCACGAACACGCCTAGCTCCGTTAGATCAGAGCTTTCTAATTTTTACAGAAAACCATGTAGCGTATCGTGTTTGACAACTTTCTGCCTCGTATTCACAGTATAAATAGGAATCTGCGTGGCCGAAGTTGCTGTGGGAAAAATATCCGAATTGAGCTTCATTCGGAAAATTCCATAAACGTACTAAAAGAATCATGTTTTCAGTTAACTTTTGTTTACTCTGAAAGCAGACTTGCGTCAGCCTGCGGCACACCAAGCTGGAAAGAGCGGATCGATGATTGTTATTAATTCATTACGCAGTACGGGCAGGAAACATATTTTGAGCTACGTTCAGAAGAAACAAATACACAACACTGCTGCGAGTGCTGGCAGTCTGTCTGCGAAAATACCACTACCTGTAATCCAGTTTTGCTTACATGGGTTTTCGTGCACAGCAACGGATTCTGACTAACAAAAGAATGCTTCCAAGTGTTAATAAACGATCTCGATGAAACTTGGCGCGAAAAGTAGTGCAATATTTGTTTTTTTTTTTATTGTGCCCAATTTCACTTTTAAGAGGTGAAACACACCACGAAAAGTTATTTGGCATTTTAGGTTTAGAGATAATATCTTCGAAACGATGATATATTAAAAATGTCTCTCATTAATTAATGTTCTTGAAAACTGTATAATCAATTTTTGTAATAATTTGAAATTTTGTAAAACACTCCAAGACCATTAATTCATTTTGAAAAATGATAATTTTTGTTACAACATACATTCAAACCACATCCGTCACTGTGTAAGAAAGCTGGTTTCTGAAATACCAATTCTGGAAAATAAGCTGTACACTATGTGCTTTCAGAGTATTTTCAAAATACGGAATTAAAATACCTCAAAACGACTGGCGGTTTCTTAAAGATTGACGTTAACAAGAAAATGATTCTGGACTATCGCAGTGCGCGACGTCAGTGTGGCGAGGCTTTAAAGCAGAAGCAATGTGAAGAAGATGAAGTCGAGAGAGCTAGACGGAAGAGGTCTATCGTTCAGAAAGTTAATGAAGTCGAGGCCAAAAAGTCATGGATACCTGCCTGGTGGGCCACTGAACCAACTGGAATTGACCGAAGAGATTTCTTCTCTCACAAAGGAGTTTTGACTGGTTTTCATTAATTGGCTTTAATTTTCCGTTTGACTTTCTATTGTTTGACAAAACACTATTATTTGGCAAAGAAAATGTCGTACTCCAGTGCTATCGTTCTTACTTTTGGAACTTCAGTTTTACTTTATACAACATATTCCTTTCATATGCTTTGTCCGATGTGACATTAGCTCGTCTGGGAAAAGGAGCAAAAACTTACTATTAATTCAAAGTTCGAATTAACTTATTAGTAAACACAGAAGTTCTTTAACTATAAATGACTTTTATTTACACTACTTACCTGATTACTTACCCTCAAGATCTCCAAATCAGTCAGGGAAGAATGCTAAAGCTGTATCTGAAAACTAGGGAATTGTTAGGGAATTTCACTTTGGGAAACTTTATTGCAACCCTGTTGACGAACCTGAAAATAGTCTTTCAGTGTAGTACGTGCCCAGAGACGAGTAGCCTTAAAATTAAATTAATCGGAAGTGGTATCGAGTTTCAGAAACAGAAATCTGAGCAGGTAGTTTTCAGTGCAAGACGATGTATCAACAAAAATATTTGTTCTATAATTTTTTCAGTTTTTCTTCTAGTGGTACTTCAAGTTTTTCATTCTTCTGCGGTTAAATACTATAAGCTGTATTTATAATGAATCACCACATGTCGTTGCATTCAGTGATTGAAATGGAATAATTAATGTACGATTTACTTTCCTCCCAGGCCAAGCGTTCTGAGAAGTACCAGACACTTTTCCCATTTTATTGAAAATACATATTAATATTGCATTTCTTTGTTTCAGTGTTTGTGATTCTATATTAGCTACATTTCCCAACTCTACGAAAGTAATCACTCTTGTTTTATCGTCAGTGTTCTGGTGCTCCCCAACCATTAAAATGACTGATAGGACGGGAGGAGTTCAGTGAAGTTATGGAGGCATATACATAGGCGTTTTCCCCTCGAGTCATCGGCTTGCGTGGTGTGTACGTAGATGTACATGTAGGTACATTACAAGTTCGTAACTTGCCATCATGTGAGGGTGAGTAATGCATGTCACTAGATGTAGAACGATACATAACTAAACGCAAAAAAAATCTCGTTCCAGTGAAGCGAGAGATACTCTCACACTTACACAAAGTTTGACTATGATGTGTCTGATGACACTCACTACTAATCTGCGATCCTTCTGTTCCTTAGTTATTCGACATGTCTTATTTCCCAATATTTATATTTAGTATAATCAATAATTACAGAGAAAAATAAGTGTTGTTCTAATACAACATCCTCTTTAAATACAGAAACAAAATTATTTGAGTCCTGCTTGCAAACTAAGCACTAGTTTTGAAAATGCATTGTTGTTACGTGTAACAAGCTGTATTAGATTGGTCAATCCGCTACGTTCCGGCTGTACATCAGAACTTTGGTATGAAAAATTATCAGAGACTTTGTACTGCCTCATTTCCATTTCTCTGCACTCTTGAGTCAGGTCTACGAGCAGACCTAATATCAAGTTTATGTCCCACTTAGAAACGTTTTGTCTTTCCTATTACATAAACCTGCGCTACAACGTGTCTTAGAGTGTCCCTATAAAAGTTACATAAAGTGAGGAAGGAAAGAAGGAGAGTAAATGAAAAAATTGTCTCCAGGCAGTACCAAGAACACAGTAGCAGTTGCTTAAGCGTGGAGCGACAAAACGGAATTTCACGCATTGTAAATTCTCATAGTACTAGTACAGCGGAACAAGCAGCGATTAGTGGCTCCCGTTTGAATACATAAGATCCCACAACGGCGCTGCGGGTCCATATTGCTGTTACGGTACCACACACGGGATGTTCCTCCTAATATACGTCACGGAATTTTCTCTGGAGTTTCCGCAGATATTTGCAATTTCATTTCTGCGGTACGTAGCCGCAGTCATCCCAGACAAATACCGTTCGTCAAGTCTTTCATGCGTCGCTGAGTGTCGACGGAAAGCGTCGTTACGTTTCCCGTTACGATCAAAACGCGTTTCTAAACACGGTCGAAAATTAGTCTACTCCGATATTCGTTTTATCGATATGTATTAATAGTGACAGTAAAACTCGACGTAAAATCAATGCTCCTGCACCGTCCTGGCCCGCGCTGACTGCTACCGCCATGCAGAAGCGCTGGTCAGTCGCTGCTGGAGTCCTGATTAGTCTGTGTTTTGCTGTCCTTTTTAATACATCTCGATCAAACGAATGTCACACCTGATCAATTCGGGACCGCTTAATCGAATGGGCACGTAAAATTCCGCTTTAAAATTGGTTTTGTTCGCAACGGGTAACAAACCGATTCTTTCCGTCGACATTATCGAGAGAAACTCCACATCGCAGCCCCTCAGAAGGCCCATGGGGTAGCCCGCCAAAACCTGCACAAGGATAAAGCGTGAAAACAGGGAGAAGATGTATTGAACTGTGAAAAAAGAAACGAAATCGAAACAGCGAACGGTACAAGCTCAAGATGAGCAACACGTGAGTTAACGAGCATTGCGCTCTCATTTAAAAACATGGTCGAAAGAGTCAGCCTACAGGAATTGTGAAACGAACCCTGTCGTCCAAGACGGCGTGTCACAAAGGGCTTAGATTCACCACGAGATGGGGAAACTCATAGGCATCTATTGTCTATTGAGGCCTAAGCGCTGTAGTGTGCGAGTGAGACAGACGAGAACCTACGTCATAGGGAAAACCCAGTAGAAGCCCTTTGTGGCCAAGGAGACGTAGAAGTGTTAAATATGGCGGACCTAAGATAGGCCATTAAGGGAAACATTTATGAAAAGTATTTAATTCTGTAGTAATGCAGTTAATCAAGCCACACTAGTTTTAATCTGCCATCCTCCATAAATTTGCATGGTGATCCCAATAAATCTTGAATATTGACCAGTTTAGGATTTACTGTTAAAGTGATATTAACAAGTTTTGTAGCAAACACCTAGATGCTAAAATCTGAACGCTTTGTTCGACCTTAACGGTCGACATTCATTTAGAAGCGCATAATTAAAATGACAAGCGTTGTAAATATCAACTCTGTAGCTTTATTTGTTTAAAAGTTATAGTAAATTTAAATTATTAGTATTTTCAGTTTAGCATCAGATCATTATTTCCTCCACACAAAAAATATTGAATGTTGACAGTATGACACCTTATTCATTAGGTAATAGAATTTTGTTTCAAAGTTTACTGCATAATACTTACTTTGTTCTTTATTTATTTATAATAAAGCACATTGGTGCAAGGCTACTGACCATGACATTCAAAATTAAGAAGGAAATTGTGTTGGTTTCATGTAAAACAATTTAACGTTTGTTATGTAATGGATATTATTGTTGCTTTATTTAGAACGTGGAAGTGGACAAGCTTTGATTATTTAAATATGTTAAAATGTAAAGTAATGTAGAATAAGCTGTAGCCAATCAGATGGACGGCCTCGGGAAAGGGAACTGCCCTAGTCAACTGAGCGAAGATGTTCGGCGCACTAAAACTCGGCCGGGGACGGCCAGAGAGACAGTGCTGGTGCAGACGCGAAAGCGGATAGTTTTGCTCGAGACACCAAAGGGTACAGTTCGGATTGAGACGCGAAAGCGGATAGTCGGTCTTTAGACAGCTAGGAAGTGAAACGGCTTAGAAAATTTCGCGTTGTGTGGTATCGCGGGGCTCTCTGAGCGGTGAGCAGCCACGCGCCTGATGTGAACTCTAACTTTTCACGTAGTTAACGAGGTGGAGTAATTGTAATTCGCGATGAGATTGTGAATGATCGAACTGTGTCAAATGGATATGTGCTCGAGTGTAACAGTAACTCTAAACACGACCACTTTCGCTGTTAGTTTGCTTTCTAAATAAACATTATTCTAACCAAATCGCAACTGTGTGACCTACATCATTTATGGGTCGTTAATTTAGTTCCCAATTTTATTACTATTGTTATTATATGCTATGTTAACTATGTATTCCGCAAACTTGCCAGACAATTTAACCAAAGGGTCAGAAGTGTCTAATTTAGGGCGTATAATGCGACACGTGCGGTTCAACGAAGTTTGAGTGAAGACATTTCGACGAAGAGGAACCTAATGTGAGCCCGAACATCTTTGGGATGTTAGTTCGCAAACGTCGAGTCAAACCGAAGCGCTGTGGCGTCCTGGTTATGTGGTCACGCTGTTGGACTTCGTAGTGGGAGATCCGGGTGCAGATCTCCATTGTACCCCGCATTTTTCTTTCTTTCCCATAGTTATCAACTGTCCATCCAGACATTCACGTGTCACGCTGTATTCAAATTTTTGTCTGCGTAGTGATTTAACGTCCGTTTGCAACAGCTGAGTGTAAGGAAGGGAACTCCAGACTTACGTACATCCTGTTTGTTCTGCACAAGTACCGTATGTTATGACTCTTGCACTGCGTTTTGGATGTTTTGACTCTTGAATTCCTTTGTTGGAACATACTTCATATCCGTTTATTTGTTGTTTTCATTTCTGTTAGAGGTCTATGCGGCATCTGGCCTGCCCTCACTATTTATCACGTTAACTTGCGACGGTAATAGAAGGTATATCAAAAAGGATGGCGCAAACTTACACGGCTGAAAGTACACGTTAATAGAAGTACAACTGTTCCAGTAAACACGGGTCCGCAAACGAGCCGCTTGCGAGATAATCACGACTGTATGGTTCCACGCCACCGCTGACGGCATTTTTTGTAGCATCGTCCGGTTTCCCCCTTGCCCATTTGAGGCCGTCCTATGTTCGCTGTTTACACAACGTAACATTTCCGAGAGGTAGAGTTGGAATTACACCATACACACAGAACGTACAGGACGAATACAGTACACAGTCTCATAAGATATCAGTCGCGTCTGAGGAGTGCCACGTGTGCTGTGTTGTAGTTGCAATGGAACCGTACAGTAATGAAGTGTGTGCGGATATGCATTTCGGGTACTGTAGGGCTAATGGCAATGCACGGGAGGCTACACACGTGTACCAATAAACATATCCTGATCGAAGACACCCCGAAAGTCGTACATTTACAAGGGTCCATCAGCGTCTGAAAGAACAACGGGGGTTTTGCACATGGCAGAGCAGGAGGTAGGTCTGGTCGCATTGCCCCTGAGATTGAGGATATGGTGTTGGAAGTAGTCCAGCGCTCTCCAGGAACCTCAACAAGAACAACTTCCACACCAGTGCCTACACTAAGCCACGGCAGTGTATGGAGAATTTTACATCGCTGTTCACTGTATCCTTACAACCTCCAACGAGTTCAATGGCTCAATGATGCGGACTTTGTTCCTAGAGTGATGTTTTGTCAGTGGCTGCAACAGCAGGCTGTAGTCGACCCTCGTTTCACATGTAACATTTTATTTACAGACGAAGCAGGATTCACACGCGATGGTGCGTTTAACTGTTATAATACATATTTGTGGTGCGGAACAAACCCACATGCTGCTCATGAGTCACCACATCAGCAACGTTCCGCACTGAGTGTGTGGTTTGGGGTACTAGGCTATCGACTCATTGGGCTACACATTCTTCCACCACAACGTAACGGTCGGAGGTACCTCAGCTTTCTGCGGCGTCATCGTCCAGGATTGCTTGAGGATGTTCCCCTTCAGCATCTGGTACATGCATAATGGTGCTCCAGCACATTTTGTTGCTGGTGTGAGACGGCATCTAACGTGCCGATACCGCCAAAGATGGATAGGTCGAGGCGGACCTGTACCTTGGCCTCCAAGATCACCTGACCTAAAGCCTTCGGATTTTTGTGTCTGGGGTCACCTCAAAAGCAAAGCGTACAGCACACCCGTTAACACGGTTGAAGAACTGGAGAAGAGAGTTGTACATGCTTATCAAGAGTTCCGGAATGATCCAGGGGTTTTGGAAAGGAATCGAAATTCATTGCAGAGACAAGCACAGTATTGCATCCAGATGCAGGGAAAACACTTCGATCACATCCTTTAATTGGTACCCCATACGTGAAATGTGAACTAATTGCGAAGTACAACCCAATAGTAAAGTCTAAATTTCAAATTAATGTGTACTAACTAGGACGATGTTTATAATGACGTCATTGGCTGCTTGGAACCATACAGTAGTGATTATCTCGTAAGCGGCTCGTTTGCGGATCCGTGTTTACTGCGACATTTGTGCTTCTATTGTCGTGTACTTTTAGCCGTGTACGTTTGGGCCATCCTTTCTGATACACCCCGCATATTCTTACCACATGACTTATATCCTATAGCCAATGTACAGTATAGCAACTGCCAAGATTACAGAAGGAAAACAGACACGTAAATGACCGGACGGAACGTTCGTGATTTTGTGAAACAAAATTGGAGCACGAGGGAGAGTTGAACGCGGATCTCCCGCTTCGCAGTCCAACACCGGGAGCACACAACCACGACGCTGTGGTCCTTGCAGCGAGCTATATGTTGCACATCATGAGCTTGGGGGTTCACTGTTTCTATTTTGCTTCTTTTTTAACGGCTCAGTAGACCTTCTTCCTGTTTTCATGCTTGATCTTTCAGTTTTTGACTGGCTGTCCACTGGCCTATTTTACCACTAAAGCTGAGGGGGCGACGATGGGTAGTTTCCCTTGTAAGTATCTTATAAAAGACGTGATGAGCGGTTGTTTGGGTTGACTCCAGCTGCATATGGCAGAAACAAAATTGTACATATTTGCCGAACCACGCGAGGAAATACGCGTGATGACTCCTAGCATGGACCTCTAGGGTGGAGGATTATGATGGGGGAGGGGGAGGGGGAGGGATGGGCAGGGGGGGGGGGGTAAGGAGTGGACGGGCGATATCACATCTCATCTGAAACATGATAAAGCAACAATCCTTGCTGCGACTTACTGCGAATGGCCATCACCTCAAAGGAAACAGTGTTACCAGAACTTACCGAGCGGTTCTAGGCGCTTCAGTCTGGAACCGCGCGACCGCTACAGTCGCAGGTTCGAATCCTGCCTCGGGCATGGATGTGTGTGCTGTCCTTAGGTTAGTTAGGTTTAAGTAGTTCTAAGTTCTAGGGGACTGATGACCTCAGATGTTAAGTCCCATAGTGCTCAGAGCCATTTGAACCATTTTACCAGAACTTGGTGGTACTCGTCGATGTACACTTAAACCAAGTGAACACAGCCCTTATTAGTGCCTGTGATGTGGCTATTTACGGCGGCACTCGTGACCAAGATGAAAATAATGTTCTCCTATTCTGTGAGCAAAACCATCTAGATCGCTTAGTAAATTTATTAATTTATTTGTTACACCGTTTCGGATACTGCCGTTATCAGACTCCTGCGATTAAGATCCACGGAACATAAAGAGCGACAAGTGTTTGTTATACAACATCAAGCTACGGAAAAGGAAAAATTAAAAACAAAAAAATTTTAAAAAGTGCGGAAATGCAAAACAACGTTCAGTGTCAGTACTAAAAACCTATGACTTTTTTCTTTTTCTTTTTTAATCGTAAGGTAACGTACTCCACTCTAGCGCCGCCTGTCGGCTAGAGCTTACATTTTTGTATGAATTTTTGACCCAAGTTGTTGTTGGTACCCCGATTAGATCTTTAATACAGATACTGAAGTTCTATGCTTTTTGTTGAGGTAACTTCCCCTAAAATTTTTAATTTTTCATCTTTTGCCCCTTGATGTGTAAGAAACGCCTGACGTTCTTCATAGTCCTTTTACCTTAATCACAGACATCTGATGATAACATTGGTAAATAAAGAAATTTATTAAGCAGTCTACGCGCTTCTATTCATAAAATATTCATAATGATCGCGGATTCATACAGGAAATTTATTCCCTTTGTTAATGAAAAGTTCTTGTAGTATACTTTTATAAAATGTCTGTAAGATGTAACTCCAAGTTGTCAATACAACATTACAGTTCTAGCGCTCCAAACGTATCAGTAATAAAAGCATAATCTTAATATAACAGGTTTTTGTAATAATGGTGTTACACTCACTGCAGCTAGCTCCCTACGTTGAACCACGTAAACCAACGTAAACTCATGAAATATTCCGCAATAAAATCTGTACTGCATCAAATTGACTTGAGAAAGATATCTCACAAAATTAATTTCTCATTACAATTACCCATTCGTTCATAATTCGAAGGATAGACCATTACATTATATTCATCTAAGTTAAAATATACTCTAAAAGACATATAATGTTTTGTTTCCTGATAAACTGCAGTCTTATTCACTCTCAGGATTACAGATTTTTTTAACAGATTCGCTTTCCCGTCCACATTACTCCTCTTATAAAGTTCCTTCAGGAACGAGGACAAAATCATCGTCATCACGCACTGATAATAACCATATTAGTTCACTTATCGCGAACAATTGTTTCCATGTATATATGTTCCGAGAGTAGAGTTTGCACCACGTCAGAAATTTCCGCTCACATATCATAATTTTCGCCGTCAAGTGCCGTTCTCTATTAGCGGAAACCACCACAATCAAGCCTGCGTTTGTTTCACTGGATTGTTCACAGAGCGCACTCCACACGCTGCGGCACTGCAATCAGTTCAAATTAAACAGAATAATTAGATAAATAAAAATAAACTTTTAATATAAAACGAAAAACGTGGATCGCATGCAATAAATAACAGTCAGGAGGTGAACTATTGATGTATCATTCAATGAGTAGTGTAATAGTAAGGAGATGAACTATTAATGTACCAATTATGTACTGCATGGGCCCCATAGTTATCGTTTGAAATATTACAAATACTTTCATAGCTATTAAAAACTGACAATCACAAATTTTTAGGACTCTCTGTATTTGGTTCGGAATCTGTATGGAACTAGGATAAATTATTTTACACTTTTTAGTCCGATTTAAAAACGTTGTAAATTAAAAAGATATTAATTATTTTCTGCTTTTCAGTCTTGCCTGTGTGAAGTTTTTCGATGGAATTTAAACATAGTGATCACATTATAAGAGAGACATGTATTAATTTCAAGTTTATTTCAGTGTGTTTACATTTGATACTATCTTAAATGCAATAGTGTTATACCTAGCTACAGATAACATAGCGCCGCGCGGGATAGCCCCGCGGTCTAGGGCGCCTTGTCACGGTCCGCGCGGCTGCCCCCGTCGGAGGTTCGAGTCCTCCATCGGACATGGATGTGTGTGCTGTTCTTAGCGTAAGTTAGTTTAAGTTAGATTAAGTACTGCGTAAGTTTAGGGACCGATGACCTCAGCAATTTTGTCCCATAACACCTTACCACATATTTCCAATTTTCCCAATATAGCAATCAAAAAATGGTTCAAATGGCTCTGAGCACTATGGGACTCAACTGCCGAGGTCATTAGTCCCCTAGAACTTAGAACTAGTTAAACCTAACGACATCACAAACATCCATGCCCGAGGCAGGATTCGAACCTGCGACCGTAGCGGTCTTGCGGTTCCAGACTGCAGCGCCTTTAACCGCACGGCCACTTCGGCCGGCTATAGCAATCAGTTTATGTGTTATTTTCTAAATAAAGAAGCAAGAAAAATTAATTTTGTGTGATTTCTGTAATAATTATATTTCAGTACTAGCTTTATACCTGCAGCTTCGCCCTTCTATTCAAATGCCACATTCATTGCTCACATCTCGTCCTCCGCCGTCTATCTGTCCATCTCCTCCTACCTTCTCTCTCTCTCTCTCTCTCTCTCTCTCTCTGCACATTTCCTCCTCATTCCTCTCTGTCCATCTCGTCCTCCCCCTCTCTCTGTCCATCACCTCCTCCCACTTCTATGTGTCCATCTACCCCTCCACGATATGACTATGCATCTCATCCTTTTGCCGCGCGGAGTGGCCGGCGGTTTGAGGGTCCTTGCCACGGACTGCCCGGCCCCTTCCCGCCGGAGGTTCGAGTCCTCCCTCGGGCACGGGTGTATGTGCTGTTCTTAGCATACGTTAGTTTAAGTAGTGTGTAAGACTAGGGACCGATGACCTCAGCAGTTTGGTCCCTTAGGGATTCACACACACATCTCATCCTTCTACTTCTCACTGTCCATCACCTCATCCCCATCTCTCTGCCCAGCCATTCCCTCCGTACATATATCCCCTGAAACGCATTCCAGTATTACCCGCTCAACAACCCAGCGCTGCAGTCATGGACTGTGCGGCTGTTCCCGGCGGAGGTTCGAGTCCTCCCTCAGGCATGGGTGTGTGTGTTTGTCCTCAGGATAATTTAGGTTAAGTAGTGTGTAAGCTTAGCGACTGATGACCTTAGAAGTTAAGTCCCATAAGATTTCACACACATTTTTTTAACAACCCAGATGAAGAGGATCCTAAATGTCAAAGTTAATAACACATTTCACCCGCAACGCTATCGAAGAGACGGACAAGAATGCGAGTTAATATTGCACTCTCATCCAGTTCTGAGTTATGTTTAAAATTTGCAGCCTCGAACTCATCGGTAAGTTAGTTCAAAATCAGTTTCAAAATGTTTTCCAGAAAGACAGACGGTCAAGATCTAATGAAAACGCTAAAAAGAAAAATGGTTCAAGTGGTTCAAATGGCTCTGAGCACTATGGGACTTACCATCTGAGGTCATCAGTCCCCTAGAACTTAGAACTACTTAAACCTAACTAACCTAAGGACATCACACCCATCCATGCCCGAGGCATGATTCGAACCTGCGACCGTAGCGGTCGCGCAGTTCTAGACTGGAGCGCCTACAACCGCTCGGCCGCTCCGGCCGGCGGTAAAAAGAAAATTTCAGTTCATTTCTAACTCAGTAACTTGCTCTTAAAGAGAACAATAAAGTTTCAGGTTGATTTCTCATCACGTTTCCTACCCTTACTTAAGTTAACTTTAATTATTTTCCATTTTAATTTCTTATTTTAGTGTTCCAAGACATCCATTCGTAACTCATTCACCTAGTGACGCAGTACACCGACGTAAAGAAGCAAAAGTTACGTTGCGTCTGCTTACAAGATGTATTCCAGCTGGACAGTGGGAAGGAGGGAGCAGCTGCCTACTCAGTGCCCTCGGCGTAGCGAAGACGGTGTGAATTTCGCGGTTCTGTCTTGCTAGACAGTGCTGCCCCTCGCAAGCTGCAGGAATTTGCCCCGGCGGCGTGTAACGCTTCGTGTAACTAATACGGTGCCGTGTGGTGTGGCGTGCCGACAGCTGACATTCGAGAGCTTCACGCTGGGCCGCTTCGTGTCGTTCACGGCGGACGGCTGCCCGGACGGCGCGCTGCACATCTCCGAGTCGGAGCGGCCGCGCGGCGGCGGCGAGTGGTGCGGCGCGTCCTGGGGCTCTGCCGTGTACGTGAGCGAGACGCGCTCCGTGTCGCTGGTGCTGCGCGTGCTGCGGCTGGCGCGCGCCGGCCAGGGCTCGGGCGCCGCCGGCCACGGCTTCGACTTCCGGCTCGCCTACAAGACGCTGCCGCGGGCCGCCGCCGTCGTGCGCTACGGCCCGCCGCACCCGCCACCGCCTCTGCTGCTGCCGGGTAAGCTCCTCTCCACTGCTCTTACACTTAGCGGTGAAAACGCCGCGAGCGGAACTTCGTGCGAGAATGCGTCCAAAAGAGATTCACCACTTATTACACTACTGGCCATTAAAATTGCTACACCAAGAAGAAATGCAAATGATAAACGGGTATTCATTGGACAAATATACTAGAACTCACATATGATTACATTTTCACGCAATTTGGGTGCATAGATCCTGAGAAATCAGTACCCGGAACAACCACCTCTGGCCGTAATATCGGCCTGGAATCGCCTGGGCATTGAGTCAAACAGAGCTTGGATGGCGTGTCCAGGTACAGCTGCCCATGCAGCTTCAACACGATACCACTGTTCATCAAGACTAGTGACTGGCGTATTGTGACGAGCCAGTTGCTCGGCCACCATTCACCAGACGTTTTCAATTGGTGAGAGATCTGGAGAATCTGCTGGCCAGTGCAGCAGTCGAACATTTTCTGTATCCAGAAAGCCCCGTACAGGACATACAACATACGGTCGTGCATTATCCTGCTGAGATGTAGGGTTTCGCAGGGATCGAATGAAGGGTAGAGCCACGGGTCGTAACACGTCTGAAATGTAACGACCACTGTTAAAAGTGCCGTCAATGCGAACAACAGGTGATCGAGACGTGTAACCAATGCCACCCCATACCGTCACACCGGGTGATACGACAGTATGGCGACGATGAATACACGCTTCCAATGTGCGATCACTGCGATGTAGCCAAACACGGATGCGACCATCATTATTCTGTAAACAGAACCTGGATTCATCCGAAAAAATGACGTTTTTCCTTTCGCGCACCCAGGTTCGTCGTTGAGTACACCATCGCAGGCTCTCCTGCTGTGATGCAGCGTCAACGGTAACCGCAGCCATGGTCTCCGAGCTGATAGTCCATGCTGCTGCAAACGTCGTCGAACTGTTCGTGCCAATGGTTCTTATCTTGCAAACGTCCCCATCTGTTTACTCAGGGATCGAGACGTGGCTGCACGATTCGTTACAGCCATGTGGATAAGATGCCTGTCATCTCGACTGCTAGTGATACGAGGCCGTTGGGATCCAGCACGGCGTTCCGTATTACCCTCCTGAACCCACCGATTCCATATTCTGCTAACAGTCATTGGATCTCGAACAACGCGAGCAGCAATGTCGCGATACGATAAACCGCAATCGCGATGGGCTACAATCCGACCTTTATCAAAGTCGGAAACGTGATGGTACGCATTTCTCCTCCTTACACGAGGCATGACAACAACGTTTCACCAGGCTACGCCGGTCAACTGCTGTTTGTGTATGAGAATTGGAAACTGTCCTCATGTCAGCATGTTGTAGGTGTCGCCACCGGCACCAACCTTGTGTGAATGCCCTGAAAAGCTAATCATTTCCATATCACAGCATCTTCTTCCTGTCGGTTAAATGTCGCGTCTGTACTACGTCATCTTCGTGGTGTAGCGATTTTAATGACCAGTAGTGTATTATTTCTTCTACCTAATTATTGTGATATGGTAGCCAGTGTATGTCCATGGAAGGAAGATAGTCTGCCACCTTTCGCTTTAGAGCGAACTCTGTAAATGTCGTAACCCGATTTCCAAGGAACTTCACTCAGTGGAACAGAGATCACAGTGAGCGAACACGTATCTCGGCTTATTCGTAGATACTCGACCGTTTCTGAGGAAACGACCGTGAAAGTTTTCGAGTTACTTCATGCGCCTTTTAGCGAGCCAAAGAAACTAGTGCAACTGCCTAGTATCTTGTAGCTCCCCAGGGACTCCGTAGAAGTGCCTCAGCACGACGTGTCACGGACTTGACTAATGTCTGAAGTAGTGCCGGAGGGAACTGACACGATGAATCCTGCAGTGCTGTCCATAAATCCGTAAGAGTACGTTGGCGTGGAGATCTCTTCTGAACAGAACGTTGCAAGGCATCCCAGATATGCCCAATAATGCTCGTGTCTTGGGAGTCTGGTGGCCAGCGGAAGTGTTTAAACTCAGAAGAGTTTTCCTGGAGCCACTCTGTAGCAATTCTGGATTTGTAGGGTGTCGCATCGTCCTGCTGGAATTGCCCAAGTCCGCCGGAGTGCACAATGGACATGAATGGATGCAGGTGATCAGACAGGATGCTTACATACGTGTCACCTGTCATAGTCGTATCTAGACGTATCAGGAGTCCCATATCACTCCAACTGCACACACTGCACCATTACAGAGCCTTCACCAGCGGGAACAGTACCCTGCTGACATGAAGGGTCCGTGGATTCATGAGGTTGTCTCCACACTCGTACACGTCCATCCGCTCGATACAATTTGAAACGAGACTCGTCCGACCAGGCAACATGTTCTCAGTCATCAACATCGGCGTTGACAGGCCCAGGCCAGGCGTAAGGGTTTTTGTCGTGCAGTCATCAAGGGTACACGAGCTCGCCTTCGGCTCCGAAAGACCCTATCGTTGATGTTTCGTTGAATGGTTGATGGCCCCGCATTGAAATCTGCACCAGTTTGTCGTCGTTGGTCCCCTTCTTGCAGGATCTTTCTCCGGCAGCAATGATGTCGGAGATATGATGTTTTACCGGATTTACAGTTCTCCCCCCCCCCCCCCCCGCCTCCTTCCCGTGTTCGAAACCCCAATCATTGTTTTTATTTTTGTTTTAATATATGTACCGCGTCTACAGAAGATTACTACGTGATTGTTTCGAAAGTGTATTGAAATAACGTTGTCCTTACTCGTCTACTAATTGCATGTCTGGTGAATCAATTAAAATAAATAAAGAAATTAAAAAAGTTATTCGAAAACGTTTTCCATAAAATTCCTATGCTGTATCTCGATCCATAATAATCAATTGCAAGCACGAGTTTTCGGTAAAGACATCCGCTTTGTCCGGTTTTCAAGGAATTATTGCCAGTACATAAAATCATCAGCAATGTTAACGACGTTTCGTTCTCGAGTGAAACTCATATGAAGAAATATTACTATAGCAAAAATGCCTGTGAACTCTGCTCATAGTGTTCGGAATATCTGTGTTTAGAAGGTCTCTACCATTGCTATCATCCAAGGGAATGCACCAGATCTTCTGAGGAATAAACATAAAATAATATATAAGAATTAATGTAATTATTGAGATAAGAATAAAGAAAGCACTCTGTCTTCAGACTACAAGTAGCCCATCTGGACCATCCGACCGCCGTGTTATCCTCACTGAGAATGCTGATAGGAGGGGGGGGGGGGGTCACCAGACAGCTCTCCCGGTCGTTATGATGGTGTTCTTTTACCGGAGCCGCTACTACTAGGTCGAGTAGCTCCGCAATTGGCATCACGAGGCTGAATGCACCCCGAAAAATAGCAGCAGCGCATGGCGGCCTGGATGGTCACCCATCCAAGTGCCGGCCACGCCCGACAGCGCTTAACTTCGGTAATCTGACGGGAACCGGTGCATCCACTGCAGCAAGGTCCTTGTCCTTGAGATAAGAATGATCTACAAGAAAACAAGAATTTAAAAACATGTTAACTCTGAAAATATCATACACACATATATATTGTACACTAAATGTATCACACTTATTGCGAAATAGAGTTGTAATTTGACAATTAATATAACGCCCTGTATCCCCTAGCTTGATAGGAAACATTCAGGTGGTAAACTTCTACGGACACGCCGCATGGATAAGGGAAATAAATAAACGCAATAATCGGATTTCGAATGCGGGGCAGAAAACTGAAGGGCCACAACGCTAGCCACTGAGCGAGAATTTCGGCCGAAGTTATACGGAGCTAAAAGGCACTCGAGGTACCACCGTTCTTTCACAATCAGATACCGTCGATTATCTGTGGATAAGCCGAGACACTTTTACTCCTCTGGTACTCAGCGAAATTTCTGGAAAATTGAGTTGTGGCACCACCCGTAATCTTCTCGTAAGTGTCTTCATCCTCACCGTTCATTTTTATTACTTACCGAAAATTGGACATTGTTATCATCAAGGTCGTAAGTAACGCACACCAAAGGCAAACACAGTCAATACCTTCAGTGCACGGTAGCGATGGCAGTGTTACCGATGAAGAGCCACTAAACCGGAGTTAGTAAATACTGTTTTCCGAAGTTCCTTCACCAAAGAAGACCACGTAGACATTCCAAACTCAAGAATAGCTGTCAGCATTAGTGACATAGAAATATATGTCCTCGGTGTAGCGAAGCAACTGAAATCACTTAATAAATATGTTCCTTTCGGAGGAAGCTCATATAACAGCTCCATTCTTAGTAATTGTATACAACCGCTCTCTCGACAAAATATCCTAAGAGAAATTGTTACAAATATCGAATACCATTTTGTTTCTCGGTTATAAATTTCTCAGTTTTTCGCATTGAACAAACAAAATATATGTAGCACATACTTTGGGATACATTTTAATGCTTCCTATATTTTCGAATACATACTACGTTAGGAACGTATCTAAATTAGGCTTAACACAAAGTTTGACATTTTTGACACTTCAGATTATGGGGTAAAAATATGGAATAATCCATTCGTTTCAAGTTTGTCAAAATTAAAACAAATAATCGAAAATCTAATAATTCATTGTCAAAGAAAATATTATAAAACATAATAACACAATAGAAAAACACGCGAAATATACGATTTTCAGTTATTGAATTCCTCATCCTAAGTATTTTCACCTGCAGAAGTCACAGACATATCGTCCTTTACCATAACGTGCACATTCGGTATACAATTACATTTCGTACATTAGACGCACTACCCATTCTTCCCCTGCCTCGTTCTGCGAAAATTTACCTGAGCAAAAGAGGCAATTTCTATCTCCATTAGTGGGTACCCTGTTGTCCAGAACGCTACTAAGTGCGGACGAATCTTCTCTCACGCTAAAAACATCATCCTCAAAATCAGATGATTCTTGGTTCCTAGGCTTTGGTGGCCTCTGCTTCTTTATCTCCGGTTTATTTTTTGCTGTCGCCGATGCTTGAAGAGATCCCTTGTATGGAGACAAGGTTAGGCCTGCTGAAGGCCATGCTTTTTTTCCCTTCATTCCTGGACTCTTCCTCATTTGTGCAATGGGTGAGATTTGTCAAGGTATAATTTCAGATGTTCCTCCCCCTACTTCAACATTAGCTTTCTCACTTTTAGAAGCCACAGCTCCTGCATATGGTTCATTGACTTTATTCCTTCATTGTTGGCAATGAAATCTGCATCCCTGAAAATGTTGGGGTTTAACCGGAATATTCCTGTCATCCTAAACCCATTGACTGCTATATCTCCCCAGTCTGGCACTTGCGTAGACCTTCGCATTCAGTTCACTAATGTCCTCGTTTGTTACTGGACATGCGTTTTCCCTCATCCATCCACGTACCAGCTCAGAATAACAGGCTTTCAAAGATGAAAGTTCCATCCAGCGGTTGCATCTTGTGGGAGCCATGAGGAAGCAGACACAAGATGCTAACATGGTTTCGAGTGCTAGATTTATAACATCCACATTTCTTTTCTCTAACATTTTAATTACTATTTTTATAGCAAACTCACCCCACTGCTTTCGAGCTCGTGAAGTCATTTCTGAAGCAATTCCTATAAGTAAAACAGGTTGTGAAAGTGCGGTACAGATATGGAATACTGGAGTACAAACATGGACACAGCCATTTTGAAATTCAGAAACGCAAATTAAATAAAAAATTAAATTTAAATAGGCAATAATCACGCCATTTTAAGGCTTAATGTATTGGCTAAGGGTCTGTTTACAAAACATATTAATAATTTATGTGTTGTGACAAGAATTAAATTGAAATCCAGCAGCCTGCAACAATTACGCCGCCTAGTGAATTCGTTAAAACAGCTTCTCACTCACAATTGCCGCCAACTGTAATATGAATGCATCCCAATGCAGTGTACAATTGGTGAACGTAGATTTTGAGCAGCTAACCAAACTACGGTACTTACAAGGCGATAAATCATTGTATTCCATATTACTACCCATTCCATATTTGTACCTCTCCCTCTACCTAAAGATTAGAAAGTTGCACAGGCCACGACACTACTCAAGAAAAGGGAAAAAAACGCGCCTCACAGTGATTTGGACATTAATCAGTGAGAAGCGGTTTCATTAATACTGTATCTGACTATTGATTATTGATTGTCACTAGGACAGCTTTGATGTTGTATCAGCCTAAAACGAACATGAAAAATCTTTTTTTACCTGATCTGTTTTCACCTTACGTGCTGTAAAGATGGTCCATGACCGAACTTGGTAGACATTTACCTTTTTTTTTTTAATAGACTCCTGATGGCTAAAAATGTATTGTTTCAATCACTTAATGGCCGCTGGCTGTCACTTAACCAAACCATTGCTACTTAGTAGCTGCATGGACAGCCAACGACCTTGTGAGAAGACAGTGTCGTTCAGAGTAAGTGCTGATTAAACAGTAAGGAGCATCAGAAGAAACTCTTCGATCGAAGCAAAGCTCTTGATATCAGTAGTTGGTGTAAAATATAGAGATGCATATTGCGTGTGCATCGTGGCCCTTGTGTTTGTCTTTTGCTTTCTGCTGCATTCCGTAAATATACTTTATATGGAACATAGCGACCTGACGAAGAGATAGGTGCAAATGTCGAAACCATAAATTTCTTCCCAAACATTCTCAGCTGGGATTTCTTACGTCCTACTCAAGTTCGGCCTGGTACTGGCCGGAAAGAACAATCTGAGATGTACTGTGACCGTATCTTTCTCTACATTAATTCATACGTTTCCTCCGGAGCAGAGAAAAGTGTGGTTTGCAAAATATTATAGAGCCAAGCCATTACTATTTTTTTTTCATTTTCCGAATATCTCCATCTAATAGAAGAATATTAAAGGCACTCTGCAACCATCAGTACCAGCAACACGTTATAACTCTGTCGGACTATACGCTTTCACCGAGCAATGCTCGTTGTTAAGGCACTGGACGCGTATTCGGGAAGATGGTGGTTCAAAACCCCGTCCAGTTACCCAGATATAGGTTTAGCGTGTTTCTTTACATCGCTTAAGGAAAATGACAATATTTTTTGTTTTGAACGACACGGCTGATTTCTTTGTCCGCATCCGAGCTTTCGCTCCATCTCAAATGACTTCGTCATCGTCGGGGCGTTAAATTTCAACATTCTCTTACATTTCCTGTTGTTTACATGATTCCTGCCGTTGTACGTCCTGTTATTGGACGCAGACATAGTTCACTCTACAATAGAAGTGAGAAATATTAAGATGTCGTCGTGACTGACCCATGAACAGTGCGAAAACCCACAGACTGACAAGTGATGCCGTCAGCGGAAATTAAACAGGCCTTTCATGATTCCCCCACTAACAAGCAGGAGCTCCATGAAGTATACTGCTACTGTGCTGAGCTCTGTTTCTGTAAATGCAAGTAACAGGCTGCAGGCAGTAAGCATCGACAGACACGTCCGTTTGGCTTTCATATGAGTCGCGCTGAAAGAAACGAAATGTCAGAAGGTCAGGAGTCCAACCATTTTCCTATACTAACAATCTAAAGAACGACTCGTTTCTCTCTTAGGAAAGTTACGTCGCAGCAACAGCAAAAAGGAAATGCTATCTGCAGGAGGAGACTTGTTATGGAAACTGGTAGAATCTGCAAAGCAGCAGCACTTTCGTGTTGTGTCTGTACGAGTCTACTGCTCTATACGTTCACCCACCTTGGCGTAATTCATCCAACTGCGAATTTATATGTACATACAAATATATAAAGGCATAATACAAGTCCTAATCGAAATGCAAACTGCACTAATAAATACGGAGTGTAACGGGCATAAGTACAGTTGTTTCTGTTGGTAACTGAGGATGGTGTACTGAACAACATTGCATTAGTATTTACATCATTCGCAGACTAATAATTAAAGTCATTAGAAGTCGTATGTTCTTACCGTTGGTTAGTAGCTCCAAGTACATGTGATGTGAGAAAGCCGTTAATGCTTATTTTGCCCTGGGCAGTAGGTCAGGTGTTGAAGTGTAATGTGAGGATGCAAAAAGCTTATCTATGCTGACAAGCATAGTTCATTTAGTAGTGCAGTTACGACCGTGCGGAAAACATTAAGTAGTACAATTTGTGACTTGTTTGTGGTAAGATTGTTCTACACAAAGAAAAAAACCAATACTCTGATATTTGTACTTATTAAGGTACTACACATAAAAATTTCTGCAGTTTTACCGTCACACCCTATATAGTTGATAATGTAAAACCAGCATTAAGAAACAAAATGATGTTTGCAGTCGAATGTGATGTTGCGCGCAAACTGTACTCACATCTCCCCACCCACCTCCCATCTTCGCACCTAAATAGATGTTACAGTGACGTTGCAGGTTACTGCCAACAGTAGCGTAGTTAGAAGTCTCGCATCTTCTTGAAGAACACATCTGCTATAGAAGGCGCACTGATGCAATCCTTAATCATCAACCAGGTCATGTTTGCTTAAGGTGGGGTGTAATGGATTTTGGTCCAAAAAATCGATTTTTCAAAAATATTATTTTCTTGATCTACGCAGTTCAATCTATGTTGTGTGTGAATTTTATGGTGATAGCAGCTTTAGAAATGCCTTTAAATTGTTAAACTGATTGACTCGGCACTGGCGGCTACTCCCACCTTTCCCTACATTTGGGAAACTGCTTACTTCAGCTGAATTTTTGTCAGTGTGAAGGCTATTGTCTTTCGATATCTTTGGCTGACACCTATATCTCTGGTCGATATCTATATCTTTGCCTGAAAACTTTCTTGCATGTGGATTATTTACGTTTTAACAATAATAACACATATTAGTAGATGGAAGGTTGAATTCGCAAACCTTTACGTGGAAGTCAAGATTTATGCATAATTGTTGGTGGAATAATTGTGTTTGTGAAACGGAGGTTTCATGGAAATCGATTTGCCCACAAAAAAAAGGAAGCAGCTCGAAATGAAGATCATAAGCCCTCAGCTTCAGCATCAAACTTCGGACAAGAGAATTGCACAGGTGCTTGAATGATGTTGATATGGATTCCACTGGACTCGTACTTATTGATTTAGAGCTTCTGTCAGGCTATAAGGTTTTCATGTTCATGTGTTAGCTGTAGAAATAGGGAATTCATGATTGTTGTTGAAGAAAGAAGAGTGGGAATAGCTTGTGATTTTAAATTAATTTGTAATTCGTGTGGCTATGAATTTTCATTTTCCTCCTCCAAAAAACCTGACACTGGTACCTATCAAAACAATTTTAGGTTAGTGTATGTTCTGAGATGCCTTGAACAGGGCAGGGAAGGAGGTAATTTATTGCGAGGTTTTCTGAACATGCCTCCACTCTGTGAAAGGTTTGAAAAAATAAATAAAGAAATGTTTAATGCTGTATGCGATACTATGAAGAAAACAGTGGAGCAATTGGTGCAAATAAACCAAAAAGAAATAGATATTCATGACAGTGAATCCTCTACAGATGTTACTGACCCGTGGGTGTCTGTAGATGGGACCTGGATGCAAAGGTGTCACACATATCTGTATGGAGTTGCATCTGTTATTGGTATTGACTCAGGTAAAGCTTTAGGTGGAGAAATTACGTCTAAATGCCGCCACCAGTGTGCAACAAGGAAAATGTCCAACAATGAAGACAGTGAGGAACTGTGGGAAAAAAACCATGCAGTAGCAAGCTCTAAAAATTATAGTGGCTCAAGTGGGGGCATAGAGGCTGCTGCAGTTGTGAGGATGTTCTCCAGATCTGAGGACCAGTATGGTGTTAGATACGCACTATGTGATCAAAAATATCCGGACACCGCCAAAAAACACACGTTCTTGATATTGGGTGCATTGTGCTGGAACCTACTGCCAGGTACTCCACATCAGCGATCTCAGCAGATATTAGACTTCGTGAGAGAGCAGAACGGGGCGCTCCGCGTAACTCACGGACTTCGAACGGGGTCAGATTATTGGGTGTCACTTAGGTCATACGTCTGTACGCGAGATTGCCACACTCCTAAACATCCCTAGGTCCATTGTTCTCGATGTGATAGTGAAGTGGAAACGTGAAGGGACACGTACAGCAATATAGCGTATAGGCCGACCTCGTTTGTTGACTGACAGATGGCGACAGTTGAAGAGGGTCGTAATGTGTAATAGGCAGATATCGATCCAGACTATCACACAGGAATTCCAAACTCCATCAGAATCCACTGCAAGTACTATGACAGTTAGGCGGGATGTGAGAAAACTTGGATTTCATGGTCGAGCGGCTGCTCATAAGCCACACATAACGCCGGTAAATGCCAAACGACGCCTCGCTTGATGTAAGGTGTGTAAACACGGGACGGTTGAACAGTGGAAAAACGTTGTGTGGAGTGACGAATCATGGGACATATAACGCCTCTTCTTCTTGATGATTTGGTTTGATTTGTACTTGGCCTCGGCTGAAACTCGGCGACAGTCGGTAGAGTGTTCAGATCGTTATCAAGTTACGAAGACGACGTTACACAAAATAACAGTGCTGAACCGAAATGTAGACGTGCGTGAGATATTTACTTCACCAAGAATCATAATTAATCGTTCGTAATCGATGTTTAACTGATTAATGATGAAATATTAATGATAAAACCAATACAGTCACATCCACAACAAATTCCCTACAAGCTGGTCGTAATTGCAAATTAAGAAATCGTAACAGTGGGCTTGTTATTTGAGTCAAAGATTCTACACAAGCGCCGAGCGCTACAGTGAAATATTATCGCTGCGCTTAATTGCTACTCGGGAGTTTCATGTCAATAATTTGATAGAATTTTAAATCACAAATGCGCGACATGGCACGAAAGGGTGTTTTATTGCACAATATCAATCACTTCCTAACCGAGCCTTGAGAAGAAAACTTTCTCAGGTGTTGGGGGGATTTAAATTATATGCTTCGGACATATCACTGATGTTCCATAAACCACTGGCTATTATGAATGAAAATAATCTATCAGTGTTCGTTGCCTAAAACACTGTTTAGTTCAATTATCTAGTTAAAAGTTCACTTTATTCTAGTAGGTAAAAGTCCTCCGTTCTAATTCTAATGCCGTGATATTTGAAGTCAGAAGATCGTATTACTGCGTCATAATAGATCGCAATTATTGAATCTCAAAAACAATCTAAGCGCGCCTACATGTACGAGCATTCAAATATATGTCCTGCTTTGACTAACTCTCGTAACGTAGTGACAATGCATTGAATTATACTTAGTCATTACTTACGATTCCCAAAGACCCACACGGAGTATTCTTTGGGATCGTTGGTTCTACTTTGCGAATGTTAATTTATGCTAATTTTGCAATTTATTATGATTTTATTTTAATTTTACTGAAATTTAATCTTTCTTTCGTAGATTTCTAAATTGTCAAGTCTTAGATTCCTGATTTAATTACTTGTTATTGTCCTAATAATAGTGATAAATGGAACTTCGTTCGCTTATTCACTTTTCTGGGAATTTGGGACTTGGGGGGAAATCTTTGGGGTATTGGGAGCTAATTTTTTATTTTTATTTCTCGTCCGAGGAAGTGGCATTACATCTACAATGTGGCGATCCGATGGCAGGGTGTGGGTATGGTGAATACCCGGTAAACGTCATCTGCCAGCGTGTAAGTGCCAACAGTAAAATTCGGAGGCGGTGGTGTTATGGTGTGGTCGTGTTTTTCATTGAGGGGGCTTACACCCCTTGTTGTTTTGAGTGGCACTATCACAGCAGAGGCCTACACTGATGTTTTAAACACCTTCTTGCTTCCCACTGTTGAAGAGCAATTCGGGAATGGCGATTGCATCTTTCAACACGCTCGAGCGCCTGTTCATAATGCACAGTCTGTGGCGGAGTGGTTACATGACAATAACATCCCTGTAACGTACTAGCCTGCACAGAGTCCTATAGAACACCTTGGGATATTTCACAAGCTGCGACATTGTCGCGAATAAAACAGTGACCCGCATATACGATAAGTTTCCTTTAACTTACATCTACGGTCACAAACTTACTTTGGGATGTTTTAGAATACCGACTTCGTGCCAGGCCTCACCGACCGACATCGATACCTCTCCTCAGTGCAGCACTCCGTGAAGAATGGGCCGAAATTCCAGCACCTGATTGAACGTATGCCTACGAGAGTGGAAGATGTCTTCAACGCTAAGGATTGGCCAACACTAAACTGAATTTGATCATTAGCGATGGAGGGCCCCACGAGCTTGTAAGTCATTTTCAGCCAGGTGCCCGGATACTTTTGATCACATAGTGTACTAAATACCTTTGCGATAGGGACTCCTCTTCGTTCAACGCTGTAACAGATAAAAATCGGTACAATACAACAATAGAAAAATTGGAATATCAGGAAAAACACACATAATTTAGAGGTAATGAGGCGTACTGTGTGGGCAATTTTTTCTACAAATTCTGCACTGTGTGGGCAATTTTTTCTACAAATTCTGCACTATCCAAACACCAATGCACAATCTGTGTCCGAAAGACGATTGATATGAGTTCAACAACAGAAATGAAACGCATTCACATAAACATTCATTAACAGAACTTGTTATGAATACAATTAAGCCAACATTCAGATTTCTTGCAAACCCTAATTTATTGAGGAAGTATCTTCACGAAAAAACGCAAAATGCAAATGAAAGGCTCAGTAATTTAATTTGTATTAGATGCTCAAAAAGGACATTCTGTGGAACTGAAGTACTCAAAATAGGTGTCTATGTTGCAGTTTTAAGTTACAATAACGGAAATAATGGCAGAACGGAAGTGCTGAAGAGAGTTGGTATAGCTCCTGGTGTGTTTACAACAAAATCATTGTACGCCGTCGACGAGAGCACGGTCAAGAAAGCTAACAGATCAGTGTCTTACCTGCAAATACAGGCCAGGCAGATTCTAAGAGGAAAGAAGAGAAACGTGGAGGATGATGAGTAAGAGTATGGAAGATTCTAAAATTGAGGTAAGCTTATTACATGTAGAAGTATGAGAAGAAAATCTTTGAACCTCATTTTCTGTTATAGATTTTTTACGTTATTAGAAGCCTTTTCTAAAAAAGTATATACCCTAATGCTACGAAATTTTCAGGAACTGTTCGCAACGTGTTGCTGTCTCCCTGGAACTAAAAATTACGCGATCCTGCAATTACATTCTGAGTTTTAGCTGTAGAAAAATAGTTAATTTTGGATGTACAACATTGAAAAATCTGTTAATGATACAATTTGTATCTCAAATTAATAACAGTAGTTCAGTGGTCTTATACCTTTCTCAGGACACTACAATAAAATTTTCAGATTAATTGCATGATTAGAATTTGAGTTATGGCTTTTTATAAAGAAGGCAATAAGAAAAATTTAAAATCCACTTTTAGGAAAAATATTAATCCTACATATTTCATTCTATTTTTCCGTTAAAACACAGTTCTTTTGCTTTACACATGCAAAATTATAGATTTCTACATTAATAAATATAGCTGTAATGATTTTTTAAATAAATGTTTACATTTTCCGTTACATCCCTCCTCTGAACTCCTTATTCAACAAACAGATTAAGTTTGCTTAAACGGCATCTTAGCGCTAACGTGAAGAGATGTGGCCATATAGATCAGGTGATAACATACACCCTGGTGCCCCTAATTCGTTCACTGTGCGCTAGACAAAAGCGCCATGGAGTAAAAGTGACTTTAATGTCAGATATTTGGAAATGCCGGTACTTGTTTCTTCATTGTGATTGCTATTATTGTGCTTCTCTTTAATATTAGATAAAAAATTCATGAGCACTTATTGATAACTGACGTGTGGAGACCGGACACTACTGTTGTCACTGCGAATGGAGAAGTGGATATGACACGACGACAGAACGTCGGGCTTCGTCATGAGCGTCAAGGAACTAATGGGGAAGACGCGAGGTGACAGCGCATTAGATCGTGGTCAGTTCGTGGGTGCCTGACGCGGAGACAAACCTCTGAGGTCCTGCAGCTACTACACTTTTCACATACCACCGAGTCATTACCATTCCCAAAATCAATGGATACAACCTGCAGCGTGTTGATAATACGAACCACCATCCACTATTGCGGATAGACAGGACAAAATGCAACGAAGCTACCACCGATTCAGTACTGGACGACAACAATCAGTAAACATCGATACCACCCCGAACCAGCCTCTCCGTATGGGGTAGAGAAACCATTGTCCCACACGTGTACCTCTGCTCACCGTACCTCACAGGGACACTGAACGCTCGTAAGAGAGCGGGGTTATGCAAATTGGCGAGGAAAAGTGAGCAGATGATGTTGCAGCCAATAGTACCACTCGGCCTCTTTTGTCTGTAGCATGCTATTCATGGTACGCGAAGAACACTTAGCGTTGATTTTCATATTATTTTTGGTATGTTGACGGTACTGGACACTGTATTGTTCAGTATGGGAGGCATAAAGCAAACAAGTATTACTTAAGAGACGACAATGATTTACAACGAATAATTTTACTTAGGAGAATCAGAAGCGGAAGCAATGGTCCAGTAGGGCACTCCCATCAGCACTGCCAGTTACAAGGATTTGCAAGACTTGACCGTGTGGCATAAAATTCTCCATTCCTCTCTGCGCAGAACACATCACGCACCCACCTTCTTATTTATACATCACTATAGCACAGGCGAACTATTCCCTGCATTCACCTACAGCATCCCCTAGCAACCATTATCTTAGGAAGTCAAAGTGCCACGCTATTCCTCTTGAACTGTATCAGACTGGTTTGAAAAAATAGTAAACGACCATCAAGGAGCTCTTGCGTCACCGCTTGTGGTCTGAGCTGAAATCCTTCGAGCTCATCTGTGATATCGAGGAAGTAGATCTGATCAGGATGGCTTACAAATACGGAGTTCATGCCGTTGTCTTCAGGGCTAAAGTGTTGTTACACATCCTTAGCTAGACTTTCCTAATTGAAATGCTCATGACTGCAGTAACAAATGTAAACATACTGAGCATTCAATTAACATCAAATGACTGCAGAGGAGAGTCATATTGGTTCATAACTCTCGGGAACAATGTCAAAAGTGTGTCAGAGTGAGTGATCGAATAAGGTCAAATGGAAGAGAAAAAAAGAGAAGAGTTTAACGTACTGTCATGGTTATTACCGACGTCGCTCAAGCCCGGTTTTGAGGAAGGATGAGGAAAAAAAATCCTTGGTCTTCTTCTCAAAGGAACCATTCCGACATTTGCCTTAAACGATTTAGGAAAATCACGGAAAACCTACGTCGCTATGGCCAAAGGGATTTAAACTACTGTCTTGTCTTATCCACTGCATCAGATTGCTCGCTCGAACAAAGTCTAAATCGATGGGATATATAACGTCAATGGACCGAGGCAATAATGGAAAACTACAATTTGGTGTACAGTCAACAAACACTGAGCTATTCCTCATCTCGATCGATCTCGATTAACGATATACAGGGTGTTACAAAAAGGTACGACCAAACTTTCAGGAAACATTCCTCACACACAAAGAAAGTATGTTACGTGCACATGTGTCCGGAAACGCATACTTTCCATGTTAGAGCTCATTTTATTACTTCACTTCAAATCACATTAATCATGGAATGGAAACACACAGCAACAGAACGTACCAGCGTGACTTCAAACACTTTGTTACAGGAAATGTTCACAATGTTCTTCGTTAGCGAGGATACATGCATCCACCCTCCGTCGCATGGAATCCCTGATGCGCTGATGCAGCCCTGGAGAATGGCGTATTGTATCATAGCCGTCCACAATACGAGCACGAAGAGTCTCTACATTTGGTACCGGGGTTGCGTAGGCAAGAGCTTTCAAATGCCCCCATAAATGAAAGTCAAGAGGATTGAGGTCAGGAGAGCGTGGAGACCATGGAATTGGTCCGCCTCTACCATTCCATCGGTCACCGAATCTGTTGTTGAGAAGCGTACGAACACTTCGACTGAAATGTGCAGGAGCTCCATCGTGCATGAACCACATGTTGTGTCGTACTTGTAAAGGCACATGTTCTAGCAGCACAGGTGGAGTATCCCGTATGAAATCATGATACGTGCTCCATTGAGCGTAGGTGGAAGAACATGGAGCCCAATCAAGACATCACCAACAATGCCTGCCCAAACGTTCACAGAAAATCTGTGTTGATGACGTGATTGCACAATTGCGTGCGGATTCTCGTCAGCCCACACATGTTGATTGTGAAAATTTGCAATTTGATCACGTTGGAATGAAGCCTCATGCATAAATAGAACATTTGCACTGAAATGAGGATTGACACATTGTTGGATGAACCATTCGCGGAAGTGTACCCGTGGAGGCCAATCAGCTGCTGATAGTGCCTGCACACGCTGTACATGGTACGGAAACAACTGGTTCTCCCGTAGCACCCTTCATACAGTGACGTGGTCAACGTTAGCTTGTACAGCAGCAACTTCTCTGACGCTGACATTGGGGTTATCGTCAACAGCACCATGAATTGCCTCGTCCATTGCAGGTGTCCTCGTCGTTCTAGGTCTTCCCCAGTCGCGAGTCATAGGCTGGAATGTTCCGTGCTCCCTAAGACGCCAATCAATTGCTTCGAACGTCTTCCTGTCACGACACCTTCGTTCTGGAAATCTGTCTCGATACAAACGTACCGCGGCACGGCTATTGCCCCGTGCTAATCCATACATCAAATGGGCATCTGCCACCTCCGCATTTGTAAACATTGCACTGACTGCAAAACCACGTTCGTGATGAACACTAATCTGTTGATGCTACGTACTGATGTGCTTGATGCTAGTACTGTAGAGCAATGAGTCGTGTGTCAACACAAGCACCGAAGTCAACATTACCTTCCTTCAATTGGGCCAACTGGCGGTGAAACGAGGAAGTACAGTACATACTGACGAAACGAAAATGAGCTCTAACATGGAAATTAAGCGTTTCCGGACACATGTCCACATAACATCTTTTCTTTATTTGTGTGTGAGGAATGTTTCCTGAAAGTTTGGCCGTACCGTTTTGTAACACCCTGTATATCTCACAAACTCAAGTATAAGAATATAGATACTGAGTTACGTTTAAGAACCAATAGGAATTTTTCTTCCTTAAAAAATTCATTGGTTTTGCTGCAATATATATTACTATTAGACCATGAACTAATTTTAAAAACATGATAAGTTCTTCTTATGTAGCAGCCGCAACTGTAAAATTCCATTTTGTAAAATGAAGAAACCACAGAATAGTTGCTTGATCAACAATCTTTTGTAGTGTACACAACCAGTTTCGGAACACTTAAAGTTCCATCATCTGATGTAAAAAATCACCAGATCATCTAAGGTCATCCTCACGGCATTGTTTCCATGACGCGGAGCGTGTGGTTCCGTGACAATAGTGGGGTGAGAATGACGTCAGATGATCAGGTGATTTTATTTTTTACACCAGATAATGGAATTTCAAGTGTTGCGAAAGCGGTCCTGTTCACAGTAAAAGATTGTGGATGAACCAAGTGTTCTGTCGTTTCTTCATTTTTCAAAATAATTTTAAAAGAAACTGACTCTTAACCAATATTCTTTGGCTTCATAGACTACAGCGCGGGGATATCCGTAAGACTGACAGTGTAACAAGCGGAACTGTCCCGAGCGAATCTTTTACGGATGCTAATGAGCACCGGCTTCTTGTCAGTTCTAGAAAACTCTACTACCTATTTGAAAACTAAACCGGAACTCATCCTTAAAAGACTACGACCCTGCACGGATCGGTAGTTCAGAGTTTATGTTGTTGTTTCAGAATAAAATTCAGTCGTCAGTTGCACAATTATTTTCATTTCGCTTTACCGGATTCTACACATTAATCTGTCATCTTCAAAAGGTTAATACAGAAGCGTACCGCCATGAGATGTCCGAAAATGTGCATAATGTATGTGAAAATTATAAATACACATAATTTACAGTAAATCCTAGGACAGTCACTGAGTACTGCACACATGACCTTCTATGTGCGGAACTAGGTGCGACATCAGTCTTTCCATGGTTGCAGCAAAGAGAAACAGCAGTTCCCATCGGATCGTAGTCCTACTTGTTCAGGCGGGTAATATCTAATATAATTCAGTGGCAAACGTCTAAACCTTACTCTGTGATGCGTATTTTCTAGTTACATGGTGTTCCGTACGCTACGAACAACAGAAAGACTAATTTTTAAAAACCTCGACTTCTCTACAGTCTGGTCTACCCACAATCTGCAATGACCCGGGACTGAAGTTCGTTTATTAAATCAATAACTGACGAATTGTTGTCATTCAACCAGCTACGTACTCTCACTCGTAAACGTCAGTCCTTTTGCCTTCCTCTTTGTGTGTCAGGGCAGCATCGTGATCTGCGATCGCCTCTCGTCTAGAGTCTGGGTTTATAGTATTATGTTACTCAGTATGTCTCTTGTACACAGTAGGATGTGGCCCATTATCTATACCGGTTTTCAGGTTGCAGTGAGATAAATCGATGTTATCTCTAAACTGCAGGTCCCCCTATAATTGGCTGCGTAAATCTGTTCAAAGATCAACGGAATGCATGGTGTAACACCTCCAGTAGGGCCATTTGTAGTAAAGTACACTCCTGGAAATTGAAATAAGAACACCGTGAATACATTGTCCCAGGAAGGGGAAACTTTATTGACACATTCCTGGGGTCAGATACATCACATGATCACACTGACAGAACCACAGGCACATAGACACAGGCAACAGAGCATGCACAATGTCGCCACTAGTACAGTGTATATCCACATTTCGCAGCAATGCAGGCTGCTATTCTCCCATGGAGACGATCGTAGAGATGCTGGATGTAGTCCTGTGGAACGGCATGCCATGCCATTTCCACCTGGCGCCTCAGTTGGACCAGCGTTCGTGCTGGACGTGCAGACCGCGTGAGACGACGCTTCATCCAGTCCCAAACATGCTCAATGGGGGACAGATCCGGAGATCTTGCTGGCCAGGGTAGTTGACTTACACCTTCTAGAGCACGTTGGGTGGCACGGGATACTTGCGGACGTGCATTGTCCTGTTGGAACAGCAAGTTCCCTTGCCGGTCTAGGAATGGTAGAACGATGGGTTCGATGACGGTTTGGATGTACCGTGCACTATTCAGTGTCCCCTCGACGATCACCAGTGGTGTACGGCCAGTGTAGGAGATCGCTCCCCACACCATGATGCCGGGTGTTGGCCCTGTGTGCCTCGGTCGTATGCAGTCCTGATTGTGGCGCTCACCTGCACGGCGCCAAACACGCATACGACCATCATTGGCACCAAGGCAGAAGCGACTCTCATCGCTGAAGACGACACGTCTCCATTCGTCCCTCCATTCACGCCTGTCGCGACACCACTGGAGGCGGGCTGCACGATGTTGGGGCGTGAGCGGAAGACGGCCTAACGGTGTGCGGGACCGTAGCCCAGCTTCATGGAGACGTTTGCGAATGGTCCTCGCCGATACCCCAGGAGCAACAGTGTCCCTAATTTGCTGGGATGTGGCGGTGCGGTCCCCTACGGCACTGCGTAGGATCCTACGGTCTTGGCGTGCATCCGTGCGTCGCTGCGGTCCGGTCCCAGGTCGACGGGCACGTGCACCTTCCGCCGACCACTGGCGACAACATCGATGTACTGTGGAGACCTCACGCCCCACGTGTTGAGCAATTCGGCGGTACGTCCACCCGGCCTCCCGCATGCCCACTATACGCCCTCGCTCAAAGTCCGTCAACTGCACATACGGTTCACGTCCACGCTGTCGCGGCATGCTACCAGTGTTAAAGACTGCGATGGAGCTCCGTATGCCACAGCAAACTGGCTGACACTGAAGGCGGCGGTGCACAAATGCTGCGCAGCTAGCGCCATTCGACGGCCAACACCGCGGTTCCTGGTGTGTCCGCTGTGCCGTGCGTGTGATCATTGCTTGTACAGCCCTCTCGCAGTGTCCGGAGCAAGTATGGTGGGTCTGACACACCGGTGTCAATGTGTTCTTTTTTCCATTTCCAGGAGTGTATTTCAGAGCTCAACCTTTGTGCAGATAACTGCTTTTCTTTAACGGAAATCAATCCGCATGAATAAATGCAGCGTGTGCAACCACTGTATTTAAAATTAAAGTGGATCTGAATACTGAGTGTATGGCCAAGAGAGTAACCAAAGGCAAATCTAAAAATAAAATCCGGATAAGCGTGAGTAGTACTTGCTCACAGAAGGTTCCGCACAAACTTAATTATGTATATAGATAGTTCATCCATGCCAGGAATCTAAAATCTCAACGATGTTTCCATGATATCGATGTCGATACGGGTGAACACACGTTTACTCAATCCCGAGGAAAAGGGGTTTTAACAGGACAAACAGAAAGGCTTTTAAAAATGACTAAAGAAGCTTTTTGTATGATATAATTAGAAACTGACCATTTTCGGGTTTTTTCCTTTACTTGTACTGTGAAACCTTGCTTCTTGCCAATTTGCATGATTCTGCGTCAACGGGAAGTAAGCTACACATTTTGATGAGACAGTTTACAAGTATCACAATATGTGACATAAACGGTCGACGCTTTTGTCTGCATTGACTGAGAAGATTACATTCAATACATCGCCAATGATGATGATGATTTTTGGTTTGTCGGGCGCTCTACTGCGCGGTTATCAGCGCCCGTACAAAGTCCCAATCTCTACACAGCCTAATCTCGCCACGTTCACGAATGATGATGAAATGATGACGACAACACAAACACCCAGTCCCCGGGCAGAGGAAATCCCCACTCCGGCTGGGAATCGAAACCGGGACCCCGTGATCCAGAGGCAGCAACGCTAGCGACTAGACCACGAGCTGCGGTCAGTACATCGCTAAGTGACTATATACCTTAGTATGCAACATATATTTCAACCTGATATGTCATCCCGTTCGTGAGAAAAAGGGGTCTTAGCAAACGGACGGAAAGACAGATAACAAATTAGTTCAAAATGGCTCTGAGCACTATGGGACTTAACTTCTGAGGTCATCAGTCCAACAAATTAGTAAAAATACTTTTTTTCGTGTACTATAGTCACAAAACAACAACTTTCGGACTCATTTCTTTACTTTTCCTGTGAAACCTTGCTTCTTGCCGAATCTCATGATTCTAGGTCAACGGGACTACCCCATAGGTTTTGATGAGTGAGTTTACGAGTGACCGTATCTTTTGATTACATTTGCTTAGAAGCTTTTGCTTTCCACACCACCAAGCGACTGCAGACCATAGAATGTGACAAATTCCAGCTTGAAATGTGTACCCGTTCCAGAGAAAAAGGGTTTTTAACAGTCGGACATACAGACAGACAAATAGACAACAAGTAATCCTGTAAGGGTTCCGTTGAGATACGGATACCTAAAAAGCGAAAGAAAAGGAAATAAAAAGCCAATTCTGTTTTATACTTTTAACATGGACTTGGCTACGACGAACAGCAGACGATGCTGGGCACTGCATATCGCACTGTTTCGTTGTAGAAGTAACCCTGTAGTGAGAACATACTAAAGTTTACTTTTTGTATAACCGGGCTATAGCCGGTTTTGTGATTTATGTTAATGAGTGAATACCGATTTAATTTTTTTTTTGTTATTTGTTGCAGAATGAGTAGTACCTTTACAAAGATAGTTATTTCTATCATGACAATTATGTAGATAGTCAAGTATAACTGATAAATATTTTTTCTTCCTACAATGAACAAAAGTTGTAAGAAAAATTTAAGTATTGCCTCACACGTAACTGGCCACGATAGTAGGCGTCGAAGGTAGATAATTACAATCGCAGATAAGTTAGAAATCGACACTAGGTTGCGAGCAGGGGATCACAGCGTGTCTCGGAAGGGCTTTTACGGATGAAAGAAACAGTGGCGTGTTCCGAAATACAACAGGCTGCTTTAATTAAGAACCTTAAATGGAGAGCCGTTGCCGTCAAAATCGGTTGGCAGAAAATTAAATTAATTCCGCAAATGAACTTCAGAAAAACGTGATTATTCAACCTCCGTAGAGCGTAACTTTATCCTGCTCATAAGAAATGAGCACAAAAGGCAGTAATGAATTCCGAGCGAAATGTTTCGAACTTATTAAATTAGATTTAACGTAAACGGGACGCATTCTGTGCCCGATTTCGCCTCATGCACACTCCCTGAGTATGTGAAAGTGTGATAGGAACTGCGTATGTGTTTTGTATTCGCGAGTAACCATAATTTTAAATTTTGTGCCCATTACCTTTCCCGCTTTCTACACTACCTGCAGACTATATTACATCTGAATGTGGCGGGGCTGAGATTTCGACTTCCACGGCTCGGATCTGTTACACCTCACGAAGGCTGCGCTGGGTTTGTATCCGGACAGCACTTTCTTAGGCTGCCTAAGCCGTCAGTTAGCCACGCAAGGTGGCACACTTCTCGGCCCGGCCAACTCGCTCTAGTCCCTTCCGTATACAGGGTGTTACAAAAAGGTACGGCCAAACTTTCAGGAAACATTCCTCATACACAAATAAAGAAAAGATGTTATGTGGACATGTGTCGGGAAACGCTTAATTTCCATGTCAGAGCTCATTTTAGTTTCTTCCACCTACGCTCAATGGAGCACGTTATCATGATTTCATAAGCGATACTCTACCTGTGCTGCTAGAAAATGTGCCTTTACAAGTACGACACAACATGTGGTTCATGCACGATGGAGCTCCTGCACATTTCAGTCGAAGTGTTCGTACGCTTCTCAACAACAGATTCGGTGACCGATGGATTGGTAGAGGCGGACCATTTCCATGGCCTCCACTCTCTCCTTACCTCAATCCCCTTGACTTTCATTTATGGGGGCATTTGAAAGCTCTTGTCTACGCAACCCCGGTACCAAATGTAGAGACTCTTCGTGCTCGTATTGTGGACGGCTATGATACAATACGCCATTCTCCAGGGCTGCATCAGCGCATCAGGGATTCCATGCGACGGAGGGTGCATGCATGTATCCTCGCTAACTGAGGACATTTTGAACATTTCCTGTAACAAAGTGTTTGAAGTCACGTTGGTACGTTCTGTTGCTATGTGCTTCCATTCCATGATTAATGTGATTTGAAGAGAAGTAATAAAATGAGCTCTAACATGAAAAGTAAGCGTTTCCGGACACATGTCCACATAACATATTTTCTTTCTTTGTGTCTGAGGAACGTTTCCTGAAAGTTTGGCCGTACCTTTTTGTAACACCCTGTATAAGTGGCGGTACTGAAAAAACAGTAAACAAAACGTGCTATAATGGCATCACTAACATCTGGAATATAAATAAAAACTCCTTCTTTCGACATTTTGTATGACTAAATCAACCCCTCTCAACAGTTCTTCAAAACGGGACTTGTAACAATATGGATTACAAGTGCAATAGACAAAGAACATTCCAGCTCATTTTCAAACCACAAGCATACCCAGTTCTATTCACTTATGTGTATCATAGCTTCCTTTCTGACCCATTATCCCCTCTTTGTCATCAACAACTTCTGTAGGTACATCCTGTTGCCATACCCAAACCAATGCCTCTCTCTGTAAGCTCCGGTATGCTGAAGACGACACGTCTTCCTTATCCTCTATCTAATTCTCCAATCTTTTCAACAATCCCTTGAGATCCACCTCAACAACATCACCTGTGCACCTCGTTGTGAAACCCATCCTTTTTTCTAGTTTCGATAAATTATTATCTAAAGATTGGAAATTAATTGAGGTACGTCTCACGCCTGACATACATAAGTAAACAAATCGGTTTGTTTCTTATCCAGCAGCAGCTGCGCCTCATAAGGTCTTCTAAGAGCGGTTTGGATCACTGCAACAAATAGATAAGATTGACAATCGCACAAATTTCCAGCAACGTAGTAAAACTCCTGTGTGAAAAACTTGACAAGTACAATGAGACATGGAAGAATGGTTCACGCCTGTATTCTATTTGCCTTGCTGTCAAATTTAATGATAAATTTTCTCTTTTTGTTTCTATAAACAGTAATTTATCAATGCTGGCGATAATAAAGGTCGTTTGTTTTGCGCTGGCTATTTTGATGCCAAGCTTCAGTGAGAATTGTAAGCAAATACCTCTGCTAATACGACGCGCCTGCTGGTGTGCTCCGGTTGTTCAGCGGGTCGTGAGGTCACGAACCACCAGCACGTGGCTACGTTGACCCACATTCCCAGCTCTGAGCGCCCTGCTCCTTCGACACTCGGCAAAATGGTTAAAATGGCTCTGAGCACTATGCGACTTAACTTCTGAGGTCATCAGTCGCCTAGAACTTAGAACTAATTAAACCTAACTAACCTAAAGACATCACACACATCCATGCCCGATGCAGGATTCGAACCTGCGACCGGAGCGGTCGCTCGGCTCCAGACTGCAGCGCCCAGAACCGCAAGGCCACTCCGGCCGGCCACTCGGCAAATTAACGCAGTCTCTCTTTCTCTATCTTTCTCTCTTCCTTTATTCCTCCATCCCCTCTCTATCTCCGACGCTGAAGCCAAACTTTGAAACTTCCACATGACTTCTAATTGCTATGTAATAACGGAGCCATTTCAGGCTCGGTTCTAACCCTTCACGACGACTGTGAGGATTAACAAAGACGGCTACAGTTTCGTAGAGGCGAAATATGCGATGTCGTCGTGATTTTGTTTAACTTGTGACGCAAGGTCGAGTAGGACGATAAATGACAAGAATCCACTTGTTATAAAAACTTTATTGACGTGTTTCGGCCTTGGTTCATCATAAGAATGTCGGAAACAAACTTATTACAAAGTATCGTGTCAAGTGGTAGCTCTACTACCATAGGTGCTCGGTATGAGAACCACTGTTTTACACATTTTTCGAATTTTGATTCATTCGGAGCTATTGTTTGTATTTAGGTACATATCTTCACCATTTCGTATGCAAGTAACTGAACCCCTTAAGTTGCGTACACTGTACTCTTCGCTACATGAGTTGATTTTAACTCAATGAAAGAGATGTTCTCTAGCTTCTTGTAAACAGTATTTAAATTTGCGTTGGGTATAATTATTTCCTCCACTACTTCGTATGCTGCCTATATTGATGGATACGGTTATGATAATTGAACATTATCGAAAAAGTTACTTTCATGGTTCCCAGATGTCAGATCACATAACGCGAATGCAGCTAGTCCATTTACCTAAGTGTTGTAGCCCGTCGCTGGATTAGGTAGACCACTGATGTTAATACTGTAATGGGAGTGTCCAAAATCGATCCCAAGTCGATAGTCGAAAACACAGTAGAGAGCGAAAATTACGAATAGAATTAATGTTTGTCCGAATCTGTATCTATGAAGGAAAGCCAGAATCGACTTATATAAGAACTCACACATTCCAAGTGAGTTTCAGAACCAAAGTACAGGTCCATAGAGCATGACAATAGCTGTCTTTTTAGTGGACATGCACCGGTGGGACCAAGAATATTGTGAGAAAGTGAGCTGCCGCAGCTCTTAAAACAGTAGGCTATGTTTCTAAAGGAATGTAGTGTTCCAAGATACATATTTCCGGATTCTTCCGAAAATCACTTGAGGCAAATGTTGGGATGACGCTCCCAGCTAGGCCACATCGTATCAACCTATATTATTGGGACGTTAAACTCTGCTCTGCCTTTGCTTGTACGAACGTCTTTGTGACTTGAAATAGAAACTTTTCCCCACACATTTCAAAACGAATATGACGAATGATCAAGTTTCTTCAATCTGGTTGTTCTATATCACCTTTAAACTCCTATAAGCACAGGCTAAATACAGGGTGTCCAGAAAAGGACTCCCAGATTTCAAAATTAAATACCTCGAAAACAAAGATCGATAGAGGAATGCAGTAAACGGTATGTTTATTGTGAAAGCTGTAAGAAGTTTATACAGCAGTTTGAAATAATAGTTACAAAAGCTGCTAACAGATGGCGCTGTAATCGCCATACGTAGTGCCTAGTATAAATAGTGATCCGAAGCCCAGAGCGATCAGTTCCACTATTGAAACGTGAAAGGAGGTTAGCGTACCGAAGGAAGAGATTAAAACCATGTACTCCATTGAACAACGCGTTTTTCTGGTGCTAGAGTACCACAGGTTAGAAGATAGTCCTACGGCAACAAGGCGAAGTTTTCAAGCACGATTTAATGTTACAAAAGGACCCGATGCGAAAACCATTCGTACGCTCTTCGCAAAATTTCAACGAACAGGCAACATAACTGATGATCTAGTGGGGCATGTTGGCCGCAAGCAAAATGCAGTTACGCCTGAAAATATCGCCACAGTTTCTGGAATTATTCAGCGAAATCCAATGTCATCCGTCCGTAGAATTGCATCTGGTTTGAAGCGTTCCAGCACGCAGAAAACACTGAGAAAGAGCCTACACATGTTTCCATTCAAAATTCAAACGCAGCAGGCCATACCAGTAAGAGCTGTGCAACAAAGGGTTGTCTTTGCTAATCAGATGCTCACAATGATTGATAGTGAAGGATTTGATGTTGGCTGCATCTGGTTTACAGATGAAGCACACTTCCACTTGAATGGATACGTGAATAATCAGAACTGGCGATTTTGGGGTTCCGAAAAGCCATATTGGTGTGAATCGAAACCCCTGCATTCTCCTAAAGTTACTGTGTGGGCTGCAGTATGCAGCAGAGCCATTATTGGCCCTTTTTTTCATTCGAGAAACGGTCAATGGTGCACGTTACGTTGCAATTTTGGAACAATGTGTCGCCACACAGCAAGCGTTAGAGGATCGACCAGGTACTGAATGGTTTATGCAAGATGGAACCCGACCACATAGGACCGAGCAAGTGTTTCGCTTTCTTGAGGAATACTTCGGGAATCGAGTCATTGCTTTGGAATATCCCACATTTACTGGTGCAGGCATGGATTGGCCTCCATATTCGCCGGATTTGACTCCCTGTGACTTTTTTTGTGGGGCACAGTGAAAGACATGGTCTACCCGAAACATCCCGCCACGCTGGACGAGCTTGAATCGGCGATGTCTGTGGCATGTGAATCCATTTCGGTGGAGACAATACGAAATGTGATGGAGAATTTCATTCATCGTTTGCGCCACCTCTGTAGTGCCAATGGTGAACATTTTGAAAACATTGTGATTTGATTGTTTGCAAAGATTTTTTTCATACGATTATTTCACTTATGTATGCTGATATGAGCTGTACAGCGTACAGCGCCATCTGTTAGCAGCTTTTGTAACTATTCTTTCAAACTGCTGTATAAACTTCTTACAGCTTTCACAATAAACATACCGTTTACTGCATTCCTCTATCGATCTTTGTTTTCGAGATATTTAATTTTGAAATCAGGGAGTCCTTTTCTGGACACCCTGTACATCTCACACTTAAAGGGTGGCTATAATGAAAGTGCGCCTACTCACAGAGGCCTCGTGCAGGCTGTAATTATCGTATGGCCACTAAACTTGGTAGATACTCTAACGCGTTAATGCGGAACCGATTTACGCTGGAAAAAATTAGTTTCAATTTTGGCCACCAGGTGCAAGTCTAGTGCTGTGAATGCAAGCAAGATGTACAGAAATTTTTTCATGTGTATTGGCTTTAGGAAAGGGATGTGGTCAGAAAAAGTGAAAGGAGTGAGAAACGCATAGTGTGGATTTTATTATTAATCGCCGATCACACAATTTTTTCATTATGAGCACCGGAAACGTCGACGAGACGCTGCATCCGCAAAACGACTTGGCCAATATTCTTGCATCAGTTCCGATGGAATCTGAGCAACGTGTTCCTGTACGCTGGCCTTCATATCAGTTAGAGACCGAACGTGTCCCTGGTAAACGCGTTCTTTTAGTTATCCCTAGTGATAAAAGTCACCTGGATTCTTATCAGGCGACTTTGCAGACCACGCATGTAAAAAACCTCTGGAGATAAAACTTCCGTGGAAGGTTGCATTAAGCAGATTTTTCGCTGAGCGAATGACATCAGGTGTTCCCCGTGTTGCATGAAAGCAGTGATTTTCACGTAGTTGCCCTCTTCCAAAGAAGTAATCACATGCTGTACAAGTAGGTATCGATAACGGGCGGACGTCATGATACACCTGACAGACCCTCTGGGTGGATTCTCTTCGAAGAAGAACGGACCGAGGTTAAAGGTGCTTGTGAATCGACACCACACAGTCACATACGGCAAGTGCAATGGCTCTCCATGCACAAAACTCGGTTCAACAGCACCCCAAATTCGACAGTTCTGTGTCTTCACCGCACACCTTTAGTGTAAAGTGTGCCTCGTCACTCCATAGGATATTGCCCGGCCACATGTCATCAGTCCGATGTGTGTCAGAAACTGAAGATCAGTCAGTATGTTGCTACGGATCATGCCATTTCAGTTGCTCCACCGTCTGGGTCTTGTACGGGTACCAGTGTAAAACAGACCGCAAAACTTTCCGTACTGTTGACCATAGGATAGTCAATTCTCGTTACCAGAATGAGATTTTCACTCTGCAGCGGAGTATGCGCTGATATGAAACTTCCTGGCAGATTAAAACTGTGTGCCGGACTGAGACTCCCGAGTTCGAGTCTCGGTCTGGCACACAGTTTTAATCTGCCAGGAAGTTTCAATTCTCGTTACACTGCACGAGCAGTAGCACTACCCAGGGCACGTGTTGCATGGTCAGTTTCAGTAAAAACAACCTCGCCAATAACTTCCAACGGGACAGGTCGCCTTCCTCTTCCAAGTGCCACACCAAGCTCACCCGAGTTTAAATATCACGCATAAATCTATGTGTCACAAAGTCTGGAAAGAGTTGAAACAACTCTGGTGTTTTTCACTGACCATCGAAACGTGTTGGTTGGCACCAGTCTCGCGATACGACCGATGCGACGGTTCTGAAACCAATGGAACCTAAATGTGTCATTATTGCAAGAAAATGACTTAGAAGGCATTCTGAGATAAGCCACCACTATTAGAAGGGCTGTTGCAGCTGATCTAGAGAGGGCTAAGCAAACTTACGATCCCCGACATCCACTGCATGATCATCAGGCTGTAGTCCGTCGACTGAAGTCGAGAAAGAGCTTCATCGCTAGGAATCAACCACTAGAGGGAACACCAGAGTCTAACCACATCACCAGATGGAAGAGCAAGCTACTACCTGATATCCCTGTAAAGGAAGAGCTAGCTCCAGGAAATGACTTGCCCTTCCATATCTGGATATCGCTCAATCGTCTTAGGGTGGGCGTTCCTCTTTGCAAACCAATATGCGAAAATGGGGCATTCTTCCAGGTGGTCGAGATACATCCTGCGGCGTGCGGAACAATACAAGACCCGGCCCACCTGCTAATTTGTCCTCACCTTGAACAACCCTGCACAACACAGGACCTGATCGAGTGAAACAACAAGGCCATCGGAGATGCTACCTTTTGGAAATGCTGACCGGACACGGAATTCAATGAATGAGCTTATTTAAACCATTTAATACCATCGGGCCTCTCCTCAGACGTTTCAGTCAGCGATACTCTCTCAGAACAGCACTTTAATTGCTATCGTTCACATAATACTGTTAGACTAAAAGCTCACGGTCTCTATTCTCGATTGCCGTACTACTCAGTCGCTTTGCCAAATGACAGCGTGGATGTCATATAAACTGTGTTCAGCACCAGGTTTGCACCTGGAGCCCACAATTGGAACTAACTTGTTTTCCAATATAAAACGGTTCCACATTAACCCTTTAGCGTATCTGCCGACTTTCGCTGTCATACGACAATTCCAGCCGGCACTGGACGTCCGTGAGTATCTGCACTTTAATTATAACCACCCGGTACGTTTCCCGACCTCTACGATTCAGTGTTTTTCGTATGTTCTGGCGCAGGCGTATCGATTGAGCCCCACACGCGCAGTTGTAGCGTCTAAGCTCTACAGTCACACGGCAATCGATACCTGCAGGTCAACGTATAAAATTGTAATAGGTCTATCAGAGGTCAAGCCATTTGGAGCGCCGTTGGCGTATAATCACAAAATTTTCAAAATATTCTCCACGTCACTTTGAACTACATCTTTTAACATAGTTTTTCATTGTGTCTAAACTGCTGCGGTACTTGATATTTATAAAACTATTCCTCTGTTCTTTTTCTATGCTACACTTGATTCTGATTTCATTGCTACGTGGGTTAAATAAAGTAACTGAAAATGTGCAAAATTCTGCCATAGCGAAGTTCTTTCTCTAGGAGCCTTCACTATTGTAATGTATGAACCAACTCTCGTCCCAACGGATAAAAGCCGCAAGTAGTTTCACACTTTACTGTTACTGTACCATCAACAAATCAATGGACCACTCTCTCGCTTCATAAATGAGTCGCAGTCGTTTAACAGGGGGATGCGTATGCTCCCTCTTACCGTCCAGATCACCGGACCTCAGTCCTGTAGAGCACACCTGGAAAGCCACTGCGCGCCTTGGACCCAGCTCCGTACTAATTTCCGCGAATTTGGACGGCGGTCTGTTGGTGCTGACTCAGGACAGCTCCTCAATGACTGTGTCGTCTCGCGGAGTTCGTGACTGTTGGTAGTAGCGCCCTCATCAGTTCGACTGGGTCAGGGTGCGTGACAGCTGCTCACGAGTGAATATAGGAACATATGGCTATATCTACATCTACATACATACCCCGCAAACCACTGCGCAGTGCGTGGCAGAGAGTACCACGGAGCACTACTAGTCATTCCCTTTCCTGTTCCACTTGCAAATAGAGCGAGGGGAAAACGAGTGTCTATATACCACCATATGAGCCCGTATTTCTTGTATGTTATCTTCGTCGTCCTTACGCGAAATGTATATCTCTAACTTCGGTTTGTTGCAGAATCCTTGAACATAATCTAAGTTCGAATATATTAAACTTTCTTGATACTGGAAAGCATATGCTGTGACCGAGCGGCTCTAGGCGCTTCAGTCCGGAACCGCGCCGTTGCTACGGTCGCAGGTTCGAATCCTGCCTCGGGCATGGATGTGTGTGATGCCCTTAGGTTAGTTAGGTTTCAGTAGTTCTAAGTTATAGGGGACTGATGACCTCAGATGTTAAGTCCCATAGTGCTCAGAGCCATTTGAACCATTTTTTTGAGATGTTTATGTCATGAATCTGCATGGATTTAGAAAGCATCGCTCGTGCGAAACTCATCTTTCCCTTTTCTCGCAAGATGCACCGCGAACAATGGATGAAGGGCAACAGGCAGATTCCATATTTCTATATTTCCGGAAAGAAAATGACACGGAGCCCCATTGCAGGCTGTCAACGAAGGTACGAGCGTACGAAATAAGTACACAGATATGTGAGTGGCTCGAAGGTTTCTTAAGTAATAGAACCCAGTATGTTGTCGTGGACGGTGAGTGTTCATCAGAGGCAGGGGTATCGTCAGGAGTGCCCCAGTGAAGTGACAGGACCTGTGTATGGTAAGGTGTCGAAGTTGAGTGACTGCAGGAAGACACAAGACGAGCTATACAATATTTCTAGTTGGTGTTATGAATGGCAGCTAGCTCTAAATGTGGAAAAATGTAAGTTAATGCGGATGTGTATGAAGAACAAATCTGTAATGTTCAGATACACTATTACCAGTGTCATACTTGGTACATTCATTTAAATATCTTGGCGTAGCGTTGCAAAGCGATATGAAATGGAACGAGCATGTGAAAGTTGTGGTAGGGAAGGCTAATGGTCGACTTCGATTTATTGGGAGAATTTTAGTAAAGAGTGGTTCACCAGTAAAGGAAGCCGCATATGGGACGCTGGTGCGACCCACTCTCGAGTACTGCACGACTGTTTGGGATCTCTACCATGTCGGACTGAAGGAAGAGATGGAAGCATTTCAGAAGCGGGCTGCTAGATCTGTTACTGGTAGATTCGAACAAGACGTAAGTGTTACAGAGATGCTTCCGGAACTCAAATGGGAATACCTGGAGGGCAGGCGACGTCCTGTTTGAGAAACGCTATTGAGAGAATTTAGAGAACTGGCATTTGAAGCTGACTGCTACACATTCTACTGCCGCCGACATACATTGCACGTAAGGATCACGAAGATAAGATACGATAAATTGGGGCTCATACGTAGGCGCATGGACAGTCGTTTTTCCCTCGCTGTATATGCGAGTGGTACAGGAAAGGAAATTACTAGTAGTGGTAAAAGGTACCGTGCGCCACGCACCGTACAGTGGCTTCCGGAATATCCACATAGATGTAGATGTAGGTAGTGCTAATTCATATTTGTTTCGTCGTTCCGTTGATAATCTGTAGATTGTCCATTGTGCTGCATCGACTTCTTTATTCGTAATTAATAAATATTGAGAAGATAAGGATGAAACAAAAGCAAAATCTCATATTTCAAACCGTTACAATTAAAGTTAGATGGTAGAAGCTCACAAATTAGACATCAAAGTAGCGATTAAGTTCTAACTGCAAACGGTTAACTACCCGTTTGCGTGTGTGTTTGACGTGCTACTGAAGCAAAATGCTCTACTGACTATCACACTAGTAGTCTCTGCAAATGTAAGAAAACCAGCAAATTCCGGACAGTGCTTTTTTCGGTACTACTTCGGCCTGCTTTGTTAATCAGCAAGCCTTGTCTCAAGTTGTTTGTTTCGTGCAAGCGATCGGTGGTAGATTACGTGAAACAACGTTCCGTAATTTGATCACACGCTTCCATCAACAAAATTATTCTCCAGTGCGTTAGTCAACGAGTTACACAAACTGCCCATATTTGCTGTTAATACACGGCTCATTAATTAACTCGGCACTCATCTGCTTGCATATTGCGCTAAGAACGTGTACTGTTCGTTCCATCGATACCGATGTGTGATTGCCTAATTTGTAAACATGCGAATTGTCATTAACGATGACAACGCCTCGTATGTGGAAATTAATATCAAGCTATTTATTTGCCAGGAAAAACTTAAATATCTCTCCAGTACATGTAATTTGTAAGCCTCGCGGAAATTAAAAGGCAGAGAGTGTTCTCATTTTAATGTTTCTACATAATCGCATGTAAAGAAAAAGTTGCGATTACTTCAGTTTTGACAAAATTATTTTTCTTTGTTTCATCAATGTCTTGAAAGAAGAAATGACAGATCTTAACACCTAACCGATGTAAAAGTCACTAGAGAAGAATATGTGAGACCAAAATGTATTTCTGAAAGAATTAACAGAATGTGATCATTTAATTTCGTTTAGACATTCTCGGCTACTTCTCGGAATTGGAATGATGTGGCCACGTCCGGAAGTAATAAATTAATATAGTGAGACAAGGCTCTTGACTCTCTATAGATACAGTATCTTGGTATCGGCACCTCACGTTTGGATTTATATATGGGCAAAAATATTTGTCTATTGTAGGATTCTCAAACACTTTTGGCGGTCACGCAATGATCTGGAGAAAACTATTTCACACTATTTTTAATCCTGTTCTTCTCCTTCGACAACAGTCTTAACACTGTTTGCTATATAAGATGTAGGACAGTAAATATTAGCTTGTATTTCATTGCGAATACTCACAGTCGTCAGCAACGATAAGCATTAAAGTAATTTATTGTGGCGTTTGGCCACTCTGTTGCCTATATTTTCGCCTACTGCCGGCCGGTTCCGCAAACCAGTTGTGTTAGTGTTTACGACAGGAAATAGTGAACGTTTAGCAACAGTTCGTGATCTGCTATGTTCGTTGATCTGCAAGTAGTAAATTGCTTCGTCACATTTTTAATCTGCTTAGCAGTTTAGTGCACGTTGTACAGAATTCTGTGTATCGTAGATCAGTGTTCCTACTGTGCTTCGGCTCGCAAAGACGGAAACGAGCACGTGAATTGTACCGAGTTATGGGTATGCATCGTTTGAAAGCCATAAATAATACAAAATATCCAAACAGTGAATAAGTGTTTAGAACTGTCAAAGACGGCAGATAACCACTAGTGTGGTTCACATGAACAGATTCTCGACACTGATATTTAACATAATTCATTTCGCGACCTACTAGTTGCTTTAGTTCTTATCGCTTTTTGATAGTTGCAGTAAACATGGTTTTCAAAGAACTCCTTGGCTTACTTCATTTCCTCTCCTTTATAAGGCAGTTGACGCAACTCACACGCTATGCTTCACGAAATCATTCGCTGCAATGCCAGAGGAAATAAACGTGCGGAAGTCACGTTTATTGACGAACTCTAACAGGAATAAGAGACGGTAGTAGCTGTCATTCCAAACAGTTGTCACCGACAGATAATTTTAATCGTAACTTTAAATTCGCTGCCTTATAGAACGATGCATTCTTCTACTGCAATATTCCGTTATTTTAAGTGCATATAAAATCTAGTTTACATGAAGGTGAGAATATGGTCTCTTCTTTCATCAGCTAACCTTCGTCGTTAACCATACGCTCACTCGGTCTGCGGCACCCGTCAATTTAACCAACAGCTATAAAACAACTGATACCATAGTTTGTAGACCACACCTGACGTTTTCGTGTTCAGTGCCAAGACAGGCACGCTGAGAGATAGTGGTTTCTAATTTTTATGTGAAATCTCTTCTTAAATAAAACAAACTTTCTTAACATTCTACACCATTATTCTTCATATCTACGTATATGCAGCGCTCTGCCGCTAAAGAGTTCCGAATTGTAGCGCGTAACATAGATATGTGTAACGTAGCTACGTCGGCGCGTGAGCAACCCCGTACTATAGTCGATTTTCGAATGTGAAGACTTCATCCGCACATGGAGTACCCTCTCCTTCAACTTGACAGTACCATATCACACACGATCGCTGCGACACCTGCAACAGTCCGGCTTTGTGTTCATTGTCACCGATCATCCTCCATACAGTCTCGACTTCACCCCATCTGATTTTCATCTATTTCCAAAACTTAAAGAACACCTCCGAAGACTTCGGGTTGTGATAGTAATGAAGCTGTAGGTAGTGGGAACGGGGCGTGGTAATTACGACGATAAATACTCACCCGCACTCCCGTCACTTACTGTGAATACTTTTATTCTCGTAGCGTAAACCAATGCGTGTATCGTAGAGCGCGTACTAAAGAGAACTGGCCTAGCAAATATACAGTTGTTCTTACTGCGATAGGATAGCGATATTATTGGTGGATAGAGCCAGTGGTTCTACTTGCCCACAAACAGTTGCAATCAGAAATGAGCTTGTGGCGCCGTCAACGAAGCCAAACATTGTACAGTAACTCTATAAACAAAGTGGTCGCTCATTGGGCGAAATGTGTTCATCACCGCGGTGCCTGTTGTCAAATAAATATATAGACATGAAGAATGAAGATGTAAAAATTTAATAACGTTAGTTTTTCTAACAAGAGACAGTATTAGTGTCATATTTGGAGGCTGAGATCAGCTAAGGAAATTCAGTTGCTTGCTTAAAGATTCGTGCATTGGGCTCTTTAGGATGCATATTCAAAATGGCGTAGGAAATAAGTATGTCACAAAGTGAGAATAACCATCAGAATTAATGCAGGGATCTTGGAAATTTTGGAAAATTGTGGTACGTTCCTATGGGACCAAACCGCTGATGTCATCGGTTCCTAGGCTTACACACTACTTAACTTTCTTACGCTAAGGACAAGACACACATCCATGCCCGAGGGAGGACTCGAACCTCCAAAGGGAGGTGCCGCTCGAACCATGGCAAGGCGCCCAAGACCACACAGCTACACTGCGCGGCTGCAGGGATCTATCTCAGGGTCTGAAGACTATGTCGACAATAGGTTGGTATGCTTCCAGGAAAACTGACCATTGTGATGACGTTTTAATGACCATTGTTATACTGTTATACTGTTTTACTGACCATTGTTATATCAGTTCCAATGCCTGTAATTTTATATGGTTTTAAATATGATTTTAAGAAGTTACTTTACATGACGAAAACATTTTTCTCCTAAAGCTGTTTTCATCCATTTAATTCTTTCTGGTTTCTCTGATGAAGACACGCATAGTCGTGTCGAAACCAGATCAAATTAAATCAAGGTGCAACCGGCTGGATGTATTATACAAATCATATCTCACTATCCTTAATGCAGCTGTATTTACTGGTCTATGACAATTAGCTGATTTCGACCTATGTGACCATTATTATGCATAATTATGTCATTAAATTACAAAAATGAATGTAAAATCCAGCTAATTTTTAGACCATTCGAGCCACTTCTTTCATCCATTCTCGGAGATTCCATAGCATCACACAAAATGACACTGCTACCGTGGCCAGAATCCACACATTCTTAGCGATGTGTGTCACCTAAAACAAATTACGTGACATATTGCCCTGCGTTTATGCACAGACGTACATTAGCACACTAAATGGCTGCTCTATTACGTGAGCCTAAAAATGAATCATTAGCCTTTCATTAATCTGTCCCTACTTGAAATTCACTAATTAATTAATGCCCATTTCCACTTCCAGAAAGAAAGCTGGACTGGAAAATATACACCGGCAGCAGTTCGTACAGTGTCTCCGCCAGGGTATTATCAGCTTTTCCGATAATCTGCACAGTGAAAACCCGGGAGTACAGTACAAAGTTAATTGATCAGAAATTCCACAAAACGCCTTATTTCAAATTTCCGCAAAACAAATGGAGTTTTTTGGCTTCATTTAAACCTCACCAAGTCCATCGCTTCTCGTTAGCTACCGGCCCGGCGATCTGATATGCCTCTACCTACCGACCGCGCACTCGCGCTACTAAATCGGAACGTTCGGCAAGAATCCTGAAATGCCTCAATGGTAATTCCACTCCCGAGCACGTGAACACACTGTCGGACAGTTGCGTGTTTTCCCTGCCTCCCACGACCTCCGACGACCGTCAGACAATTCTTTTTTCGACTTAGTGAATTTCAAGCAGCTCCACGAAATTCCTTTTGCCATTAAACTGATTCAGCGGTTTAGCCTGAGGAACCGAATTCAAGAGTTTCGTCATTTTGTGCTCCAGCTAGTAGCACTCTACAATAAAGATCTGTTTTTATAGAGCAGCTTTTAATTTACAGTAGGTGATGAAATATGCCAATTCTACCAAAGAGACCGCCGTTGAAATAAGCACGTCAATGCCCGCCTACAATAATTTAGAACGATTACACAAATGCTGATCTAGGGACTCTAGGATCGACAACACCCACCTTATCCCGAGTAACATAAACCAACTGTGGTATCCACAGTAGGTAGCGGACGGGGTGACGGTAGCAGCTAGGATAAATATGTTAAAGCTTGTTTAAATAACTTACTTCAGCATCAGTGAAATCGATACCAGCTGGAATTAGATTGGTCAAAGTCTTGAAAAGTTGTGTTTGTTATTTACCTCAAGTTTGTTTTTTTTTAATATAATATACAGTCACCATTGATCTCTATTTTACAATTTCCATTAACAATCTTGGCCCATATAAACAGGTACTCATCTGCATTTAATTTTTTCTTCTTTCTAGTACTCAACACAAATCGCATACTTGGAACAAGTGTACCATAAGGCTGTTTAGCCAAAAGTCCTGTTGTCTCTGCTATACTCCATGTCTTCCATGTCAAAATATTTGCATCTGGAAGAGCTTCAAGGCCACCATAATCTGCATGGTTGCCCCATACAACAGCAAGCGTGAGCCATGTACTACCTCCAAAAACTGCTTGTACATCACATGTAAAGTTCAAATGGAGTCCACGAAACACATTTGGACCTCCAATTAACTGTTGTTTATTAAACTGTCCAGCCAAATCAATATCAATCGCCTTCAAACTGCGATACACAGGAACGCTGCGCCGCCAGCGACGACGCCATGCACGTCGCCTAGGCATTGCTGTGGCACGTTAACACAAGTGCATCCTCGTTAACTTTGTACATGTAAAATTGGACGCATCTACATTTTAAACTGAATTTATCTAGTGCCGAAATTTTACCCATCGATAACTGGTCAAGATACTAGAGCATAGACCCAAGACTGGACTCCACTACAGTAAAATCATTTTAGGTGTTTCACCACGTGATATACAAGGTGTTTAAAAAAAGGTATCACATATTCTTGCAGGAGGTAGAATTGGTCGACACTAGAAGAGGAGTTCTCGTGCCTGCAAACCAATACCTTTTGAGATATAGACCAGTCTCTCCTCTCATTCCCATCTCTCTGTTGGCAGCCGGTGTGGCCGAGCGGTTCTAGGCGCTTCAGTCTGGAACGGCGCGACCGCTACGGTCGTAGGTTCGAATCATGCTTTGGGCATGGATGTCTGTGATGTCCTTAGGTTTAAGTAGTTCTAAGTCCTAGGGGACTGATGAACTCAGATGTTAAGTCCCATGGTGCTCAGAGCCATTTGAACCATTTTAAACCATCGCTCTGTTAGAAAGCGAAGTTCTTGCCTATACACTGGTAACTAAACTATCATGCTGCCTGACCTCTATGATTGATTTGCATCTGCCCACGTATTCGTATTGTGGTAATTTACTATGTCTTCTCTTTTGAACCCTGCCTCATCTGTAAATAAAATGCATGCTACGAACTACAGGTAATTAACAGCCCGTATGTCAACAGGTATTGGTTTCCTGACTTCACTGTATGAACTTTTTCTTCTAGTTTTGACCTGTCCTCCTGTAGGAATATGGAACGCTTTTTCTTAAACACCTTGTATAACTAATACACCAACGTTTCGGCTGCTACTGCGAGCAGACTTTATCAACAGTCACCTGTTTGGAATAGCAGCCGAAAGCAGCAGTTTTATTACAGATTGACATGGTCACTCACCAAGAAAGGGTTAACTGATATGTTAAAGATTTTGTTCCTGAAATACTCTATTAACTCAGTTTTCTGCTGCATCGCAACATGGAACAGTGTCTTGTTTTGATCAGATTTGTTGGCGTTATCAGCCAGGAGATATGCGATCAGTTGTAAATCTTTTATTTACATTAGGGATTGAAAATCCATGAAGTCAAGACCACACATGAAATCTTGCTTATCTGGATGCATTACTAGTTTCAGCCAAGTATCTAGCTGTCTTTAGATCGTAAAACATTCCTTTAGGAATATGTTGACGACGAGTGAAGCCGTAATGGCACCGACACTAATCAAGAATATGAAGATGGTGTCTGTTCTTTCGGACATGTCCGAAAGAACAGATACCATCTTCATATAGTTAATGCTAATCGGCCATTGACCTTCTTCTGTGCTGGATGCACACGCATTGCCCGAACCCTTACGGGACTCGGTAAGATTTTCTGTCGCGAGTAATGAGTGTAGTAGGCAGGGGCACTACGAATGTAGCGTGTGGACATGTTGGGAATGTGGATCTCACGGGGAGCGTGCAAGGGATAAGTCAATGCAGTCGCACTATTCTCTTTTCCCTCGGTGGGTTGGATGGATAGAGCATCTGCCATGTAAGCAGGAGATCCCGGGTTCGAGTCCCGGTCGGGGCACACATTTTCGACTGTTCCCGTTGATGTATATCAATGCCTGTCGACAGCTCAGGGTCTTGATTTAATTATTTATTTATTTTGCGTATGGCAATACAGCGACAATATTTTATATAAGTACAACAATATGTAAAGGAAATGTATTATCACGGGGAGCGTGCAAGGGATAAGTCCCTGCAGACGCACTATCCTCTGTGCCCGCGGTGGCTCAGATGGATAGAGTGTCTGCTATGTAAGCAGGAGATCCCGGGTTCGAGTCCCGGTCGGGGCACACATTTTCAACATGTCCCCAATGAAGTGTATCAGCGCCTGCTTGCAGCTAGGGTGTCTATTTAATTATCATTCCATTTCGAGCAAAGCTGCATGGTCATCGACGGTAACTGTTCTTTCGGGAACAGATACTACCGTCATATATAGTTAAAAATATGGGTTCCCGGCCTTTGGCCTTCTTGTGCGAACGCACACGCTATGCCCGAACTCGTACGGGACTTGGTATTTTAATCTGCCACGAGTAATGAGTATGATGGGCAATCATCTATTAGGCGCACTACGAATGTAGTGTTGTGGACATGTTGGGAATGTGGACCTCACGGGGAGCGTGCAAGGGGTAAGTCCCTGCAGACGCACTATCCTCTGTGCCCGCAGTGGCTCAGATGGATAGAGCGTCTGCCATGTAAGCAGGAGATCCCGGGTTCGAGTCCCGGTCGGGGCACACATTTTCAACATGTCCCCAATGAAGTGTATCAACGCCTGCTTGCAGCTAGGGTGTCTATTTAATTATCATTCCAATGTGTAAATAGTACATGTGAAAAAAGAAGCAATAGCACAAAATGATAAAGTACAAACACTCAAGACAAAATAACTACACGTTTAAAGCTTGGCAAGCCTGACTAGAAACTCATTCATACGTAACAGTTGTGTTACTAAATGTGGCACTTCTGTCACTAAATGTAACTGGGCTTTCTCTTTTGATGCAAGTCAATTGTCAGGATGAGCATTCTAAAGCATTCTGTCAGGGTGAAAATATTAAATAAATTAACTTTTCTCTCTTAACAACATGTGGGCAGGGTGGGTTCTTCCTTGGCTCGGGTATGAGGTCGAATGAAACATCATTTTTACATAAGGTAACTTTTATTGAAGATTTGTACAACTGTATCTTACGGAATGTTCTGGTTCGGAGAGCGGCAGCTGTGTCGTTTGTGAAGTCTTCTGCTGCGGCAGCGGCGGCGGCGGCGGCGGCGGCGGCGTCTGATTACGCGTAGCGGTGTGTATCTCGTGTCGCCGTCTCGCCCAGTTGACTGAAGACGCGCAACGCGAGGTGGCCCGTTTAATTATTGCGAGCGAAATCGTGCATCGGATGATACCTTGGGTGTCGCGTCCCAGTGTTTCTCTTCTCTAAGCGGCCGCGTGTGTTGTGCGTCGGCCAGCGGAGCGGCGCGGCGGGGGAAGGCCAGTGTCCAGGACTCGAACCACGGACTCTCGCTTGCCAGTCTTCGGCTGTCAGATCTTCATCCCAGCTCACAGGTCACTGCTGATGTGAGTCCGTCTCCTTCCCGTCCTCACGAGTCACCCGGGTATGTAAAAACCAGACTTCAAATACCTTTTAACTTCTGTCTTCTGGCGCCGCGGCTGCTGCTTGCTATTCCATTACAGCGGCGGACTTGGTTCGTCTGTGCATGATGCAGACTCTTCTTGCATGACGGTCTTCAGCACCGAAACTGACTGAAAACTACTGCTACTCTTCTTTTCTTCCTTCTTCGTCTCTCGTCTCGTCTCCGTCCCCGTCTCCGTCTTCGTCTCCGTCTCCGTCTTCATCTGTCTGGCCCACTGCGTCTCGCGTATTTATTCACTTCAGTTTACTGGAGGTGAACGACTTCACGGTCATTGCCTCTTCTGTCACGTTGAGAAGCTCCTCGAAGAATCTTCTTAACGTCGGTCATTGGCTCTTGGAATGTAGGCGAGAGCTTTTGATCCCATGTGACGACTGAGAAACACGTGAGCCGGGTATTGCCTCTTCTGTCACATTGAATAGCTTCTCGAAGAATCTTCTTTACGTCGGTCATTGGCTCTTGGGATGTAGGCGAGGGCCTTTGCTCACATACGACAACTGAGAAACACGTGAGCCGGTCGGGCGATGCCCTGACGGCTGAATCGACAGCGCCCGCTTATGTGGAACTTGCTGACTTCACGGTCATTGTCTCTTCTGTTCTGCTGTTTGGCCCGCTGTTTGCGAGTATGTAACTCTCTAAACTAAACCAAGTTTTTCATTTATATTCTAATTTCTAGTTCACTTTGATTTCACTAATTTATTTACTTAAGTACCACTCAACACATATACTTAAAGCTCAATATCTAGATTGCACAGCCAATCGAAAGCAGAGGGTTTCACATATATAACCTCAGAGACAGGTCCGGCGTATCTTCTTAAGGGGCATTCCTCAATAATATGGCGGGCGTTCTGTTCTGGTGCTCCAGAGTCACAGGCTGGTGAGTAGCATCGACCCCACTTGTACTTATATGCATTGCATCTTGCATGGCCCGTTCTGATACGGTTCAATTTAGTCCAGGTACATCTCTTCAGGCCAAAGCCCGGTAATTCCAGAGTAGGATCTTGGATACCTTGTTTATTAATTCCAGAATCATTACAAAAGTGCCGCCATTGCTCCTTGATGTCAGGTTGATGTTCTTGTGTATTAACCCATATAGGCTTTCGTGACTTCAAGCGGGTCGATGGTATTTCGTTCAAAACATCATGGATTGGTAGATTCTGTGGGTAATCTGAGTCATGAATTTTTGACCACTCTCTTGCTGCTGCTTCTTTCCTGCTCAGTTGTGGAGCATAGAGTAAATATCTCTGGAGTGAGCATTCACATGCGCAGAACAGATTTTGTGTTGTCAACATACATTGCCGGCCTGGTCACGTGTTCTCGGGATGTCGTGTGTTTGTCCATATAGCACCCTGTATATTTAGAATGTCACTACATCCCTAGTACAGACTGATTCTTTTCGTACGTGTCGTGGATTATTTATATATGTTGCGCAGACATTTTAACAGTGTTTGTCCATATAGCACCCTGTATATTTAGAATGTCACTACATCCCTAGTACAGACTGATTCTTTTCGTACGTGTCGTGGATTATTTATATATGTTGCGCAGACATTTTAACAGTATCCATTTGATACCGGGAATAACCAGCCACGTAACTTTTAAGGGCAAGTGATATTGCATTCTGCTTCTTTGCGATAGGTGTCACAGTTCAGATGGACTCGATTTTTGGTAGTTTTCGGTATGATACGGCACTTTATAGTATTACAGAGCCTTACGTAAATTTTTGCAGTGACAGTCTTGCAAAACGACTTGACAGTACGCTAGTACTTTTGCAAGTATCCGAAAAATACCGAATTTGCCACACATTAGCGATTATATCCCTGATAATTCGTCCTTCATTTCTGCTATTTCTGCTTATTTATTTTCTTGTTTTTGCCACCTAAAGCACAATTTTTCTTACTTGTTACACTTTGAAGTTCTTATTTAACGCATTTTACGTACTTGCTCCCAATTTATTAAATAAATAGTAGACTGAGTAATGTATATACATAATCGACAAGTCACTGATAAATGCATGGAGGATAGTATTTGCTGAAACAACTAATCATTCCCTTTCCTGTTCCACTAGGAAATTTACGAGAGGAAACGATTGTTTGTAAGCTTTTGTACGAGTCGTAATATCTGTTATATAGTCATAAAATCGTAGAAAAATATGTCTACAGAATCAAGCCTTAATTATAATGAGTCTCGAAATTTTTAACACATACAGTGTCTCTTACTAATATGATAACTATAATTAGAGCTACATGGTATGTACCCATCAAAAGCTACTATCCCTCCTTTCACATATTTTTCCTTGTATGCGTAGCAACAACAGTAATTCACCATCGCTATTACGCTATCAACAAACGGTGAAACACAACAAAAACTCTTGATATTATAAACTTCAAACGCTGCGGAAAGCACACACGCACAGCGAAGTCCCGAAAACACGTGACAATCCTGGTTTAATGTTAACAACGTGCGCAGAACGCAATGCTCACTACAGAGATATTTACTCTATGTTGTGGAGGTGGGATATTGCTTAGAGTATGAAGCGAAGGGACTGGGGTGGATTTAATTATCATTTCATTCTAATCAAGAATGTTTTATGATCTGAAGACGACTACAGTGTTAGCTGAAAGCGCTAATCTGTCCAAATAAAGAAGATTTGGTGTACGATCTTGAGGTCGTAGGTCTACAATCCCTAAAATAAAAAACATTTTCTTGTGACGCCACTCTGAAGTGCCCGCAGGCCCGGGCCGGCACAACGAGAGCGAGGGCGGCGCCGGGGAGCCGGAGGCGGGCTTCCACCTGGGCGAGCTGATGGCGGGCACGTCGTGCTCGCGGCTCTTCAGCGAGTGCTCGCGGCGGCCGTGCCGGCTGCAGTCGCCCAACTGGCCCGGCGTGTACCCGCGCAACGCCACCTGCTACTACGCCGTGCGCCAGCACGAGGCGCCGCCGGGCCAGCACGCGCTCATCGCCGTGCGGCAGCCGCGCGGCCAGCTCGTCGCCATCCGCAGCAGCCACCTCAGCGGACAGCCGCGCATCGGCGACGGCTCCGGCGTCGCCGCGCCCCCCGCCGCCGCCGCCCCCGGCTCCGGGCTCGCCTCCGGCGCCGCCTCCGACCGCTCCCAGCACGACCGCCGCCTCAAGGTACATAGACAGAGGAAAGGAATTACACGTTGAACAAAGTTCCTTTCTCCAAAACGCTTTTCTTGGTATCAATAATCTTCTTCCGCCACCGCCAGTTATTTCGCTGTCGAAAAAGCTAAAGTCATGATACTGGCAGATTAAAACTGTGTGTGGAGTGAGACTCGAACTCGGCACCTTTGCCTTTCGCGGGCAAGTGCTCTACCATCTGAGCTACCCAAGCACGACTTACGCCCCGTCCTCACAACTTCACTTCTGCCAGTACCTCGTCTCCTACCTTCCATACTTTACAGAAGCTCTCCTGGTTCGCAGGAGAGCCCGCATCTCGTGGTCGTGCGGTAGCGTTCTCGCTTCCCACGCCCGGGTTCCCGGGTTCGATTCCCGGCGGGGTCAGGGATTTTCTCTGCCTCGTGATGGCTGGGTGTTGTGTGCTGTCCTTAGGTTAGTTAGGTTTAAGTAGTTCTAAGTTCTAGGGGACTTATGACCACAGTAGTTGAGTCCCATAGTGCTCAGAGCCATTTGAACCATTTGTTCGCAGGAGAGCTTCTGTAAAGTATGGAGAGTAACAGACGAGGTACTGACAGAAGTAAACCTGTGAGGACGGGGCGTGAGTAGTGCTTGGGTAGCTCAGATGTGATTAGCTAAGGACACTATGCGAGTATGCGACCTAGGAAAAACTAACGCTTACACAGTTAGCAACTGGATGTACTTCAAATTTTGTTTTCATATCTATAAATACTTTTCTTTAGGGTGCCGGAGATGGCCCCACTTTGATTTTGTTGTATTTCACGCTGCATGGTAGGACGGCAGCGAGGTTCCTTCCAGGACAGTTATAATGTGTAAGGACGTACTATGTTTATTTTGTGAACAATATTGGTTTCTGTTTCTCCTACCTTCCTTAATAACAAAAAATAATAATAAAAAAACCCTCACTCCAGACATTTAAAAAAAGTTGTCAGCGCTACAGAATGTCGATCCTAATGGCCTGGGTTCAATTTCCGGCTGGGTCGGAGATTTTCTCCGCTCAGGGACTGAGGGAATGGGCGTTGTAAAAAAAAGAAAAAAAGAAATAAAAAAGAAAAAGATGGTAGAGCACTTGCCTGTGATAGTCAAAGGTCCCCAGTTCGAGTCTCGGTCCGGCACACAGTTTTAATCTGCCAGGAAGTTTCATATCACCGCACACTCCGCTGCAGAGTGAAACTCTCATTCTGGAAGCTAAAGTCGTATTGCACTTTCAGTGTCTTATTTCGTTATCTAATTTGCCAAGCATAGTCTCATTTACTTCGATTACGTTCCATTACCGTTGTTTTATTTTTATTGGTGTTGATCACAAAAGCGTCTTCTAACCAAACTGCTTGCCTATGGAAAATCGCCTCAGTTGTGCGACTGTATACGTGATTTCCTGTCAGAAAGGTCACAGTTAGTAATGGACGGAAAGTCATCGAGTAAAACAGAAGTAATATCCGGCGTTCCCCAAGGAAGTGTCATAGGCTCTCTATTGTTCCTGATCTACAGGGCGAAAAGTATTTAAACCGACAAACTCTGGGAGGTTGTAGGGGACATCAAAACAAATATTTTCCCCTAATGTCATTTTTTCTTATGAGGATTATTTAAACCGGTGGAGGCCGTATTACGCTCTTCAGTTGTTAGAGGCCGTATTACGAGCTTCGGTTGTCAGATGACTTGTTACGCTCTTCAGTTGTAGGCAACTGCTGTTCACCACTGCAGTAGTGCATTGTCTCTGTTTACTAATGTAGCGATACACCTGGAGTGAGTACACACGGGTGAGCTGCACAGCGGTTTTATCAACAACAATATCCTAATCGCCGTATCCCGCATCATACGACCTTTGGTGCTGTGTACCAACGTCTGCGTGAGCCCGGGTCATGTAGCAGATTACCTGGACATGGACGCCATCGCACGGTAAGAACGCTGCAAGTTGAGGAAGCTGTCTTGCAGCATGTGGAGCGGGATTCTTCAATCAGCACTCGTGCAATTGCACGTAATATGGGGACGAATCAGGCGAATGTAGGAACAGCCCTTCGAGAGCAATCGTTACGTCCATTTCACTTACAGCGTGTCCACAACCAGGAACCAGTTGATTATCCACCCAGAGCACAGTTTTCGCAGTGGTACCTGCAACTGTGTGAAATGCATCCTACATTTCCATCCTCTATGTTGTTTACCGATGAAGCAACGTTCGGGTGTGATGGAGTCTTCAAAATGCACAAATCGCATGTTTGGAGTGAGGATAACCAACATGCCACAGTTACTAGCGCTCATCAAGTGCAGTTCTTCGTTAATGTGTGTTAATGTGTGTTGGGAACTGTTTAATTGGGCCGTATCTGCTACCTAGTTCTTGTCTCTTGGTCATAAAAAATGGAAAAGTGTATGTTGGTTTAATTAATTTACCGCCAGAGAAATCTTCTTCTACGTTTAAATACTGCTCATAGGAAAAAATGACTTTAGGGAAAAATATTTGTTTTGATGTCCCCTACAACCTCCCAGAGTTTGTCGGTTTAAATACTTTTCACCCTGTATATTAACGACATAGGAGACAATCTGAGTAGCCCTCTTACACTGTTTGGAGATGCTGCTGTCATTTACCGTCTTGTAAAGTCATCAGATGACCAAAACGAATTGCAAAATGATTTAGATAAGATTTCAGGAATTACTGCAACCAATCGCCGTTTTTTCTTCAATTTTTATTTATTCATGACCGGTTTCGAATCGTCTGGCGAATCGTTATCAGATGGTACAATTTAGTTTGGAGTATTGTGGGGGTCGTGCATCTGGGGTAAATATAGAGACGAAAAAGTGTGCACTTCCCACATACAGTGCTCACTTTTTCGTCTCTATATTTGCCCCAGATGCACGACCCCCACAATACTCCAAATTAAATTGTACCATCTGATAACGATTCGCCAGACGATTCGAAACCGGTCATGAATAAATAAAAATTGAAGAAAAAACGGCGATTGGTTGCAGTAATTCCTGAAACTTTTGACAAGAGAGTTGCAGTGTTCCAAATCCAGAATAGATAAAAGTTTTATTTAGATAAGACATCTGATGGAGCGAAAAGTGGCAATTGACCCTGAATAAAAAAAAGTGTGACGTTATTCACATCAGTACTAAAAGAAATCCGCTAAATTTCGATTACGCGGTAAGTCACACAAATCTGAAGGCTGTAAATTCAGCTAAATACTTAGGGATTACAATTACAAATAACCTAAATTGGAACGACCACATAGATAATATTGGGGGTAGAGAAAACCACAGACTTTGATTCATTGGCAGAACACTTAGAAGATGCAACAGGTCTACGCTTGTCTGCCCTATTCTGGAGTACTGCTGTGCGGTGTGGGATACCCAACAAGAGGACTGACGGATGACATCGAAAAACTTCAAACAAGGGCAGTTCGTTTTGTATTACAGTGAAACCTCTATATAACGTTTTTCAAGGGACCACAAATTCTGAACACTGTATAGAGGAAAACACTATAAAGAGGAAGGCTTCCAAATAATAATTACAGGGCATTACTGAAGATAGGGATACCACTAATCAGCTTTGACAAATTGTGCCATAGATGACATTTTAAATTTTCACAATACCATAATATGATATTCATTGCAAATGATAAATGTATCAAATGACTAGTTTTTTGTAATTAAAACATGGGGCCCAGTAGGTGGATGGGTGAAAGTAAATGGATCAGTTTGTACTGTAAAAAGTTATAACAGATTCTTAAGATATGACATCATTGTCCAAAGCTGACAGGTGGTATCCCATTCTTCAGTTGACCCACTTATAGAATATGAGCCAAATTTTGTTTATGATATACTGCACATATTACATAAAAACACAGTAAGTAGTACAGATTAAAAAAGAATTAGTTACAAAAAATTACTTTAATAATTAAATTATGAAATGGAACTTAAATTTGAACAAAACTCTAGGAACCTATGCAATCTGAAAATCACATACCTATGATTTTTTAAAATATTCAAGCAAGCATGTTTGTTTTCTATTTCTCCTTGACTGTATGGCAATCATTTATTGCTCGTTCTGTCCTCAAGTCTATGGGCCATCATATATCTCCTGAATGTTTCAAAGGCTTCAGCTGCCTTAGAATATGAGGGCACAGGGTCATCTACCTTGTCACTGTCACTTTCACTACCACTATTATTCTCCAAGCTTCTCTCTGCAGTCAGCTCCTCAGTACTTTGTACTCCTGTGGTTGCCACATTGTCATCCACAGTCACAAAGTCCTCAAAAGTGACAGAATCACTGCCTATTAATTCCTGAGACTCTTGCAAATCACTTGCAACATCTTCCACAGGAGCTGCCATCTCATTCTCACAGAATCCGATTTTGTGAAACAGTTTTTAATAGTTTCAGCACTGACTTCCCTCCACGAGTACATAATTAAATTCATTGCCTGTAAAATATTCAGCTTCAGTTGTGAGCTCTGCTGGCTTCCCGGTTTTCCTTTGGTTCATCAAATTCAGGGCGTTTTTTTACAAGGGCTGTCCTATATTTAACCTTAAGGGTGTGTACTATTCCCAAGTCCAAAGGTTGCAGGTGGCTGGTGCAGTTGGGTGGCAGGAAAATTACTTTCACATTTCTCAGAAAGGATACGTCTGGTGGATGTGCCGCACATCTATCCACAAACAGCAGCACTTTTCTTGCAGCACTCCCCATTATGGCATCAAATTCTCTGAGAAAACGTAAAAATATATCACTCGTCATCCATGCCTTGGCATTGTTTGTATATTTGCATGGAAACGTGGAAATGTTTTTGAAGCACCTCGGAGTTTTTGGCTTCCCGATAACCAAAGGTTTCAGTTTTTCACTGTCATCGGCATTTGTACACAACAAAATGGTAAGACGTTTCTTGCTCTTCTTACCGCCATGGCAATTTTCCCCACAAAAAGTAAATGTCTTATCCAGCATTAAATTGAAAAACATGCCGGTTTCGTCAGTGTTATAAATGTCACGCAGTTTGTAGCCATGTATCAGATTAGGGAGAGTCTGCATCCACTGAGTTACAGTTGGTTCGTCCACACTTTTACTTTCTCCACATTCTTCTTTGTATACAACACCATGATGCTGTCAAAATTTATTAATCCATCCATTGGACGCCGTAAAATTTTCCATTCCTAACTGCAGTGATATCTGAAGCACCTTCTCCTTAAGAATAGTTAAGTTTATAGGAATGTTTGCAGTGCGTGCTTGCCGAAACCAAGTTAATAAAACTTCCTCCATTTCATTGTAAGTCGATGGTTTCACATGCATACGTTTCGAATTTCCACAATTCTCAAACCCTTCCATTATCGACGATCTGTTTCCATAGTAGTGTTGAGTGTTGAGGGGACCAGTTCAAATTGCTTAGCTAGCTCCACGTGACTCACGCAAGGAGATGCCTCCACTTTTTTAATAACAGAAAACTTCTCTTCCAGAGAAATGTTCTTTCACTTTTCACTCATGTATACTGATGAAAGCTTTTTTTTTAAAAAAAAAAAAAAAAAAAAAAAAAAGGTTATATCGAAGACACACTCTCACTAGGCACACAAACTGTTTGCTGCCCAGCTCACACAACACGCTATGAATCCAAAGCATTGACTGAAATGGCACCAAAAAGATTGCAAGCAGAATGTGCGTCACATGTCGTGACCGGGTTCTGCCACTGACCTATGAAATACACTGAGCGCGGGCTTTCTTGTGAATCCACAGAACAGAAAACTGTGTGTCTACATCCAGTCACTTAAACGTTATAAAGAGGTGAATAATTGACGAGGGTTCCAAAAATATGAGCATTGCATGGAGGAAATTGTAATATAGAGGAAACTCAGTAAAGAGGAAAATTTAACATTGTTTATATGGGCTTTTAGTCGGGACCAAAAAAAATAGATGTAATATAGAGGAAAACATTATATGGAGGAACGTTATAAAGAGGTTTCACTGTATCTCGAAATAGGGGAGATAGTGTCACAGACCTGATACGTGAATCGGAGTGGCAATCATTAAAACAGAGGCCTGTCTCGTTGCGACGGGGTCTTCTCATGAAATTTCAATCACCAGTTTTCTCCTCCGATTGCGAAAACATTCTGGTGGCACCCACCTACATAGAGAGAAATGATCATCACGATAAAATAAGAGAAATCAGGGCTCACACAGAAAAATGGAAGTGCTCGTTTTTCCCGCACGCATTTCGAGAGTGGCACTTCATTTTGAATAGCAGAGTAATCACGTAGATGTAGATGTAGATTCCATTAGACTACTGTTCCAATTCTTCTCACGTCTCTGACACAATTACGATTTCGTCAGCGAACTTCTGAGTTTCACGCAGAGAATTTTAGATAGTATACTGTTTGATATTTTACGTTTGTACATATGCTTATTTCGGTTTTATTAGCTTCATCAGTACATCTGCAAACAGTCGCATGTATTTATATTTTACACACTATACATGGTAAACAATAATAAAACCTAGAAACTACAGGGACGGATTCCTGACTGGAAATGAAGGAAAAAAAAGGTCCTTTGAACATGTTTCTGGAAATGGATGGTGTGTTTGCAACGACACTAAATCGTCCGGGAACACAGTACAAAGCTGTAACGCATCCACGTCACAACAGGTGTTCAAAGTGGCCCCCAGGGTATGCAATGCACGCTTTCACTCGTCAGTAAGGATTGATGACAAATTCCGTAATTGTGATGCTCTGGTGAAAAATCCATAGACAAAATCCTTCCTATGGAGGGAAACCGCAGCTGATAACCCTTGTAGTTGTTGTAGGTGATACGGATAGCAGCGGTTGTCACGCAGGATACACATAAAAGTACCTTTGCTTACATCATGCTGGGGGACCGCTGCCTGTAGCTTGCACTAGAGTTCGTCTCAATATCCCGTAGAGCCTCAAATCTGGTGTACGCGCAATCCACCTCCTTCCTGTACATTCGTATGTCCGAAAGGACCCAAAAAAGAGCTTGAAATGTTGTGTTATGTGCGTGATGTCTGTGAGGTACTTGTTTTGGTATAGCCATGCTGCCTCTCGATCGTTTCCACCTGCTTGTCCGTACTCAAACCCATCCCGACTTGTTCCTGACAGGAATGTCCGTTCATTCTGCTGCTCCGTACGCCACGTCAATCACACATCCGGAAACGTACGAGGAACACACGCCAGATGGTTAGAGGAACTTTCATTCGCAGCGCCCTCTACCGTCGCAACGATGCATTTCAGGATACACGTTCATAGAACCTTCTTTCCTCAGTTTACTGTCAATCTGTCCGTGCGATGGTCGGTTTTACTAATGCAAAGCCTGCATAAACATTATTTATGTTGGATACTGTACTAACGTCCTGACGTTGTAAACGGACGTATGTTAACTCTGAGTAAACTACTGCTACTGTCCGTAGTTGTCGGTTGTAAAATTTTTACAGTATCGTTTTAAAGTTGTTCGATGTTTTGATGTTGCATGTATATTATAATACATTTTTTATTACTATGACACTCGTTGAAATTCAAGTTTTATAGCTGTTTGTATACTCAGATATATTTATGTTGTTGCGAGTCATGTATTTATGAAACTGTTATGGATGTGTTTGTAATCTTTGGTGTTTTGGTTATCCGTTATCCCTATATAAAATTTCAGTAATATTTTTTTTTAACTGTGTGTGCTTGAAATCGTGTTGTTCATTTAGTATATCTTCAGGATAATCCTTAGAGTGTACGTATACTAAACAAAGCGATTTCAAGTACACACAGTTTTTTTTAAATTATTGAAATTTTATATATGGGTATAACGGATAACCAAAACACCAAAGATTACAAACTCGTCAATAACAGTTCCATAGGCACACGACCCACAACAAAACAAGTATCTCCGAGTAAAGAACCAGCTGTGAAACTTGAATTTCAAAGACAGTCAAAATAATAAAAAATTTATTATAATAAACGAGCAACATCAAATCATCGAACAACTTTAAACCGTTACTGGAAATATATTACAGCCGACAACTATGGACAGCAGTGCTAGTATACTCAAAACTGACGCACGGTATGTCCATTTACAACGTCAAGGCATGAGTCAAACATCCAATGTAAAAAACCTTTATTAATTATATGTTACGTAAAATATTAATAAATGCGATTGTTTGCAGATGTGCTGATGATAGCAATAAAGCAGAAATAAGCTAATATACAAAAATAAAATATCAAGCATCATACTGCCTACTAATTCTCTGCATAACGTCCTACTGTGACATAATATATGCTCCAAGTCCCATAATACAGAAACTGCAAGTTTTGATTTCTTATCCCAGTACCCTTTTCTCGTTGTATTCATTTACTGTTTACCCAGAGTACTGTTTACCCAGAGAACAATCACGTCTTACATCCTTCGGAAGTACTACTTTGCTTTTATTTTCTTTGACTTTTATAACAGCAGGCTGGTTTCTGCACAAGTGCAAATAACGTTCCGCTCTCTAATTTTATCCCTGATAGTTTCAAAATATCAAAGAGTGTAATCGAGTCAACATTATTATAAATGCTATAAACGATTATTACCTAATGTGTTCCTACATTTCTCCAGAATCCAAACTGATCTCCCCCGGGGTTGGCTATTGTCATTTTCCCCATTATTCTGTGAGAATTAGTGTCGGTATTTCGCAACCATCACTTATTAAACTAATTCGGTAATATTCAAACATGTCAGCAGCTCCCTTCTTTGGAAAAGATATTATTATCACATTCTTAATGAGGTCTGAGGATTTTTCTAGATTCTAATACATATAGCATATCAGGTGGAATAGCTAGACAAGAAAATTAAATTTACTGTATCTTAGTTACATGGGTAACACGAGGGCTTCCCCCCCTTTTTTTTAATGTCTGATTGGTTGCGAAATTAAAACCACAGTGAACATCCGACGAAGCCTCGTGCAATGTGTTGTTCGGTGTCTCTAGCATGCCCGTCCATTGTATCCCATCGCACTTTTCAGTTCTGGGTGCACAGTGAGCATCTAAGAAGTGCAGAACAATAGTCTCCCGCCAAAGTGTGAAGTGCATGCTATCATTCGATTTCTTCATGTTGAGGGGTTCCACCCGCTTTCATGCAGCCCACGTAACGTAACTGTCAAGCCTAACAGCTAAGTGCGGTAATGGCGCAGGAACTTTGAAACAGGATGCACGACATTCATGAAGCGGGTAATCAGGGAAGCAATCGAGTGTTGTTCTGCGGGTGCGTCAGGCGATTCGAGAAAATCATCTATCATCGAACAACTATGATGGGCAATTCAGAAAAGCGAAGAGGAACTTTGTCATCAGGCATCGTCCTTCTTTGTCAAAGTTGTTACATGGCAGCTTTGTTCCAAAGCTGTCACATGCCATATTTGACGATATTATATGCTCATCCCCTTTTGGTCAGCGTAATCACGCTCTTACACTGCATCGTAACTGGAGACAATATTCAGTACTGCCAGTGACTGCCTAGCTAATAGCTTTTACCTTCACTTTTATTACAGGGATGGTCGTTATTTTTATGCAGAACTGAAAGCTTCGAAGCTGGCTGGAAAGAGAAGTTTACTTTAAGGGACAGGGAGAAGTATCCTAAACATCTATCAGCTGAAGACTGACTCCCAGCTAAGGTAGCCAGGAACGGATTCGCGCACCCCCGCACCCCCGTTTGTGTCTATGTGCAAGCCTTCCTTTTTGATAGCTCCAGAATCATATCATGGAGTGGGAGAAGTTTCCTGACCTCCCACACCATAGGACCATTGTTTAATAACAACAAAATCCGCACGAGGTTTGTTTAACCTTGTTAGATAATTTTTACAGGACTCAACTCGCATTGTCTGCCACTATTGGCGGCGAGATTCCCGCTTTGGCAGAAACAGCCAGGTTTGCAGTGTTATGATAGAGGATACTTGCTGCTGGATGTCCGAAGATGGCAGACTCGTTGCTAGTCGAGGGTTGCTGACATACAGTGGGATGTCTCGACCTTAGTACTGAGTAAAGAGGATGAGCTGGACTCAGTGTCTCCAACCATTACTGACACCACCTCTGCATTCACGCTGCATGAGCGTAGTAAGAAAAGGCTGGCACTGCAGTCACCGATCAGGAGCTAACTACATAGTTCTAACGTTTTGCAGGTAGCTATTTTCTTTCATCGTGCACACTGGTGACCTTACAGGTGTGTGTAGATACTTTTCCACGTTCTTTCTTTAATCACTAAACAGTCTTGCAGTCACTTGCCATATCTGTGTATTACTCTCATAACTGAGCCTTTAGCATGGTTACCCAGCCATGCCAAGATTAAGATAATCAACTATCATTCCTTGTCCATTAGCTAAATGCTCATTTGCGTGTGTCAGTGGGTAATACAGATTTTGGTGCTTTACGATAATGAAGCTGGTTGCTACAGTGACCTTTTGTTTCTGCTATGGCGATCCTTCCTCTCGTTAACATATTCGTTTGTGGTGCAGCACCAATATTTTCATGCTTAATTAGGCCATCCCTAGTAATTATCATTCAATAAGACATTTCCATTTGTGCAACATTATAATATCCTAACAATATACTATTTTCTTCCATCGTGCAAACTGGTGACATTACAGGTGTATGTAGATACTTTTTGACATTCTTTCTTTAATCACTAAACAGTCTTGCAGTCACTTGCCTTATCTGTGTATTACTCTCATAATTGAGCCTTGAGCTGGGGCTCTTCCCTTCTCTGTAGGCCGGCCGCGGTGGCCGAGCGGTTCTAGGTGCTTCAGTCCGGAACCGTGACTGCTACGGTCATAGGTTCGAATCCTGCCTCAGGCATGGATGTGTGTGCTGTCCTTAGATTAGTTAGGTTTAAGTAGTTCTAAGTTATGGGGGACTGATGACCTCAGATGTTAAGTCCCATAGTGCTCAGAGCCATTTTGAACCTTCTCTGTAGGTCACCAATGACTGGGCTGTGGCGTCTCTAGGGTACACTAAGCAGCACGACTGAAACCCCACACATTTGCTCCGCTGCACACTGCAGCTGCAACAAACAAGACCTTGCGGAATTTATGATACGAAGCTCTAAATCGTCTACCGCACAGCCTGAGCTTGGCACCCTCTGATTGTCATCTTCTTGCTCACATTAACGGGTTGCTATGAGGACAACATTTTGACAGACAACCAGACCAGCGCAGAGAATTGACGAACAGCACATGAAGCTACCTTCTGTGATGAGGGCATTGCTACAACAAGTATCTAAGTCAGAGCGGCGACTCTGTAAAGAAGTGTACAGTTAAATGATGCAAAAACACATTTCGGACTTTCACTGTAGCTTACATTTCGCGAGAAAAAAATAGTCCTTGTGTTAAAGACTAACATCTTGCTTTCCTTTAATTTTCAGCCAGAGTGATGTTTAGTAACAAATTAATGGCCAGTATCCAGAAATACTCGCAAACGTGTCTTGTCAACCGAGAACTGTGGAAAATGTGATAGCTGCACGCTGCTGTGACGTGGCCGTGGCCGGCAGGTGTGGTCGGAGTGCGACGAGGTGCAGGACTACGTGACGGTGTACGACGGCTACACGACGCGCGACCCGGTGCTGCTGCGCTTCTGCGGGGGCGGCGAGCCGGTGCCCGAGGCGGTGAGCAGCGGGCCGGAGCTGCTGGTGCAGTTCTCCACCGCGCCCTACGGCACCTTCCTGCAGCAGCCGCCGCCGCCGCTGCCTCTGCACGGCTTCCAGCTGGACGTGCAGGTAGGCCTCCTACCCTGTAGCCAGCACGTCCTCTGGCCACTTCACGAGCGCTCCTCCCCTCTGAACCCAGAAAAGCTCGAGTACGTGTCTCGGAATTCTCACAATCCCGAAGTTATCCAATTTCACGAATCGACCCCGTTCGACATTACAGTCAAGGACTTGATAGTGCTGTTTGGGTACCTAGGGGATAGGTTAACAATAAGGAAAAACCACAAAAACAACACGTCGCTACACCTAATACGTCGCAGGAAAACCATTGGCAATCAAAGCAACTTCCAGTCATCTCGAAATGGAGATAGACAGGGTGTTACAAAAAGGTACGGCCAAACTTTCAGAAAACATTCCTCACACACAAATAAAGAAAAGATGTTATGTGGACATGTGTCCGGAAACGCTTAATTTCCATGTTAGAGCTCATTTTAGTTTCGTCAGTATGTACTGTACTTCCTCGATTCACCGACAGTTGGCCCAATTGAAGGAAGGTAATGCTGACTTCGGTGCTTGTGTTGACATGCGCCTCATTGCTCTGCAGTACTAGCATCAAGAACATCAGTACGTAGCATCAACACATTAGGTTGCTGCTGTACAAGGTAACGTTGATCACGTCACTGTATAGAGAGTGCTACGGGAGAACCAGCTGTTTCCGTACCATGTACAGCGTGTGCAGGCACTATCAGGAGCTGATTGGCCTCCACGGGTACACTTCTGTGAATGGTTCATCCAACAATGTGTCAATCCTCATTTCAGTGCAAATGTTCTCTTTACGGTTGAGGCTTCATTCCAACGTGATCAAATTGTAAATTTTCACAATCAACATGTGTGGGCTGACGAGAATCCGCACGTAATTGTGCAATCACGTCATCAACACAGATTTTCCGTGAACGTTTGGGCAGGCATTGTAGGTGATGTCTTGATTGGGCCCCATGTTCTTCCACCTACGCTCAATGGAGCACGTTATCATGATTTCATACGGGTACTCTACCTTTGCTGCTAGAACACGTGCCTTTACAAGTACGACACAACATGTGGCTCATGCACGATGGAGCTCCTGCACATTTCAGTCGAAGTGTTCGTACGCTTCTCAACAACAGATTAGGTGACCGATGGATTGGTAGAGGCAGACCAATTCCATGGCCTCCACGCTCTCCTGACCTCAACCCTCTTTACTTTCATTTATGGGGCATTTGAAAGCTCTTGTCTACGCAACCCAGGTACCAAATGTAGAGACTCTTCGTGCTCGTATTGTGGACGGCTTTGATGCAATAGGCCATTCTCCAGGGCTGCATCAGCGCATCAGGGATTCCATGCGACGGAGGGTGGATGCATGTATCCTCGCTAACGGAGAACATTTTGAACATTTCCTGTAACAAAGTGTTTGAAGTCACGCTGGTACGTTCTGTTGCTGTGTGTTTCCATTCCATGATTAATGTGATTTGAAGAGAAGTAATAAAATGAGCTCTAACATGGAAAGTAAGCGTTTCCGGACACATGTCAACATAACATATTTTCTTTATTTGTGTGTGAGGAATGTTTCCTGAAAGTTTGGCCGTACCCTTTTTGTAACACCCTGTACAGATCCTATATGGTTTTCAAGGGATCTCATACGAGCTTTCCTGCAACATAGTGACAAGTTCAGTGAACGATGGTGGAGGTGGACAGCGATCAAGGACTGTTCTCTGCAAATCAGGATATAAAGGCTCAATAATATTGAAATCTGGTGACTGTGGTAGCCAGGGAGATGTGACACTTCAGCATCATACGACGTAAACTGCGTGAATAGGGAGGGGGGGGGGGGGCTGTCGTCCTGGGAATCGGCATCACCATTGGGGAGCAAATATTGTACAATGGGATGGATCTCACCAGACAAAACGATCTCTAAATCCTTGACAGTAATGCGACCTTGCGAAGCACGCATCTGGCCCAGCAGATGTCAAGATACGGCTACCCAAATCCTCACTGAACCCTAATTATTTTACGCTCTTGGGACGTAAACGCTGCCAGATGTTAGTGTGAAAAAGACTCATCCTACCAAATGACTTGCTTCCATTGTTACATAGTCCACATTTCATGGCTACAGTGCCTCTAGTGAACACTTGCACCGGCGATGAGTGATTTTGGAATTACAGCTCGTTCAATAATTTCCTCTTATGAAGATATCTTCATGTTGCTTTGGTGTTGACGTGGTTCACAAGCACGACGTTCACTCCTGCAGTGACTTTGCAGCTTTTTATAGTGGCAACCATCTTGCAAGACAGTCCGTCACGACCACTCAACACATACTTTCGTTCGCGTTGTGACTTAACGGATGACATCTTTCTGCTTTCCATGTATGCGGTATAAATTTCGATATGGAGCTTCTTGAAATAGCAAACACTTCTGCGCCTTGGTTACGGAAGTAACCACCGTAGGAGCACCAACTATTTCTCCACTTTCGAATTCACCTAGTTCCAACATACACTCACAGCTATATAGGATATGTTTTGACTACAGTTGACACTTGCAACGTATTTGACGACATTTCACAGGTGCATATTCAACAGGGCAACCTGCATGCTTTGCCAGCATCTGGATTAATATTCAAGCATACAATTTTCGCGACGTTTGCATATTTTGGCCCACCCTCCGTACTTGATACTTCAAGTGGAACATGCACATTTCGGGCATGCATCACAACAGTTCTAAAATCACTCATCTTCTGTATTCTATACACTGACAGAAGAAAATCACAACTCCAAAAAATAATTAACATAGAGAAACGAAATTCCTCGAATACATTTGTTTAGGTAACCTATTTAGTTATTAACGTTGTAAGACCGCAGGTTAATGTAAGCGTGAGATAAGCCATTGCAAATCTGAATGCTGGTGCATTAATAACCGGAGTAGAATGTTTAATGCAAGCAGGCAAACGTGCATGCAATGTGTTATACAAGTTCCAGATCTCAATTTGTAGGGTTGAGTTCCATGCCAGCCACACTTGGTCGGTCAACACCAGAACGGTTAATGCTGGTTGTGGGTGACGCCGCAGTTGTCGTCCGATGATTCCCCAGACATTCGCGATTGGAGACAGATCTGGCGATCGAGCAGTCCAAGGCAACATGTTGACACTCTGTAGAGCATGTTGGGTTACAATAGCGGAATTTGGGCGAGCCTTATCTTGTTGGGATGCACCCCTCTGGAATGCCGTTCATGATTGGCAGCGTGTGTCTAGCACGCTGACAGGTTGGTTTCAGCCTCTCAACTACCGTCCGTTTTATCCAACACACAGCCATCACTGACATTGAGGCAGACCCTGATTTCAACAGAAAACGCAACACAATTCCATCTTGTCCTCCTGTGAGCTCCCGCTTGACGCCAGTGACGTTACAAATGGTGATGGTTTGAGGTCAGTGGAATGCACATTACAGAGCCTCTGGCTCAGAGCTGTCCTTGAAGTAACTGATTTGCAATAGTTCGTTGTACCATTCTGGTGCCAATTCTTATCAAATGCAGCTGCAGGTGCTGTATGATGCGCCATAGCCATACGCCGAACATGATGATCCTTCCTCTCGGTAGTATCACGTGGCCGTCTGGTGACCCGTCTTCTTCGGTACATTCTCGGACCATCTCTACCAGCAATCATTCACAGTGGCTACATTCCTGCCAAGTCTTTCTTCAATATCGCAGAAAGAACATGCAGTTTCTCGTAGCCCTACCACGCAACCTCGTTCAAATTCTAAGACATGTTAATAGTGCCGTCTTTGTCTCTTTAAAGGCGTTCTTGACTAACACCTACTCACCACGTCCAATCTCAAAGATAACCAACGCTCACGACCGTTACATCGTGTACTTAAAGCAAATCTGATTTTCATCCTCAAAGTGGCGCTACTTGTGTATTCTATGCGACTGCAGCGAAATTTGAATAGACATCGTCTTTCGCTTATATCCTTGGTTCTGCGATCTTTTTATCATCAGTGTAGCAAGCAACGCGGGATAGCTCCTCTGATGCAAATGGGATTGCTACCGAAACAGAGTAAGGACTGGCTTGATAGCACTCGGAAATAAATTCAAAGAACAGAATTCCAAAAACAGCATGCCTTGACTGCCAAACCTTTATTTTTTTTTTGTTACGTACAAATACGGTCTTCTGAAACGTTCCTCTCTTCTAGTCCTTGGAGTTTCAGTGACGACGCGTCGAGTCCCACTCGCGGCCGTGGCGGAATTTGCTCACTGTTTGCGAAGTGCGGCGCGGCACAGGAATTACACGACGCATTGCTTCGTAGATTAACTCGGAGACGTTTATTGCCGGATCTGGATTAATCTTCTGCGCTGTTTCACTGTTATATCTGTCTAAATAATTGTCGTCAGCCTCGAATTTCATCCTCGCTAGAGGGGGAGAGGGTTGCAGCGCGCTACGAAAATGCCCCCAAGCACCGAGGCTTCCCTGTAAGCGTTCTCAGCTCACACGCGAGAGACATGCAAACACTGTCGTATTCCTCCCGAAGTCTGAAACAATGTTACTTTCCAAGTATCTAGTGAACACCTGCGTGTGAGTTACCGCTTTCGTTCACTGCCACTGACGATCCAGGCGACAACACTGCGACTTAAAACAGTCCCAAAAATGAAGTAACTGTAGTGCTTATCAAATGAAAAAAAAATGTTTATCAATGAATGTGCTTGCGGGCGACTGATCGTTGTAATACATGCTATTAATCAGCCATATACGTCACAACCTCCAAACTATAAACTCGATGTAACATGGACTCGTTTTAGTTGCCAGTGGCTCCTCCTCGGGATATACGGTCTTGCTTCCTGTCTCGATGGCCGTCTATAAATGAGGCGTTGCTGCAGTCAATCATGCTGAGCACGAGTGGATTCACCGATCATATCGTAAATGCATCGAGTCCATGGATGTTGACTTGTGAGGACTGGTTCTCTTTGAAAGGAATTTTAAAAATATGCTCTGGGAACCTGCCACATATCATCATGGCTGTACTTCAGTCTCACACAGTGACTTGATGACAAATGAGGACCACAGACTCGAGTGTTTGGTCACCCCTACCTGGCTTGTGCCGACTTTATTCTCAATTTACGTGGCCCGTCGTCTGTTTAGTCGTCTAAGGGCCAATTATCGTATCGAACAGCCAGCCGATGGCTACCATACCATGCAATTGTTACAAGTCGCCATATATAATTAAAACGTCCCTTCTACGTGCTTCACGTGACATGGACGCTGTACGACACCATGTTATTAATCTGCCTGCGCAGGAGATCTCGCCCATATGTAAAGTCAGAAGTCACGATCACTGTGTAGCCTAGTAGTGCTCAGTGCTGTCCATGGTGGAGGTGAAACTGTCAATGAGGTCATTTCGATAATCCATTAATAGGATTACAACCAGCAACGACGTACAGATTTCAAAAAATATAGGTGTGCCATTCTACTTTCAAATAGCTTTGTGATCTCACTTACTGTAGTATTGTAGCAGAAGTTCCAGAACACGCCAAATTCTCTCTGAAAGATATGTAAACGTTCTATTTATTTTTTGATCGTATCACAATTTGCATGCTCATAACCGATCCTTCACTGTCATTACACATTACAGGTGCCATCTGTCAGTCTCTAAAATACATATCTTTCGGTACAGTTGTAAATAATTACGCTGAAGAGTAGCGGAGGGAAAAATTTGGAGCAGGACTTAATACGTCCAAGGAAGACTGAGCGTATGGAGACGAGTGTGATTAACGTGGCTTTGTCGCTGTAGACCAGCGGTGCTTAGTGAGCGGAGAACCCCCAAGTCCACCTATTATTTGCTTTAATCTTAGCTGGTCGTCTGGTGTACTTTCAATTTTGCATGGTATCCAGTTGATTGTCTCACGGATCTCTTAATCGGGACCATCCTCAAATTTAAATTAGTGTATGGGGTTATAGATATTAATTACATCCCGACTAATATGGAAAAATAATAATATTGCCAAAACGTTTCCTGAGTAAATATGTTTTTCACGAAAGCGTAGTATCTTTCTTGGAAACTCCACAGGTCCTTTACCTCTTCAGAAAAAAAACTGTCATACTGAATGGTGGTCGTTACTATTTCCTATTTCCTCAATTTCATTGTCCACAGAAAGACCTCCTGAACTAAACAAGCAAACATTGCTCAGATAAGCTATTAGTAACACAGTAAAAATCTTTTACAGATAAGTAAATTAAAGTCAAAATTTTTGTCGGTCTAGTTATCACTCTCTGTCATGAGCACACGGTCGTCAAGGAAATGAAAAGCCATACAGTTACTTCCTGATCGTTAATATCAGACACTAGAACCAGAAAGCACTATTCATGTTAGCGAAATGTAGGCTTTCAGGAAAGAGTAATTTCTCCGGAGACATCGTATCCCAAAAGGCAGTCCAACTGCACATTCCTGCCACTACTGGAAGGCTTTTCATTTGATTCGTAAGACATTACCTTCGTGATCGTTTACATTCACTTCCGCAATTTCCGAGGACGATAGCAAAGCTATTTAGAACAGCAGGGAAATCGAAAAGGGAAAGATTGTTTTGGTAGACGAAGATAGCAATAAAGGATTGATTCCACTTTCGCCCCTTTTTTTTCCTTTTTTCGCACATATAAAATGCTCGTTCTACTTCGATGATAAGCGTACATCTCAGTCAAGAGGTTCACCAGCCACACATCCAAACACGCATGAAACCTCGACTGCATATTTCCGTCTAGCCTCCTTAACACCACGTCATCATATCTCTCTCTCTGCAACTAGACGTAAGCATTTACAGACACATATTACGCCGTGTTTCTGTAGTTTCTTTAGAAACCATCTCCATTATTCAGCTTTGCAGCGCCGTTATTCTGATATAATTGTTTCTGTCCCGTTACTCGCGGTACTGGCTGCTCACACTGAAGATACAAGTTTGAATCTATGAATAAATGCTTCAGGTTTTTGTCAAGAACAAAAAGTAAGTTCCATCGAAACAAGATTTTTGTAACAGCGTCTGCAAGTTGTGGTAGCTATTCCAAAATCCACAAGATTCATTTACCAGAGTCCATATTCTGAAAGGTAATAGGCCGTTTCTAGAACCATTACACTGTGCGAATGATCGCAAGCCGTCCTATCAACATTCACGATTACGTTTTGAGTAATTAAGTTCGGTTTAATTTATAGTGACTATGTAGAAACATATTGAAAAGTCATCTCTATCTCCATTCGTTACAACTTTGTACGTGATCAGTAATTAATATCTATAATTAAATTTATCGCAACGGCCTATGCAGATGCTTCTGTAATCGGCAGATGTGTACATGACTTTATACACTGAGGTAACAGAAGGCATGGTATAGTGATATGCACATATAAAGATGGCGGCTCTATCACGTACACAAGGTATACAAGGGCAGCGCATTGCCGGAGCTGTCATTTGTGGTCAGGTGACACGTGTGGAAACGTTTCCGACGTTATTATGGCCGCGCGACGGGAGTCAACAGTTTTTGAACACGGAATGGTAGTTGGAGCTAGACGCATACGACATTACATTTCGGAAATCGTTAGGGAAATCAATATTACGAAACCCACAGTGTCAAGTATGTGCCGAGATTACCAAATTTCACGCATTACCACTCACTACGGAAAACGCAGTGGTTGACGGCCTTCACATAGTGACCGAGAGCAGTGGCGTTTGCGTGGAGTTGTCAGTGCTAACAGACAAGCAACACCGCGTAAATACGGTAGAAATCAATGTGGGACATAGGACGAACGTATCCGTTGGGATACTGACGTTAACTAGCTACGGTTGCAGACGACCGACGCAAGTGCCTTCGCTGCAGTGCCTCTTCTGGGCTCGTTACCGTATCGGTTGGACTCGAGACGACTGTAAAATCGTGGCCAACTCAGAGAATCCTCGATTTCAGTTGTAAGAGCCAGTTGCAAAGCACTCTGCAAGCTTGTGGTGGCTCCGTAATGGTATGGGCTGTGTTTACATGGAATTCACTGGGTCCTCTGGTCCAACTGAACGATCATTGACTGAAAATGGTTATGTTGGCTACTTCAATCCCACTGGCAGCCATTCATAGACTTCACGTTCCCAAACAACGATGGAATTTTGTTATGGATGACAATTCGCCATGCCACTGGGCCACAATAGTTCGTTATTTGTTCGTAGAATATTCTCAACAATTCGAGTTAATGATTTGGCCACCCAGATCATCCGACATGAATCTCATCGAGCATTTATGGGACATAATCGAGAGGTCAGAGAATCCTACACCGGCATCACTTTCGCAATTATGGACGGCTGTAGCGGCAGCATGATTTCTTGCAGGGGACTTCCAATAACTTGTTGAGTCCAAACCACGTCTTGCTTCTACACTATGCTGTGAAAGTAGAGGTCCGACATGATATGACTTTTGCCACTTCAGTGCATAGAAGTATGTGCTTGATTCATAATTTTACTATCCTGGTTAAATAAAATTAATCAAAATAACGTTGTCCAAACCATCTACTCATATCCTCAAGATATATTTGTAATATGAAGAAAAGATCAGCATCCTTATGTCGATTAAAGCAGAAGTAATTTCTTGCTTTCTCTTGCTTATCACGCGCAATGCAAGCGAAATAAAGGCTGACCTCCCTTCACACTGTCTAGAGACAGTACCGCCACACTATAAGGGAATACGTTACCTGTTGAACCAACATCTTTTGCCGCAGGTGATACTTGGTTGAAATAAATTCATAACAACATTTTTATTGCTTTGGTACTGCATCCTCACTGTTTTGTGGCACAACTTCACAACGGACCGGTTGGTAGGACATGTTCTGAGGCATCAAGGGATCACAAATTTAGCATTGGAGGGTAACGTGGAGGGTAAAAATCGTAGAGGGAGACCAAGAGATGAATACACTAAGCAGATTCAGAAGGATGTAAGTTGCAGTAAGTACTGGGAGATGAAGAAGCTTGCACAGGATAGAGTAGCATGGAGAGCTGCATCAAACTAGTCTCAGGACAGAAGACCACAACAACAACAACAACAACAAAGAATCCGCCTCGATTGCAAACAGAAACCGGCTGTTGACCTAGGTTTCGGCGCTGATAACCACACCTTCTTCGGAACACACTACAAACTGCCTAAAGAGGCGTGGTCCAACATGCCGCTTTAGGCAGTTTCTAGTTTTAGTGTGTTCCGATGAAGGCGTGGTTATCCGCGCCGAAACCTGGGTCAACAGCCGGTTTCTATCTGCAATCGAGGCGGATTCTATATAATCATTGAATATTGTCGTAATGTCCACGCTGTTGCTACCACTTTCATGGCGTCTTAACGCAGTTATTTTTAAATACTACTAGTGCAAACTAGCATTCGAAGAGTAGTGCCGCAAGAATTAGTTTGGTATCATTAGGATTCAGCTTCTATGCAAAGATGAACAACAGTGTACGCTTCATTTTAAACATGCAGTGAGTAACTCACAAAAATAAAATTATGAGACTGTTATGTTGATAATTATTGCTTTACATTCGCCCAATCACAACTGAATAAAACAAATATTTTTGCCACGATAATCATAGCATCATCTCGTGAAGAAAAACGTGTGGGATTATAAGGACACTTTGGATATTTTCCCGCCATCAGTCTTTGTATAGCGTGAGAACGGAGAAATTGTTGAAACTGTTAAAAATTTCAGGTTCTGGTGGTCAAATCCACATCCTCTCGGGCAAAAATCCATGGTAAAATGAGCATAAATGGTGGAAAGCGAAGTGGGGTGGCGCCTCCCAGTAATTATGGATATCCACCTGCTTTCGCTACCCCTAGAGGTAAGTATGGGGTGATGGCTTCCGTTCGTACCTACCCTCCCCTACTATTCAGCAGGATAATGGCCCGCCACGTGTGACGAAGTCTTCAAACGTACCGTCGCTTCCCCTGCTCAAACTTTCGTCCACTGAACGTGACTGGGATGTGATTAGTTGGCTCTGTTATCATTATGATTTGCGTACTGTCATTTGCCTTAACTTTTGTATAGAGTTCACCTCACTGACATGCAACTGTCATCCACAAACGTAGTTTATTACAGGTAGCTACTCGTCTAGATCCTCGAACTATGCTTGCAGTTTACCTGAATTAAAGAAACCGCATGTCATCAAATGATTTTCTTTCTGTACTACTTCTTTATCTACACTTATACCCTGCAAACCACCTCCTAATGTGTGGCCCCTCACACTTTTCCCCTCTTGCCATTTGCTTTTCCAGTCGCGAATAATTCGCAGAAAGAACGATTATCGGTAAGCCTACGTGTGAGTTCGAATCTCTCGAATTTTATCTTTACGATCTTTCCGCGTGATATACGTAGGGGCAGGCATTATATTTATTGAGTCTTCTAGGAACATACCCTCGCGGAACTTTAACAGTAAATCACACCGTGACGCAGAACGCCTCTCTTGCAGTGCCTGCCATTGGAGTTGGTTGATAATCTCTGTCACTTTTTCGTGCTTACTAAATGAACCTGTAAAGAAACGGGCTGCTCTCTTTGGATCTCCTCTATTTCCTCTGTCGATCTATCTGGTACAGATCCATATTGATGGTCAATATTCAAAAATTGGCTTAGTACCCGGTGCTTTGCTCACGTTTGAGTAGTAACTACATTAAAAGAATAATTATATTTGCACATTTTAGCACTACTGACAATTTAATATATTAATGAGCCGTTTCTTTTCTATACAATTCCGATAAAGTCATTTTTTCGTGGTGACTGTTAAATAGCTTTCTTTGATTTAGTTCACAAATTGCAAAACCTTCTAAAATTTTCACGCTAACTAAAGCTTCTTAAGTATGGTATTTCCGAACGTATTTCTGATCCAAAAACGATTCTCGCAGCTGGAGTCCAAGGTTTTTGTTAATCATGGCTTTCAGAAATTTTCATCCCGTAACATGTATTTCTTTATATCCAACTGAGAAGCGAAATACTAGTTTTCATGGATTTAGCATTTTTTTAATTTAACGAATATTTTCTTTAAAAAAATCATCCCCATTCCGAAAACTTCATCAACCAAGGAAACAAAGCATCGCATTTATAGGTGACAATGCCTGTCTACACAGCAGCTAGCTCTGTCTTCTCCATTCGTGGCCTGGATATTCGTTTCGTAATTTTTAGTGATGTAGCCATACGTTACATAAGTAAATAGTAAGATGTCGACAATTTGAGATTTGGGGCCATGGGAGAACAAATTGGGAATAGTGCCCCGTGTCCAGAAATTTCCTTGAACGCCGTTAAAGGAATAGAAATCAATAAGACACTTCCTCCATATAACTGTTGGGTAGGCATATCGCGTACACGAAATATTTGGCTGGTAGTCATTCGGCCACTGTCAATCTTCTCTGATAGTCGAAAACAATCTTCCGTAGCCTTCGATTATAAGTAACGTAATGCAACGAATGTATGACGAAGGGGCCAACAAGTCTACATCAAGTTCTGTGGTTACAGTACAAAATTATGGCATGTACACGCGGGCCAAGTATTTGAAGACCCGCAGCAGCTGTTCATACGTGGCTAGGTGGAATGCTACTCCGTAGGGAAGCCATCGACGGAATGCCGCCTAGGGATGGGAAAAATTGTCCTTTAAAACCGATACCGGTATTTTATTTCTGAATAACCGGTATCTTTCGTTACTTCTTCGGTCTCTGTTGTAACAGGTGTTTTTACTTTCTTTACTTTTTACTAATAACCGATTAAAAAACCGAAATATCAATTATCCATAGCAGCAATACCAAAATTTTATATATTTTTTAAATAAGAATGTTTTAGCAGTAGTTGCCGAACATCCGTTGTATTCCACTGTTGAATTGCATCAACCCTAGTCTGGAAACATTTTACGAAGTGACGTAGCAATGAAATACAATTCTTCTTTTGCTTCAAAAAATTAAAGATTTTTCTGGCTTCCTATTAAATAAGAGAAAGGAAATTACGGTAACAGTAATAACTTAAAAAATTAACAACAATTCATCCATAGCAGACAATAAATATAGAAAGCTGCTGATCTTCTGCTTATGTCTACATAATGTGCCTTTATCTGATTGTAGTTCTCTGATAACGAGCAAATTGACACGAAAAGCAATTTTTTAACTACAATTTACACCCTTTAGCACTGACTATTCGTAATGCCCGTATAACGATATCGTCCCCGATTACATTATTTTTGAGTAGAGTTTCATAAAACTGGTATCAATAAGAAAATACTGTAGTATTCAATCACTTACCACTTTTCGAGACTAGCAGCGAACGATGGATGGATTAAGTTTTCTTTTTTGCCTATTTATTATTTTATGACTAGAAGAGGTACAGGGTACCCTCCACCACGCACCGTAAGGTGACTTCCGGAGTACGTATACAGATGTAGATGAATTAAATATTTTGATTCTGCGTATCTCGCAACTGAGAAACTAAAAACTTCTCAGTCTTTGTCCTATTTCTACGTTTATTACAGGAAATAATAGGAATAAAAAACCTAAAATCAGTTACTTCAAAAAACCGGTCACTTTGAGCGGTTTTAATAGTCACGTTAAAATGGTGTGGAAAAAAATCGATATAGCCCCTGCTGCCACCCCGCCACGGCCACTAACCGCCCTTGGTGCGAACCGGCGGTTCAGCCGCGATTACGGCCCTAAAAAACACGTTTCTGTCTAAAACTAAGTCCACGAACCATAACCTTGCATTTAACCTGTGAATGTACTACTTATTACGAAAAAGAGGAGGAGCAGAGGATCAAATAGGTAAAAAGACGAGTGCTAGTAGAAATCCTTGGGTAACAGAAGAAATATTGAATTTAATTGATGAAAGGAGAAAATATAAAAATGCAGTAAATTAAGCAGGCAGAAAGGAATACAAACGTCTCAAAAATGAGATCGACAGGAAGTGCAAAATGGCTAAGCAGGGATGGCTAGAGGACAAATGTAAGGATGTAGAGGCTTATCTTACTAGGGGTAAGATAGATACTGCCTACAGGAAAATTAAAGAGACCTTTGGAGAGAAGAGAACCACTTGTATGAACATCAAGAGCTCAGATGGAAACCCAGTTCTAAGCAAAGAAGGGAAAGCAGAAAGGTGGAAGGAGTATATAGAGGGTCTATACAAGGGCGATGTACTTGAGGACAATATTATGGAAATGGAAGAGGATGTAGATGAAGATGAAATGGGAGATACGATACTGCGTGAAGAGTTTGACAGAGCACTGAAAGACCTGAATCGAAACAAGGCCCCCGGAGTAGACAACATTCCATTGGAACTACTGGCGGCCTTGGGAGAGCCAGTCCTGACAAAACTCTACCATCTGGTGAGCAAGATGTATGAAACAGGCGAAATACCCTCAGACTTCAAGAAGAATATAATAATTCCAATCCCAAAGAAAGCAGGTGTTGACAGATGTGAAAATTACCGAACTATCAGTTTAATAAGCCACGGCTGCAAAATACTAACGCGAATTCTTTACAGACGAATGGAAAAACTAGTAGAAGCCGACCTCGGGGAAGATCAGTTTGGATTCCGTAGAAATACTGGAACACGTGAGGCAATACTGACCTTACGACTTATCTTAGAAGAAAGATTAAGGAAAGGCAAACCTACGTTTCTAGCATTTGTAGACTTAGAGAAAGCTTTTGACAATGTTAACTGGAATACTCTCTTTCAAATTCTAAAGGTGGCAGGGGTAAAATAAAGGGAGCGAAAGGCCATTTACAATTTGTACAGAAAACAGATGGTAGTTATAAGAGTCGAGGGACATGAAAGGGAAGCAGTGGTTGGGAAGGGAGTAAGACAGGGTTGTAGCCTCTCCCCGATGTTATTCAATCCGTATATTGAGCAAGCAGTAAAGGAAACAAAAGAAAAATTCGGAGTAGGTATTATAATCCATGGAGAAGAAATAAAAACTTTGAGGTTTGCCGATGACATTGTAATTCTGTCAGAGACAGCAAAGGACTTGGAAGAGCAGTTGAACGGAATGGATGGTGTCTTGAATGGAGGATATAAGATGAACATCAACAAAAGCAAAACGAGGATAATGGAATGTAGTCGAATTAAGTCGGGTGATGTTGAGGGTATTAGATTAGGAAATGAGACACTTAAAGTAGTAAAGGAGTTTTGCTATTTGGGGAGCAAAATAACTGATGATGGTCGAAGTAGAGAGGATATAAAATGTAGACTGGCAATGGCAAGGAAAGCGTTTCTGAAGAAGAGAAATTTGTTAACATCAGGTATAGATTTAAGTGTCAGGAAGTCTTTTCTGAAAGTATTTGTATGGAGTGTAGCCATGTATGGAAGTGAAACATGGTCGATAAATAGTTTTGACAAGAAGAGAGTAGAAGCTTTCGAAATGTGGTGCTACAGAAGAATGCTGAAGATAAGGTGGGTAGATCACATAACTAATGAGGAGGTACTGAATAGGATTGGGGAGAAGAGGAGTTTGTGGCACAACTTGACCAGAAGAAGGGATCGGTTGGTAGGAAATGTTCTGAGGCATCAAGGGATCACCAATTTAGTACTGGAGGGCAGCGTGGAGGGTAAAAGTCGTAGGGGGAGACCAAGAGATGAATACACTAAGCAGATTCAGAAGGATGTAGGTTGCAGTAGGTACTGGGAGATGAAGAAGCTTGCACAGGATAGAGTAGCATGGAGAGCTGCATCAAACCAGTCTCAGGACTGAAGATCACAACAACAACATTACGAAAAATTCCTACCTTGAAGACAAACAGGCAAAGAATGTTGGCCTCCCACCTGGTAACGTAGAATAGCTAATTGTTTTCGAAATAATGCAGGGATAAGCTTTATTAAATGTAAACGTAGCGTTATTGGCTGGCACGAACGTAAGTCGTGCGAGCTAGTCAGAAGATGAGGCCATTCAGGGCAGACACTTGTAGTTCAGTATTTGCGACCAGCAAATGTAGACCTCATTGTTACGACACACAGCTTGATGGACGGTACTTGACGACATTGGTAACATGTTTTGTGTCGGATACCTTGCTCCAATTGTGTAGATTAAGATAGGAGTAGTGATTCAGCAAAGCTCGCTAAGAAAATGTAATGTAGGTTTCTCTATAACAGAGGTGATAAAAAAAATTCATTTAGAAACAATCTGTCTGATTAAAAGTGTGTGACAGACAAAGGCTCGAACCTGGAACTCATGCTCGTGGCTGGAAAATTTTCTACCGATCTTTCTTGATCTCTCTTTATAGCCAGTTCATTATCTCTTCGAAAATGTCCCCTGTGTTAGCTTCTCACGCTTCTTCTACGTTCTGTTAAGGCATTACGTACAATACTCCTCTTCAACAAAACAAATAACCACAGGTCCTCGTTGAACCAAAAAGAAAACTTCCTTTTCAAGGGTCAAACAAGATACCTCTTTTGGCCGAGCCGTTCTAGGCGCTTCAGTCCGGAACCGCGCGACTGCTACGGTCGCAGGTTCGAATCCTGCCTCGGGCATGGATGTGTGTTATGTCCTTAGGTTAGTTAGGTTTAAGTAGTTCTAAGTTCTAGGGGACTGATGACCTCAGATGTTAAGTCACATAGTGCTCAGAGCCATTTGAACCTTTTTTTATACCTCTTCCGAAACAAACACTACTCTTATTCCAAGGCAAATGAAACCGTTCTTCTGAAGCAATGAAGATTTTTCTTTTATAACATACAAAAATTCTCTTCTAAGAGCAAATAAGCATCCTCTTCTAAAATAAACATTGCTCCTTTCCTAAAACAAGGGTTGTTATTCTTCTTAAACAAACGGGGCTTCTCTGTGTCTAGAACAGATGGGTCTCCCCTTTCAGGTCAGTGTTTTTCTTCTAACACGAAGAAGACACGTCTTGAAACTTCCTGGCAGATTAAAACTGTGCGCCGGACCGAGACTCGAACTCGGGACCTTTGCCTTTCGCGGGCAAGTGCTCTACCAACTGAGCTACCCAAGCACGACTCACGCCACGTCCTCACAGCTTCACTTCTGCCAGTACCTCGTCTGCTACCTTCCAAACTTTACAGAAGCTCTCCTGCGAACCTTGCAGAACTAGCACTCCTCAAAGAAAGGATATTGCGGAGACATGGCTTAGCCTTAGGGGATGTTTCCAGAATGAGATTTTCACTCTGCAGCGGAGTGTGCGCTGATATGAAACTTCCTGGCAGATTAAAACTGTGTCGCGGACCGAGACTCGAACTCGGGACCTTTGCCTTTCGCGGGCAAGTGCTCTACCAACAGGAGAGCTTCTGTAAAGTTTGGAAGATAGGAGACGAGGTACTGGCAGAAGTGAAGCTGTGAGGACGGGGCGTGAGTCGTGCTTGGGTAGCTCAGTTGGTAGAGCACTTGCCCGCGAAAGGCAAACGTCCCGAGTTCGAGTCTCAGTCCGGCACACAGTTTTAATCTGCCAGGGTGTTTCATATCAGCTCACACTCCGCTGCAGAGTGAAAATCTCATTCAAGACACCTCTTCTATCACAAATAAGGCTCCTCTTCTAGATCAGTCAAAACTCGCCCTTAGGATTACTCCATTTCTCCTGTAAAATGACCAATTTCCACTCTGAGCAAAAATAAACTAACTTCCATTCTAGAGTGACCCTTCCTCTTCATCTGAAGCAACCAAAGCACGTCTACTAAAACAAAGAAGTTCCACTTTTCATACCAATGCCGCCATTCTTCTACACCAGACAGGAGTTCCTTCTGAGTGAGCTATCGATACACGACTCGCGACCCTCCATCACATCTGTACGGGGTAGCTACAACAAATCTTTCGCAACTCCACGAAAAACCAGTGATCGTGACAATGAAGCTTTATTGAAACATTTGTAAGGACATACAAGTCAACCATTGAATGTAACATTTTAATTTCCACACGAGAGGGTAAAATATGTTAACTGCGTGTCATGTTTGCATTCCACGTTACAAATGTTGCTCAGTGTGACGACCATCTGCGCCCACGACAGGCTGGAATCGGACCAGCGATTGCTATACTGTCGCCTGAAATGTCTGAGGTGGGACGTTGGCTACTGCCCTCGCTTTGCTCGTCTTCAACTTTCAACAACGAGTGTTAAGTGTCCCGCTGATAAGCCGTGTCCTTCAGGTATACCTACAGCCAGAAATCACACTGGTTCAGATCTGGTGATCTTGGTGGCCACGCGATTTGGAACGATCGGCCACTGATTCGGTTTTCTTCAAATGTGTTACGGAAAGTCCTCACCAGTAGTCTGAGGTGGAGCTCAATTGCACATCAAAACAGTTAAGTCTAAAGCACTTCCCTCACGTAGAGCAGGGATCACATTTTGAAGAAGCAGATCACAGTAACGTGTGGGTTTACCGTGCCTGCGCTACAGTCTGGAACCGCGCGACCGCTACGGTCGCAGGTTCGAATCCTGCCTCGGGCATGGATGTTTGTGACGTCCTTAGGTTAGTTAGGTTTAAATAGTTCTAAGTTCTAGGGGACTTATGACCTCAGAAGTTAAGTCCCATAGTGCTCAGAGCCATTTGAACCATTTTACCGTGCCTGCCCTTGACACCGAGCGAGGTAACGCAAGGTTAGGCCAGTGGACTTGCTTTCGAGAGGACGATGGTTCAAATCCGCGTCGGCCATCCAGATTTAGGTTTTCCTTGAATTCCCCAAATCGATCCACGTAAATGCTGGGATGGTTCCTTTGAAAGAGCACGGCGATTTCCTTCCCCATCCTTGACTCAGTCAGAGCTTGTGCTCCGTCGCTAATGAATTCGATGTCGACGGGACGTTAACACTCTCCATCACCAGCCTTCCTTCCTTCCTTCATATAAGTGGCTCTTGGGGTCCGAGTTCCTCCTATGTCGCCATACCAGTACCGGCGTCTAATGGCAAGTCATGACATTAACACTAATAACAAGGCAAATTCTGCAGTGCACAGTCTGAACATCAATTCTATAAAGCTGGGTGTCCGTATGGTAAATAGTTTTCCGTCCACGCTGGATCAAGTAGCGAAACTATAATTACAACCGCCATGCACTTCCGCCTATACATCTCCTACACTATGTGATCAGAAGTATCCAGATACCTGGCTGAAAATGACTTACAAGTTCGTGGCGCCCTCCATCGGTAATGCTGGAATTCAGTATGTTGTTGGCTCACACTTAGCCTTGATGACAGCTTCCACTCTCGCAGGCATACGTTCAAGCAGGCGCTGGTACGTTTCTTGGGGAATGGCAGCCCATTCTCCATGGAGTGCTGCACTGAGGAGAGGTATTGATGTCGGTCAGTGAGACCTGGCACGAAGTCGGCGTTCCAAAACATCCCAAAGGTGTTCTATAGGATTCAGGTCAGGTCTCTGTGAAATCCAGTCCATTATAGGAATTTTATTGCCGTGTAACAACGCCGCCACAGGTCGTGCATTATGAACAGGTGCTCGATCGTGTTGAATCGCCATCCCCGAATTGCTCTTCAACAGTGGGAAGTAAGAAGGTGCTTAAAACATCAATGTAGGCCTGTACTGTGATATTGCCTCGCAAAACAACGAGGGGTGCAAGCCCCCTCCATGAAAATCACGACCACGCCATAACCACCGTCTCCAAATTTTATTGTTGACACTACACACACTGGCAGCTGACATTCACCGGGCATTCGCCATACCCACATCCTGCCATCGGATCGGCACATTGTGTACCGTGATTCGCCACTCCACACATTTTTCCACTGTTCAATCGTCCATAGTTTGTGCTCCTTACACCAAGCGAGGCGTCGTTTGGCATTTACAAGCGTGATGTGTACTGTGTAGCTTATGAGCAGCCGCTCGATCACGAAATCCAAATTTTCTCACCTCCCGCTTAACTGTCATAGTACTTGCAGTGGATCCTGACGCAGTTTGGAATTCCTGTGTGATGGTCTGGATAGATGTCTGCCTATTAAACATTACGACCCTCTTCAACAGTCGGCGGTCTCTGTCAGTCAACAGGCGAGGTCGGCCTGTACGCTTTTGTGCTGTACGTGTCCCTTCACGTTTCCACTTCACAATCACATAGGGAAACAATGGACCTAGGGATGTGTAGGAGTGTGGAAATTCGAGTACAGACGTATGGCACAAGTGACACCCAATCACCTTAGCACGTTCGAAGTCCGTGAGTTCCGCGGAGAGTCCCATTCTTCTCACGATTTCTAATGACTAATGAGGTCGCTGATGTGGAGTACCTGGCAGTAGGTGGTAGCACAATTCACCTAACATGAAAAACGTATGCCGGCAACTGTGGCCGAGAGGTTCTAGGCTACGGTAGCAGGTTCGCATACTTCCTCGGGCATGGATGTGTGTGATGTCTTTAGGTTAGTTAGGTTTAAGTAGTTCTAAGTCTAGGGGACTGATGACCTCAGATGTTAAGTCCCTTAGTGCTCAGAGCCATTTGAACCATTTTTTTGAAAAACGTATGTTTTTGGGTTTCCGAATACTTTTGATCGCATAGTGTATAAGGGGCGGTCAAAACTTTTCAGTTTGAGAGGTTGCTGCAGTGTCTTTGTAGTGTAGCACGATTCCGATGCAGGCATATAAGCATCTAGATGTAGGCAAGGGATCAGTGTGGCATTTGTGTTTTTCCGACGTGCGTGCGATAAATGCTGAAATGTGAAGTATGACGTTGCTACCAATTCTGGCCAAACAGATCAGCATGCTGTTACTCTTTTCTTGGTTGACGAAGGACAAAGACTGGTAGACATCCATCAGAGAATGAAGAATGTGTGTGAGGCAGCATGTCTGCGGAAAACCACTGTTGTGTAATGGTGCGCCGAGTTCCGTGCTGGTTGCGATTCGACACAAGACGCCAGTCGATTTGAGAGGCCGGCCCATCTATTAAGAACAAGTGGGAGACACTCGAGCACCCCGCTCCCCCCTCCCTGTTGAACAGATCTCTCGCCATGCGATTATCAAGCTTTCGGTCCCTTAAAAATGGTCGTGAAGGCTCACCGGTTATTGTCGGACGACAATGTGCAGTAGGCGGTTACGGGCTTCTTCACACAGCAGAACATGGTGTTTCATCGTATCTTCAACAGGCCGCGTCGGTCGTTAAGATGACTGCCAAAATACTCACAGGGATTTTGCCTGATTATCATACCGATTCTGGACAGTAGGGCCTTTGAGTGGGAATTTTTGGTCGCTCCTACATTTTCCAAATTTCACAGAGGTTCTCCTGCCTACCTTGTAAGATTACCACTTCCAGAAGAAAGTCCATTGGCGGGGATATGGATTAGTTAAAGACTGAGGGGTCCTTTTCAAATGTATGTGAAATCTTATGGGACTTAACTGCTAAGGTCATCAGTCCCTAAGCTTACACACTACTTAACCTAAATTATCCTAAGGAGACAAACACACACACCCATGCCCGAGGGAGGACTCGAACTTCCGCCGGGACCAGCCGCACAGTGGTCCTTTTCCGAATGCATTTCCACGCTGTAGCGGAGTGCTCGCTGATCTGAAACTTCCTGGTACATTAAAAAAATGGTTCAAATGGTTCTGAGCACTTTGGGACTTAACTTCTAAGGTCATCAGTCCCCTAGAACTTAGAACTATTTAAACCTAACTAACCTAGGGACATCACACACATCCATGCCCGAGGCAGGATTCGAACCTGCGACCGTAGCGGTCGCGCGGTTCCAGACTGTAGCGCATAGAACCGCTCGGCCACTCCGACCGGCTGCGGTGTTGTGGGTACATCTGCTGTGCGGCAGGACACAGGGGTGAAGGACGCGGTACGAGTCAATTGCGTGTGAACAGTACAAAGCTGGTCACAGTCCGCTGGTTTCCGCAGATCGTGAAATTCACAAGCGCTAGCACAGTGCGAAAAGTGCCATAGCAGTGCACGAAAGGAAATACGTTGCAATTTTATTTTGCTCGTAAGTGTGTTTCATCAGAGGGATGTGACAGGAGACAAATAAGAGTAAAACAAAACAGGGCTGCGAAGTGACGGCAGTAAAGTAAGAGGAGCCGCAGTAATTTGACAGCAGCTCGCTGCTCCTCCACACGGCTGGGACAGGCGAATGGCCCTCGCGTGGCGAGCGCCGTGGAACAGAGCCAAATGCGAGCAGCGGCGCCTGCGCGTAATGAGGCGGCCGCTCCATCTCTGGCAGCCGCAGACTCGCACGCAGTTCCAACAGCCGCCACAGCGCCGCTAGCAGCGCTCAAGGTGGCACGGCGGCAGCCCGCGTCCTCTTCTTCCTGAAACGTTTCTGCTTAAACAAGTCGTTTACAGAGCTTCTTCCAAGCCTCTCTTTTCCCCCGCAGTCTACCTTTCAGCATCTCCTACTGTTGCAGTCCTCTTCTGTTCACATCGTCCTTCACCTGGTCTCTCCATCTTATTCGTGGTCTTCCAGTTGGTATTCGTCATGATTCTGTCCATTCTAGGAAGCCTTTGCAGTCCCATTCTTTTACTGTTGCCAAATCGTTTAAGATTATTACTCTCCATAGTTTCTTTTTAGGGCTTGATCTGCAGGGTGTTTCGCGTTATTTCATTCCTTGTCGTGCCCTTACTCGTCATACTGAGGATCCCTTGTAGAAAGCGCAATTCTGTTGCTTGTATTCTGCACAGATCTTTCTTTTGTAATAGGATGACCGGAGCGGGTGACGTAGTCAGTGATGTAGGGCATGGCTGGGTAGAAGAAGGCGGCTGTTTTTAGCAATCTTCCTCTTTATTTTCGTTCTTCCAATACATTTTCCGGTAGCGCAGCCCCACCGCTCGAGTCGTGGTGGAGACGTGTTGATGCACGCAGTCCGGGGAACGCGACGCCGCACTCGGTCAGCGGCTGCGCAGGCGGTAGGAGGTTAGCGGCACGAGGCCCGGCCCAGCTCACAGACACGCGGCTCGTGACGACGCCGGGAGTCGCCGGTGCAGCAGCGGGCAACGCCCTCCGCTGGCCCATCCTTCGGGACAGCGTCACTGATGACGACGACGTGACAGCGACCGAACGCCCAGTCGGTCGAACTGAATGCAGACGCCCACCTCTGATGCCCTTAAATAGTGCTGGCTGCTGCTGAAACCGCTGGCTAATGTAACCGCGCCACACGCGGCCCGCGCCCGTGTAATTCTGCTAATGCTGCATTCTGATGGCTGCCGCGCACGTACACATATACCGATGCTCGTTGCAAAACTGTCACCTGCATAACGCGCCAGCCGGCCTTCATCCGCCGTTTGCCAAGAGGCTAGCGTATCACGCACTTAAACACACTATATCACAATTTCGCACCATATTTCCTAAAAATAACCCCTTGTCCTCTACACTTTGTTCAAGTCGAGCATTTTGATCCATAAGTCAAAATTGGGACACAATATGACTTGTGCATCATGATCTTTGCTTTGGTAATTATTTTCCAATTTCTAATTATGACAGATGTACAACAACAAAATTTCGACCAATTTTCTATTATCTTCTAAATTTCATCCTTGATGTTTCCTTCCTTGGTCAATTTACTTCCTAGATATTTGAAAAGATCTGCTTCTATAATAATTTTTCCATTGCGAATTACATGCTTCATTTTTTTCATTTTTCCTGCTGATTTTCATTACTTCACTTCTTGTCAAGCTTACTTCCATTCCTGCTTCTTCAGTCACTCTCTGGTTAGTTGTTCCTTTAATTTCTGCTCATTTTCTTCTCAGATCATAACATCAAGTTCATATGCTACGTTTTCCATATCATCCGCTGTTGACCCTTGGTAAACTTTCCTTACGATGTTGTCCACGACTATAGTAGAAGCACTAGTGGGACCTCACTTCCTTGCCGCACCCCTCTGTCAGTTATAAACCATTCTGATTTATTGCCATCTAATATAAACAATTCAAGCATTTTTGTACATTTCTCTGAGTCTAAGTTGCACTCCTTTGGACAGTCACATCTATTCAGATCTTGCCATATCTCTTCCTTTCTAACAGTGTCATGAGCCTTTTTTATATGAATAAATGCAACAACGTCTTTCCCAAATTGCCATTTCTTTTCTGGAACATGTCTGGCTGTGAATATAGCATCTATAGTTGATCTTCCAGGTCGGAATCCTTGTTGTTCCTCTCTTAATTGTGGGTGTATCTTATTCCTGATTTTCTGTAAAATTATCTTTTCTTAAATCTTCTTGCCGTGCACAGTAGTGCTATTCCTCTGTAACTGTCACAGAGGGTCTTTTACCCCTCTTAAAGATATGTACAATAATTGTTCAAATGTATGTGAAATCTTATGGGAATTAACTGCTAAGGTCATCAGTCTCTAAGCTTACACACTACTTAGCCTAAATTATCCTAAGGACAAACACACACATCCATGCCCGAGGGAGGACTCGAACCTCCGCTGGGACAAAGCCGCACATACAGTGGAAAGAGTACTGAATCAAAATAATGACTTCAGAGGCTTCGTAAACTATCAGCGGATGGCGCTGCATCTGTGCGACACTTTTTTCGAGTTAGTAATATTTTAATAAAAGAAAACAGGTCTTATGTTTAGAATACGACTTGCCTGGATCAACGGCCAGCCTGAATGTGCTTTTGAGTGCTTTCTTCACGCTCGTTTAGGCAAATGCTAGTGTGGTCTCAATTCTCCGCTTCAGAAAGCATGTCGTAGAGACTTCCGAAAATAAGTTGCACGTTAAGAACATGGCGCAACAAGAGTGTAGCATTGTCAGAAAAGAGTAGATGCTCTGGATTTCCTGCAGATAGAGTTCTGCAGCGTCACAGATAACAGGTGCATCATAGTGGTGATTGAAATTGCAGGGCAAATGAAAATTTCATTATGATGTTAGTTATGTTGGCCAAGACGAAGTTCTCCAGTAAATGTCAGCTCTTGTGGCTCCATGTCCCTCGCACGTGGAACACCATAGATGCCACTGCCTAGCAGTCTGACGCGTCTATGCCATCCCAAACCTATGAAAATGAACATACGCTGATCAACAGTATTCGCACACCCTTACATAATGCAAAAATATCCTGTAGATGTTGCTAAAGGCGCAGCCTTTCTTCTCCGATTCTGGGCAGAACCTCCTCATTCCTTACCTTATCGGTCCACCCAATATTCAACATTCGTCTGTAGCACCACATCTCAAATTCTGGTTTTCCCACTGTACATGTTTCACTACTATACAATGCTCTGTTCCAAACGTACATTCTCAGAAATTTCTTCCTCCAAATAAGGCCAATGTTTGATACTAGTAGACTTCTCTGGCCAGGAATGCCCTTTTTGCCTGTGCTAGTCTGCTTTTGATGTCCTCCTTGTACCGCCCGTCGCTTGTTATTTTGCTGAATAGGGAGCAGAATTCCTTGACTTTATTTACTTCGTGACTATTAATCCTGATGTTAAGTTTCACGCTGTCCTCATTTTAGCTACTTCTCATTACTCTCGTCTTTCTTTGATTTACTCTCAATCCATATTCTGTACTCGTTAGACTGTCCATTCCGTGCAGCAGATCATACAAGGCGCACATATCTTTGGCCGCTTCCACTGCTTTGACCCCTGTACTGAACTCAAACAGAAGAATATTTCTCCACTTAGCACTCCATTTTGTAGCGTCCGCAGCTCCACTGCCTACCTCCAGATTACAAAATGACTATGCGTAGACTCGAATAGCAACAGTGAGCTACATATAAAAGTGACAGCCGATAAATAAACCCATAGGAACCGGAATACCAATACGGAAATCAAAAACACTACCACCTTGTGCACCAACCTAACATGTTTAATTGAGTCTGTATTCGGCTCTTAAGTAGAGTTGTGCTCTCCCCTCCGAACTCTTGTTTCCACAAGCGCTGGTAGATTAAAATTTTAGTATGGACTACTATATTACGTGGTGCTGCCTACAGTATCGCCGCAAGTGTGTAAAAACAAAGTTCTGTGAATAGTAAGATTTGTAGTCCCCTAAAGTCCACTTAGAGCAGTGGTAGCGTAAAAATAATTTTGCAATGACGTGGTAGCGCTTGCAACTATACTCTTCATTTCGAATATCAGCAAGAACGAGTGTTGTATATTAATAACTCGTTCTGTCTGTAATTTATGTAGTATCACCTTTATTGCACAATGAAACGCTCAAACACCGATTATTTTTTTATTTTCATTATGCGTAGTCCTTCCGTTTTTAAGCCATTTTCAGACAACCAGTTGGGATCATAGTAAAACCACCGTGGTAGGGAAATTTTCGTAAAAAACTACCATTCTAAATAGACTGAAGATGGAAACAGGGAAAAAACTGACATAGGTTAAAATTCATGTCAGATAGTATCAACTCTCGCCTTGAATACGTGTCGATTAGCTAAATTAGGAGACACTTGCTCATGGTAATAGGACAGGAAATTAGCATCATTTAACAAGCTTCCAGAAATATTAATGGCACAATGCATCGACAACCTTCTGTGGGCAGTGCTTTTCCGCGCAGTTCGCTACGCTCGGCGTGGACCCTTTTTTCTATTTTTAGGCTATTTTAACGACACTCTCTACCTATTACTAATTTTTTTGTCTATTTACATGCAAACAATTCACAGAGGAGTGGAAAAACAGGTAGAAGCCGACCTCGAGGACGATCAGTTTCGGTACCAGAGGAGGCTCAAGGCAATACTTATCCTGTGACGTACCTTAGAAGATACTTTCAAGAAACGTAAATCCACGTTTATAGCATTTGCCGAAAAAGTGTGATGACAAAATAAGTAGATGAGTTTTGCTATTTGGTCAACAAAGTAACTGATGATGCCCGAATTAGAGGGATATAAAATGCAGACTTAACGACAGCCGGCCGAAGTGGCCGTGCGGTTAAAGGCGCTGCAGTCTGGAACCGCAAGACCGCTACGGTCGCAGGTTCGAATCCTGCCTCGGGCATGGATGTTTGTGATGTCCTTAGGTTAGTTAGGTTTAACTAGTTCTAAGTTCTAGGGGACTAATGACCTCAGCAGTTGAGTCCCATAGTGCTCAGAGCCATTTGAACTTAACGACAAAATGATTGTTGAAAATTAGAAATTTATTAACATCAATTATCAACTTAAATGTCAGAAAGGCTCATCTGAAGGTACTTGTCTGGTGTGTATCCTTGTTCGAAAGTCACAACTCGACGATAAATATTAAGATAATGTTGTTGTTGTTGTGCTCTTCAGTCCTGAGACTGGTTTGATGCAGCTCTCCATGCTACTCTATCCTGTGCAATCTTCTTCATCTCCCAGTACCTACTGCAACCTACATCCTTCTAAATCTGCTTAGTGTATTCATCTCTTGGTCTCCCTCTACGATTTTTACCCTCCACGCTGCCCTCCAATGCTAAATTTGTGATCCCTTGATGCCTCAAAACATGTCCTACCAACCGATCCCTTCTTCTTGTCAAGTTGTGCCACAAACTTCTCTTCTCCCCAATCCTATTCAATACCTCCTCATTAGTTACGTGATCTACCCACCTTATCTTCAGCATTCTTCTGTAGCACCACATTTCGAAAGCTTCTACTCTCTTCTTGTCCAAACTGGTTATCGTCCATGTTTCACTTCCATACATGGCTACACTCCATACAAATACTTTCAGAAACGACTTCCTGACACTTAAATCTATACTCGATGTTAACAAATTTCTCTTCTTCAGAAACGATTTCCTTGCCATTGCCAGTCTACATTTTATATCCTCTCTGCTTCGACCATCATCAATTATTTTACTCCCTAAATAGCAAAACTCCTTTACTACTTTAAGTGTCTCATTTCCTAATCTAATCCCCCCAGCATCACCCGATTTAATTTGACTACATTCCGTTATCCTCGTTTTGCTTTTGTTGATGTTCATCTCATATCCTCCTTTCAAGACACTGTCCATTCCGTTCAACTGCTCTTCCAAGTCCTTTGCTGTCTCTGACAGAATTACAATGTCATCGGCGAACCTCAAAGTTTTTACTTCTTCTCCATGAATTTTAATACCTACTCCGAATTTTTCTTTTGTTTCCTTCACTGCTTGCTCAATATACAAATTGAATACATCGGGGAGAGGCTACAACCACTGCTACTCTTTCATGCCCCTCGACTCTTATAACTGCCATCTGGTTTCTGTACAAATTGTAAATAGCCTTTCGCTCCCTGTATTTTACCCCTGCCAACTTCAGAATTGGAAAGAGAGTATTCCAGTTAACATTGTCAAAAGCTTTCTCTAAGTCTACAAATGCTAGAAACGTAGGTTTGCCTTTTCTTAATCTTTCTTCTAAGATTAGTCGTAAGGTTAGTATTGCCTCACGTGTTCCAACATTTCTACGGAATCCAAACTGATCTTCCCCGAGGTTCGCTTCTACCAGTTTTTCCATACGTCTGTAAAGAATTCTCGTTAGTATTTTGCAGCTGTGACTTATTAAACTGATAGTTCGGTAATTTTCACATCTGTCAACACCTGCTTTCTTTGGGATTGGAATTATTATATTCTTCTTGAAGTCTGTGGGTATTTCGCCTGTCTCATACCTCTTGCTCACCAGATGGTACAGTTTTGTCACGACTGGGTCTCCCAAGGCCAACAGTAGTTCTAATGGAATGTTGTCTACTCCCGGGGCCTTGTTTCGACACAGGTCTTTCAGTGCTCTGTCAATCTCTTCACGCAGTATCTTATCTCCCATTTCATCTTCATCTACATCCTCTTCCATTTCCATAATATTGTCCTCAAGTACATCGCCCTTGTATAAACCCTCTATATACTCCTTCCACCTTTCTGCTTTCCCTTCCTTGCTTAGAACTGGGTTGCCATCTGAGCTCTTGATATTCATACAAGTGGTTCTCTTCTCTCCAAAGATCTCTTTAATTTTCCTGTAGGCAGTATCTATCTTACCCCTAGTGAGAGAAGACTCTACATCCTTACATTTGTCCTCTAGCCACCCCTGCTTAGCCATTTTGCACTTCCTGTCGATCTCATTTTTGAGACGTTTGTATTCCTTTTTGCCTGCTTCATTTACTGCATTTTTATATTTTCTCCTTTCATCAATTAAATTCAATATTTCTTCTGTTACCCAAGGATTTCTACTAGCCCTCGTCTTTTTACCTACTTGATCCTCTGCTGCCTTCACTACTTCATCCCTCAGAGCTACCCATTCTTCTTCTACTGTATTTCTTTCCCCCATTCCTGTCAATTGTTCCCTTATGCTCTCCCTGAAACACTCTACAACCTCTGGTTCTTTCAGTTTATCCAGGTCCCATCTCCTTAAATTCCCACCTTTTTGCAGTTTCTTCAGTTTCAATCTGCAGTTCATAACCAATAGATTGTGGTCAGAATCCACATCTGCCCCTGGAAATGTCTTACAATTTAAAACCTGGTTCCTAAATCTCTGTCTTACCATTATATAATCTATCTGATACCTTTTAGTATCTCCAGGATTCTTCCAGGTATACAACCTTCTTTTATGATTCTTGAACCAAGTGTTAGCTATGATTAAGTTATGCTCTGTGCAAAATTCTACAAGGCGGCTTCCTCTTTCATTTCTTCCCCCCAATCCATATTCACCTACTATGTTTCCTTCTCTCCCTTTTCCTACTGACGAATTCCAGTCACCCATGACTATTAAATTTTCGTCTCCCTTCACTACCTGAATAATTTCTTTTATCTCGTCATACATTTCATCAATTTCTTCATCATCTGCAGAGCTAGTTGGCATATAAACTTGTACTACTGTAGTAGGCATGGGCTTTGTGTCTATCTTGGCCACAATAATGCGTTCACTATGCTGTTTGTAGTAGCTAACCCGCACTCCTATTTTTTTATTCATTATTAAACCTACTCCTGCATTACCCCTATTTGATTTTGTATTTATAACCCTGTAATCACCTGACCAAAAGTCTTGTTCCTCCTGCCACCGAACTTCACTAATTCCCACTATATCTAACTTTAACCTATCCATTTCCCTTTTTAAATTTTCTAACCTACCTGTCCGATTAAGGGATCTGACATTCCACGCTGCGATCCGTAGAACGCCAGTTTTCTTTCTCCTGATAACGACGTCCTCTTGCGTAGTCCCCGCCCGGAGATCCGAATGGGGGACTATTTTACCTCCGGAATATTTTACCCAAGAGGACGCCATCATCATTTAATCATACAGTAAAGCTGCATGTCCTCGGGAAAATTTACGGCTGTAGTTTCCCCTTGCTTTCAGCCGTTCGCAGTACCAGCACAGCAAGGCCGTTTTGGTTAATGTTACAAGGCCAGATCAATCATCCAGACTGTTGCCCCTGCAACTACTGAAAAGGCTGCTGCCCCCTCTTCAGGAACCACACGTTTGTCTGGCCTCTCAACAGATACCCCTCCGTTGTGGTTGCACCTACGGTACGGCCATCTGTATCGCTGAGGCACGCAAGCCTCCCCACCAACGGCAAGGTCCATGGTTCATGGGGGGATTGAGATAATAAGAGAATAGAAGCTTTTGAAATGTGGCGCTACAAGAGACTGGTAAAGATTAGATGGGTAGATTGAATAACAATTAAAGAGAAGGTTCTGAACCAAACTGGGCGGACAAATTTATACCATGGGTAGGCTAAAACATGGGATCGGTTGATAGGACGTATTCTGAGGCATGAAGTAATGGTTATATGATAATGATATGATAATGAAAGGAAGTGTGAACGGTAAAAGCTGTTGAAGGAGAGCAAAGCTTGGATACAGTAAGCAGGTTCAAATGGATGTAGGTTGCAGTAATTACGTAGAGATGACGTTGAGCGTGGAGACAAGCTTTAAGATTATATTCATATAATCTTAATCACTGTGCGGGAAACAGTTGGGATCTGTAGCATGCGTCATTTTTCATTTTTAGGAGAGAGCAGACATGCTGCAGTCTGTAGCACAGCTTTCAGACAGTAGCTCAGTATATGAAATTTGTGAGGTAGTGTGTTGCGCTGCTGAAACACTACCACAAGGCACGGATTTATGGCAGACAGTTGCAGCACCTCCTCCGCCAGAATGGTGCTGAACTGAATGCTGAGAACTGTCGCTGCACGAAATCGGATCTTCGAGCGGACTGGTTCTCGTAAGACATTTTAGTCTGAGTTTGTACATAACTCCTTGACATGTGCTCATTGTAGCCTTCGCTGAACCCGAACATGTTGCATTTTTTATTCTGTTGATCTGTTAAAGTTAGAAGATGAGCTAATTCAGTGATTATAGAACACATTGCCGTTTCTCCGTAAACGTAGTTCACTTTCCAATCATTGGTCGTAGCTTACTCTATCGTTTGGTTGCAACACTGCGCAGTGGTGCAGATTGACAGAACCACCCCTCCGAGGCACAGAGTTGCCATATAGGACGCTAAACTTCCATTGTAGAATATTATACGAATAAGTCTGCTACTACAGCAGATACATTGATAGTTATGACTGAATCCTATAAAGGAACGCCCTTTCTATATATGGTAAGGATTCATGGAGAGCTCAGGCGTATGGTAGGCACCCTGGGGAACTTATAGAATCTGAATTCCCTCTCCTCCTCCCAAACAAAATTTGCAAAGTTTAAAAAAAAAGTGTGTGTGAAATTTTATGGGACTTAACTGCTAAGATCATCAGTCCCTGAGCTTACACACTACATAACCTAAATTATCCTAAGGGATAAACACTCACACATATGCCCGAGGGAGGACTCGAACCTCCGCGGGGACCAGCCGCACAGTCTATGACTGCAGCGCCCTAGACCGCTCGGCTAATCCCGCTCGGCTGCACAGCTTAATCAACCTTATCGACTACTTTATAAATGGAAGCAAAGAAGATTAACGTTTCATGTCTCATCATAGATGAGATCGTTAGAGATGGAGCGCAACCTCCGTTTGGGGCACGGTGAGGAAGGAAAACGGATGCGCCCTTTCAAGGAAGCCATCCCAGTATCTGCCATAAGTGGTTTAGGTAAATCACGGAAAACATAAATATCGATAGTCGGACTTGGATTTGATTCGTCATCCTGCAATTTCTAAGTCCAGTAACTTACCAACAGCTCAGTAAAGTACATATGTAATCCTTATACAGGGTGTCCCACTTATCTTAACCACCCTAAATATGTTTATCCAGATGCAAACTACAAAATGTTTCAGGCAAATGTTCTTTAGCCGTCAGGGGGACATCAATCGACTTGATTGCCTTCGTCGTAGCTTTGTTTTTTTACAAATATATGAACAGCGATAAGACTTTTTTAAATGACACACTGTATTTTTTATTCGGTAATTCATTTCCTCTCCTAAAGACCTATTCAAAAATGTATCACAGTGTCCCATTCACTGAAACGCAACGTTCTTAATTACGTAACACAAAATTGACGGTGACGCTCCCAGCACATAGTGCAGGTATATGGGGTAATGGAACACATCCACGTGCTGACGTTGACAGAGGACAAGTGTAAACATAAGTAGAATGCACCCCCGTCATTCCGTCAACCATCGTCAGTGGAAGAGTTGTGTAAGTAGAATGAAAAGAAGGTAGAAATGCTACTCATGGGGAATGTAAGTTAGCAGAACAGTAATTTCAATACTGTTTTCTTATGTACGGGTACATTTAGTACAGTAGTTTAGTCCTTTTAAATACTGTTGTGTACAGTAGACATACAGTAAAACTGCATCGACATAACATTTATTTTATTGCTGCTGTTGAAGGTAGGCGAAATGCTACATAGGCAGCGGAACTGTACAGAAAGTGATATCCTGACAAGAACCTACTTTCCCGACAGATGTTTTCTCGTCTTGTTGCGACGTTTCAGGAAACGGGAAGGTTCAATCCACCACAGCGCAATCGTCGTAGCAGTCGCACAGATGAAGCTGCCGAAGTTACTGTTCTCGCTTCCATTGCTATGAATCATCATGTGAGCACACGACAGCTTGAACACGACATCGGCGTATCTGAAACCAGTGTACATCGTACTCTTACACGTCTACGGTTCCATCTTTACCATGTATACCTACATCAAAAATTGCATGGGAATTATTTCCAGAATCGTGTACAGTTCTGTCAGTGGGCACAGCAGCAAATCCTCTCCAACCCGAACTTCTTCTCCAATGTTCTATTTACCGATGAATGTTCCTTCTCAAACAAGAAACATGCATTACTCGTTCAGCGACAACCCACGAAGGCTTAGACAGGTGGAACATCAGCGTCAATAGAAAGTTAACGTCTGGTGTGTGATGCTAGGTACTACAATAATTAGCCCTTATTTCGTCAATGGTAGTCTAAACGACACAGCGTATGCCAACTTCCTCACACGAATTCTTCCTCCTCTTCTAGATGAAGTGCCGTTAAGAACCAGAATGCTTATGTGGTATCCACACGATGGATGTCCAGCACATAATACCTTGCGTGCACGTCGTTTTCTGAACCGAAGGTATCCTACCAGATGGATTGGTCGAGGAGGAACAGTTACTTGGCCTGCTAGGTCTCCTAATTTAAATCCTCTAGACTTTTTTCTTTGGGAATGCATTAAAGACGTCTATCGGGATTTTCCAACAACTCCAGAGGACATGCCGGAACGTATTGTGGTTGGTTGTAATTCTCGTCAGCAGGCAATACTGGAAGCAGTAAATAATTCTTTCATTCAACGAGTGCACCAGTGTACAGGTGTCCAGAGTCACCACTTTGAGCACCTTTGAATGTTCTACTCCTGGGCAATGGTACTGGAGAGTCAAAGTCAGTTTTGTGTTATGTTTTTACTTGGTTTTCCATTTGTTTCCTGACAACTCCAGCAAGTGGATGAGTTTGTGATCCCGGGCCCAAAGTTAGTGTTGTGTTATGTAATTAATAACGTTGTGTTTCAGTGAATGGTACACTGTGATACGTTTTTGAATAGGTATTTAGGAGAGGAAATGAATTATCGAATAAAAAATACTGTGTTCCATTTAAAAAAGGCATACCGCTGTACATATCTTTGTAAAAAACAAAGCTACAACGAAGGCAGTCATACTGATTGATGTCCCCCTGACGGATAAAGAACATTTGCTTAAAACATTTTGTAATTTGCATCTGGACAAACAGTTATTTAGGGTGGTCTAGATAAATGTGACACCCTGTCTATACATAAAAACGATGTGTGTGTGTGTGTGTGTGTGTGTGTGTGTGTGTGTGTGTATGTGTGTCATGTAGGTTGTCCTGCACAACTACCATGTTGTGCAGGTAGAGTCTTCATGCCTCGCAGGGGCTACACATACGGATGGACAAGGCTGAACGGAGAGAAGGGGAAGGGAGGAGATGGATTGTGAGACAGGGTAGAGGATGAGGCGAACAGAGAAATGGGAGAGTAGGAAATGGACTGAGAGAGAGTGGAGGAGACTGATACAGACAAGGGGGTGGGGGAAGAGGAGATGTGTGCAATAAATGTGTCGTACACGTACGTGAACAAAACTGCATGGTAAAGGCTAGTTATGTTTATATGTGACAATCCAGATTTTCGGACCTCAGTAAGTCGAGTTACGTAGTTGGCGCATACAGTAGTTCTTTATACCTTTTTCAGTTGATGTTTAACATGTTATCAATAGAGGTCTCATTGAAAAAGAACAGTTAACACGGTTCTGTAAAGAGGGTTTAGAAATCATTTGTGAATCCTCCACTCATTTAGACGTATTTATGCGAATAACAGGAAACCTAGAACAATACTGCCACTAAACACTGTAAACAGTGGACCAAATACAGCAGCAGGAACGTCAGTGAAATAAAATATTTACTCAAGGTGTAGTTTTGTTGCGCACTCGACGTGCAACGCACACCCACAACTAAATCGACACCAGCAGTCACGGCGTGCTGTTTAAATGCAGAATTGAAGTCAAGAAAGACATAATATTAAAATAATGAAATTTTTGATCTACCAGAAAGCGACTGACTTTTCGTAGTTCTGTCTTCCAGCCATAATGCGTAGGTGGAGCGCGAATTGGTGTAAATGGCAGAAATTGACATCGGAGACCAAGTTTTTTGGGAGTGAAGTTTGTTGGGCATTGTTGCATTGAAAATCCGAATTTTAGTATCCGCTTTCAGTTAATCAGTGAGTCGTGAACTCTAGTGGAGGTGGTCGCAATTTTGATGAATTAAGTGACATTGAAGATTAGTTAATATAAGATCACATCTTGTAATTGATGTTGACGATAAGTAAACAGTGGGAAGGTAATGAGAGGAAGAATATTAATAAGGAAAAATGCTAATAAGGCGTTAGCAACGAAATAGCGCTCAAGTTTTATAGTGGCTCAAATGGTAAGGTTAACAATCGCATGTGATTAACAAGCAACAGTATCTGTCTTATACGATATTTCGTCTAAGCTGTGGTGGTTTTCATGGTGAATTTCCAGAATGGCACTAACCAGAGCGGAAACAGAATTGTTAAAGTAGCGACGAGTCTGCGTGCGAATTAGGACTGTTAGGCTGCAGTTGTAAACAGTGGCTATATATGCGAATCCAGAATGGATTTTCACTCTGCAGCGTAGTGTGCGCTTATGTGAAACTTCCTTACAGATTGAAACAATAGTACCGTAGCCTTTCAAGGGTAAGGATATGCTTATGTACTTTGCGTATACATGATAACTGAATACAATTCATGTACGTACAATCATACGCTGAACTGAAATAAATAATACCCAAACAGTTACATGGAATAGGTCGTGGATACCCGGTCGCAGCTCTTGACCTTCCAACAACTAAATAGAATACGAGCTGCCTTAATTAAACTTGCGACCTTAAAGTCCATTAAGAATAGGATGCATAGGGGGTAGAATCTTACAAGATGCACACCAGTCGAATCTGAAACTCAAGATTCTAAATGTCGTAATTTTCCTCTTACAGATACTTATTCTAAACAAATTCGCTTTTCTACTTACTTTGGCATTAGGTTTATCATCCAGCAACAGCACGCAACTCTAGAGCATAGCACATACCTGCGATGTGAAAATACTATTATTAATATTTATGAAAAAGATGTTTGTGACATCTAGTGCTCCTAAAAAGTTTTTGAATGACTGCTCGAGAACGCCTTGCGAACATTAAACGCTGCGAACTCTTCGGAGCTTTTTGTGAGCTATAAACATTGTGCCGATAAGCAGTTTCATTCTTATTGTATGTTTATTCTCTGCCGGTTTCGATTATTACAGTCACCTTCACAGGAGAAAACTGTAAGGTACAAAAGTGTCGAATATAGAATATACACAAGCATAATAGAAATTTTTAGGCCATTTTAAAAACCACAGTACTGACAAAGTGTACATCAATGGATCAAACATACATTTTCGTCACTTATGAGCCACCCAAATACAGAACATATACGAGGGCTATTCGGAAAGTAAGGAACGATAGGTCACGAAATGTAAACCACAGCGAAAATCAAAACTGTTTTATTTGCATTAGCCACAACTTCCAGCTACTTATCTCCATAGACGTTTGTTGTAGCGTTGTACCAACTTTCCAATACCCTCCTTATAGAAGGCAGCCGCTAGTGCTTTCCGCCAATTCCCTCAGCTGACCTATAGCTCGTTGTCTTCATAGCCAGCGGTTCATGTGAGCAGAAATGAAACTCAGAGGGAGACAATTACGGGCTGTATTGTGTATAATCATACGTTTCCAATTGAAAACGATGCAGGAGCATCTTCATTGCCCCTGCAGAATGCGGCTGAAGAAAACGCACGACAGTTATTTAATGTTGGCTGTATAGCTTCAGGCGAAATTTCTCCCCAGCCCTCGTATTTGGCGGAAGACACTGCTGTTCTAGGTATCTTTATATGCTCCCTGTGTGCTGAGAACTGAAACGAACGACATAACGCGATCGACGGGCATACTAGAGACACTTCCCAACACACCTGTGCAAAACTCCATCGCATTTTCACTGTGGTTTCCATTTCGCGACCGATCGTTCCTTACTTTCCGAATAACCCTCGTATAATTTTGATAACAGTATGCCTTAACAGAGACCATATAAGTGCGCTGTGCCTTGGAACAATTACGGTAGTGCACACCTAGTGATAACTCCACACTTAATAGCTGGCGCATAACTGTCAAAGTACAACTACCACGTGATCGTCAAATAGATCAATTTGAAGCGTATAAAAAGTATGAATACCTGAAACATTACAAATTTCATGTATGCGCGGTGTCTCTTCTTTGGGACTTGCCTCGATGGGCAACGAAAGCACCTTCTCCAGTCCGGATGCGCAATAATGTCTGACCTCCTGCGAGAATCTCAAAGTAGCGATCATCGAGAACATGGACAACGACTGCGCAAAGGTGGCACTAGGTGGGAGTGTGGGTCGTCCGAGAGGTGTGCCGAGAAAGTACGCGCAATTACGATGAATACTGTGTCCGGTTGGTGCTATGATTAACGCAACTGCTTAGTAGGCAGGAGATCCAGTGTTTGAATCACAGTCGGGCACACATTTTGAGTCGCCATCGCTGATTCCGCGTAAAGTCGCGATGCAACTGACAGCAGTCCCTTTCCTTTTTTTTCTTTCCCACTCCACCTTCAGTTTACATTTGAGGTTATAAATGTTCTTTGGTCTAGTCAAAGATTACAGTAACGGAAAAACAGAAATATCATGGCGTACTTTCATTGAACAATAACATAAATACTGAAGAACTGTAAGGCAATAGAACACTAAAAACTGTTCTGCTATGTGATAACTGCAGATGAAGTTATTATGTATGTAGATCGACAAAAGCAACAGAAGTATGAGAAATGTTGAAGCAAGGTGTAGAAATCAACTGTCTGTAACAACCATTCAACGTGTCCAATCTTAAAATTGCGTTAAAGTTACTACCAAATGGTATTAAAGTTCTCTTTGGCCCTTGTGGGAACCGTTAGCTGACAGTTAAAGCTCGACAGAACGATCTCAGTTCAGCATATGTAGACAAGTAGTAACGCCACTGAACATATCTATATAGATGTTATGGATACTAGTTACTATATGAGGCAGCGAAGTTAGCGTATGCAACTTATTTATTGTTTAATAGTGAGTATCAATAAAAATCCCGCAGACAAAATCGTGAAGTTGTACGTTCCGTCATTTCATTCTCTCTATTCTGTTCAAATCTTTGTGAGCCGTAAGAATTCAAAGACTGCGTCATACTGCACAAGCATCAGAGACACCTGCTGCATGGAGCCACTAATCTGAAACACCTACACAGATCGTACACACAAGCGTCTACTCCAGTGCGATTGCAGTTAGCTTACAAACAACGTAATTATCAGTACACGCGCTTTGAGTTTGCATCCTGCTCCCTTCGTAAGCCACTACATTGTTCTGGCCAGTGCAAAGCCGACTGGATCGATGTGTATCGAGCGAATGCAACCAAAACGGGGGCCCGGAGCTCTGCTTTGCATTATACACGTCAGATCAATTGCTTTACGTCGGACGTCATCCGCTTACCTTCGGACTCGGACCTCTATAGACCGATACTTCCCCGCCCAGGATTCAGCCATCATTGAACGGCAGTGATGTAGTATTGCTTCGCCGACTCATTCCCAGTGGATGTCTATACTGCGGATATAATCCCTCGGTCTGCGCTCAGCTCCCTACTGCCCAGAACAGAGCTATTCAACCGACGCACGCACAGTATCTGCGCCATCCCAAGCTAACAATCGAAGTACGAAATAAAGAAACCTATTATGCACACCAGGGGTTGATCAAGTATTTTTTATGTCTACTTATCAATTTTAAGAAGTCTAATATTGTAAGTGGCATGGATTTCAGGTATCAGATTCTTAAATGGAGAAAGTTTATTTCAATCCTAGTTGAGAAAATATGGTATTTTGCATTCTGATTTTGTCCATAACCTACCCACGAGTTAAAATAGAATCAAACCACAATGTCTGCCACATTCCACGTCTAAAGAACACTCCGAAAAGTTCATTTCGCCCGTGCCTCTATGATTCCGTAGCGCGCGCGAAATCACACAAGGGAACCACGCCTGGCCGTGCGGTTCTAGGCGCTGCAGTCTGGAACCGCGAGACCGCTACGGTCGCAGGTTCGAATCCTGCCTCGGGCATGGATGTGTTTGATGTCCTTAGGTTAGTTGGGTTGAACTAGTTCTAAGTTCTAGGGGACTAATGACCTCAGAAGTTGAGTCCCATAGTGCTCAGAGCCATTTGAACCATTTTTTTTAACCATGCCTGCTCGCCTTCTCACCGATTTCGTCCAATTATTTTTTAAAACATTGCTAGAGAAAGTCAGCAAACACAGTGTAATATTTGCAAATAATTATAAAACAGTCTAGATCACAAGGGACGTTTATTAAAAGGTGCTCTGTTTCGATCATCACATGATCGTCTTTAGACCAACTCTTAATATAACACAGGATATAAATTAGCGGCATAATTACGAAACATAGATATACCCACATCTGAGAGACATTGGCTGCACATGGAGCAGGAACCGCTGAATGGCTATAGTCAACTGCTGGAGAGAGCAGTACAATTATTTCTTAAATTCTGGAGGCTCCGCGTACAGCTGACAGAACGATGTCAGCGTTGGCCAATCAGGCAGGAGTCGAAAGAATTATGTACAAGAAGACGTACTTATTAGTAAACAGAACGTCGAAATTACGTAGAATAATTTTATAATAATGAAGAAACAGCTTGTTTATACAGCTAGTGTCAAATAAGTACAATAACAACTTCAAAAAGGAAAGAAATAAACATTACATTCGTTGGGTATAGGTTTCCCTCTAGGGGCATGTTGGAAAAATAATTGTTGTCGGTTTCTATGGAGACGCTGGATACAATTCCAAAGATGTAGCAGCACGGCGATTTCCAAAGAGATGGCTGTGAATATCGATGCTTATGGGTGACGCCCACAAGACGACCTTCCATAGTTGGTTACCATGGATATGGTAGACGCTGATCTTGGGCGGTTTCTATTGGAACAGCCACAAACATCGATAACTGAAGCTTAGTAGAGATTCAGTCCCACGATATAAACAAGCAGTATCCGTTAATGAATGTATCGATCTATAGTAAGTACCTGTAGATCGTAGTATACTAGCAAATTTTAAATTCTTTTTATGTATCCCTTGAATTTATATATATCCTGTATTATATTACAGCTGGAGGTCTGAAGATTATCATGTGACGATCGAAACCAGTTACGTTTTAATGAACGTGTCTTGCAATAAAGACCGTTTTATAATTAATTTCAAAGATTTCGTTCAAATAAGTGGTATATATAGGGCTCGGTCAGAAATGAAGCTGACAGAAATGAGACTTCAGATGGCCAACCATTTAGAAGAAAATAGCATTTTTGGCGCATGAGCCATTTACGTTATATTAGGTTCCAGGCAGCGTTTGGCGGAAAGAATACAGTATGGTAATCCGAAGATCATGGGCTCGAATCCATATGCGGAATCTTCTTATTTTCAATTTTTATGGTACTTACACGTATTAATTGTTTGATAAAGTTCATGAAAATAAAAGGCAAGGAAAATTTAGATTTTCAAATAAATTTCGACAAAGGGACTGTAAGCCCTACAGGAGAACTTCACTTAAGGTTGATTCAGCTGCCCCTACCACTGCCATTTATGAAACCAGCAATACCTTCAAATACCACATTCGAGACTTCCATATTCTCTCGCTCGCTAGATGCAATCTGTTGGTCCTAAAGAAAAAATGTGCAGGACCATTTCGTAGGAAATTGGTTGTAGTTAGATTTCGTACTGTGATGCATTTTCGCTAAAGGCCTTAGTTTTAGAATTATTCAAGAACAAAAGTAACCTTCAAATGCCTCCAGCAAAAACGTATCCCAGTACAAAATTTAACTGTATTACATTTGCTACGAAAACATACGGTCCAATTTTTCTGCAGGCCTAATAGTTTGCAGATACCGAGTGACGGAATATGAAAATCTTGACGACATTGCGGGCTGCATAAAAACCACAGGTAGTGGCATCAGTACCACTCTGTATATAATCACGTACCTTTAATGTTTTGAAGTTGATGATTTACAAGTGCTCGGTTAATATACATCGTGGAAACATGGGAAGCGATAATTTTTTCGTTATCTTGCACACATCAGTATCGTCCAACTTTTACAATTACGTGGTTATTTTAAAGTTTCTATACAAAAACGGACTTGGCTCTCCCTCATCGTGCGGAATTTGCCGTGCGGTCTAGGACGCTGCAGTCGTGGACTGTGCGGCTGGTCCCGGCGGAGGTTCGAGTCCTGTGTGTTTGTCCTTAGGATAATGTAGGTTAAGTAGTGTGTAAGCTTAGGGACTGATGATCTTAGCAGTTAAGTCCCATAAGATTTCACACAACGGAATGGAACTCTCTCATCGCACAGTTTGTCAGTAAACTACACATAACATTCAGTTTGCCAAATATTGGCGAGGATAGCTTCTGATATACAATGGAATGTATGTTGATGCGATTTTATCGGGATGTGATTTCTCTTTCTGTCTCGAAGAGATAAAATCTGTTTTGAAAATTTTTGATCATATTCTTTAGCTAATGACAAAACAGACATCGCAGGTATTCACAAGCGGTGTGCATTTGGGAGGGAATCACCATAATACTGCATGACGGCAACCCTTCTTCAACTTGAAAAATCTCGTCGCACAATTGTGGATTTGTTTGTCGTCCTCACGTCTCAGTTAAAAGAAGAAATTTGTTTCCCTGCATTTAGGGTTCCATCATGTGAAATACAATATATTGAGCATAATCTGAGTTTAAGATAAAAAAAAAATTCGGAAAAGGTCTCGGACCCACGACCTTCGCATTACCTTACGCACTCTTTCCCCTGCACCAAACGCTGCCTGGAAACTAATCTAACATAAATGCCTCATGTCTGACCTACCCCACTCCAGAAATGCTAATTTTTTCCATACGTTTGGCCTTCTGGAGCTCCCACTTCCATCACTTTAATTTCTCGCCAAGCCCTGGATACACAGCAAATTTGGACGAACACGGTGATGACGAGCAGCCACGCGGTCCCCTTGTTAACGACAGATCCAGGCTCCACGTACTACTGGCGATATGTGGAGCGCTGGACAAATTACGCGAATTACAGAGTTAATCGGAAACGTTTATTAGCGCAGTCGCCTTTACTCTCTGCTCTTACGCTCCCAATCATTCAAACTAAGGGTTGCCAGCCTCTCTTTGACACGCGAGATAGGGTTAAGTTCCTTATAATTCCATTGCCAATAATTAAAAACCCTGTAGCAATCAAACTACTTTCAGAAAAGACTCCGAGGCCATACCATTGGATTGGAATACGTGCGCGACTAAGAGATCGATACATTACCTTCAAACTGGCTACTGGCAACTCCCGCCGGTAACCACCACTACAACCAAACAGGGAAGTTCACAGTCAGTAGTGAGAGAATCATATAAATACAACACTCCCAGATTTTCACAGAAAAGAATGAAATTTGTTGGTATCAGGCTAGTCCGTCACTTTTAACCAACACCACCTTCAGCAATGTAATGGCTCCACGCTCTGCTCTCAGGCCACTTTCTACAGAATGGTCGAGAAAAATAGGAAAGAGCCTAAGGAGTATTCACTGCCCATGCATGGGAACGCAATTGCGAATGCTTTGTAAGCTTTCCGTAACGGAAAAGAAGCCTCTTTGATCAAAAAAGGTCAGTAACTCCTGACTTTAAATCAAAAACTCCGCCCCAGAAACCCCACCTACAAGTAAGTATTCAGTATTTTTGTTTCGATATCGAGTACTTTTAGAATCGAATCTTTCTAACTATACTTAATCGGTATCGAAAGAAAAGTGCGAGATGAAAAATATTGTCTCCGAATGTTTCACGTGAAAACTTAAAGCTTTCTAAGTAAAACTGTATTAACATTCTGTATCTTCATTCTTACACTCTCATACGAAAAAAATGCACCACGAAGGAATTTTCCGAATGGGATGGAAATCGCTAAACGTGATGGACATGTACAGATAACAAATGATTATAATTTCAGGAAAATTTGATGATTTATTCAAGATATAGAGTTTCACAAATTTAGAAAGTCAATAGTTCGTTGGTCTACCTCTGACCCTTAAGCAAGCAGTTATTCGGCAAGGCACCGATTCATAGAGTTGTTGGATGTCCCCCTGAGGGATATAATGCCAAGTTTGTCCAACTGGCGTCCAACTCCCCAGCTGGTTGGAGGACCTCAGCCATAATGGTCCCAACGTTTTCAGTCTGAGACAGAACCGGAAACCTTGCCGGCCAAGGTAGGGCTTGCCAAGCACGAAGACAAGCAGTAGAAATTCTCGCCGTGTGCGGTCGGGAATTATCTTGCTGAAATGCAAGCCCAGAATGGCTTACCATGAAGGGCTATAAAATGGGGCGTAGAATATCGTCAACGTACCGCTTCGCCGGAAGGATACCGCAGATGACAACCAAAGGGGTCTTGCTCTGAAATGAAATGCCACTTCATACCATCATTCCTGGTTGTTGGGCCGTATGGCACACCACATTAAGGTTGGTATCCCTGCTGTCTGGAGCATCTTCAGACACATATTCCTTCGTCATCGGGACTCAGTGTGAAGCACGACTCATCACTGGAGACAATTCCACTGCACTCAGTGAGGTTCCAGGTCGAATGTGCCGAAACCATTGAAAACGAGGTGGCTGGTTTACAGAGGTCAACTGTAGTCGGCGGAAGGGGCGCTGTATGCTCAGCTCCTTTTCTGTGAGCCACCTATTAATGGTACTTGTGGTGACTGTACCACCAGTTGCATGTCAGATCGATGATACTGATAAATTCGTGACTCTGGGTGCTTCTCTGACGATTACTCGACCATCACGTTCTGCCGTTTCTCTACGTCAACCGATCCTATTAAAATGTCGAGCGATTCGCTGACTACTCCAACCGGCTTCTCTGAGCCCAACTACGCGTCCTCTCTCAAATTATGAGATCTGCGTATACCGTAATGGCGATGCAGCGTCACATATTCATCCATTGGCCGGGACTGTTTGCAGTTTAGTATTTCCCGTCAATACCTGCATGAATATCAATTCGTGACCAGTTTGCATAATTCCTTCGTGGTACATAGTCTTTTTTAGTGCTTATACATACATAACCCCCCCCCCCCCCTCATGGGTGACTGGAATTCTAGAGTAGGAAAAGGGAGGGAAGGAAACATAGTAGGTGAATATGGATTGGGGGTAAGAAATGAAAGTGGAAGCCGTCTCGTAGAATTTTGCACAGAGCATAACTTAATCATAGTTAACACTTGGTTCAAGAACCATGAAAGAAGGTTGTATACATGGAAGAATCCTGCAGATCCTAGAAGGTATCAGCTAGATTATACAATGGTAAGACAGAGATTTAGGAACCAGGTTTTAAATTGTACGACATTTCCAGGGGCAGATGTGGGCTCTGACCACAATCTATTGGTTATGAACTGTAGATTAAAACTGAAGAAACTGCAAAAAGGTGGGAATTTAAGGAGATGGGATCTGGATCAACTGAAAGAACCAGAGGTTATAGAGAGCTTCAGGGAGAGCATTAGGGAGCGATTGACAGGAATGGGGGAAAGAAATACAGTAGAAGAAGAATGAGTAGCTCTGAGGGGTGAAGTAGTGAAGGCAGCAGAGGATCAAGTAGGTAAAAAGACGAGGGCTAGTAGTCTCAAAAATGAGATCGGCAGGAAGTGCAAATTGGCTAAGCAGGGATAGCTAGAGGACAAATGTAAGGATGTAGAGACTTGTCTCACTAGGAGCAAGATAGATACTGCCTACAGGAAAATTAAAGAGACCTTTGGAGAAAAGAGAGCCACTTGTATGAATATCAAGAGCTCAGATGCAAACCCAGTTCTAAGCAAAGAAGGGAAAGCAGAAAGATGGAAGGAGTATATAGAGGGTCTAACAAAGCCCCGGGAGTAGACAATATTCCATTAGAACTACTGACAGCCTTGGGAGAGCCAATCATGACAAAACTCTACCATCTGGTGAGGAAGATGTATGAGACAGGCGAAATACCCTCAGACTTCAAGAAGAATACAATAATTCCAATCCCAAGGAAAGCAGGTGTTGACAGACGTGAAAATTACCGAACTATCAGTTTAATAAGTCACAGCTGCAAAATACTAACGCGAATTCTTTACAGACGAATGGAAAAACTGGTAGAAGCCAACCTCGGGGAAAATCAGTTTGGATTCCGTAGAAATGTTGGAACACGTGAGGCAATACTGACCTTACGACTTATCTTAGAAGAAAGATTAAGGAAAGGCAAACCTACGTATCTAGCATTCGTAGACTTAGAGAAAACTTTTGACAATGTTGACTGGAATACTCTCTTTCAAATTCTAAAGGTTACAGGGGTAAAATACAGGGAGCGAAAGGCTATTTACAATTTGTACAGAAACCAGATGGCAGTTATAAGAGTCGAGGGGCACTAAAGGGTAGCAGTGGTTGGGAAGGGAGTGCGACAGGGTTGTAGCCTCTCCCCGATGTAATTCAGTCTGTATATTGAACAAGCAGTAAAGGAAACAAAAGAAAAGTTCGGAGTAGGTATTAAAGTCCATGGAGAAGAAATAAAAACTTTGAGGTTCGCCGATGACATTGAAATTGTGCCAGAGACAGCAAAGGACTTGGAAGAGCAGTTGAACGGAATGGATAGTGTCTTGAAAGAAGGATATAAGATGAATATCAACAAAAGCAAAACGAGGATAATGGAATGTAGACGAATTAAGTCGGGTGATGCTGAGAGAATTAGATTTGGAAATGAGACACTTAAAGTAGTAAAGGCCCGCATCTCGTGGTCGTGCGGTAGCGTTCTCGCTTCCCACGCCCGGGTTCCCGGGTTCGATTCCCGGCGGGGTTAGGGATTTTCTCTGCCTCGTGATGGCTGGGTGTTGTGTGCTGTCCTTAGGTTAGTTAGGTTTAAGTAGTTCTAAGTTCTAGGGGACTGATGACCATAGCTGTCGAGTCCCATAGTGCTCAGAGCCATTTGAACCATTTGAAAGTAGTAAATGAGTTTTCCTATTTGGGGAGCAAAATAACTGATGATGGTCGAAGTAGAGAGGATATAAAATGTAGACTGGCAATGGCAAGGAAAGAATTTCTGAAGAAGAGAAATTTGTTAACATCGAGTATAGATTTAAGTGTCAGGAAGTCGTTTTTGAAAGTATTTGTATGGAGTGTAGCCATGTATTGAAGTGAAACATGGACGATAAATAGTTTAGACAAGAAGAGAATAGAAGCTTTCGAAATGTGGTGCTACAGAAGAATGCTGAAGATTAGATGGGTAGATCACATAACTAATGAGGAGGTATTGAATAGAATTGGGGAGAAGAGGAGTTTGTGGCACAACTTGACAAGAAGAAGGTACCGGTTGGTAGGACATGTTCTGAGGCATCAAGGGATCACAAATTTAGCATTGGAGGTCAGCGTGGAGGGCAAAAATCGTAGAGGGAGACCAAGAGATGAATACACTAAGCAGATTCAGAAGGATGTAGTTTGCAGTAAGTACTGGGAGATGAAGAAGCTTGCACAGGATAGAGTAGCATGGAGAGCTGCATCAAACCAGTCTCAGGACTGAAGACCACAACAACAACAACATACATAACACAAATTTGTATATCAGGTGCGATAATTATTGAGAAATTGCTTGTTTACAACTGAACTGTATGGACAAGACTCTTAAATATGTTAAGTGTAATATTATGTAAAGAGCAATTGAATAGGCATGCACTATTCACGCCTATTGGCTGCGCGGTGTAGCGTAACAGTGTCAGATCGAAAATAATGGCAGAATGCTGACCAACGAATTGCCTTTTCCATATGTGGTTGCAAAGCTTAGCCAGAGTTAGGGTACCGCAGTAACAAATAACAATTCAGTAAATGATCAATTACACAGCTCTTTTTACATCGATATAAATGCATATTCTAATTGCGAAAAGGCGTTCTATGCTGCAAGTGTACTTAATATACACAATGAAAGCCTGTTAATTAATTTTTTAATGAATGCTAACAATGATCTGATTTTGTCCACGTCTACTTATTAGTTGGTTGTAGATTATGTTCACTGTTCGATGCGAAACTAAGAAGGAGCCTGGGTGACAATTTCTGAAGCGTTGAGATGGCTCACACTGGGATGTACCCCTATGGACGTGTAAGTTGTCGTCGTGCGTTTGGAATGTACATGTCAAACAAATGGAAGTCCAAGGTACTTGCTCAATATACACTCCTGGAAATTGAAATAAGAACACCGTGAATTCATTGTCCCAGGAAGGGGAAACTTTATTGACACATTCCTGGGCTCAGATACATCACATGATCACACTGACAGAACCACAGGCACATAGACACAGGCAACAGAGCATGCACAATGTCGGCACTAGTACAGTGTATATCCACCTTTCGCAGCAATTCAGGCTGCTATTCTCCCATGGAGACGATCGTAGAGATGCTGGATGTAGTCCTGCGGAACGGCTTGCCATGCCATTTCCACCTGGCGCCTCAGTTGGACCAGCGTTCGTGCTGGACGTGCAGACCGCGTGAGACGACACTTCATCCAGTCCCAAACATGCTCAATGGGGGACATATCCGGAGATCTTGCTGGCCACGGTAGTTGACTTACACCTTCTAGATCACGTTGGGTGGCACAGGATACATGCGGACGTGCATTGTCCTGTTGGAACAGCAAGTTCCCTTGCCGGTCTAGGAATGGTAGAACGATGGGTTCGATGACGGTTTGGATGTACCGTGCACTATTCAGTGTCCCCTCGACGATCACCAGTGGTGTACGGCCAGTGTAGGAGATGGCTCCCCACACCGTGATGCCGGGTGTTGGCCCTGTGTGCCTCGGTCGTATGCAGTCCTGATTGTGGCGCTCACCTGCACGGCGCCAAACACGCATACGACCATCGTTGGCACCAAGGCAGAAGCGACTCTCATCGCTGAAGACGACACGTCTCCATTCGTCCCTCCATTCACGCCTGTCGCGACACCACTGGAGGCGGGCTGCACGATGTTGGGGCGTGAGCGGAAGACGGCCTAACGGTGTACGGGACCGTAGCCCAGCTTCGTGGAGACGGTTGCGAATGGTCCTCACCGATACCCCAGGAACAACAGTGTCCCTTATTTGCTGGGAAGTGGCGGTGCGGTCCCCTACGGCACTGCGTAGGATCCTACGGTCTTGGCGTGCATCCGTGCATCGCTGCGGTCCGGTCCCAGGTCGACGGGCACGTGCACCTTCCGCCGACCACTGGCGACAACATCGATGTACTGTGGAGACCTCACGCCCCACGTGTTGAGCAATTCAGCGGTACGTCCACCCGGCCTCCCGCATGCCCACTATACGCCCTCGCTCAAAGTCTGTCAGCTGCACATACGGTTCACGTCCACGCTGTCGCGGCATGCTACCAGTGTTAAAGACTGCGATGGAGCTCCGTATGCCACGGCAAACTGGCTGACACTGACGGCGGCGGTGCACAAATGCTGCGCAGCTAGCGCCATTCGACGGCCAACACCGCGGTTCCTGGTGTGTCCGCTGTGCCGTGCGTGTGATCATTGCTTGTACAGACCTCTCGCAGTGTCCGGAGCAAGTATGGCGGGTCATACACACCGGTGTCAATGTGTTCTTTTTTCCATTTCCAGGAGTGTATATGGTCCCTGTTCTATGTGCTCCAGTGTTTGGATATCTCCAGCCGGTTTTCGCATAGGGGGCTGATAATGACGCTAACGGAGCGTATAAACAGTTGCTTAAATAATAAAATTTTCGGGAAGAATTACGGCTGTTGGTATCCTTTTTCTACGAGTTATAATAATAATGGAAGTTGTCATGACGTCATAAACTAGAAGCTTACGTCCACCATTTCAGTTGACCCAAATATTAGCTTCAGGTAGAGGCGTTTTGATAATGCCACCTTGCCTCATTAACGGATGTATTAATCGTTGTGAATATAGTCTATAGACTAAAGTTATCACATTTCATTCGTGAACACAATGAACCGATATTTCTTTTACACAGGGTATACCATAATTAATGGCGCAAGTATATGGAATTCAAAGTGTTAAAATAGGGGCACTGAAGTAAAAAGTGTCTCAGCGTCCACGGTTGAGAGCAATGGGGACAAAGTGGGGGAGGATCGCCATTTAATAGATGTCGATGGCTAAAAAGACAGTGCCCAATCCGGAGTCTACTTAAAATTACCTCCTTCGGATGACAAGGTCGTGAGGAAGAGGTCGAAGCACAAGGAAGAGGTTTTATGTCCCGTAATTTATTATCGGGATGTGAAGACCAATGCGTGTGCCATAAAAGAGCAAAACGACGACATAAAACGCTCTATAGATCGGCAAAGGGAACCATGCGAAGAGCGGGCCGAGGAAGAGAGACTCAGACTTGGCCGCTATATCGGCTGCCTCGTGTCCGCGTATGCCAACATGCCCTGGGATCCAGTGGAATGCCACAGAGACATCCCCCAAGTGGAGCATGTGGATGCAGTCCTGAATCCGGTAACTAGTGGGTGGACGGGATAAAGAGCTTGGAGGTTCAGAAGAGAGCTGAGCGAATCTGAACAGATAACATACTGTATCCGTTTATGGCGATGGATGTATTGGTCAGCCTGGAGAACAGGTCATGGTAAATAAATGTGGCATCTTCGTTGTCAAAGATAATCTGATCTACTGTAACATGCAGATCTGATGTGTCGTGGCCACTTTGCTGCTTGCAGTGCGACACGTAAATGGAAGGTTCCAGTAAAGAGAGGAAACCTATCACCGCCCCCCTGCTCCTCCCTCTACCTACCCCCATCTACATCTACATCCATACTCCGCAAGCCACCTGACGGTGTATGGCGGACGGTACTTTGAGTACCTCTATCGGTTCTCCCTTCTATTCCAGTCTCGTATTGTTCGTGGAAAGAAAGATTGTCGGTATGCCTCTGTGTGGGCTCTAATCTCTCTGCTTTTATCCTCATGGTCTCTTCGCGAGATATACGTAGGAGGGAGCAATATACTGCTTGACTCCTCGGTGAAGGTATGTTCCCGAAACTTAAACAAAAGCCCGTACCGAGCTACTGAGCGTCTCTCCTGCAAAGTCTTCCACTGGAGTTTATCATCTCCGTAACGCTTTCGCGATTGCGAAATGATCCTGTAACGAAGCGCGCTGCTCTCAGTTGGATCTTCTCTATCTTTTCTATCAATCCTATCTGGTATGGATCCCACACTGCTAAGGAATATTCAAGCAGTGGGCGAACAAGTGTACTGTAACCTACTTCCTTTGTTTTCGAACTGCATTTCCTTAGGATTGTTCCAATGAATCTCAGTCTGGCATTTACTTTACCGACGATTAATTTTATATAGTCATTCCATTTTAAATCACTCCTAATGCCTACTCCCAGATAATTTATGGAATTAACTGCTTCCAGTTGCTTACCTGCTATATTGTAGCTAAATGATAGAGGATCTTTCTTTCTATGTATTCGCAGCACACTACCCTTGTCTACATTGAGATTCAATTGCCATTCCCTGCACCATGCGTCAATTCATTGCAAATCCTCCTGCATTTCAGTACAATTTTCCATTGTTACGACCTCTCGATATACTACAGTATCATCCGCAAAAAGCCTCAGTGAACTTCCGATTATATCCACAGGGTCATTTATGTACACTCCTGGAAATGGAAAAAAGAACACATTGACACCGGTGTGTCAGACCCACCATACTTGCTCCGGACACTGCGAGAGGGCTGTACAAGCAATGATCACACGCACGGCACAGCGGACACACCAGGACCCGCGGTGTTCGCCGTCGAATGGCGCTAGCTGCGCAGCATTTGTGCACCGCCGCCGTCAGTGTCAGCCAGTTTGCCGTGGCATACGGAGCTCCATCGCAGTATTTAACACTGGTACCATGCCGCGACAGCGTGGACGTGAACCGTATGTGCAGTTGACGGACTTTGAGCGAGGGCGTATAGTGGGCATGCGGGAGGCCGGGTGGACGTACCGCCGAATTGCTCAACACGTGGGGCGTGAGGTCTCCACAGTACATCGATGTTGTCGCCAGTGGTCGGCGGAAGGTGCACGTGCCCGTCGACCTGGGACCGGACCGCAGCGACGCACGGATGCACGCCAAGACCGTAGGATCCTACGCAGTGCCGTAGGGGACCGCACCGCCACTTCCCAGCAAATTAGGGACACTGTTGCTCCTGGGGTATCGGCGAGGACCATTCGCAACCGTCTCCATGAAGCTGGGCTACGGTCCCGCACACCGTTAGGCCGTCTTCCGCTCACGCCCCAACATCGTGCAGCCCGCCTCCAGTGGTGTCGCGACAGGCGTGAATGGAGGGACGAATGGAGACGTGTCGTCTTCAGCGATGAGAGTCGCTTCTGCCTTGGTGCCAATGATGGTCGTATGCGTGTTTGGCGCCGTGCAGGTGAGCGCCACAATCAGGACTGCATACGACCGAGGCACACAGGGCCAACACCCGGCATCATGGTGTGGGGAGCGATCTCCTACACTGGCCGTACACCACTGGTGATCGTCGAGGGGACACTGAATAGTGCACGGTACATCCAAACCGTCATCGAACCCATCGTTCTACCATTCCTAGACCGGCAAGGGAACTTGCTGTTCCAACAGGACAATGCACGTCCGCATGTATCCAGTGCCACCCAACGTGCTCTAGAAGGTGTAAGTCAACTACCCTGGCCAGCAAGATCTCCGGATCTGTCCCCCATTGAGCATGTTTGGGACTGGATGAAGCGTCGTCTCACGCGGTCTGCACGTCCAGCACGAACGCTGGTCCAACTGAGGCGCCAGGTGGAAATGGCATGGCAAGCCGTTCCACAGGACTACATCCAGCATCTCTACGATCGTCTCCATGGGAGAATGGCAGCCTGCACTGCTGCGAAAGGTGGATATACACTGTACTAGTGCCGACATTGTGCATGCTCTGTTGCCTGTGTCTATGTGCCTGTGGTTCTGTCAGTGTGATAATGTGATGTATCTGACCCCAGGAATGTGTCAATAAAGTTTCCCCTTCCTGGGACAATGAATTCACGGTGTTCTTATTTCAATTTCCAGGAGTGTATATTGTGAATAGCAATGGTCCTACGACACTCCCCTGCGGCACACATGAAATCACTCTTACTTCGGAAGACTTCTCTCCATTGAGAACGACATGCTGCATTCTGTTATCTAGGAAGTCTTCAATCCAATCACACAATTGGTCTGATAGTCCATATACTCTTACTTTGTTCATTTGTAACTGGGTAACCTCTTTTGATGCTAGTCAATTGTCAGGATGAGCATTACTACAAAGGGCATTTGATTCTAAAGCATTATATCAGGGTGAAAAACACTAAATAAATTACTTTTTCTCTCTTAACAACATGTGGGCTGGGTGGGTTCTTCCTTGGTTCAGGTATGAGGTAGAATGAAACAGCATTTTTACATAAGATAACTTTTATTGAAAGATTTGTACAATGGTTTTCTTACATGTATTGTTCTGGCTGCGAGAGCGGCAGCTGTGTGGTTTGCGAAGCCTTGCTGCGTGAGCGGCGGCGTCTAATTACACCTGGCGGTGTGTATCTCATGTCGTTGTTTCGCCCAGTTGACTGGAGACACGCATCGTGAGATGGCCCGTTTAATTATTGAGAACGAGGTCGTGACTTGGATGGTGATACCTTGGATGTGGCGTCCCAGTGTTTCTCTTCTCTGTGCGGCTGGGTGTGTCAGTGTTGTGCGTCTGCCAGCGGAGCGGCGCGGCGGGGGAAGGCCAGTGTCCCGGAGTCGAACAACGGACTCCAGCTTGCCAGTCTTCGGCTGTCAGATCTTCATCACCAGCTCACAGGTGACTGCTGATGTGAGGCTGTCTCCTTGCCGTCCTCACGAGTCACCCGGGTACGTAAAAATCAGTCTTCAAATACCTTCTAACTTCTTTCTTCTGGGTGCTTGCTATTCCATTACAGCGGCAGACTTGGTGCCTCTGTGTACGATGCCGATGCAGTTTCTTCCTGCATGACGGTGTTCAGCACCGACTGAACTGTACTGGAAGTGAACTCGAACCGAAACTGAACTGAAAACTACTGTCGGGCGCACTGCGTCCCACGTATTTATTTACTTCAGTTCACTGGAGGTGAACGACTTCACGGTCATTGCCTCTTCTGTCACGTCGAAGAGCTTCTCGAAGAATCTTCTTAACGTCGGTCATTGGCTCTTGGAATGTAGGCGAGGGCCTTCGATCACACGTGACAATTGAGAAACACGTGAGCCAGTCGGGTGATGCCTTGACGGCTGAATCGACAGCTTCCGCTTATGTGACAAGGGCGACGGCTTCTCCTGAACGTGCTGACTTGCAAGCGCCGGCCATTGCCACTGCTGCTCTGCCCGCTGTTTGCCAGTGTGTATCTGTTCTAAACTAAGTTTTTCCTTTATTTTCTAATTTCTACTTCACTTCACATTGATTACACTAATTTATTTACCTATCTTAAGTACCACTCAACACATTAAAGGACTGTGGGGAACTGTATCGTTGCTGCATTGCAGTTTTTCTTTCTAGTCAGTTTAAAATCAAAAATAATTCTGATCTGTTCTCTGCGACACCTACCGCGACCTTCCCTCGTCAGTGTGGGAGTGAGCGTGCGGCGGCTGCGTTGCAGGTGCGGTACGTGCCGCAGCAGTCGTGGACGTACGTGCGCAACAAGCGGTGCGAGTTCTCGGTGGAGGGCCCGCCGTGGCGCGGCTGGCTGGAGGCGCCCCGGCACTCGCTGCCGCGCGGGGCCACCTGCCGCTACGCGGTGCGCGCGCCGCCCGGCCGGCGCGTCTGGCTGGCGCTGCTCAAGTTCCACGCGGGCGGCGAGCCGCCGCAGGACTGCGACGCCGCCAGCCTCGCGCTCTTCGACGGCGAGCTGCCGCCCGCGCCGCACGCCCTCTGCCTCGCCGTCGACCGCCAGTGGTGAGCGCCACCGCCACCGCACTACACGTAGCTACACCACAGTGACAGTGCCGCAACTAGAGCAAGGCTGCCAGGGCGCGCGTTCTGAGCCCCTTTCCGTGGGGCGGCGTTTTGGTTACGAGCGAAAGAAATGAGGTTCGGCTGAAGAAAAGTTTAACAGGGACGGCGAAGTAGGACGAGGAAGACGAATAAGAAACAGTAGTAGAAGAAGGTATTAAAACTAGTCGCAATTACACTACTGGCCATTAAAATTGCTACACGAAGAATAAATGCAGATGATAAACGGGTATTCATTGGACAAATATATTATACTAGAACTGACATGTGATTACATTTTACGCAATTTGTATGCTATCCTGAGAAATCAGTACCCAGAACAACCACCCCTGGCCATAATAACGGCTTCGATACGCCTGGGCAATGAGTCAAACAGAGCTTGGATGGCGTGTACAGGTACAGTTGCCCATGCAGCTTCAACACGATACCACAGTTCATCAAGAGTAGTGACTGGCGTATTGTGACGAAACCAGTTGCTGGCCACAATTGACCACACGTTTTAAATTGGTGACAGATCTGGAGAATGTGCTGTCCAGGGCAGCAGCCGAATATTTTCTGTATCCAGAAAGGCCCGTACAGGACCTGCAACATGCGGTCGAGCATTATCCTGCTGAAATGTAGGGTTTCTCAGGGATCGAACGAAGGGTAGAGCCACGGGTCGTAACAGAACCTGAAATATAACGTCCACTGTTCAACGTGCCGTCAATGCGTACAAGAGATGACCGAGACGTGTAACCAATGGCACCCCATACCATCACGCCGGGTGATACGCCAGTATGGCGATGACGAATACACGCTTCCAATGTGTGTTCAACGCGATGTCGCCAAACACGCATGCGACCGTCATGATGCTGTAAACAGAACCTAGATTCATCCGAAAAAATAACGTTTTGCCATTCGTGCACCCAGGTTCGTCGTTGAGTACACCATTGCAGGCGCTCCTGTCTGTGATGCAGCGTCAAGGGTAACCGCAGCCACGGTCCCCGAGCTGATAGTCCATGCTGCTGCAAACGTCGTCGAACTGTTCGTGCAGATGGGTGTTGTAATGCAAACGTCCCCATCTGTTGATTCAGGGATCGAGATGTGGCTGCACGATCCGTTACAGCCATGCGGCCGGCCGGGGTGGCCGAGCGGTTCTAGGCGCTACAGTCTGGAACCGCGCGACCGCTACGGTCGCAGATTCGAATGCTGCCTCGGGCATGGATGTGTGTGATGTCCTTAGGTTAGTTAGGTTTAAGTAGTTCTAAGTTCTAGGGGACTGATGACCTCAGAAGTTAAGTCCCATAGCGCTCACAGCCATTTGAACCATTTTTGAACAGCCATGCGGATAAGATGCCTATCATCTCGACTGCTAGTGATACGAGGCCGTTGGGATCCAGCACGGTGTTCCGTATTACCCTCCTGAACCCACCGATTCGATATTCTGCTAACAGTCATTGCATCTCGACCAACATGAGCAGCAATGTCGCGATACGATAAACCGCAATCGCGATAGGCTACAATCCGACCTTCATCAAAGTCGGAAACGTGATGGTACGCATTTCTCCTCCTTACTCCAGGCATCACAACAACGTTTCACCAGACAACGCCTGTCAACTGATGCTTGTGTATGAGAAATCGGTTGGAAACTTTCCTAATGTGAGCACGTTGTAGGTGTTGCCACCGGCGCCAACCTTGTGTGAATGCTCTGAAAAGCTAATCATTTGCATATCACAGCATCTTCTTCCTGTCGGTTAAATTTCGCGTCTGTAACACATTACCTTCGCGGTGTAGCAATGTTAATGACCAGTAGTGTATTATTATTACACACCATTGGAGACCTTACAGTGCATAACTATGAATTTTGAATTCCCATGAATAAAATATGGAGCAGTAAAATTTACGATTGTTTAGTAACGATGTACCATTACTCACCTCCTCCTTTAGTGTTCTAGGGTTAAAGATTGGAAGTAACAATTGTGAAAATAAACGTTATAATTAATTTTTCATAAACCATTGTTATTAGGAATATAGTCTTCAGTAAAGCGTTGCAGGAGACAAGATCGAATTATCTGACTGTGTTAACCCTAAACGAAACATGGACTTAAAAAACGCAAACCGTCTTAAAATTAAAAAAAAAAACTATTTGGAAGGAAAGTCATACTTTAAAAACGGCAACACTAGATTATTTACATTAGAACAAATAAGCCCTCGGCCACAAATATTAAGTCAAAATTGACCAGGTTTCGACACTACTATGAGCGCGGAAAGGCGACGTCATGAATAGTTGTAAATAAGATGGCGAGCCGCTAAGGGCTACTCATACTTGAGTGAACAAGGGTTGCAACTATTCATGACGTCGCCTTTCCGGCTTAGATTTTTTAAAATGTAACTTGTAAGTACTGCATCTCTTTCCAGTCAGTACAAACTTTAATTTTATTAATGTATTATATACCTCATATGCTTTAGAACAGTTAGTTTAATTCTGAAGACGAAGCTCATAGTAGCGTCGAAACCTGGTCAATTTTTACTTAATATTTGTGACCGAGGGCTTATTTGTTCTAATATAATTCTGACACGGTCACTGAACCTTAGCAGCTATGTTTAAAGTTTTACTAGATTCTTTGTTCCGCTTGCTGATATTATGCCGGCCGCGGTGGTCTCGCGGTTCTAGGCGCGCAGTCCGGAACCGTACGACTGCTACGGTCGCAGCTTCGAATCCTGCCTCGGGCATGGATGTGTGTGATGTCCTTAGGTTAGTTAGGTTTAAGTAGTTCTAAGTTCTAGGGGACTGATGACCACAGCAGTTGAGTCCCATAGTGCTCAGAGCCATTTGAACCATTTTTTGCTGATATTACTGCCCTGCTACAGAAGCTTTGCTGTCCTACAGTGATAATAACGGTCACATCAGCTTCAAGTCCCATTAGCTGCCTTACTGTGCACTGGCTAGTTCAGTAACGAAGTATAATACGACTCTAACAGACTGCACTGAGCCATCAGCCGTGCCATAGCACACACAAAGAGACAGCTTCCGAATGTTTGCCTATGCAAAACTGCTCGCATACACCGCATTAAGATTAACTTTAAAAAATAATCAAATACCGTTGAAGGAAGCATTATCACTTTCAGCCGTTTTGTACATTATAGAATCTGTCTTCGTCAATTGCTGATTCAAGTTCTTAAAGTAGTTTACTTCCTATCCCGTCTACGTGCATCACCTATAAACCGTCTTCTTCGCCTTTTAGCGGATAACTAGTCTCAGATATATGTTGAACAACATTCGCTTTACCGTAATAGCTCAATGTAAAAGCGACTGCACGAGCCTTACACCTTCTCAGAAATTTTCTCCCCGTCTGTCCTACATATTTCGCATCACGCGATGCACACTGTGCTGAAATAGCAGTTCACCGAGATAGATTGAACAATGTACCTAATGTATAAACGGGCGCCAGTGGCAATACTTTCTCCAACGGCATACTGGAGCTTTTTAAGGCTAAGCGTTAATACGGTATACATTGCGGCGACAAAACTCATTGGACAGCAATATGCAGGTATACAGATGGCGGTACTATCGCGTACACGAGGTATAAAAGGGCAGTTCACCGGCGGAGTTGTCGTGCAACCTCCCGCAAACTCGATCCTCCTCATCCACTTGTCTCACCTGTCCTCTCCCACCCCCGCCCGCTGCCGCGCCTGTATTCCCACGTCCCACCCGGTCTCCATCTCTCCACCCTCCTCACCCTCTCCCAAGGTGGCTTCCGCCAGCTCCCCCTCCCTGATGATGTCCTCCTCCCCTCCATCTACCCTCATACCAACTTTTATCCTCCCTCCCTCTTCCTGTGTCTGTTCCTTTGGGCACCCTCCATCCCTCCTCCCCTTCTCCCCACTCCTCCCCTGGGCCTCCCCTCCCCTGTCCCTCTACTCCTCCTCCCATCTCCTCAGCCATTGGCATCTTTGTTCTCCCCTCTCCACCCTCTCCACCCCCCTCCCCCTTCTTCCCCTCTTGGCAGGTCCCCAGACTCGCACACGCTACGTGGACTTTCGCGCGCTGGAGATCATCGCCATCAGTTTCTCGTGTGTGTGACGTCGTTTTGTGTTTTTAGTGTCCGCCGTCACGCTTCTACGTTCACTTGTGCCGTCGGATTCATCAGTGTTCTGTGCGCCGTGTCAACGTGTTTTCAGTGTCGTTATCGTCGAGAGTGAACGGCTCCGTGTTTTTTTTTTTTTTGTGTATCTGTGACCACTATTTTTTGCCCGTCACTATGTTCATTTTTCCATTATTGTACTGTTATTGTCAACACTATGGCTAAAGAGCGGCGTAGCATGCCACTGCCAGCCTACCTGACTGTTCAGGTGTTAAAATAACAATAAAGTAAAAAAAAAGCGGAGTTGTCATTCATAACTCAGGTGATTCGTGTGGATAGGTTTCCGTCGCGATTATGGCCGCATAGCGGGAATTAGCAGACTTTGCACGCGGCATTGTAGCTGGAGTTACACGCTTGGAACATTCCATGCCGCAAGTCGTTAAGGAATTCAGCATTCCGAGATCCACAGTCTCAAGAGTGTGCCGAGAATACCAGACTTCAGGTATTGCCTCTCATCACGTACAACACACTGGCTGACGACCTTCTCTTAACGACCGGGAGCTGCGACGTTTGCGTCTACTTGTCAGTGCTAACAGCAAGCAGCACTGCGTGAAATAACCACAGAAATCGATGTGGCACGTACAGCGAACGTTACGTTAGGACAATGCTGTGAAGTGGGGAGTTAATGGAGACAACCGACGCGAGTGCCTTTCCCAACAGAACGACATCCCCTGCAGCTTTTGTCTTTCGCTCGTGACTGTATCGGTTAAACCATAGACAATGGAAAATCGTGGACAGGCAGATAAATCCCGATTTCAGTTGGTAAGAACTGATGGTAGGGTTCGAGTGTGGCGGATACCCCACGAAGCCATGGACCCAAGTGGTCAACAAGGCACTGTGCGAGCTGGTGGTGCCTCCAACATAGTGTAGGCTGTGTTTTACATGGAATGGACTGGGTCCTATAGTCCAGCTAAACCGATCATTGAATGTAAATAGTTGTGTTCGGCTACTTGGAGACCATTTGCATCCATTCATGGACTTCATTGTCCGAAACAACTATGGAATATTTGTAGATGACAATGCGCCATGTCACAGTGCCGTAATTGTTCGCGACTGGTTTGAAGAACATGCTGGATAATTCAAGTGAATGGTTTGGCCCCCAGACCATCCGTTTATGGGACGTAATCGAGAGGTCAGTTCGTGCACAACATCCTGCACCAGCAACACTTTAGCAACTATGGACGGCTATAGAGACAGCATGGCTCAGTATTTCTGTAGGCGATTTCCATTGAATTGTTGAGATCATACCACGTCCAATTACTACACTACCCAGGACAAAAGGAGGTCCGACACGATACTGAGAGGTATCCCACGACTTTTGTTACTTCACTGTATGAGAGCTGTTTTGGGCAGGTAACAGCTGGTAAGTTCTCTCTTCATGTCTCTTGTAACACGCTGTGCGACGGCTGAAGGCTCAGTGCGGTCTGTTGGAGCCCTATACTTCTTTACTGACCTAGTCAGTGGAGCACGGGAAGGCATCTTGTAGGACTTGAAGCTGATGTGATTGGTATAACAGCTATAGGACAAACGCGCTTTTGTGGATGGGCGATTATATCAATTAACGGAATGGAGTATCTATTGGTAGTGTTTTTAAAGTAAGACGAGGACTCTATACATGATTTTTTTTTGTCTATATGTGCTTCTTAAGTGAATGTTGATGAAGTGTCAACAGAGATAGCCAGATGATGGGATGTTAACTCCGAAACGCCTTGCTAAAGGTTACATTCTGAATACTAGTGCTTGTGTGCTAAATTAGTTATAACGCTCATTTTTTAGGTTTTAAGCTTATTACTGTTTGTTAAATACGAGTAATATTACGCCTGGTGCATCCTTACGATGCTTTTATTGTACACAGATACATCACATGATGAAATGTACATTGTATGTATTACCAACATCAGTAAAGTGCAGGCTGATGAAGTGTATAACATTTCACATAGTAAAGTACATTGCGCCTCCGTGTCCCGCAGATGCCATCGTCAACAACGATGGAAACATTTAAACTGCTTGCCTTGTTTTTCGGCTACCCGTTACGCCAAGTCAGCCACTGCAACGAAAGTGTAAAGAGTATATTTTAAAAATGACTCTTTTTTTGTCTGTATGTCTTTAACTGATCTGCAATGAAACCATGACGGAAAATTTTCTATTTTGTTGCAAAGAGAGCGTTTTTGGTTTGTGTGTTTACCAATTTGATATCGTATCAGCGACATATGTACCTTTTATTTCATTGTAAAGTTGCGTCGATCTCCATAAACGAATAGATAGGCTAAGAAGTAATGAAGATTAAACGAAAAACGGGGAGATATGGGCGGGAAAAGGGGCCGCCGAAAGAGACGTTTGTTCTGGATACCAATTACCCTTCTTGCGCCACTGTAAACTGGTCATGAGGGCGTAAAAATGCAGCTAGTGACACTCTCGAGTCACTGCAGTCTCTCTCTCCCACTCTCCCTCCCTCTCTCTCTCTCTCTCTCTCTCCTCATTACATTACACTTTCTCTCCAATGGCTAGCGATTAATCCATAATATCTCGAATTTCTTCGCCAACAACAGATGTTAAGCTCTCACAGAAAGGCATGAAAATGTGAGCCTGTAACCAATCCCTGCTCTCCCTCTCTCTGAAGTTAATTGCTTTGTCGGTGACCGTTTTAAAATTTATACTTACTTCATCATTTTACTCTCATCTTTGTATGAATTAAACATCACCATTCCGAGAAAGTGCTACTAGCTGCAATCCCCAATGACACAATTACTACACACATGGCACCATTTATTAAAAGGCTAAGCTGAAATCGTAGTATAATTTTGTTTCTTAGTATTTTTTGTAAATAAATATAAATCAATATCCAGCTTAAATTTGTCAAAATTTACTAGTGTTGTGAAGTTGCACTTTTTCTAACAGAAGTTCATACGTTGCACATGTAGTTGTTTTTGTCTTTAATAAGATTGGCGATTTAATATTATTTTATTTGCATATGTTTTATATGATGTATTCTGTAAATCATTTTTAACATAAGTCTGGACACAATTATTGATTTTCAAATAGAAATACTTAGAATGTGTTTTCGGTATGACAGTTAGAACTAAAGAGAAATTTTAATGTAAAATATGAACACGAAATATGAGTAGAGTCCTCGTACAATGTTACTAAATACGTGTACGAGTGTTGTAATGAAAAGTACCTAGAGCTGAAAACACGATTTGTTAAGAACTATATGATAAAGGAAGGACCGTACCTATTTGTACCATCTATCACAAAGCGAAAAAAGTAGTCCAACTAAAACATTCATATTTCTTTTCGTACTACGCGAATATGTAGTAAAAAACGGGGGTTCCTATTTTAAAAAACGCAGTTGATATCCGTTTGACGTATGGCAGCGCCATCTAGCGGGCCAGCCATAGCGCCATCTGGTTTCCCCCTTCAAGCTAGACAAATTTCGTTCTTTGTAGTTTTATCGTTTGACGCTTATTTCGTGAGGTATTTGGCCCAGTCACGATCAATGGACCACCCTGTACATATGCAGGGTGAGCCAGGAAGAAAGGTACATGCTTTGAGGGGTAAAACAGTATAAGTGATTCTGAACAAGAAACTTCATATGGACGTATGCCCTATTCTGAATGGTTTCCGAGATAGAATACATTTAAAACCACTTTTGTACGTTCTTCTTGAATAACTCGAAAACCACGCCCTCCAGTAAAAGCGTGTCGCAGTACAAAATTAAGCTAAATTAATTTCCTACAAAAAAAGTCCTATTCATTTTTTTCTCTAGAACTAATGGTTTGTGCGAAGAGAGCGCGAGAATGTTGAACTCGCTCTACGGGCACGCGCTGTAGGTTACATAGTTTTTGTAGGCCAGTTTGAGGTAGTTTCCCGACTTGATAGACCACAAGTATCCCGTATCAAACTGTTCGCCTCAACTGGCTACCTCAATATAGTACCTCAAATTGGCTTACAAAAACTACATTAGCTATAGTGCATGCGCGTCGAACGAGTTTTTCAACTTTCTCGCCCTCTCTTCGCAAAAACCATTCATTAGTTTTAGAGAAAAAAATGAATAGGACCTTTTTGTAGCATATTTAATATAGTTTAATTTTGTACTGCGACACGTTTTCGCTGGAGGGTGAGGTTTTCGAGTTACTCAAGAATAACTTACAAAAGTGATATTAAATGTGTTCTATCACGGAAACCATTCGGTGTAGGGCATAAGTCCATATGAAGTTTTTTGTTCAGAGTCACTAATACTATCACCCCTCAAAGCATGTACCTAACCTCCTGACTCACTATTATATAATGGAAGAACAGGAAGAATGACGTTAACAACAAAAAGTCGTGAGTAACGATTAGAATTAATACTGCTTGCACTTGTATGTCAAGGCATGCAAACTGTTCACGATCTTAGCAAATAAAATGCTGAAAGAAAAAACTCATTTAGTTACAGTGACCACTGTAGATACTTTAGAATTAAGTGAAACGCGTTTGGTCTTACTAAGACTTTCTTTATAGTTGCAAAAGATGGTATTTACGCTGTACAGCCTCTATATCTGCAAATGCAGAAAAAAGAGACCGAATCAAAGTAGACAAAATTAATAAATTTTGGTGGCCGTTGTACCTGTCACAGAAAATGCAGCTCTAAACCGTTTACATACCTGCCGATGGTACGTACGCTGTACGAAGATACATTGACATCTGATCATATCTTCTGTGTACTTTGCCACACAGGCAGAGGTGGCCGTAAGAGCTGCACCACCCTGGTCTCGAACAGCTGCCTCCGGGGGCAGAAGGGTGGCATCAGTTCAAAGGACACCAGCGGATGTCCCACTGGACTCAGAGCTAGCTGGAGGCCCACAGTTAATGTATGCCAAGCGGCGGCTGCTCGTAGAACCGTGACGCCTCGCTCACCTGGCAGAGGGTGGTTGCCACATTACTATCCCTCTGAATAAAAATGATGGTTATTTATACTGGTACAGTACGTATTTGTTTCGCTGCTGCATCGGTCCGGTCACATGGCTACATCAATTCGGTGTGTTGTAACTGCGCCATCCAGACGGTGACGCCTGCAGCTTTCTGCTGCGTCGAGTTTTTTTACGCTCCCGGCCCCTTCACTCGATGACGACACGAGGAATCACCCTGATACTACGGTAGCTATGGTGTAACTTCTGCCAGCGGTCTGTCTTCACCCGCTTCTCTGGCTTTTTAGCCCAGGAAGGTGTCTGAATTTTACGAGTCACGTCAAGCAATTAGTTTGTGACGGAAAGTAACATTAAAGCCTTAGTTAAACATTAGTATCAGAGTGTAGACAGTTTCACTGACTACATCTTGCTCCTGCTACCAACACTGGTTTGGACAGTGTTGCCCCTGGCAAAACTAGTTACAGGATTTTTTCTAACAGGTACTGCACAACATCTGCCTATATGCGAAGCAACCTGTTGCTCCATCAGAGGCAGCATTAGGCGGCTCTATAACTGACCAAGCACCCATACCACCGGATACCAGAGACTAATCCAGTGTCGCCGACAGACAAGAGAGCGACCCTGCGATATGGCCAGGAATGGAACACTGAAGCGCCAAAGAAACTGGTATAGGCATGCGTATTCAAATACAGAGGTATGTACACAGGCAGAATACGATGCTGCAGTCGGCAACGCCTATATAAGACAAAAAGTGTCTGGCGCAGTTGTTAGATCGATTACTGCTGCTACAATGTCAGGTTTTCAAGATGTAAGTGAGTTTGAACATGGTGTTACAGTCGGCGCACGATCGATGGGACACAGCATGTCCAAGGTAGAGATGGAGTGGGGATTTTCCCGTACCACCATTTCATGAGTGTAGCGTGAATATCAGAAACCCGGTCAAACATAAAATCTCCGACATCGATGCGGCTGGGAAAAGATCCTGCAAGAACGGGACGAGCGACGACTGAAGAGAAACGTTGAACGTGACATTAGTGCAACCCTTGCTCGAACTGCTGCAGATTTCAATGCTGGGCCATCCACAAGTGTCAGCGTGCGAAACATTAAACAAAACATCCACTCATGCTCCCTTGAAGACTGCACGGCATAAAGCTTTACGGCTCGCCAGGGCCCATCAATACCGACTTTTGTATCCCACCTGGAAGGCGGCGCGTGGGTCTGCTCCTGAGATCCGTAAAATAGGCCGAATGAAGGAAGCGAGTAGGAGCAGGTGAGGTAAAGCACTTCGGTACTGCAAGTAAAGTTAAAGCACCGTTACTGGTGTATAAACATATACAAACACATTACTTAACTGTTGGTACAGATCAGCACGTAGGTGCGAAGCCATTCATGTATCAAAGCTAACAGTTACTAGAAGCTACAAAGGCAAAGTCTATAATGGCTAGCCCTCCTACAAGTAGAAGCTAAGTTGCTAGGTCGTCTGCTCTTGATCAACTGGGCAGAGAGTAGAGAGGCGCTTGTTGAGCTTCACAGCGTCGGCTAGAGGGCGCTGAGGTTGGCGTAGTTCGTCCGCTCTCGTAGTTCCAACCTAGAAGCGTGCACCTACGCTGTGGCATCAGAACTATCTATACCACAATTACAATGGACTGTTGATCACTGCAAATACGTTGCCTGGTCAGACGAGTCCCGTTTCAAATTGTTTCGAGCGGATGGTCGTGTAGCGGTATGAAGACAACCCCATGATTCCATGGACCCTGCATGTCAGCGGAGAACTGTTCAAGCTGGTGGAGGTTCTGTAATGGTGTGGAGCGTGTGCTGTTGGAGTGATATGGGGCCCTGATACGTCTGGATACGACTCTGACAGGTGACACGTACGAAAGCATCCTGTCTGATCGCTTGCATCCATTCATGTCAATTGTGCATTCCGACGCGCTTGGGCAATTCCAGCAGGATAATGCGGCACCCCACACGTCCAGAATTGCTACAGAGTGGCTGGCCACCAAACATTACTGAGCATATCTGGGATGCCTTGCAACGTGCTGTTCAGAAGAGCTTTCCACCCCCTCGTACTCTTATGGATCTAAGAACAGCTTTGCTGGATTCAAGGTGTCAATTCCCTCCAGCACTGCTTCACACATTAGTCGAGTCCATGCCACGTCGTGTTGCACTTCTGCGTACTCGCGAGGGTGCTACACGGTATTAGGCAGATGTACCAGTTTATTTGGCTCTTCAGTGTATAACATCTATGACCAACCGAGAACCGCATCCTAGCCACGCTACACCGCATTGCACAGTGATACTTCTGAGCATGACAGTACGTGTATGATCCTGTGATTAAGGTCGTGTTCAGTCTATAGCCTGAATAATATGTGATATAAATGTGACATAAAGTCGTGCCGGAGGCTGGCTGCCAGTATTATAACCATCAGTAGTTCTGCATTCAGGCTCACTGAGTCGCAATCGCAAAATTCGAAGATGAGGCAAGGAATGAACTTTCACTCGTACGATGCGTTTCGGAATTTATCGATCATCAGATATCCAGCAGTGATTGATTCACGTAGATCTGGCATTTCGAGTTGTATGTCAAACAAACATTCGCAGACCACTCTAGTCCAGTGTAGTGTAGGACTATCGCAAATGGCGGCCAATCATCCTTTTATTCGCAAATTATAGTTTGCTCGTTATGTTTCCTATGAACCAGAAGACATATTAATATTTGAAATCAAATGTTGTGTTCAGAGTTATGTAATGTATTTCTCTTTGTTTGTGTGTAACATTTGAATGATTATAACGTATTGTAATAAGAGACCATGCACACGTCTATCAAAACTTAATAAATCCGAAAAAAGCTCTATCGCTCAAATGTCAAAATTTCTGAAACTCATGTGTAGATATGTAGCAAAATGTTTTGTTTGATTTGGATGTAAAGGTATCTGTGGCGAACTTATGTACAGACGGTCGTAGCGGCGTGGTCCCATGTCCTTTGCTAGCTACATCGGGGGAGGCTGCAGAGAGTAGCTAGCAAACGGGTGGCGTGTCTGTCTTGCAGCGAGCAAGACAAGAAGGATAAGGTGCGTTTCCCGGCAGGAGGAGGCGGCGCTGCCCCTGCGGCCAACGGCAACGCCAACGGCAACGGCAACGGCACGCTGCTGGCGCGCTTCTGCCGCGACGTGTCGCCGCGCTCGTGTGAGCACGCGCTGCTGCGCGCCAACGCCTCCAGGCCCTGCTCGCCCACCGAGAGCTTCCTCTCAGCCGGCCCCGTGCTCACCCTGCAGATGCACGTCCGAGAGGCCACCGCGCTCAGGTCAGTCGCGGCGCCCGGCAGAAACTCTACGAGAGGCGGTCAATGAGTAATGAAAAACACTTCTTTTCTGGAAGCAGGTTGGTTTAATTCAGGTTTCTAATACACCACATCATCTTCTATTTTTCAACATGATCCGTCATTGGGCCAAACAGATACAAAACGGAATGTGCGAGATCATGGCTGTAGAGTGGATGAGGAAGAACATGTCACTGAAGTTTCTTCAGCTCTTCCCGGGGTGCAGACTTAGGTGAGGCCTTGCGTTGCCATGGAGAAGAAGAAGTTCGATTGTATTTTTGTGGCGACGAACATGCTGAAGTCGTTTCTTCAGTTTCCTGAGGGTAGCACAGTACACTTTAGAATTGATTGCTACAGCTTGAGAGAGAACATCAAACAGATAAATCCCTTCAGACTCCGTCGCCATGACTCTACAGCTGACAGTGCGACTTTGAAATTTTGCTTTGGAGTAGTGGTGGTGTGGCACCATTCCATGGACTGCCATTTTGTTTCTGGTTAGAAGTGGTGAACCCATGTTTCATCGCCTGTAACAATGTTCAACATCAAATGTGTGTGAAATCTTAGGGGACTTAACTGCTAAGGTCATCAGTCCCTAAGCTTACGCACTACTTAACCTAAATTATCCTAAGGATAAACACACACATCCATGCCTGAGGGAGGACTTGAACCTCCGCCAGGATCAGCCAAATACGCCATGATTGCAGCGACCTAGACCGCTCGGCCAATCCCGTGCGGCTGTAACGATGTTCGACAAAAAATTGTCACCCTCAGTCTCGGAACGTGCAATCAATTCCACACACATGGTCCATCGCTGCTCTTTGTGCTCTTTTGTTAGAAGGCGAGGAACCAAGTGGGCACATACGTCTGAGTTCACCAACTGGTGGACGATTGTGTCAACAGTATTGGCAGATATGTCCATTTGAGCAGTGGCTGTTTCGTTGTGATCCATCGATCACCTCCAATGAGAGTGTCCGCACGTTCCAACACTGCAGGATTCACAGCTGTGTGCAGCCAACAGGCAGGCAGGAGATCGGACGGCCCTTCTTCAGTGTCAGGTCTTCGTAAGCATTCTGCAAGGGCCTATGGGTATCGCAATGTTGCGGTTTTCCGTCGAAAGAAATCCAATGAGAGCTCTCTGGTTAGAACATTCCCCCGTTAGAGACACAATTTTGCAGGCTAGGTATAGCTCCACTAACTGTCGCAACATCAAGAACTATAGGAACTGAAGCGGGAATATTCCACAATAAATTCTGCATTTTTTCAACAGAAAATGGCTGAGAAAAAATTGTGTTGCGTTACTTATTGAACTCCCTTCGTACATACTCGTACACAATGACAGGAATGAAAAGTGTTGCGTCATGAAAGCACCAGTCCAACACGTATTACATTTCCTAGAGATGTCAGCACATAACGGATATCATATGGGATCAACCAGAACTACACTGACAAACTTTCAGAGGTGGTAGTATGGACCAAAACAAGAATAAAAGTCTGGTAACCATGAGCTGTAAAATGTATACCTTACGACAAATGAGCACATGTTCGACTTCGCTACTATGCGACCCATCTCTTCTATTAAACAAGCGCTCGTACCTCTGCATTTTAGATCCCATGTTTACTAGACATTTTTTCTTGGTTTGGTCCTTACTACCATCGCTGAAAGTTTGTCGTGGAGTTCTGGTTCACTCTGAATAATTAAACTTCCTTTCCCTTACAAACTGATGTACGTCATAAACTTGACCATCAAATGTGTCTCACATTGGCACGAATTCACTCTTCTATTTTTTGTGCTCTGGAAACAAACAGCCCCCGAATGTCATCTTCACAAACATCTTACGTTTCCTGGAACACTTGCTGCTGTAGTTCATGAAGATTACTGGTTGGAGGCTCCTATGCAATACCTGTCTTCCTGTCGTATTCGAAACAGACTACGTGAGTGAAAAATCAGGGGATCAGAATGGTCCATACATACGTCAAGTCTTTTATGGTGTGAACTGATATCTGGTGTCTTGGATTATCTTGCTGGAGTGTGTCATTTGGTATCCTGGCGATGAAAGGTATGACAACAGGATTACTATACTCGCCACGTAATGGCGGGCATTCAGCCTCCCTTCAAGAATTTCTCAGTCAGTCCTTAACAGGAGCTCCGCTCACAAAGAGTCCAGTTGGCGTAGGGGTAGCGGTCTCTAGAATCAGTGGTTCGTGTAAACTTTCACCAGGTCCTTTATCGACAGACAGACGCTAGACTTATTGCCGAATACCACCGAGAGCCACTCTTGGTCCCATTTCACGCTGCCTGTTGTTACAGGACCGTTTTTTTTTTTTTTCAGAACAGTCTCGTATTTGATATAAACCAGATTTAAAAAGACCAATCAAATCGTAATAATCCATCCCTAGCGATAAATGAGATTTGTATCAGTATCAGTGATAGGCAGTACTCTGTTAACATAGTTTACGTTTTAATACTGAACTCCATGGTTCTTCTAAATAAGTGGCCACTGTGAATGAACATTGAGCTTAGTTCCAAGTGCACTGGTGCAACTGGTTACGCAGGCCGACATGGGAGGCCGCCCTTAGGAAGAGTTCTCAGAAGGGCTCGCCTACAGTGGCGAACGTCAATGCCTCTTGATCAGCTGGCCTTCCTTTGAGGCACCGCCCATGGCCGCTTGTCGCCATAAGTCACAATACAGATACGGTCTCCCGTGGTGTACGACCACCGACAGAATCTGTTATCCTCAACAGATAACATCAGCAAGTAGAGTGAGAACCTGTGGGTTAGGCCACCTCTGTTGGCGTGTAACACCGCCGAAAGTAGGCACTACAAAACCCCAACTATTAACGTAATGTAAGGGAAGCCACGACTGGCTGACAAAAACAATTTAGACGTTAAAGAGAGAACCTCGACTGTGCTGCCGAAGTCCTACCTCACTGGCCACAGACAAAGGTAGAAAGAGAGCAGGACACAGTTTTTCAGTGCCAAGTGTAATGGAACGTACTTCTGGTTATCTGCCAGAGACAAGGGTCAGGAAAAGGGACCAGTTTCTTTTAAGACATCATTTTACAAGTCGGCACTTGGAATATGCATGGTTTTATTATTCGAAACACATAACGGACAAAAACGCGAAAATACCCCCTTTTAGGAGGCAGTCGGTACAATCTTCCTTTTAGGAGGCAGTCGGTACAAAACCACTTCACCTCCAGACTTCTTCGCCAGCAGCCGTCTCCGTTCCTTATCCACCGAGCAGCCAATCGGCTCTCCAAGCAATCCTTTAACCAGCCTTGCCAAGATATTAGTTTCGATTTGTCAATCCTTGTCGTATGTTTTCTCGTGCACTTTCAGTGTAATAAACTGAATTAATTGTGATTCTTATTTAATTTTGTAGCCAACGTCTTCCTTAGTTGTTATTTTAGAAGGCAACATTTAATTATATCATATAAATGGGGCCACTTTACACACGTTCAGGCGAACGCATCACGTATTCCCTTATGCTCTACACCATGCTTGTCCCTGCATTCTGTGATATGGTGTCACACGCATAGCAACTAGACCCTCTGCCTGTAAACTGTGACTTGATTTTAACTAATGTCATTAATCTGTTCGTCACATGCTTTGGTAAGACACATAAATACATTTCCTCTGACATTCGACCTACAGTCGTTGCGTTGCAGACGACTGTTTGTGCAATCTGTGTACATATTTTCAACGCCGATAATTTGACCTCACTCAAAGGCCGACATATGGCGACAAACTGCACTGGACTTCCTGTGTTGCGATCTCCACCTACAAAGTTGCTGTAACGTTAGACGGACACAATAATCTTCCTGTACTTACAATAATCTTCATCTGCAGGAATGACTTTTTTTTCAAACTGAAAATATTGAAAATAAGCTCACAAATCGTTGAAATTTTAATCAAAGAACCCTAGAAGAATGCAAATATTGGCCTATCAATTTGATAGTGCTCGGCCAAGGTGTTCATAGTGTACAAATACCATTTCCGTCACTGTATATTCGTTATAAAAAGCTTTCGTCGATGTTTTCAATCTCCCACACACCTATTTCACTTTTCCGCGTAATTTCCGTTCACTTCTAAGCATTTTTCGTAACGCTGCAGTAGTTCTTTAGTCCCTCTTCAGAGAAGTTCTCCACGCGGAAATTGAACCAGCTTTCAGTTCTTCTTCGTATTCGAACCGGTGTCCAATAAGCAATTGTATCGAGTGCAGAAAGAGATAACAGTCGCTGCGTGCGAGGTCCGTTTATTTAGGGTACGTAGTCGAAAAGATCTCAACGGAAATGTTGAATCGATACTCGCTACAGCCAGCAGTCTGCGGACATACGTTGCCGTACAGACATATGCAGGACATTTGTTTCTCTTGCCGTCCATTTTGGTCTTCACGTCTCAGCTGTTGAGCGTTTCACATAAAACTTCGCCTGGAATTGTGATTCATGTTACATGAAATCAACCTAAATAAGCGTCTTTTTTCGATCAAAACGGTAGTCATCTTTCCATCCCTGCAAGCAGATTGCTTGATTTTTTTTTCCTTTTTGCCAAAGTTGAATATTGTAACTAATTGACTTTTTGATACTGCGTCGGTGTGTGGTATATACCTCTCGTCACCCATAAGAGTATGGGACAACAAATCATCTCCACATAGTCGATAGTAGTCCAAGAACGCTCGTCTGCTTGACATCCTCTGTTCTTTGTTTGGCCGTGAAGCCTTTTCATTACCCAGTTAGCAAAAAATTATCTGTATCCGAGTTTTTCCATGACAATAATTAAATGGTAACGCGTGCAAAATGAGGAAATTCACCAACCACAGCACCGATCGAACTACTCGCAGTATTTCGCCCAATTGTTACACAGTTTCACTACCCTACCACACTATTCTTCATCACACATACTTGTAAGGCCACTTTTAATGTTTCGACACCACTGACTAGATTGTGTTGATTCTTTGCTGTAGACCCATAAAGCTGGTACAACTTCTGATAAACCTGAACAGCCATACGTCATCTGCACACAAAAATCGAATTAACGTACGCACTTCATAATTGGCTTGATCGACGATTTTCGAAGCTAGTGCTGTTTGTTTTCGGTTACAGTGGAAAGAGTACTGAATCAAAATGATGACTTCAGAAGCTTCGTAAACAATCAGCGGATGGCGCTGTATCTGTGCGACATTTTTTTCGAGTTAGTAATATTTTAATAAAATAAAACAGACCTTATGTTTAGAATACGACTTGCCTGAACCAACGCTCAGCCTGAATGTGGTTTTGAGTGCTTTCTTCACGCACGTTTAAGCAAATGCCAGGATGGTCTCAATTCTCCGCTTCAGAAAGCATGTCGTAGAAAATTCCGGAAATAAGTTCCACGCTAAGAACATGGCGCAACAAGAGTGTAGCATTGTAGGAAAAGAATAGATGCTCTGGATTTCCTGCAGATAGAGTTCTGCAGCGGCACAGATAACAGGTGCATCATAGTGGTGATTGAAATTGCAGGGCAAATGGAAACCAACTACAGAGTTAAAGTGCATGGGACAGTACGATTGTTGCGGACAAAATGTGTGCTATGTATGCTGCTCGGTATCCTGGACGACACCATCCAAGTGTCAGAACCGTTCGCCGGATAGTCACGTTATTTAAGGAAACAGGAAGTGTTCAGCCACATGTGAACCGTCAACCACGACCTGCAACAAATGATGATGCCCAAGTAGGTTTTTTAACTGCTGTCGAGGCTAACTCGCACATCAGTAGCAGACAAATTGCGCGAGAATCGGGAATCTCAAAAACGTCGGTGTTGGGAATGCTACATCAACATCGATTGCACCCGTACCATATTTCTATGCACCAGGAATTCCATGGCGACGACTTTGAACGTCGTGTACGGTTCTGCCACTGGGCACAAGACAAATTACGGGACGATGACAGATTTTTTCCACGCTTTGTACTTAGCGACGAAGCGTCATTCACCAACAGCGGTAACGTAAACCGGCATACTTTGCACTACTCGGCAACCGAAAATCCACGAGGGCTGCGATAAGTGGAACATCAGCGACATTGTCGGGTTAATGTATGGTGCGGCATTATGGGAGGAAGGATAATTGGCCCCCATTTTATCGATGGCAATCTAAATGGTGTAATGTACGCTGATTTCCAACGTAATGTTCTACCGATGTTACTACAAGATGTTTCACTGCATGACAGAATGGCGATGTACTTCCAACATGATGGATGTCCGGCACATAGCTCGCGTGCGGTTGAAGCGGTATTGAATAGCATATTTCATGACAGGTGGATTGGTCGTGGAAGCACCATTCCATGGCAAGCACGTTCACCGGATCTGACGTCCCATGATTTCTTTCTGTGGGGAAAGTTTAAGGATATTTGCCATCGTGATACACCGACAACGCCTGACAACATGCGTCAGCGCATTGTAAATGCATGTGCGAACATTACGGGAGGCGAACTACTCGCCGTTGAGAGGAATGTCGTTACACGTATTGCCAAATGCATTGAGGTTGACCGACATCATTTTGAGCATTTATTGCATTAACGTTGTATTTACAGGTAATCACGCTGTAACAGCATGCGTTCTCAGAAATGGTAAGTTCACGAAGGTACATGTATCACATTGGTGCCCGCATCTCGTGGTCGTGCGGTAGCGTTCTCGCTTCCCACGCCCGGGTTCGATTCCCGGCGGGGTCAGGGATTTTCTCTGCCTCGTGATGGCTGGGTGTTGTGTGCCGTCCTTAGGTTAGTTAGGTTTAAGTAGTTCTAAGTTCTAGGGGACTTATGACCACAGCAGTTGAGTCCCATAGTGCTCAGAGCCATTTGAACCATTTTATCACATTGGAACAACCGAAATAAAATGTTCAAACGTATCTACGTTCTGTATTTTAATTTAAAGAACCTACCTGTTACTAACTGTTGGTCTAAAATTGAGAGCCATATGTTTGTGATTATTACAGCGCCATCTGTCACAAAACGAAAAAAGTGGTCCAACTAAAACAGTCATATTTCTTTACGTACTACATGAATATGTAATAAAAAATGGGGATTCCTATTTAAAAAACGCAGTTGATATCCGTTTGACCTATGGCAGCGCCATCTAGCGGGCTAACCATAGCGCCATCTGGTTTCCCCCTTCAAGCTAGACAAGTTTCGTTCTTTGTAGTTATTTCATTTACAGGGTGCTCAGAAACAGCTTGAAAATCTTTTAAGAGTGTTTCGAGTTAGGTTATGCTGAAAAATAATTGTTAAGAAAAAATTTTATATAGTACGCCGTTTCCGAGTTAATTAGAAGTGAAGTTGGCCTGATACGCGTTGCGAGAGCAAATTCAAGCGGTCCGCCAGGGACAGTATAGACAAATGTGTTCTTCGTTTGGTTTGCTAGAACCGAACAAGAGAACGATACAAAAACTGGTATGGGACGGACGGTATTAAGGATCGAACCCGAGCCAAAGGCTGAGCAGTCTCGTGCGCTGTCGTCTGCTGTACACTGCGAGAACAATGGGCGCTAATTCTAACTGGCGGGCTGCTTGAATTTGCGCGCGCTTCGGCCTGATTGTCTAACTTTTATGTTAATTAACGCGGAAATAGCACAACTTATCCAATTTTTTTCTTAACCACTATTTCTCAGCACAACCTATCCTGCAACACCCTTATAAGCTTTATGCATAAGGCTTTATAAATCAACTGGAGCCTTCGAATATGTTTGTCTGTCTGGTGATGAGCATCACAGTTCTACATAGTAATGATAGTAGTCAACAAGAAAAGTGGAAAAAGAAGTAAAGAACGAAACTGTACTTAGTTATCCCGAACTAGTTACTCAGATAACAGAGAATTCACTGCAAGAGACACATGAAATTATTGGAATATTTGTTACAGGCTAAATGGGACTCGGTCACTGAGAATCGAACTGCAGAAAATAAATGGACAACTAAATTAAACTACTCGAAATACTGGTCGCTTAGAAAGATACGTTTCCCGTATTTTATTTACCTTCTCACTGCTCTAGCAGGTGCTTTTCTTCTTGGTAGGTACATATGTCCCAGCAACAGAAGCAACCAATTTAGATGTCAGAGGCGGAGTAGTGTTTTAATACACTTCTAAGAATGCTTTGTTCAAGTACTCATTCTGGCAGTCTCCCAAAGTATTAAAATCTAAACCAGAAGAACTAGAGAAGTGTTTGAACGCAGCTTTTATCGAATCCGTATGGAGAACCACAGCTACAATTCCAGAAAAAGTTGGAATGCTTTATGGACAACCTGTCCAAGCATTGCCAAGGCTTTGGTATGTGAATTTTTCACGTTTGATGGGAAGGTATGAATGGAGAACAAAAATTGGCAATATGATAGCTCAGTCTTTTGTTTCTTGTTACCATCGCAGTAGTAAGATTTTCGGCTGCATATGGTGTTTTGTTTCCCGTCAATTATCGCTTCGCTCTTGCAGAAATCTTTCTGGCTTATCATTAATACTAAACAAATTAAATTATTTTCATAATATTAAAAGACGTCTGAAAAGGCTGTGTTTTCTCTTATGAATAAATGTTACTTGTAGTTTACCCTTAATTACCAGAAATATTTTCAATAAAGGTGATACTTGGTAAAAATTAGAGATTTTGTTGCGAATTCCTTTTAACGTAAAAATCTGACGACAAAAGTGTGTTCATACACTGCTACCATTACGAAAATATATTGTACTTCAGAAATCTAAAAAAGGAAACGTATTGCGTTAGTGATAAAAGCCAACAATATTCATTGATCCAGATTAAAAATTTATTTGGTGAATGCCGTCAGGTACTTCTCATTAGCGTGACAATACACGCCGATGATCCTAAATTTATGGATGTCGTTACTAAGGTAAACAGACATATTTTTCCTCGGGTCGTTAGGAACAGAACCAGTTACCAACCTCAATTGAAAGTATAATAACCAATCATTTCTTTAAATTGTTTAATTCCTTGCAACCTGCATTACAGAAGCTTATTGAAGCATTTCACTGCTTTCGTAAGAACTTACATGTCTGGTTAACATCTTGTATTTCAAGCAAATATGAATGACAACAAAGCGGAAATAAGCTTGTACTCCTATCACTTAACAAGGAAGTTTTAATTTAAAAAAAAAACTGATTTATTTATTGGGCCTTTTCCCCCCCACGCTTATGATGTGTTATAGGGGAGTGTGAGTAGCTATGTGTAGGTGTAGAGCATTTAGTTTGAACTTTAATCAAGCCGCCATTGTTTCACTCCTGTAAGTCAATACAATCAATACCTCAACACGAAAACTGTCATATAGTGGTTATTTAAACACTACTCTGCTTGCATCTGCTATAATTTATTAGATAAAAGTGTGATTCAGTTGACTATGTTCGTTATATCATAGAGCGTTACATCTTATAAAACTTTGATATTCAGCATTCCTTCTCTGCGTGTGCTGTTGGTGATGGAAGTCGCAAAACGTGAATAAACTTATTTTTGGTATGACAGTCTAATTGTAAAACGAATAATAATAATAATAATAATAATAATAACATCCGATGAATAAAGATGCCTATACTATTCACTGTTAACCTGACACTGGTAGACAAATGGTAAATTATAGTCATAAGAACATTACTAGCTTTCCTATGAATTAATGGCGCTGGTGAACAGATAGTAGAGTATTAAAACATGTTTAGGTCATTTTGCTTAATAACTAACCTCTTAACAGAAATTTTCCATTATATACGCAATATATGCATATCTCAGGTAATAGGTGGAGTTATAGATTAAGCCAAAGTACTTAAGACAAAGTACTCTCAGGAAAAGTACTTTTTGTAAGCCGATGGACTTAATAAAATGCCTGTTATATTCTAGAAGTTTTCAAGATTGCGTTACTACTACCCACCTGTCCGAGTCTGACTCTCAAAAAACTTTATTAGAGTGCTAGCTAAAGCTGCCTGCTATTCTATTTTATGCCCCACTAATTCCGCCGTGTGTGTTTTCCTAGCCACTCCACAGCACATGGAAACTGGTTACTTGAATAAAAACTTTATTCTGTTATCACACGTCGGTCTATGTGATCAATGGAGTATTTTCAAGAGTGCGAAAACTTGCTTCTCTGCCAAGTAAAGGTACAGTACACAAGAAAAAAAATAGAAACGAAAATGACATCTTAATCATGATAATAGATACGTCAGCACCAAAATGATGCGTAAGAAATGGTTCAAATGACTCTGAGCACTATGGGACTCAACTGCTGTGGTTATCAGTCCCCTAGAACTTAGAACTACTTAAACCTAACTAACCTAAGGACATCACACACATCCATGCCCGAGGCAGGATTCGAACCTGCGACCGTAGCAGTCGCACGGTTCCGGACTGCGCGCCTAGAACCGCGAGACCACCGCGGCCGGCGATGCGTAAGAACCACCGTACCCGACATTCTGAAGCGCAGATGGTGTAAATTATTTTTCATAGAGTGATAATTTTCATTTAAAATGACAGGAAAGTTAGACAGGACGTTAAGGATCTACAGCCTAAAATTCTATATATGGCACAGTTCTCTCTGCGAAATTACCAAGAACGATTTCCGTGTGTCGCATAACGTGTCTGAGCAGTCAGGAAACAAGATGATCAAAGTATGCAGTGACATAGACATAAAATGTGGACCCAGATTGTTACCATGTTCACACATTAAGTACTGTCGTATGGCACTGGAACATATCGGGTGTCCCTCTTAAAAGTCGTCAACTACGTTTTTTCTGATGGAAAGTGTCGGTTTGCTTCCTGCTGCAAACAAAATTATTTTTACAGCGAAGTTTTACGTGCTCATTCGATATATCGATCGCAGATTAGTCTAGAGCGATGTTCGTTTCATCGATGTGGATCATCAGGGAGATTAAACCACGAAGAATAACTAGTACTCCAGCAGCGGCTGAGCAGCGCTGCTGCATGGTGTAGCAGTCAATGCGCTTCACGGCGGTGCTGTCATTGCTGGAGAAATGGTTATTCTTCTTGTTTAACCGTCCATTTTAATACATGTCGATAAAATAAATATGCCACTAAACTAATATGGGATCTTTTTATCGAATGGACACGTGAAATTCCGGTTTTCAAAATCATTTTGTTGGTAATGGGCAACAAACCGACACCTCCTGTCAATAGTTTGAGATGACTCCCGCTACATACTTAAAAAGCGAAATTTGCAGGTATCTGCCGAGACACCAGAGAAAAATGTGCCTGACCACTCTTAGGACATACACCCTTATGTTATCTTCGATGTCGGACATCGCGATTTCACTTCTGGCTACGTGATTATATGTGCGATTTTCTGTAGGAACCACACAATACCCTTAAGGAAATAACGTTTTCGCTTTAACCTCATGAAATATAAATCGCAGATGCTCCTGTTTCGAAACATACGTGACACGTAGTGATTCCCACAGACTCAACCGTTATGCTTTTCAGTTGTGTTTATAGAAATTAACTACACTGAAACGCCAAAGAAACTGGTTTGAGCATGCACACTCAAATACAGAGACATATAAATAGGCACAATACGTCGCTGCGGTTGGCAACTCTTATGTAAGACAACAGTTGTTAGATCTATTACTGCTGCTACAGTCGCAGGTTTTCAAGAGTTAAGTGAGTTTGAACGAGGTGTTGTAGTCGGCGCACGGGCGATTGGGCACAGCATCTCCGAGGTAGCGATGAAGTGGGGATTTTCCCGTGTGACCATTTCACGAGTGTACCGTGAATATCAGGTATCCGGTAAAACATCAGACTCCGACATCACTGCGGCCGGAAAAAGATCCTGCAAGAACGGGACCAACGACGACTGAAGAGAACCGTTCAAGCTGACAGAAGTGCCACCCTCCCGCAGATTGCTGTAGATTTTAATGCTGGGCCATCAACAAGACTCAGCGTGCGAACCATCCAACGAAACATCATCGACATAGGCTTTCGAAGCCGTAGGCCTACTCGTGTATCCTTGAAGAGTGCACGACACAAGGATTTACGCTACGCGTGGGCCCGTCAACACCGACATTGGACTGTTGATCACTGGAACATGTGTCCTGGTTGGACGAGTCTCGTTTCAAATTGTATCGTGTGGATGGACTTGTACGGGTATGGAGACAACCTCATGAATCCATGGATCCTGCATGTCAGCAGGGGACTGTTCAAGCTGGTGGAGGCTTTGTAATGGTGTGGGTCGTGTGCAGTTGGAGTGATATGGGACCCCTGATACATCTAGATACTACTCTGACAGGTGACACGTAGGTAAGCGTCCTGTCTGATCACCTGCATCCATTCAGGTCCATTGTGCATTCCGACGGACTCGGCCAATTCCATCAGGACAATGCGACACGCCCCACGCCCAGAATTGCTACAGGGTGGCTGCAGGAACACTCTCCTAAGTTTAACACTTCCGCTGGCCACCAAACTCCCCAGACATGAACACTATTGAGCATATCTGTGATATGTTGCAACGTGCTGTTCAGAAGAGATCTACACCCCCTCGTACTCTTACGAATTTATGGACAGCCCTGCAGGATTTATGGTATCCATTCATCGCAGAACTACTTCAGACATTAGTCGAGTCCATGTCATGACGTGTTGCGGCACTTCTCTGTGCTCGAGGGGGCCCTACACGATATCAGGGAGGTGTACCAGTTCTTTGGCTCTTCAATGTATGTTCTGTGCCGCCTAATGTGATTTATCTCAGCCTGTAAAATTTGTAATTCTTTCGACCATCTGATATTTAATTAAGTAATTTGATAATCACTGTAAGTGAGAGATGGGCAACTATTGCTCAAATTCCACTGTCATGAAGAGAGTCGTACAACTAATGACGTCGAGAGCACATGCGCAAACTGCCAAGATAAAAGGAAAGAATTAAGACTTTAAAATCTCTGAAGTTGTATCTAAATAGAAATCAGGAAGAATATTTTACAAACAAATGCGATGCAGTCTTGTTAATAGGGGAACTGGACTCTGTTCCGAGGATAACAAACATGTAACAACTTCCGGCTTGAGAGCTGTGGTCGGTGTGTTATACTAGCCGCTCTTCAACTCCGAAATGTCCTTCGCAGATGTGGACGAAACGTTAGTGACCAGTCTAATGTATCGACCATTACCTCTTTTCAAATAACTGTAGCAGAAGTAATCAACGGCCGATAGAGCCTTCATTTTGTTCTCAAATCTAATGTATCCAACAAGCTTTAATTCTCTTTCCTTCAATGAAAATGCTACAGATAATTGGTCCTTTTTCCTTTGTTAACTTAGGGTATGATTTAGTTGAATACTGTGAATACAGGAGACGAACTTCTGCTCCTATTTCAAATCAGTGACTGGTGTATAAAAATATATATGTGGTGCATTTTCCTCATTAAAAAGATTCCGTTTCCCGGCGGTCTCCCTGAATCGTTTCGCGGACGTACACCTGTGCATCTGAATTTCAGGTCTGTCTATGATGATCCCATGTTGAGATATGAAGTACTCATCCTCTTTCCGTCCCTCAAGTTTGAAATAATGGCGTCATAGTCGTCACTATCGACAAAGAAACCGTCATTTATTGACGATTGATGCTCTTTCCTGTTTTTGTTTCACTGGCGTCTGGCTGTTAGACTCAGAAATAGACCTATCTTAAATATGGTCAATTGTGGGTGGAACAGCTGTGCCTCAGCAATAAAAAGACGTGATACACTATATTTGTTTTCCATTCTTCCCTCAAAAATATGATTCATGCAACAAATACAAATGAACATGTGACTTATGGCCTGTGCAATGAATTCTCAGACGACTAGTCTTCGAAAGAAAACTATGTACTGTGATATACCGTTTTGATTCTAATAAGTACGTTTGTTCACATATTTAAAGAAAATAATATTGCAACAATATCATTTACTTTTTTAACGTTATTATCCACTCTGCTGTTCTTTCAGCTTAGTGATTTCAACCCTCTATGCCGAAAATTTTTATTAAATATACGGCTATCGAATTTGTTTGACAGACTCCGAAACCTGAAGATACAGCGGGTAGCTCTCTGCAATGTTTTGTGAGTGACATGGAAAGACACCTGTGTTTCTCTTTTTTGCATACAAACGACTAAATAGGTCTTCTTCATTCGGAGCAACGCTTGTTAAATATTGTCAAACATGTACGTACAGCAAGAGAGTCTATCCATACTTCTCGCGCGGGAAATGTTTAGCTAGCTCGGTAATTGTGATTAGCAATATCCATAGCAAACTCTAATAAGAGAATAGAGCACAGGTATGTGCAGCAAATGTTCTCTGTTGAGAAACCTCAGGACTGCTTCCTCACATTATTTTGAAACGATGTCAGTCTTTTTTTTTTTTTTTCAACAAAATATTCGTTGAAACTGTCACATGTGATATCAATGTTTTTGGTGTTCTCAGTTACAACGAAAATGTCTAGAAAAGTAACTACTAATATACTCCCACCAATACATTGTCATCTTCACCCTTTATATTTGCCAAAATCGTATTAAAAATAGTTAATTTTAGCTAGTTGCCGGCCGTGGTGGACGAGCGGCTCTAGGCGTTACAGTCTGGAACCGCGCGACCGCTACGGTTGCAGGTTAGAATCCTGACTCGGGCATGGATGTGTGTGATGTCCTTAGGTTAGTTAGGTTTAAGTAGTTCTAAGTTCTAGTGGACTCATGACCTCAGAAGTTAAGTCCCATAGTGCTAAAAGCCATTAGCTAGTTAAATTGCGCTATTTGTCTTGTCTTTGTGATAAAAATATTTGGGTACATGGTATATTTTAGGATACGAACCACAAGTTACCTGCTCTATATCACTGCACATGTATCACATTTAAATCAATGCTGCACAAGCGCTATACTTTGGGCGAAATGTATGCGAGCACCAATCTTACAATCGCCATCTTCCGGTTGGAAATATGACACAGGCACTGGCGCCCAAGTTGGGTCAAAAGGAGTTGCTGCGACTCCATGATGATGTCAAGGATAATACATATTGTGCCGATATAAATATGTCCACAGTAATTATCAAAAGCGCAATAAAAATATTGATATTATGCGCTTTCCGAAAACAAGGTCCAATCGGTCGCGAAATGGAAACCAGAGTGAAAATCCGATCAAGCTTTGCATAGGTGTGTTGGACAGTGTCTCTAGTATACTCGTTGAACCACGTCACATCTGTCTTTTCAGTTCTGAGCGCACAATGAGCACTTAATGAGGCCTAGAAAACAGTGTCACCCGCCAAGTATGAGTACCCACGAGAGATTTCGCCTGATTTGATGCATCCCACACAACATAACTGTCACACATTTCCTTCTTCTTGACAGTGCTCGGCCGCACTGTGCAGGGGCAATAAGAATGTCGCTGCAGCGTTTTCGATGGGAAGTGTTTGACTGCACTCCATGCGGCCCGGACTTCACTCCCTTTGATTTTCATCTCTGCTGTGTTTTGGCACAGACAACGAACTGCAGATCATTGTAGAGAATCGGTGGCAAATGCAGGCAGGTGCCTTCTATGACGAGGGTATTGGAAAGTTGGTACAAAGCTACGACAAATGTCTCAGATGGAGCGACGAATATGACAGACGTTGCGGAAAGTGTGGCTAACTATTGTAAATACGAGTAAAACACTTTCGATTTTCGCTGTGGTTTCCATTTCGCGACCGATCTGACACTTTCGGAATACGCCACGTAGTAATCTCGTTAGCTATCAGGCGTTGCAATTTCTTACTAAAAGCTACACACAGAAAATTTGGAAAACTTTATTAATTTTTTTTTAGGGAAATTATATACATATATGCGTCCCAAGATATGGTCGAGAGAGATTTAGGAATCGTTCCTCTTCTAATTCCATATCGTACCAACACCTTTTAGATGATAGCACAACTAATGGTAGACATTGACACAGGTTCTGTCCATGAAACATAGAAGTTGTTGCCGAGTACGGGTACTGTCAGGCACTTTCTCTGGGTGACGACAACAGAACAGCTGTGGACGCCGGCGTCACTCACGCCATAACTCGTACACAGAATTAAAAATGATGTGTAACATTTCCTGGAGCGCGAAGGGACGAAACCGCAGTAGAATGGAGGGGCTTGGTGCTCAGGTGGCCGTTTTGAATCATGAAAGTGCAACAAATTTTCATAACCACCAATAGTGCCAGGACAGCTGGTGGCACACAGTTCCTGACATGCAGAATTTGTGCTGTAAATCCGTGTTAATAAACTGAAGAGTCCACAGTTCAACTTTCGCTTCAGTGGAAAGCTCACCATCAACGGTGCTAAGAGTGCTCACTTGACGAGACTCTGCGTAGTTGTATGAGCTTTAAAGCAGAATTATGAAATGAGGTGACTTGGACGTTTACAGGAGACAGATGATCTTGTTATCTAAATAAACTGAAGCATCTACAGTCTTAGTCACATTGTATCCACCTGAACAGTCACCATGAGATTTTAAAAAGAGGAACTCTACACAGATAGCATAGTTGTTTGTTTAGGGATACGCGTACTGTGCATAGACGCTCTTTTTAAAATCTGATGATGGTTGCTTATTTAGGTACCAACGTCATCGTTCTCCTCCACATGTTCAAGTGACGCTTCATAATTCTGAACCTTTGCATGGCGAGCTGTCGGTCACAAGGCGGAGTTGAACTCCACACCATCAGCTGGCAGCAGGCTGTTTGTCTGTGACGCGGCACACATTCCCCCTGCACCTTCTACAGTGTAAAATATACACCAAGAAATAACTCCGCAAGCCACCCACTCTGCATACTCAGCCACAACAACGTGACCTCATATTATAAGTATAGTGCGCATGTAATCATCAAAGTATTCTTATTGAAATTGTCTTGTTCATAGTAAATAATAAGATGGTTTACCGATTTAAGTTGCTAAAAAAAGCCATTATCTGAACTAAATAATAGAAAATACGGAGTGTGAATAGTTACAATAAAATATGAAGTAAAAAGATACATACATATCGGAAGAAACATACTTATTAAGCTTCTTACAGAGTAATGTGTCAGAGTAATGGATGTCACACACGAACTGCCTTTCGTGCTTCTGCGCCACACTTACAAAAGCAAGCTAAACTAGATACTCTATATCAGTAGAGGTGGTAGAAGCATGCTAGCCTATGTTACTCAAGAAAACGAGGTAAATATAAAATATAGATGGAAACATAAAATAACAATAGAAGTCATTATCTAAAAGTAATACAGTTCATAAACTAAAATCCAAAAGATTTTTTTGGCAGGTAAATTTTATGGCAAGTAAAACACTCGTCACAGGAAAATTAGTACACGCTAATCATAATGCTGTCTAGTAGTAGAATGGGCTATGACAGTAAAGAAAGAAGTGGACGCAGATAAAATCAGTCATTAAAAATACAAAATCTGTAAAATAAATCGTAGGAGGCAACATATGAAACTTAAGACGCGATGGCTTGGTTTTTCAATAAAAACACCAATACGATATACGAGGTCTGTTCAGAAAGTAAGGTCCAGTCTATCACGAAATGGGCATGACATTGAAGATCCGATGAAGCTGTGCATAGATGTGTTGGTCTGAGTCTCTACCACGCCCATCGACAGCGACACGTCGCGCTTTCCAGTTTTCAGCGCACAATCAGCAGGTAAAGATGCCCGCCAAGTATGAGTGCCTGTAGAGATTTCGCCAGATTTCAAGCAGTCCACACAACATAACTGTCATGCAGTTCCTTCTTCATGACAATTCTCTGCAGCACACTGCACGGGCAATGAGGACAGTCCTTCAGTGTTTTCGATGGGAAGTGTTTGATCACCTAATACACAACCCGGACTTGGGTCCTCCTGAGTATCACCTCAGTTCAGATGAACCACTGGTTCTGAAAACAACATTTTGGCACGAACAAGCTGCAGATCGGCGTAGAGAACTGGTAGAAAGCACAGGAGGCTGCCTTCTATGACGAGGGTATTAGAAAGTTGGTGTAATGTTACGATAAATGTCTCAGCCGGAGAGACTACTATGTAGAGAAGTAGATGGAAGGCGTAGCTAACTGTTACAAACAAAACATTTTTGATTTTCACTATAGTTTCCATTTTGGAACCGATAGGACACTATTTTCCGAATAGTCGTCCTAGGGTCGTGAACACGGTAATAAGAATGAAACAGCAGATCACCCTCGCTTGGAGCTAGTTCAGGACAGTAATGTGAGAGTCCTCCACTGTAATAAAAGTCTGCATACAATACTGATAACTCTGCCTTTCGTTTATTCGTGGTAGCCCATTTTCCGGTTACGCTGCCCTACTAGCGCTTTGCGCAGACCGTTAGCTTTTTGCGATACTTCTTTTAGCATCTCCGCGGCGCCACATGTCCCACAGCTTGCCTTGTAATATCGACTGCAACAGCAGCTGCCTCGCAGCGGAGCACAGGTCGCCTACGCCGAGACGCTGCCGGATACACAGTACCGCTATTCCCTCACCCCTTACCCCCACCCCCTGCAGAGTACGCCTCATTTGCTATCTTTCGCGCTCTCCCCCGACACGGTCGCCCGCGCAGCGCCCATTTGCAATTTATATTTTTTTTTTTTTTTTTTGCGGGAAATAACGTATTGTAAACGAATTTGCACCGCGATCGGCTGCTACGGGGCGGCACAGACGGCAACTAGCAGACTACGGCCGGTAATTGGCACTGCTCGCGCCTCTCATTTCATTGCCGGCCTGGTGTTCATAATAAGGGAAAATAAATAGCAATAAAAAGGCACCGGTGCATTTCGAATACACGCTGTTTCATTACCTGCCCCGTGGGACGAAACCCGGTGATTGAATCAACTCCGTAATGAAAATCTCAAATTAACGCGCGCTAATATAGGTCGAGGCACTGCCTCGTAATTGCGTGATGACACGGTATTTTAATCCAACGAATTAAATTTGCGTCACTGTTCATGTCACTTCTAGAACTGTTAGATAATTGTTCGAAAGTACGTCGCAGTCACTCTTGCGTCCCATCAGGATACCAATTGTCTGTGTAATTAATGATGAAAACATACGTAACTAACAGCGCTCATACTTGCCACGATCGTTATCAGCTATCAAGTAAGACCACTTGACCGTTCATACGTTTTGAAAATACCACATAGTCTAGATTTCACTACATGTGACCGATAATGAGCATCTTCGAGCATTGTAGAATAGTCACAGTTCCTGAGAAATGGTAATGATGAACATGTGCCTGCCCAGTATTGAAGCTGACAGTTCAAGTGTTATGATTGTACCGCTCACAACGCATCATTTTACTGACAGTACAACAAGTGAACAGTTTTTGTATCTGTGCAATGTTGACTTCTTTTACTTTTCTGGCCAATAATTTTCTACGCTTAGAAGTAGGGAAGAGTGTTGTACCTGGAGGATAACTGTACTTAGCAACAAATCATGCTTCTCGGTCGATGTTTCTTTCTAGTCAGTGATTTTAGAATCACATGAAGAAATCTGCGCCAGAGATAATCATAAGCAGTCTCCATCATTTTCTACTACTCTCGTCGGTGCGAATATGAAGTCGTGTTTTTTGCAGCGTTTGTGGCTTTTACGAGTTATGCATACATAAGTGCTGTAAAATATATATTTCCTGTCTGGAGGATACGACGTGCGTTCAATAAGTAATGCAACAATTTTTTTCTCGGCCATTTTCGGTTGAAAAAATGCGGAATTTCTGGACAGACTTCATGACATATTCCTGCTTCAGCTCAGTGGCGGATATAGAAAAACCTCAAGGAGGGGGCGCTAAAGATATCTTGAGCTATCTTTACTTTCACCGTAATAAAAAATAATCAAGTCACATGCAACGTTTAAGAATGTTTTATTTAAGTAATTCTATCTTATGATACAAGACAATGCCATCTTATGATGTAAAAAAATTACAATTGTGGTTCTCTTCCTTAAATGATGAATTCTATGCGTCAGCCAAATCGGTTAATTACATCGTCAACAGGCCATTCAACGTCAGGGTGTGTGTTCAACAGAGTTAAGCCATTAAGTCGATCCTCCTTCATTGTCGACCTCAGCCATGTCTTTATACACCGCAATGTTGAAAAACTTCTTTCTACTGTAGCAATAGATGAAATAGACAAGCAAATATTTTGTACAGCGTTTGCAAAGTAGGATAGTCAGATCTAGTATAAACAGACAACGCCTTCATAACAGAGTCACGATCATTGACGGCGTTTATGTTCGTTTGTTGTATTGAAGAATCTCTCCCATTATTCTCTTTTTAATCACAAAACAGTAGAATATTCGCGACTTTTCTCGAACAAATTCCAGATAGAATAACGTATCGAGATCAGTAGTATGGCAGCGACTTTTCTCATAGGAATGTGCTGGCTATCTATGTGCCAGGCAGAAACGTATAAAATACGACGACGCGGTCGAGGGTCCTACATTTTTTTTTTTTTGTCATCAGTCTACTGACTGGTTTGATGCGGCCCGCCACGAATTCCTTTACTGCGCTAACCTCTTCATCTCAGAGTAGCACTTGCAACCTACGTCCTCAATTATTTGCTTGACGTATTCCAATCTCTGTCTTCCTCTACAGTTTTTGCCCTCTACAGCTCCTTCTAGTACCATGGAAGTCATTCCCTCATGTCTTAGCAGATGTCCTATCATCATGTCACTTCTCCTTATCAGTGTTTTCCACATATTCCTTTCCTCTCCGATTCTGCGTAGAACCTCCTCATTCCTTACCTTACCTGCTACATAGGAAAGTACAACTACTCGATAACTCGATTCAGTCGAGTCGACTGACGAAAGATACGAACGAATAGTTTGCGAGGTGACTGGAAGGGGCGCCCTGTAGTATCATAAAGTTCCGATAGGTAGCGGCGCTCTAAATCGCCTCCAAAATGGCGTCTACAAAGGAGGTGCGTTCCAAGCAGAGAGCTATCACTGCGTTTCTTTTGGCGGAAAGCGAGAGCGTCGGAGATATTCATAGGGGAATGCCGAATGTCTACAGAGACCTGGCAATGAACGGTCAGTCGTTGGACGAGGCGTCTGTCATCATCGCAACAAGGTCACGCAGAGCTGTTCGATCTCCCACGTGGTACTGCCAGTACATTGAAGAAACGACTTCAGGGTGTTCAGCACCACAAAAATGTAGACAAACTTCTGCTTCTCCATGACACACAAATCTGCGCACCCAAGAGGAGCTCACAAAACTTCGTTGGACTGTCCCTCCTCATCCGCCCTAAAGCTCGGATCTCGTACCTTCCGACTTCCAACTGTTTTGCCCAACGTAAGATGATCTCCGCGGGAAGCAGTAGGTGGATGATGAGTGAGGTTATTGGTGCAGCAGTACGTTGGCTCCGACGTCAAACAGTAGAGTGGTACCATGAGGGCACACAAGCCCCCTCTTAAGGTAGTGTAAGGCCGTTGCTTCGAACGGCGATTATGTTGGCAAACACCGCTTTGTAGCCAAAAGCATTGGGAGTAATATGATGTATTGGAATCCTTGGAATCCTGAATAAAACCATTCTACTTCCAGAAAAAATGTATTTCATTACTTATTCAATACCCCTTCAGTTATAGAGTTTTATGGTGAGTAAAACTTTTGTATATTTATAAAACTATCTACATAACGTGTGTACAGTCAAACCACACTTTGTCAGTCGTGCTTCATGTACCTTGAAACGGAAGGTGTTCTACCATGGAACACGTAATATTTGCAAACGTACCGAGTTTAGTGCTTGAAAATTTTCCTTGTCTTCAAAATGGAAATTTGTGTTAGTTACCAATAGCTTCTATTTCAATACGTTTTCAGCTTGTAACTAATTTTTGATGATACTTCTTTTCAATCTGGTTTCACTTACCAATAAGTGGTGTTTAGCAGGGTAATAATTCAACACAAAGAATATTAAATACAGTGCTGACAAGGTTTTGTCGTTTGCAACACTCCTAAGTTTCAACATAATATTTGCTCGTAGGTACACGGTCATGGTGTTCCTTAGAACAGTTTTCCACATTCGGTAAAACCTCACTTTTCCGGAGTAGTTTTTGTAACTTCAGGAAAAGACTGCAGTACATATTAAGTGAGTGGTATCATTTCAAAATGGAATAAGAAAGTATGTGAAACCTTTATTAAATGGCTGGCTGGAGGCAACTCCGAAAAGGGTCTGACACTCCACTCCTTTTCTCTATCGTCAGACATCAACAAAAACACCCTGTTAGTGTGTTAGCGTCTATAGAATAAATGACTGGGATTAGGAGGGGACGCTTATTCTATGACAGAGCACAACAGTGTTTAGCTGTGCACAAATTGTTTTTAATTCAAGATTACTGTCAAATAGGTATTCGAATTTACATAGGTTGTAACATGAAATGTTAGGAAAGTTGTCAGGGTAACGCATTTCGTCCTGTTTAATCGAAATAACTCTGAACACAACAATATCAAATTTTAACCACAAGGTTCTGTACAAAATTATTCTTGTTACTACATCGTGAAGTTTGCCGATATTACGACAAATCATCCAATTCCGGTTCTAAGTTCAGTACTATTTAGGATGACAATCAAGTCTACGGAGGATGGTCAGTTCTTGTGACAAGTTGAGCAAGAGATTACTCAAGGTTACTCGAGTTCACAGTGGACGCCAGCTGCTGAACCAACAAGTTTACGCCTCTGCTAGTGGCATTTACCTTAGCCGCGATGAGCAGTTGGCTGCATGGCCGCTCTCGTTATCTGAAAGTGATATAAAAGATAATCAAAAACTGTCCTATGTTTCTCGTTTGACGAGAAATCGTGCAGTCGTCCCTGGTCTTGAAATATGGCGATATGCACGCACGTGGCTGGAACAGCGTACATATTATAATGCCCTCTTAGTTCTCGCAAGAACAATTAACTATGTGGCTGTTTCGTTTCTCCGCTATTGGAGCTCAACGACGCTACAGCTAATATCTAGCTGACAGTAAGCCGAAGTAAACGCAGTGCTCACATAAAATTCCTCCTTTGCGCTGCACCAGGGAAGACGAATGGAATATTCCAGAATTTGAAACACGAACAGCTGCTAGCATGAGTTTCTTAGAAGTAGATACCTTAGGGGTTGCGAGGCAACTCAAATCGCTTGATACGGGCAAGTCTTCAGGTCCAGATTGTATACCGATTATGTTCTTTTCAGATTACGCTGATACAATAGCTCTCTACTTAGCAATAATATACAACCGCTCGCTCACCGATAGATCTGTACCTGTTGTTGTTGTGGTCTTCAGTCCTGAGACTGGTTTGATGCAGCTCTCCATGCTACTCTATCCTGTGCAAGCTTCTTCATCTCCCAGTACCTACTGCAACCTACATCCTTCTGAATCTGCTTAGTGTATTCATCTCTTGGTCTCCCTCTACGATTTTTACCCTCCACGGTGCCCTCCAATGCTAAATTTGTGATCCCTCGATGCCTCAAAACATGTCCTACCAACCGATCCCTTCTTCCAGTCAAGTTGTGCCACAAACTTCTCTTCTCCCCAGTCCTATTCAATACCTCCTCATTAGTTACGTGATTGGAATTCGATTTCTCGATAAATAGTACAATTCTCAAGGCTGTCAATTCAACTAAGTACCTGGGTGTTAAAATTACGAACAACGTCAGTTGGAAAGACCACATAGATAATATTGTGGGGAAGGCGAGCCAAAGGTTGCGTTTCATTGGCAGGACACTTAGAAGATGCAATAAGTCCACTAAAGAGACAGCTTACACTACACTCGTTCGGCCTCTGTTAGAATATTGCTGCGCGGTGTTGGATCCTTACCAGGTGGGATTGACGGAGACATCGAAAGGGTGCAAAAAGGGCAGCCCGTTTTGTATTATCACGTAATAGGGGAGAGAGTGTGGCAGATATGAGACGCGAGTTGGGATGGAAGTCATTAAAGCAAAGACGTTTTCCGTCGCGGCGAGATCTACGTACGAAATTTCAGTCACCAACTTTCTCTTCCGAATGCGAAAATGTTTTGTTGAGCCCAACCTACATAGGTAGGAATGATCATCAAAATAAAATAAGAGAAATCATAGCTCGAACAGAAAGGTTTAGGTGTTCGTTTTTCCCGCGCGCTGTTCGGGAGTGGAATGGTAGAGAGATAGTATGATTGTGGTTCGATGAACCCTCTGCCAAGCACTTAAATTTTAATTGCAGAGTAATCATGTAGATGTAGATGTAGATGTAGATGTACAGAGCGTGGTGCGCCCCATTCTGCACTTGACGCTGGTTCAGAGGGGAGTCTCCCAAAATTTTCAGTCTTGTGTCTTTAGTAGTAAAACTGTCCCCCACCTGGCTCTTTTTGTGCTCCACGTCATGGCTTTTACCAACCAACAGGAGCGTTCCTTTCATCCTGCCAATCGCAAAGGTCCTACCATCAAACTGCGTCGAAATTTCGGCACTTCACGCCTTCCTAGTTCATGTCAGCCAACAGGAAATTTTGTGCCTTCTCCAGACACCTAAAAGTTACACGCGTACATCATGAACATACCACATGCAGTTCACGTGATCGACTGTGTCGCTGGTCTGTTTGTATCCATCTGGAAGTTCTCCAATGCAGTTTTCTTAAGCAGCCTGCCCTCTTTGATGAGTCACTCAGCGCGTTCGTTGTCCCTCGCCAGAGGTCGGTTTAAGACTGTTCCGTTGTACTCGGGCCGTGACATCACAACTCGCATCTGCTCCCAAACTAAGACGTTTCCTCCAGGAGCTTTTTTCTTCTCTTGCTCATTGACATGCAGGATTTATGTTCGTGTTTTAATACCGTCGACTGAGTGTCATCCATTTGCATTGCATACTGTACATTTTAATAGGCAATTCTGCTCATTTTCACCAAAGTATGCTAGGCGCGCAGTCCGGAACCGTGCGACTGCTACGGTCGCAGGTTCGAATCCTGCCTCGGGCATGGCTGTGTGTGATGTCCTTAGGTTAGTTAGGTTTAAGTAGTTCTAAGTTCTAGGGGACTGATGACCACAGCAGTTGAGTCCCATAGTGCTCAGAGCCATTTTTTGAACCAAAGTATGTCAGGTGACATATTCACCTTCCTGTTATGATGTATAAAATTTGTCATGTAAGGTGCGAACTTGACATTCATTTAATCTGCCATCTTACAAGAGCTCCGAGGTACACCTCTCTCCCCTGCTTCCACGCAACTTTTCTTCGACCACTGCCAGTCAGTTTCATAGTAATTAATATGTTTCAGGAGTTTCATAACTTCAGATGAACTATGTGCTGGCAAGCCACAGCTCATTTTCGCTGTAATTTGGTCAGTGGAGGAGGTTCGAAAGATTTATAATGAAATGCTACATTTTCAGTTACTAGAATACATAAAGTGACGCAGAAATTCTATTTTGCTACCGATTCTAGACGTGTCGTCAAGCTTCAAATGACTGGTATTGCCCTAAGAAATAAAGTATGTGTTCAAGAAGTTTTGCGAAGATAGCTGTAATCAAAAAATAGGGTTGCAAATATGTTAAATATGTCTTGACTAAAAAGTTTACTATTTTGCTTTAAGGCCGTCTTGCGGCAGTTTCTGGAAAAAATAAAATTTTACTTCCTCAAAAAGATCCTCAAACTTTATGCAGCAACACGTTTTTTGAATTGAAATTTCTATCAAAATCTCTATCACAGAATTCCTCCACTTGTGTGACCCTATAATCTCAAAACGTCCAAGTTCGAAAAGAAAACAGTCTTGCGTAATGAAACTGCTAGAGAAATAAGAAAAGATAGTTTATGGTTCACGCCGCGTTAATCAAGAAATCCGTACACATATTGTCAAGATGGATTTATTTGTTTACTAATCGTGGAATTACTGAAGTCCGCAAAAACATGTAAATTTTTCACTGCTTATTCTTATGTTCGTAGTAACTGTCTTCTTATACGATAGTATTCGATAGAATGATGTGCATTTACTTTCGTTTTTGGAATCTCTCATGTTTTGTGCAGTTGTGTAATGGCTTTGGAGGCCCTGGAATCTACAATTTTTGTAGAATTTAATATCCCGAGCGAAAAAGGCACACGAGTGTTGCAAAACCTGAAATGACAGACGCCTGATGACTGACCGCTAATATCTCTCGAAAACTAAAGAATTGCAAAACAGGTTTTCTAGGTGGAACCCCTTATTTATACATATAATGACGCAAACACAATTACGAAGAGAAACGTATCAGAAGTCATTATTCTCATGTCCAATATGTGAAGGGCACGGGCCGAATTCATAATACTTAGTACTTGGAAACATACTGTCAGGCACGTAACACTACTTTGAAGAACAAACTCCTTGGGGCGCTAATGGGGTGCACCGAGTATGGTCTTAATTTGCTGCTGAACAGTCAATTCTTCATGTCGTAAGGAAGGGAGATGTTAACCCCCTCGAGTTCACAAGGCAACAGTACAAACTTGCCCTCACCGATCTGATTCAAACTGACACGATGTGTAGGGCACAATCAGGGCTTCAATATATGTAGACCAGGAGACGCAATTCTCAACCGTTTTCGTGAAAATCGAGTTTGAAAATTTAATACGTGTTTAAATACTTCACATAGTCACTTAGAATTCAAAGAGTCCGCAGTCGAGCGAATAAGCGCTGTATCTCGTAATCACAAGGTCTCTGTCTCGCTTCCGGTTTTGTTTTTCAGCTCCCGTAATTCTAACAACGGATATGCGTGGGTTCGCGACGAAATTATATGATGACCGAGATCTGTTAATGAATGTAAAACATGTTTGTTTTACAAAACACATCGAAAAAGCAATGCACATTTAAAAATTCATCTTTCGTCACATTTGCTGTCTGCCGCTATAAATATTGTTTTTCATGTTTCTGTGGTCAGTATCATCTTGATTCGCGCAGAGCTTCATAGGCAACACATTATACATTTCATAAATGTAAATACAATAATATAAATATAATGGCTACACTGCTTTGATTGAAAGTTCTTGTGTATCCTGTTTTTATATCCAATCTCCTTACGAAGAAAAGTGTTTCTCCTTTTTTTCAGGATAAATATTACTAGAATAACAAATGAGTCATTAGATACTGATAATTTGCACAGTCATAATAACTCTGTTGTTATAATTACGTGGGATAAGAATATAAAGAAGTATCGGCAGTGAGATTCTTTACAGAGATCTGGCGCTTATGAAACTAATCTCAATAATCAAAATATCCACGGGTGTACTGCCGGTCTACAGTGTCCAACGGGCACAATATTTCGGCGATCATACAGTACATGTCGCCATCATCAGGTGAACTGACGGACTGAGCTCCTGTGAACGTGCGGCACGGAGATCCGTACGCTATGGCTGCTCAGGGGGAACTGGGTTCGGTCGCGGCGGCGGCCGATTTAAATACCCTCCGTCCGCGGCGGGCTCTCTCCGCCGTCCGCGCCGCGCGCCACGGTCGCGCGGTGGAACAGATTGCGACGGCGTCTGAGATGACGTCGGTGTGATGGCTCTGTCCGCCGTGGCCGTCACAACTATACGTTTGCTCGATTTACTCTTGATTAACCCAATCGCTGATTCCCAAGCCTTGCTAAGATTATAGCCACAGTCACGGTTTATGAGGTCGTCATATTCTCAATAATTGTTGAAACTGCCTCCTGTTTTGATATACTGAAGACCTAGTCCTGCTTTGCACACTGTCCTGCTTTGCAGACCGTTGAAGGGAAATTCGTATGGTCCCCTTGTCAATGATGTCTGCGCAGGCAGGTAAATAACGTTGCGTCGTACGGTGTCCGTCTTAAACGGAGGACGTGGGAGGGATATTTGGATTATACACCGCTGAGGCAAAACATTATGACCATTGACTGTCAGCAGGGAGGCCGAATGCCTTCTGGAGGAGGGTGAGGGTGGGGGGGGGGGGGGTGAAGACACTGCCAGCTGTAAGGAAAGTAAATAAGCGGAGCAGACACGAACGGGGAATTTCTCAAGCGACGACCCGGGCCACAAATGGGGAAATCCCCTGACATTAGCGACTTCTGCAAAGACCAGACTTTTACGATCCGACGGCTGGGAACGACTATCTCGGAAACGGGCAAGCTGGTCGCTTGTTAGCTTGTTGCTGTCGTGACCGTGTGTGGAAATCAGGTGCACTGTTAAACCACAATTAAGCGAAAAGGTGTTGAACGTCCACCTCTCATCACAGGACATGGTGGTCGAAGGTTTGCCCTCTGTGTAAAGTATGGCAGGAGGCGATAGGTGTAAAATATGACGAGAGGCTGCAATACTGGTGCAGCCACAAAGGTTCCGATGCACACTGTTGACTGCAAGTTGTTGAAAATGGGGTTTCGGAGCAGACACCCCCAACGTGAACCCATGTTGACCCAACGACATCGTAAATAATGGTTGCAGTGGGAACGCGATCATCTACATTGGACCGTGGACTAATGGTATAGTGTCGCCTGATCGAATGAATCACATTTCTTGTTACACCAGGTCGATGATCGTGTCCAGATACGCTGAAACGTGCACAGGTGTCACGGACGCAGGCTGATGTGGGCGAGATTGTACTGTGGGGGATATTCTCCTGGCCTTCGGGGAGCCTGTGGTAGTATTCGAAGACACCGTGACAGCTGTGGTTTGCGTGAACGTTATTGTGGACTACTTGCATCTACGGGGTGGCGCACGAAATGTGTTACCATTTTGTTTTGGAATATAAACTTTACTGTCAATACAATCTGAAAGGAACATATACTACTATGAAGAGCCGTCCATGGATATTTGTTCCAACTCAGCAACTCGTACCGCTTCAATATTCTCTGGCGAACAAACAGGCTTAGGCCGAGGTCACTTCGCTTCCAATACTGTTCCTTCCTGTACAAATTTATCGTACAACCTGTGGATGGTCTTCTTGCAAGGGACCCATCGTGTGTTAAACTGTTGTCGAAAACGCCTCTGAGTCACATCAAGGCTAGTCGTTTCATGAAAACGTAACACAATTGCCGATCGTTGCTGTGTCGTCAGTCTTCCATTGTCAGCCATTGCTGCTTACTAGTCTCCTAGCGACAGTATCGTGAATTACACGCCAATTCGTAACTCATTTGTTTTTCCAAGCTCTGCTGGTACTGCTGTAGAGATCCCAGCGGGATATCTAATGTGCGTCGTAAATTGTGAAAGGAACAACTGGTAACACATTTCATGCACCACCCTGTATTTATGCTTGATGTCTTCCCCGATGGCGATGACACCTTACAGCCGCAAGGCAGTTGTGTCCGCAACGCCAGAATCGCATTATTATGGTTTGAGGAGCGTAATAGTGAACTTATATTGATGTCTTTGCCACCAAATTCACCTGATGTGAACTAAATGTAACACATTTCGAACGCTATCGAACGCCCGTTCCGTGCCCACAAACCACCGGCCCGTAATTTCCGGGAAATGAACGACCTGTACGTAGACATCTAATGCCATGTACCTCCGGAAACCTACCAAGGACCTGCTGCATCAATGCCACACAGAATCATTGCCGTATTGCGTTCCAAAGATGAACCAATGCGCTACTAAACAGGTGATCGTAATGTTACTGCTCATCACCGTTTGTGTGTGTGTGTATGTGTGCGTGCGTGCGTGAATAGACTAGCAGCCATGCGATATCAGCTGACCACTTTGTCAGCCTCTGACTGCGTCGTCTCTATCAACCGTTTAGCCGAGCGAAATGGCGCACTTGACTCGCATTCGAGATGCCGATGATTCACTTCCGCGCCCGAACATTCAGTTTTAGGTTTCCTGTGATTTCACTCCAGGCAAATGTCTGGATATTGCCTTTGAAAGGGCACTGCCGATTTCCTTCCCTATCCTTAACAAATCAATCCGAGCTTATGTTCAGTCTCTAACGTCCTCGTTCTCGACCGGATGTTAATCCCTAATTTTCCATTCTTTTTTCTTAACGGCCTTTACGGCCAGTTTCCCCTAACTGTAATCGTCGGTTCTCGTTCAAGGAGGTCCTTGGAAGTCTTCACAGTCTGAGTGAACCCATACCGTAAAGGAAGACGCCTCGACAGTTAGGAGTATCGAACCTGGGATCTTTTGACGAATGTAATTAATGTCATGTGGATACGATGGCAGCTTGGAGTTTCTAAAATACGCACATATCGCGCTGAATTTGTTCGAAGAGTCTGCACTGCGTAACACCTCCGATCCTTTTGCTTTACAATGGCTTGGTAATACATAGTTCCACCTGTCTTGCGAGATTAGCAGTCCAGTTACTTAGAGAACGTCTCTGTCTTCCGACGCTGGGTAAATTAAAACGCGGACACCCAGCAAGTTGCACGTTTAAATCAGATAGGAAAAATATAAAAAGAACTGATACATCCTTAAAATGAAACAATCACTGGAACAAGGAGAGTGAACCATCTAACAGTTCCCAAATAATTGTGGATTTACATTTGTAGCACCTAGAAGCACAGACACGTTACACACTTTTTATTTTAATTAACAAACGTTTACTGTTTGTACGCCTCGGTGGCACCATTTTCTGCAAAAGGGACATAACTACTTACATTTCAATATCCCTCGTACCACAGTGTAGGGGTAGCAGCGAAAAATTCTAATGCGCGCAATGCTCCATAAGCTAAATAATAAATTAATTCACTTTCTTTTCGTTGTCTATCAGTTCTTGAGTGGGAGACTTACATTTTGACTCGGCAAGAGAGATGATCGTAAACAGCGGTTAACTGTAACAGTATTTGCAATGAAATCATTTGATACTTCATCTCATTTGTTTAACATATTGTGCCACTCGCCTTCACTACACCTGAATTTATATGTAAGTTTTACTTTATAAATTTTCTACTATGTTGAATGTTTTAATCGATCTGACGTCCTGTCACAAAAACTGCAGCAAGTCTTCAAAAGTGTTGTCACAACTGTGGCTCAAGCGATGGCAGTGCATAGGTAGTGACGATACAGGCACCTGTCAGCAGACATTCCTCTGTGTGTTGTTAAACTGTGTGGAGTAGATTGGATTACGGTTACCGTGCTCATTTGTTAATATCTTGGCTGTAGGACAAACCACAGGCTGTTACGGCAACCTTCATTAGCTCGCATACACAGCTCCAAGTCCACTCAAATCAATAGTCTTTGACTTTTACTACGGTAGCGCTAAGCCTTCTCTGGTAATCCTGATTATCGTCCTAGATCAAATTTAGCTGTTGAGTAGTCCTTCTGGAAAGTAACAGACATTATGACCATCTACCCAATAGCCGGTATGTCCACCTTTGGCACGGAGAAAAGGGGCTACGCGTAGTAGCATGGAAGAAATGGGCGTTGGTAGGCCGCTGGAGGGATTTGGCACAACATCTAGACATACAAGTCACTTAATTCCCTTAAATTCCGGGGAGCGGGCCGATGAGGTCTGATGCCACGCAAAATCACATACCAGATGTGATCGATCGGTTTCAAACCTGGCGAGCTGGGGGTTGGGGCAGCAAATCAACTGGAACTTGCCACTGTGTTCCATGAACCACTCCATCACACTCCTTGCCTTGTGACATGGCGCACTATCTTGTTGAAAAATGCCACTGCCGTCGGGAAGGGCAGTTCGTGATCTGCAACCATTGTACGATACTCCTTTGCCGTCATTTTCCCTTGCACGAGATCCACTGGAGCCATGGATGCCTACGTCAGCGTTGCCCAGAGCGTAATGGAGTAGCAGCAACCTTGTCTCCGTCCCGTAGTATAGAAGTCAAGGAACTGTTCTCCTGGAAGACGAATGATCCGCGCCTACCTATTGACATGATGAAGAAGGTATCGGGATTCATCAGACTCTGCAAAGCTCTGCCACTCACCAACGTCCAGTACCGATGGTCACGTGTCCAGTTCAGTCGTAGTTGCCGATGTCGTGGTGTTAACATTGGCACATGGATGGGTCGTCGGCTGCGGAAGCCCATCTTAGGCGTATTCGGTGCATTGTGTGTTCAGGCACACTTGTACTCTGCCCAGCATTAAGTCTGATGTTAGTTCCCCCACAATTCGCCGTTTGTCCTTTTTTACTAGTCTTCCCAACCTACGACGTCCGATCTGTAATGAGCATTGACCGCCCAACTCCACGACGTATGAACGTGGTTTCATCTTGGTTTCACCACGTGGTAAAGACCACAGCACTCCTCGAACACACGACAAGTTGTGCAGATTCCGAAATGCTCGTACCGAGCGTCTGCGCCATCTCGAACTGCCCTCGATCAAACTCAGACAGACCGCGCTCACTGATACTACGTGCGTATGTCTGGCCAGCAGTCGTCCTCCTTCAAGTGTCGCTGCTATTGCGTGGACGGGTTTATACCATAGTAGGTCATAGGTCATATGTTCTAGGTGATCATTGTACATTTCAAGAGGCACTCTTTCTTCTGTTATTTTTTAAATCTGACTGCAGACTTGTGCGGACACAGTGGTGCGAATGAATAAACCCCTTGTATACAATAACAAGTTTGTTTGCGTGACCATCCTCCGCAGCAGAAAAAGGTGGTTTTATTTACAAAACAAGTATCCCTTGTACCCATTTCGTGAGAATATTAAATAAAGGCATCGACTTAGTTAGATCGGCAACGTGGAGCATCAACTTCGCCTGAGCTCGGCTACTAGTGATTTTCTGCCATTACTGTATATTAACTAACGTCATTCATATTCTCCTGAAGCTTGAAATGCGAGTGCACTATAGAAGAAAATACAAATGCCTCAGGCCACGATTACTTTCTGAAGCTCATCAAATACGTTGTATCCTTAGAAATTGATACGCAAAGTATTGTGGCCTACTACCTGTTTCACCGCCCTTCACCCAGTTCTTGGCAGTCACTAGTGACGGCACTACGTGAACACGCCATCATCTTCGCCGTTTCAGTGACACTCATTCCCAGCGGCCTCGTCGTTACGTTCTGTCGCTCGCCAAATTACTCACATCACCATATTGTCCATTTCCGTCCGCACTAGATTCAAGCATATCATTTACCCACAAGAAAAGTTTATCTTTACAGTAAATGCATGACATTAACGATGACTAGTTTCGCTCGTACCGGTATATAATAACGTTTTTCGTGGTCCTCTCCATTATTTTCAAAGGAGAAATCTGTTTGTGACTCCGTACGTGATAAAGTATTTGCTTTGAAAACATAATACATATTTAATTGTCTATTCACAAATAAATTTCATCACATAGTATAATGGAGAAGATCATGAAAAATGTGTCTCACCAGGTGAAGGGTGAAATGTCTACCTACGTACAAGATCGAGTTGACCTCACACGCATTGCAGCAAGTAGGCCTAAGAGATATAACAAAGCAGATATGTTACCGAAATTTGTGTATTTATTTTGAGATTCACTCGTGATGTATTTTTTTTTTTTTTGCAGGAGTGCTTGAGAATGGTTCTGTGACACCGAAACTAGTAGTAAAAAATAAAATATAACAAAATAAAATGAAAACAGAGTTCAGCTCTGGAAATTCAGTTTCCAAAACAACATACGTAATGACAATCTACGAAACTAATTACTTTTAACTGATCAAAAAATGTGAACATTCTGATCTGAAGATGTGCATTATGTATGATCGAAACTAGTCATTATCCATTTATTATGTGTTACAATTGACAATAAAATATATTTTCTTAGAAAGGACAGTTGCACTACCTCATATAATGAAATGTTAATTGTCAAGATTTACCTATATTCCCAGTACCTTTTATGTTCTGTTTTACTACCTCATTTATCCTAACGTGGCCCGAAGACCGAGGATCAGTATAAAAAAAAGTGTATTTGAGAGGCACGGGGATCAAATACCTTGTATTTGCTTTTCCTCGGTTTCACTTTAAACCAGTTCTGTTGAGTAGCTCTCTGACTCCTTCAGCAAGACCACAACCAGTCTGCTTCGCCGTCTTTCTCCGGTTCCGTCTCTAATGGCCTCGATTCCACGAGTACTTGTGCTGTAAATGTTGTCCTTACCTACATTTTTCCCACCCTTCCGTGTTTCCCTTCTTTCGTGTTACTTGTTCGTTCTCAACCCCATGATACAGACGTGGTAGCAAAATATCAGTCCGACCTGTGTATGTTCCTTCAAGGTTTGCATACACAAACAATTTAAAATCTAGCAGCTCTTTATTGCTGCAACAATTAATAAGACATCGCTAGACTAATTGGCAAGGCAGTCACGAATGAGCTGGTACGTCGACCTTACGAGGCTGCATACATTAACCTAAATCCCTCCTTGTGCACTTCGTAGCTAACTGCGACTTATAGTCTACTTCATTGCTTTGTTCGAAACAGAAGTGTCAATCGTAGGAAGCTCACAGAGCATTTTCAAGTGGTACCTATAGGCGCAGTTATGAGGAACTGTTTTCGTGTCTCCTTCACCCATTATCTCGAAATAGCACTTGATAAAAGGAATTGCACTGTTTCTCCAAATGATTACACTCAAAATTTTCGCTACTATCTGATGACTGTAGAAATAATATTAATTTTCCTAAACATTTGTTTTGTTGGTCACACGCAGCAGTCCATGTCTACAAAAACTGGCTTCGGTTGCCTTTAACCTAACGACGTCTTGGAAGTTAAGTATTGTAGTTGTGATGTTACCAAGGCGGACGAGATCTTTTACTTCACAATCGACAAATTACTTACGTCATCAAGATGTGTATAGTCTACGTCCATGCCACAGGTTGATTCACAAACATAAAAATTTCTGCCATATTTTGTTTCGTTTGGAAATGTTCTCATGACGAGTACAGATTTTAAACAAAACCACAAAGTGCTTCGTTTAGTTACAGAATCGTGTGTAACACTAGAACTGGGCATAGCTTATATTTAGTGGTCTCTGGTTCATTTGCAGTCGCCACTACACGAGACCAGTGCTGCGGCTAATTGCATTCGGACACCGTGTCTGGCATCGCACACCGCCCTCCACCCCTCTCTGTCCCCCACCCCCCACCCCCGTCAGCAACCCCACTACTGTCTGTTTCCCCCTCAGGTCACTGGTCGCAATTAGCGAGGTGTCACTCCGACCGTTACGGAGCCATTTCCAGCGAGCAGAATCCAGGCTGCCTTGTCACTCTTGATATTTGAATTCTGTCTAATGGAGAAGTTTTCTACCAAAATGCACCGCTTCAGAACATTCCTGACGTAAATAATGCCAGTGACCGGGTGTGCACTTTGGCCAGTTTATAGTTCAGCTCACATAATCCAACAAGTGGATATTTTTTATTAATTTCACTGAAAACTTTATGGTAGTGTTGAGCCACTGAGTATTTCAGTTACGATGTGTATATGTAGACTGACTGAAAATTTGTACCAAGGCCGGAATTCAAACCCAAGCCTCCTGTTCACTAGGCAGATGTGCTAACCTCTACGCCAACCTGGCATACTGGCTGTGCACAACTGCGCGGATTACGCTAGGAGGTAGGCGTGCCAGATACATGTCAATCAGCATGATTGCCTTCGTTGTAATTTTGTTTTTTACAAAGATATGAACAGCGGTATGACTTTTCTTAATGGAACCCTGTACTTTTTATTCGGTAATTCATTTCCTCTCCTAAAGATCTATTCGAAAATGTATCACAGTGTGCCATTCACTGAAACACAACGTTATTAATTACGTAACACAACACTGACTTTGAGCCCGGGATCACAAACTCGTCCACTTGCTGGAGTTGTCAGAAAACGAATGAAAACCAAGTAAAAACATAACACAAAATTGATTTTGACTCTCCTGTAGCATTTCCCAGGAGTAGAACATTCAAACGTGACCCTGGACACGGATACACTTGTGCACTCGTTGAATGAAACAATTATTTACTGCTTCCAGTGTTGCCTGCTGAAGAGAATTACAAGCAAGCACGATATGTTCCTGCATGTCCTCTGGAGTTGTTGGAATATCGCGATAGACAACGTCTTTAAAGCATCCCCAAAGGAAAAAGCCCAGAGGATTTGAATCAGGAGACCTATAAGGCCAAGTAACTGTTTCTCCTCGACCAATCCATCGGGCAGGATACCTTCGGTTCAGAACACGACGTGCACGCAAGGCATTACGAGCTGGACATCCATCGTGTTGATACCACATAAGCATTCTGGTTCTTAGCGGCACTTCATCCAGAAGAGGAGGAAGAATTCGTCTGAGGAAGTTGGCATACGCTGTGCCGTTCAGACTTCCATTGATGAAATAAGGGCCAATAATTGCACGAGTAGTACCAAACATCCCACACTAGACGTTAACTCTCCATTGACGCTAATGCTCCACCTGCCTAAGCCATCGTGCGTTGTCGCTGGACTAATAATGCATGTTCCTCGTATTTAGCTGTCCTTTGTTTGAGAAGGAACATTCATCGGTAAATAGAATATTGGAGAAGAAGTTCGGGTTGGCGAGGATTTGCTGCTGTGCCCACTGACAGAACTGTACACGATTCTGGATATCATTCCCGTGCAATTCTTGACGTAGGTGTACGTGATGAGGATGGACCGGTGACGTGTAAGAATACGATGTACACTGTAATACGATGTACACTGGTTTTAGGAATGCCAATCTCGTGTTCAAGCTGTCGTGTGCTCACATGTGGATTCATAACAACGGAATCGAGAACAGTTGCTTCGACAGCTTCGTCTGTGCGAGTGTTAAGACGATTGCGTTGTCGTGGGTTGAAACTTCCCGTTTCCTGAAGCGTCGCAACAAGACGAGAAAACATCCGTTGGGAAGGTGGGCTCTTGTCATTATATCGCTCTCTATGCAGTTCCGCTGCCTGCGTAGCATTTCGCCTACCTTCAACAACAACAACAACAATAAAAGAACGTTATGTCGATGCAGTTTGTAGAACGGACAGCCTTTACTATATGCCTACCCTACACAACAGTATTTAAAAGGACTAAACTACTGTACTAAACGTTCCCATACATAAGAAAACAGTATTGTAATTACTTTTCTGCTAACTTACATTCCACCCAGATGAGTAGCATTTCTACCTTCTCTTCGTTGGTGTACATTTTACTCACACAACTCTTCAACTGACGACGGTTGACGGAACGACGGGCAGTGCATTCTGCTTATGTTTACATTTGTCCTCTGTCAACATCAGCACGTGGATGTGTTCTATTACCCCGAATACCTGCACTAAGCGCTGGGAGCGTCAACGTCAGTGTTGTGTTATGTAATTAATAACGTTGTGTTTCGGTGAATGGCACACTGTGATACACTTTTGAATAAATCTTTGCGAGAGGAAGTGAATTACCGAATAAAAATACAGGGTGCCATTTAATAAGTCATACAGCTGTTTATATCTTTGTAAAAAACAAAACTACAGAGAAGACACTCATGCTTATTACTGTCCCCCTGACGGCTAAAGAACATTTGCTTGAAACATTTTGTAATTTGCATCTGGACAAACAGTTATTTAGGGTGGTCAAGACAAATGGGACACTCCATATATCTGGACTTGAAGGTCTCTGGAACCATGCAGTTTCATTTGCCTTTATGTTGAAATCTCCAGCAGTTACGCTGTTGAACTTTCATCAGTGACATATGATGTAAAAGGGAACTCAGCACTGTATTTATAACCGCATATTGACTTAAGAGGAGCTATATTCACTGTAACCATCGTCACAAGTTATTACATTGGGTTATTCGTGTGACAGTGTTCTACGATCGCCAATGTGTTGACTGTCCCGATGCTGTTCTTCACTTCTTCCTTCCTCGTGCTGAAATCTTCATTCCTTGAGTAAATCATTCTCCCATCGTCAGTTACAATGTGTCAGACATGTAATGTCCTAAAAATGTTCAAATATGTGTGAAATCTTATGGGACTTAACTGCTAAGGTCATCAGTCCCTAAGCGTACACACTACTTAACCTAAATTATCCTAAGGACAAACACACACACCCATGCCCGAGGGAGGACTCGAGCCTCCGCCTGGACCAGCAACACAGTCCATGACAGCGGTGCCTTAGACCGTTCGGCTAATCCCGCGCGGTTGTAATGTCCTAGTTGATTTTGATCTTGGGGGAAAAAGAAATCTTTTCCACAACTAGGCAGGGAACAGAAGCAGAGACCACTGACTTATTTCCTGATCGATAGGTGTACTCCATTGTTCTACAGTTAACCAGAAGACTCCTCATTGTGACTTTTACAAGCAGAGAATGTGTCAGGGGTAAGCCCTTCAGTGCTATTCAAAATTCTCTGCCTCGTAATGACTGGGTGTTGTGTGATGTCCTTAGGTTAGTTAGGTTTAAGTAGTTCTAAGTTCTATGGGACTGATGACCATAGATTTTAAGTCTCATAGTGCTCAGAACCATTTTTGCTATTCAAAATAAGTAGACCCTGTTCAGCCATCAACTTCCGCATTCCCTGTTCCACGTGAACAACACTTCGTTGCTCAAGCACTTTTTATAGCTGTAAAAGAAAAAAGAAAGAAGATAACGTTTTCGACCTCCCGCCGTCGATGACGTCATCAGAGACGGAGCACAATCTCGGAAAGAATAACGAAGAAGGGCGCTGAGCACTGTAGTTTTCTTGACCCAGTATCAGATATTTCGCTGTGTGGCTGCCCCGGAGTGTCTCGGTGTATGTACCACCACCATATCTTCTTTTCTCGTAGGTACTGTCCACATGTTTCGCCAGTTTTGTTTAATACCTCTCCATTTCATTTCTTAAGTAGTCAGTTTTTGATTATCATTATGAAACCTTAGATTTCAAAGCTTCTCGTCATCATACCATCATTTCCGCTTACACATTCGTTTCCTTAAACACTCTGAATATGCTCAGGATCCAGACATTGTCTTCTGCCCGCAGTTCACTGACCAGTATGTATATGCCAGAAACTTTGGTTCACCTGCTGGCCAGCCCTCAGTGATAAAAATTCATTTCACCTGCGGGGGGGGGGGGGGGGTATTAACCGATAATCTCGGTACGAATGTTGTCAGATTAACGTGCGATATGGCTTCGGATAAGGGGGGTGGGGGGACAGGGAGGGGAGAGGTGGCAGGGCGTTCTCTAGTCAGATTCACGAACGATAGCGGTTTGCTCAGGTCAGGGATGCCATTGTAGCCGGTTCCAAGTGACACCTGCGTTATGCGCGTACACATACATTGCGCTAGAAGAAAGTGTGTGTCCTGCAAATTATGTCTCTCGCAGGCTTGTGTAGAATCTGTCACTTACCACCACCATCATCGATGAAAACCCTCGCAATAAATTGAATGTAAAATCGCTAAATAGTTTACTACAATCAAATCTAATGCTCACACTGGCTTCGACATTTACAGCACAGTCCTCGGAACGCTACTGGACGCTCATTAACTGTCGGATAATGTGTGACGTACGTTCACAGTACAAACCTGAGCTCAGCCGCTATCGTTCGTGACTCTAACTTTAGTTGTGTTTGAGTCATTCATTCTCCATCCGCTCTATCCTTTTTCGAAGGATTGAGATTTTTGCATGGATAGCTCGAGGACTGCTAGACCATGGAAAATAATGAGATAAGAAAAGCCACGACAGAGCTCCGTGTCTGCCAGTAATGCGAGACGGGGCAGTGGAACTCGTCCAGTACTCTACACCAAAAGCGAAATACCGGCCGCAATTCATTTGTTCGTCACGTCTTGTCGAACTCTCAGATAACTTGGGTACGAAATTTCTAAACACTGTCAGATTGTTCCAGGACATGACCAATTAATGGGAAGATCTTCTCGCACTAATAGGTCATTACACCGAATGCCGTTACATTGTGTAATCGTTTAAGGAAAACATGAACACTGCTCTTATTTGTTTTTCGTTTCCCATTAATACCTGATCACAAGATTCACAACCAAGAACGTGGATAGAGCGTTTACACACGACACAGCGAACAAATGAATCATACGGCAACTATTCTGTATATTGCATTCGGACTGTACGATACTTTGTAGTGACGATCTGAACAATCGACAACGAAGTACGAGCGTCAGTGGAAACCGTCTCTCGTCACACAGTAGCTGTTTTGAGCTAGACTACAACACAATTTCGAAAGATAAGAAAATGACCGTATCAAGTTGCTGGATGGGTCATTTCTCCCTGAGGCTACTGAGTAAAACACGTTCTGTCAGTTGCAGATATATCTGTTCCGTTCCCCTACAAGAGAAATGTCTTGTATCTCATACAATGACAATGGGGAGAAGGATACAGCAATTCTTAAGAAATAAGTCCTGTGAATCATATAATTACAAACTGCCAACAATGTCTGTTGGCGTATTTGCATTTGCTGAAGGCATCAATGTGTCATCGGACGAAAGTATTTTCTGTAAACTAAAAGATGCCAAACTAATGCGGTCCTTAAAGGATTCGAATCCCGCTCCTTCCAAGTAAGAGCCCGGTGTCTTAATCATTGCCGCACATCAAAGTATTTGTGATACGCGACACATTTAACATCTTTATACATAGAAACCGCTGGTAACCACAACAGAGAGACGCCGAATCTGGAACTTCTTCCGTAGAAGGCGTTACATACTAATGGCTGCTTCCTGAGGTACTGA